>NC_136693.1:19927632-20635250 GCF_947650265.1 Symphodus melops | reverse complement strand
TGTCCCCCTGACCAGATTTCATGTACAATGATACAGGACTGATTGGCAACATTACATGCAGCACATACAAGCATCACATAAAAGCCTGAAAGAAATCTGCCTACAGTATGTCTTAGTGCACATTTCTTTTCATTCTTCAATGTTTGACACTACACAGCCCCTCTTTCTTCTTCATCCCATATGCTATTTCAGGACGCCATATTTCCTTTAAGCTACAATGATGCTTGCTTTGTGTACTTAGTTAAAGCTTTTGTTTTAAGGAGTGTGTTTTTAAAGGGGCCATCAATCTAAACTTACAATGGATTGATCAAAGATTAATCTTCGAGAAGATGGACACAGATGATTTGCACTCTAATGTCACACAGTGATCTCAGTGATCAACTGAGCATTTTCGCTGCATCAGTAGTGTCAATGAGTGGCGACCCTTTTCTGAATCTACCACCGTCACTCATTTAAAAAACTTTTAAAAAGTTCAAAACCCCATGGGCGCTGGTAGCGCAGCGGCAACGCGTGCGCCTCATATAGCGAGGCTTTGCTCCTCGCGTGGGCGGCCCAGGTTCGCGTCCGGCCAGTGGCCACTCTCCCGCATGTCTCTCCCTGCTCTCTCCCTGTTTCCGACTCTATCCACTGTCCTTCATCATCAATAAAGGCCAAAAATAAACCTTTAAAAAAAAAAAAAAAAAACTTCAAAACCCTGATCTTTTTGATCATTTCTTTATTATATGTCATTATAAGCCGCATCCTCCACACACTGGCTATGGGATAAATCACTTAAACCCAAAGACTGTCATTAAGTAGATTACTTTTACCAACTGCCAACATAGTTTTTATTATATTTCCATGTGTGACCCAGAATGTGTTTAGTCTGTTGTAAGTAATTGTGTACAAGTCAGATGTGTAATCATACAGTATGTTGTATGTGTGTGTCTTTGGGTACACGTGTGTACATCGTTATGGATTGCCACGTTGCAGACTTGACAGGATCATAATTACGTGCAGTGATGAAATCTACCAAGTGTTTTCCTCCCCTGCATGGCTGCCGTTCTGTGTGCGTGTGTGCGTGTGTGTGTTTGTGTGTTGTGCGTGCGTGTGTGAGTTCGTGTGAGTGGAATATTTGTCATCTGTGGCAGCATGCTGCCTGTTAGCACACAGTAGCCATGATAACACCTCGATCTTCCACTAATAGGACTGATAGACTGAGCAGAAGAAAGATGGAATAGATGTCAGACAGACACACAGATGGAATGATTGATAGATATTTATCTGGTATTATTAATTATCTCAATCAAAATGAGCTGTCCTTACTTACGTGCCTATTTGTGATTGTTCTAAAGAAATCTCAAATACTTAATATAGAAATTAAAAATTATCATTATATTTCTTCATTGCCATAGATGTGGCGACATTTTCTGTCATCAGTCATGTTGTGACGATTTGCAATATTTTCCAATGGTAGCCTTTATTTGTCAAAAAACAAAAGAAAAATAACAACAACAAACACATTTCCCACTCATCTTTCTATATGACGAATGACAAAGAATGTAGTACTGGTGTTGTTGTAATATTTGTGTGTCACTGAATGTATTCAGCTGCTCATCTTCCTCAGTGCTTCCTCAATAAACGGGATCAAGTTCACAAATCAATGTTACAGGTTTTAATATGTATTTTACTGTTGATATAACAGTGCTAAGTCTAGTACAACAAAAATCTTGATGTATGTTGAATTGTATTTTCATTCTCTGGATAATGTGGTCATTGCTTATCCATAACCCGGGAACCCTGCATACATTTTGATCTCATCAAACAATTCCCTCATTAATTATCTTTCATGTGAAAGAGTTATTGGCCAGGTTTGTTTTTAAAGGAAAACAGTTTTGGCTATTACAAACATCTTAAATAACTCCCTGATATCAATGGAGATATCTTACTATACAGACAGAAAGAGCACTCTGACTTCATGGCAATTTAAAGATGTAGAAAACTGTTGAATATTCACACCTTTGCCATATAAAATATCCCGGTAGGATTTCCCCTCAGAGAAGTTCTCTCTCTGTAGTTTCTCTGATAACGTATCGCATTAGTGAGTGAAGTGTCTGAAGTGTGTGTCAGACACGCACTCATTCACCACATAAAGGCTTTTTCCCTCCCTTTATTGGTTTGTGATACAGCCTTACCTGCCACGGTAGTCAAATCAGAGCGAGAGAGAAGAAGGATGGAGAGAAGGAAGGGGGGGGGGGGGGGGGGGTTACGAGTGTGGTGGGGGGGTGGAGGAGAGGAGGAGAAGATGAAGAAAAGATGAGAGGAGTCAACAGAGAGGGGCCGAGTGAGGGAAAGAGAGGGAGACGGGAGGCGCTCAATTTGCCATCACAGGTGCAACGGGGCAGAAAGTGTCCAAGAAAGAGGATGAGTGTCTGCGTGTGTGTGTGTGTGTTGAGAGAGAGAGAGGGATGCTGAATGAATGTTTATGCATGCGTGTGTGTGTGTGTGTGTGTGTGTGTGTGTGTGTGTGTGTGTGTGTGCGCGAGTGCACGTGTGTCTAACAAGGGAGAAAAGACAACTCATTTGAATGTCAGATACAGGGAAGCGTGGTGTGCTGGGAGGGAGGGATGAGGCGAGGAGGGATGAGAAGAATGAATATGGATTACTGGGATGAAGATTCTATTATTTTCTGCCCGATTCTCTGATCTCTTTGTCGCAATGCCATACGCCTCTGTGTGTGTTTTTTGTGTGTGTGCAAAAAAATATGTTGGATCAAGAATGGATCTTCAACAGGGAGGCCGTGTTTTCCTGTGTAATGTCTGAATGTGTTTGTCACTGTGCATGTGCCTGTAAAGTGTTTGAAACCACATGCAGATCCAGTGTGTGTGTGTGTGTGTGTGTGTGTGTGTGTGTGTGTGTGTGTGTGTGTGTGTGTGTGTGTGTGTGTGTGTGTGTGTGTGTGTGTGTCTGTGAGTGAGTGGGTGAGTGAGTGTTTGTTCTGGAGGATGTTTTTAAGTGATTGACTGTTTTTAAGTGAAACCAACATAATCCCCAAACAGGTGCTGACATACTTCATTTTTTTACTTTTTCTTTTTTTTTTTTTTGGTGGGGGGGAATAATCTTGCAATCTTCAGATAGCCTCCAGTGACTTTAGAATATTATTTGGGTTGAAAAAGCTCATCCCCTTTTAGACAGTAGCCGGTACCTTGCCTTCCATAGGAACAATTGTGAAAAAAGAAAAGAGACAACATTTGTTTTGTTACTTTACTTCCTTTCTTTCTCCTCTTTCTTTCTTATAACATTATTTTCTGAACATTTCTCCTGACCATTCTTGTTTTTCTTCAATTCCTGGTGCTACTCCTCCCCCTCTCTCCACACATTATCAATCTTTCTTTTTCTCTCTCTCTCACTCTCTCTCTCTCTCTCTCTCTCTCTCTCTCTCTCTCTCTCTCTCTCTCTCTCTCTCTCTCTCTCTCTCTTTCTCTCTCTCTCTCTTTTTCTCTCTCTACGGTTGAGTGGTAAGCAGACAGAGGGGGAGAGAGAGATGTGAGTCCTGGCCAATTTGTCCTGACACATAGAGATGCTCAGGTGGGAGAGAGGTGTCAAACAGCTAAAAGTGAGAGAGCGAATGAGGGGTTTGTAGGAAGGGAGACAGAGATATGAGAGAGGAAAGACAAGAACAGGAAGGCAGAGAATGGAGAAGGTGGAGAGATGTAGAAGAAAGAACACTTAAATATGTAACGACAGGCAGGGCAGTTGTGTCTTTTTTAAATGTTGGTTTCAATCCAATCGTTCCAAAGAAAGCTGCCAAAGAAGTTTTTTTTTAACCATCTCAAAACATCTCTTAAAGACAGTGAGCCACTTTTAGATTGATATACATATCAATTAAACAATACTTAAGCTATTTGTTGGTAATTTTTCAGTTTTGTAAAGACATACAAAAGAGTGATACAAAAGAAGACATACAAAAGAGTGATGCAAGTTGAATGGAATAACAGAGATTTCAGGTCAGACAAGAGAGCGAGAGACAGATAGAGGCAGCGAGGTTCCTTGGGGGGGTCCCCCCTGTGATAGTGGCATGTTCCCCTTGTGTCGCTACAAGAGAGAAAGAGGGGGATCGACAGAGAGAAAGATGTCTAATCTTAGAGGGTAAGGGAGCGTGGACTCCCCAGGGCTTGTCGTGCTCAGCACCTTGTTAACCAGACATCTCTCTTTCCATCTCTATTTCCATCTTTCTTTCCACCATGCTCGTTCTCTCTCTCTCTCTCTTTCTGTCTCGCTGTCCCTCTTAGTGTTAGGCAGGTAGGCCTCGCTGCCGTCTGTCTGTCCATCCTCCCATATGTGCGTTCTCGTCTTTATCAATGTAAATTATCAGTGAGTGTGGTTTCATTCATTTGATAAACAATTTGTGAATTGAACAGAATGTGGTTCAAAGGTGTGCGTGCGTGTGTGTGTGTGTGGGCGCACATGTTTTTTCCTGCTGTCGTGTGTTGTCAGGTTAGGGGAACCACTGTCTCTGGTTAATGGAACATCCACCAAGGTTAACGCAGACTGGCAGCCAAGTCTAACCAAGCACACACACACACACACACACACACACACACACACACACACACACACACACAGTAACCGATTGGTTGGTAACGGGATCAGCATTTCTGGAGGAAGTCTGTTTGTCAAGTTCAAACAGCAGTCATAATACCATCATAGTGCTGTCCATGGGTCTTACAGGTAAATCTAATGTAGGATGAAATTTAAATGCTTTTGAATTTGGACTAGATTTTAGTGTATTTAACAAAGCTCTCATGGCACATGAGTATCGGTCATGTTTAGATCAATGTTACTTAGAGCTGGGCTGTATGGCAATTTGGGACATACAGCTCTCTCTTCAATGTTTTGAATGTGGACTGCAGTACCAATTTTGAACACTACTGTATGTGTCCATTACATATCGATCATTTAAAAAGTAAAATCTCTATTTTCTACAAACCCAATTTATTGTACTGGATAATACACTTGTATTATCCAGCCTTAATTATATTGATTATACAACAGTCAACCTTAGTAAACTTTTATTAGGATTCATTGGAGTTTAGATGTAAACTGTACATTGGCAAGAGCTGAACCAAACAGCCCTTAGAAAAAAATTAAGTCAAAATAGAAGATAGATTAGATTTTATTAAACACATCTTCTGTTCAATGTGCTTTATCTTTCATTCCCATATTTTTGTTTATTCCCCAATTTTGATGTTTTCTGTCTGCACTCACTTTATGACAGTGTCATTTGTTTCTATATACAGCATTCATAAAGCCTCCCCTTTTACATGTGTGGTCAAGCTGTGCTCCAACAGGTTACACATCACACATTGTTTAGGTTGTTTTCTCTGTGAATCCCTCTTCTCAAACATTGAGGCGTCCTCGAGGAAGATGCTGAACTTTAGTTCCCATATTCAGCAGCTCGATCTGCAGGCTGACATATTGGAGGGACAGATTGAGCTTCAGTGTAAATTTCTGAACAAATGAGTCTTCAGGAAAAAAGAAACGTGTCTAGCTGCCATTACACAAGAATAAAGATTTAATGATTTCTTAAAAAGTTTGATGGAGACATCTAATGAGTCTGGCTTGTGAACAATTTGTGACGACAGAGTTCCAGTCTAAAGCATCAGTGAGGGACCACAGGATATTATGCTGCCGAGTGCTGAGCTTTGAGGTTTCAGGATGCTGTAAAACAATGTGAGAAGCACTTTCTAGTCGTTCAGACACTGGCGTAATGAGAAAATACTCTTAATCCAGCTCACACATACACACACCGACACGCGCAGAGGCGTATTTCTGCTGCCGAGTGGTTTCTTGGTGAAAGCATATTGCGAGAGAAGCAGTTTAAGGAGTGGCAATTATAGTTTTGGACAACGTCATTGATTTAAACTCCTGATTAGAGGAAAGGTGACAGAGGTGGTACACACAATGGTGGGAGTAGGAGTGGGCTGAGGAGGGGGAAAGGGGAAAGGCGCACACATGTAGACACACACACAGCCTCACTTTTCCCGTCAGTCATTGGAATGCCTTAGTATGGCAAGGGTCCCCCCCTTGTTCTGGCTTTCATGATTCTCTCTCCCTCTCTCTCTCTCTCTCTCTCCCTCTCTCTCTCTCTTTATCTCTCTCCCTCTCTCTCTCTCTCTCTTTCTCTCTCTCTCTCTCTCTTTCTCTCTCTCTCTGTCTTTTTCTCGACACACCTGACTGAAATATTGATGTCTCCCAAGCGCTGCTGTTCATGCCTAAGTGGATGTTTTTGTTTCAAGTAATGGGTGACTCTTTCACACACACACACACACACACACACACACACACACACACACACACACACACACACACACACACACACACATGCGCACACACACAAACACACAGTCCAGGAACAAAACAGGGCAGGAAAGAGAAATGGCACATGCACACTTGGCTAACTTGACTGCTTTTATACTGGTTAAACATGGCTAAAGAGTCAGCTTTGAGAGGAGGAGAAAAAAACATGATGACAGTAGCAGTCAGTCTAACTGCTCTTAAAGTATAAATGTTTCTTGTTTTCTGCCATTGCAAGTTTCATTTAATGATTATAAAGATAAGAAAACGTAGATTGAATTATTCAACTTTTTCCACAGATGCATACATTGAAGGTTAGTTAATGCTGAAAGGTGGATGGACATTCTCTTTTTTCTGAATCTTGTCAGTGTCGTGAGCGAAAGCTCTCAAACAATTAAAAAGAGACGCATTGCTTGAGAATCATGGATTTGTTGGATTTCTGTAAGAGCCATTCTTATATACCACCTTCGACATCCTCTTTAAGGCAATTAGATCATTGAGCACTACCATACAGTAACAAACACTTCCTGTTTCACCAGATGTTCCCTGGTTACCAAATGTATATCCTAGACCTTGTTGTTTTGTATAAAATGGACACAGCTCTCAGAAATGGTTGTTTTAACAATAAGGGCAGTTTTGACATGTGTATTTATCTTTGAAAAAGAGGTGTGTGTGTGTGTGTGTGTGTGTGTGTGTGTGCACGAAACAAAACAGATTCCCTGTTAAGTGACTAAATCATAAACACTGTTAACTTCAAAGTCATTGGTGACCCTGGCGTCGACTGCAAATGTGAAGCTCGTTTGTTACTCAGCACACAAACTGAACTTAAAGAGTTTTCACAGCCCAATAGCAGCATCTTAATTTACTTTTAGGATGTTTTATGCGTGGAATAAGACAACCAATAATGTCTATCAGATGAGGACAGTGTTTTTATGGGTTAGCTGGATTGTTCCAGGGGGTAGCTAACCTTTCCAAAGGAAAAAAAATTTTTAAAAAAAAATCGTAAGTAATTATTTCCAAGAATCTAACGTGGTAAATTGTATTTTCAGTTTGAATTCAGTCCTATTAGCATGCCTTTTTTCTGCACGTCATGAAAATTAATGTGTACATTTAGTCAGTCCTGTTCTATCCCTCCTCTGTGTAGGCATTTAGCAGGCCCTATTAATATTAGATGAGAATCATTTGTATCTGAGCGCACCATTGACCTTAATCTGCAGAAGTATAAAGACTACAACAAGTGTGTCTGCACACTCAAGCCCACTCCACCCTCACAGCCTGCGACTGTGGATGTCACTCTTTATGTAGCCACGACATGAAACATAGTTGGGTTGTTGACCAGATTCATCAGGTCTGCTTTTCCTGTAACATCAGCCTACGCAGGCCTGCAAACCTTTGCTGGTGTGGGGCTTCTTTTTTTGCTGGTTGCTTGTGTCTTGGCAAAGCATTCTCAGCAATTTAAACAATTTATTGTTTCACACACGAGATAAAAATGTCAGCTAAACGGTTGGTAGTAAATGGAATTACCTGGTAACACCAGAATATATACTTTCAATCTGAAACCACTTTCATTGAGAGCCTGATGAAGCCTGTGATATCTACTGTGTTACGAGATTCATTTAGTCTGTGCTGTGGTAACTGCTTACTCTGTGTGTGTGCCTGTGTGTGTGGGCGGGTGTCTGTGTGTCTTGTGTGCATGTTTGTCTGTTTGCGTGTGAGCGTGTGCGTCTGTTCAGGAAAGCTGGGTCTAGGAGCTGATGTCAGATTGTAATTGAGTAACTCTAGTTCGAATGCATCTCCATTAGCTCTCCCTATCAGTGTGAGCTCACTCTGAGCCTGCAGAGGAGATACACAGCCTCTAATCCACCCAGTGTTGCTAACTCTCAAGGGTTGGCAGGGTGACTCTCTAAACCACTGTTCAACAGACTTTTCCAATGTTGAACACTGTACAAGACAGGTTTATTTTTGAACTATTATTTTTGTAAGTGGATAAACAAAGAAGAGGAAATGTCTCTTTATCTCTTATTCAATCAGTGCAGACTCGAATCAATCGCATACAGGCCAGCTGAAAGGTTGGACGACTGCTACAGATTTCTTCTGTTCTTTGATTTCATGTTCATTTTGTGGGTATTTTTCAAGTGTCTTTGTGTACGTGTTTTGTCTTTCAACTCACAAGCATGATTTATTGATTAGTTATTCAAATGTTGACATGGTTTATCCAACAAACCATGCAGTATAGCAGCAATACAGTTTGAGCATAAGCAGTGTATATTAAAGAGCTAGCAGGTACTTTTTGAGCGTGAAGGAAGGGTTTTCAGAAAAAATCAAAAACAACAACATTCTCTCAGATAAAGACGAGGAAAACATTGGCATAACCGTTTTGGCTACTTTTTATTTTAAAACTATTGCTTGCTGTAAGAATAAGATGATACCAACTAGTGAGCCCATTCTGTAATAACCCTTGAACCGTACACTGATGTATTTCACAGTGTTAAATGACCCAGCGTCTTCATTTACCCACAAGATAAAAAACAATGGCTCTTTAGTTTTGATAATTTATAAGATGGTTTTCTATGTACGTACTTAGTGGGTGATAAAGAGCTATCCTCAAATGTTGAGGTGTAGGTACATACAGTTTGTACATGATCTCTATTTGAATTCACTGTTTGAATTCAGTTGAATGTCCAGTACAGACTTTATTAATCCAGAGGGACGTTAAACTTTTCATAGTTGAAACTTGTAATTATTAAGAGACATGCTTTTATGGATGGGCGACTTGACCTCAAACCATTTTAAAATGATTTAAACATTTAACCTCGATTGCGATTAATGAACAATTATTAGGTTTTGTTTTTGACCTCATAGTTCACTGACATGTGCTCAACTATTAAAGCTGGAATATGTTTTCTTTATGAAAGAGTGCATGTCTGATAAACCATTTTTGGTTATTTATTGAATATAGCTGAAGTCAAAGCATCGCTTGAAATGACAACTTATTGTAGTTTAAAAGTAGAAATGAACTTCTCTGAAACAGTAGGAAATAAATAACATTTCTTGCTGCAGTGTTTACCGTTGAATCATTTTGTTCTGTCCGTCTTCCCTAAATACAAAATGTGTCCAAACGACGAACATTGCTTCTATGTCACAGATTGGACGTGTGACCACGCGATTCTGCCCTGAAAATGATCTAAATAATTGGTCAAGATTACAGTGGTTAGAGGTTGTGAATGTCAAATTTTGATTAATTTTCGATTAATTGCCCTGCCCTACATAATTTACACACACACACACACGCACACACACACACACACACACACACACACACAGACTGAAAGTACAAATGAACAGATGTGAAGGTGTGGGCGCTACACAGGGACTTGCATCCTGAACAGTTTGTGCTTTAGAACCTTGTTTAGGGGCGCCTCACCAGGAACAAGCTCTAAGTTCCACTCCAGGACTTCAGATAGTGACCCTCTAGTACCTGACTGAGCAACTGCCCCCCCATGCTGTGTGTGTTTTGTGTATGTGCTTTCAGTGTGTCCTCTATGCCCCTGCATTGTTCCCCCCATTGTTTTTCTTCACAAAAAGTCATGGCCTGACAAGGTGCTGCATGCTGTAAAAATTATGCCTTGTTTATACGTATTTATTTCCCCTTGACAGTTTAATTATTTCTGGCCCCATTGGAGGAAACCACATAAAAAACTCCCTGTGTTCATACAGATTCTAATTAGGAATGCTGGGAAATTAAAACAGAGTTGTTTCGAAATGCTGTCATTTTTCCAGAGCCTCGTCGTGGAATTATGTCTCAATCAGCACAAGCGGAAATAATTACTTGTATACCTTCTAACTGCCAACATTTACCAAATGGCAAAGCAATTTACAGCCATCATGGCCCGGGAAGCAATCATTGGGCCAACTATAAATTCACAGGTCGACGGTTTGGAGAGCAACACTGGAAGGAAGGGTTATTGTGGAGAATTAGAGGGAGAGATAAAGGCTTGGGGTCTTTCTGTGTGCTAATGTACACCTTTGCCCCTTGTTTCCTTTTTCCCTGTCTCTTTTTGTTCACTTTCCTTCCTCTCATGAATCTATTTGTCTTTTTCATGCAGGCCTTCCTGTTTATGTCTACATCTTTTAGCTTATTTTAAAGTGAAAACACCACACCAAGACACACACACACACACACACACAAATCTCAAACAGAGGCAGCGGGACGATTAAGTGATTATTTCCACACACACCATTAAACACACTCATTGCAGGCGCAGACACTGACAGAGGCCCAGATAAAAACATACATGAGCACAGACACTTAAACACCCGCACACATTGGCTTTAAAGTAATTACTCACACACGTCATTAGACACAGACGAAGTGGAGTGTGTTTATGTTCTGTGTGTCTTGCATTGTCGACTATATTGTAGCCCCTTTTACTCCTTGAATGCAATAGCATCATCCATCTAGTACAGGGGAGGCCAAGCAGTCAGTGACGAAGAGCCACATTTTTGACTGTGTTACTTTTAAGAGCCACATCATACACACAGAATTGTGACAGTGATTGACTAGAGTGGAAGTTAAGTACAGCATAATGCCGGGCGCTGACGGACTGCGGCGAGCATGGAGTAATGTGAATTACTGACGCGCACGGGCAATGTTAAACACAAACACAAAAAAATAACACGCACACTTCGATGTGAACTAAGGAGCTGCATGCTGCTCGAGAGCCGCGGGTTGGCCGCCCCTGATCTAGTAGATCAAATGAAGTTGTTTTCACAATCTTACAGAGGAGGAAGAGGAATTGAGATTGTGGGCACCAGGCAGAGAGCAGACCTTATTCAAGTTTTATTGAGCATATTTACAGCAACAGATGACAATGACATGAGTGGAAATTAGAGATCATATTTGCTGTCTCTTAGAAAGAAAAAAAAAGCAGGTAAAAGACCTGCAAATATTATAATACACAGACTAATCCATCGTGATTGTAGCACTTTAGCAACACTTAGCAAAAGTTAGAGTGGCAAGAAAAAACGTCCTTTATACTGGAAGAAACCTTCGGCAATCAAGGCTCCAGTTTCTGTTATTGGGAGATTTGTCCAGTTGTTTTGAATTGTTTTGAATTTTGTCACAACGTTCTCGTCACTATAAAGTTGTTGAGTCCATTTTGAAGCTGTAAGTCGAGTGCTGTCTCACTTGTTACTAACACACTTGCTATCACAGTTGTATATGTGTTTTGGCTGTGATTACAATGTTTACTGGCTGTTGAGTATTTGAGTGCTCTGTTGAATTTTCATGTGCTAATCATAACTGTTGACTCATCGGAACCGTCCAGTTAAGACATCAACTCTCAGTGTGAAGTCACCCGAAGTTGGACTTGACGTGACCTTCAGCTTTATTAGGCGAATTTATTTGATATAAAACAACTGCGAAGTATACAGTTACTGGGCACACTACATGACAGGAACACACAGAGAAACAACTACTTCACAGAGTAATATTAATAATAGCGTTTAAATTGACTGTCCACACCATAGACTGGTCCACAAGGCCACACACACGGTCACTCTAATTTGTTAATAAAGTTGATCTACATACTCGTGCTGCCAGAGCTTTTTGACCTCTTCAAGCCTGTCACTCTTCATGCACCTTGGTCGTTGGCGAAGTTTTGCCAGATGATCCCACTCAGCTTCTTCATTTTAATTTACTGTGTCAGGAAACACTTCTCATCAGCCGATGCTATACGAGCAAAACAAGATAGCACGAGCTTACGTTTTCTGACTAAACTTAGAAAGTCACTCAGTGTTGTATTCAAGTAACCTTCAAATGTGTAGTCAACTTGGACTCTACGTGGATTCAACTCTTTGTTGTCTTTTTGTGGTCTAACGTTAAATCAAAACCATTTTTATTCCACTGTATTTATTTTTATACTTCATTAGTTTGGCTTCTTGTAACTTTTCAGACTCAGATTAATGAGACGTTAAAACAATAATTTATGATATTGTGTTATTATATTCTGTCCTGATTGTATCCTGGGGTCATTCACAGGTTATCCTTATATGAAAGAAGTAATGAAATACTAATGATATAACTCAACTCAGATGAGCTTTAGCTTTATCTGTTGTGATTGTCACATTAATGCATCCAACCTTAGAAGTCAATAATATGAAGAATATCCTGAAAAGGGTCTCTGCATATTCACATTTTCTCTGATAAGTTGTAGCTGTAGCCGTTGTTGTCTTTTTTAAATGTACTTACATATTTCAAGTACAGTGTAAAACTTACCTAGCTCTCTTTTTTCTCATAATGTAATCTGAAATAATTTAAGCAGTTGTATTTGCATACTGAAAATACAATTTGGGGTGACAATTCCCTCCAGACCTCCATACCTACTTTTTTCTTTGTACTTCGTTAAATGTGTTCACTTTTTCACAGTTTGATTCACTCAGGCTTACAGCAGGTGAAAGCCAGTTCATCTATATACAGTACAAGACCTGCACTTGCAGGCCGCCCGTTTATGTGAAAAGATTTGAAATGATGTTGCCCTATAACTGGAGGTTTTAAAAGTCATATCAGATCCATTTCTTCGATAAACATTATCAAACACAACGGCTCACATGGCGAGCTCCTCTCTGCCTTCTTTATGCTGTAAACTTTAAGCAGAGAATGTATCACACTTTGAGCTCTTTGAGGGACTCAAATCACCGTACGATTCACACCGAGTTCATGATCAGTCCTCACAATTTATTTTACAAAGTGAGACTGTAGACAAACCCGCTTGTCGGTGTGGTTTGACCTTTTGATGTTTGTTTTCTCTCAACGAGGCCAGGTTATCGGAGCTTCTCGTTGTGGTGTCGATTAAATGCTGCATCATGTTGGTCATGCTGTTTGTGTAGTTTCCTCGTCTTCTTGAAATATTTGCACACAGTTTTTGTCTCGTCTGTTATCTTCTCACCTCTTTCATTTGATGTCTTGTGAGAAGCCAAAATGCTTCCACACCTGAGATTTTAAAAATGGCGGTGAGTCCTAAATTTCAAAGTCTTGCTCTGCAGCTGCTGACACTCACCGTATTATTGTGATTCATTTTTCAGAGTACCGATGTGAACCTTGACACCTTTGAATCAATTTATCGCAATTTCACAATTAGTCTTTACATCTAATCTCTATTAATCACAAGTAGAACACGGACATATTTAAGACAGATCTCCTTAATAAACCTCCTAAACTCAATAACAACTGGAAAAAATAATGATTTTGATATATTGAACAAATACAAACAACAGCGTTCTCTTTTGAAATGTGTTGTTATATTGGTCAACATATATTGTCATGTTTTGGTGAGAAATATATCTATTTAGTAGTAGACTTCATACTTTATAATTAGTATTTGTAACCCTCGCATTAACATGACTGGTTCAAATCACATATCCACATTCTTCAGTCTAACAGAGGCAGCTGATATTGAGGTTAGATCTCACATTTTGTTGTCCTTGAAAATCTTTTCTTTTTTTCTGTCGTCTTACTCACCCCCTCCTCTTCTTCTGTTGCTGTTTTATCACTTTTCCCACTTCATCTCCTCTGTACGCAATCTCTCTCTTACCGTCTTTATTAGTACTGGAATTATTCACTTGGCTTGTACCTCAGTTTGAATAAATTGAGTCTTGAACTATTGGAGAGTGGGGGCTTTTTTTTTTTTTTGGCAGGCGTACATGTGTGAGTGAGTATCTCTGTGTGTTATGTGTGTTGCGTTAACAAAGAGACAGCATTGAGACACGACTAATCCCAGTGGAATAGCCCACTCATGTTCTGTTTGAGAGCGGCGTAATTAAAGGAGCGCACCTCTCCGAAGTCACCTATTTCAATACAAAACACTGCTTCATACAGACACGCAGGCGGGAAAGACGTACCTGCACGCACACACACACACACACACACACACACACATCCATTGCCTTCTCACCGAGGCAAGACTCACTCTGCATATAATTACATCCTCGCTCTAATTTATCCCTGGGAATATACCGAAACCTGAGGATGAGAGACAGGGAGGGAAGACGAGAAAATGAGCCCAGTAGTAGGAAGAGTTTAGAGAAATTGTAAGGTCAAGAGAAAGTAAGAAAATACTTCCCTGGTTATGCAATGATTAAAGTATCAATGTCTTATTTTTAGACAAGCAAACACGCTGTCTTTGTGTCTTTCTGTCTGTCCGTATGTCCACCCCCATCATTTATCTTCCTTTTAATGAATCCTGCTATTTTTTAACAATGCCCAGTGTAAAACTTTGTCTCCCTCCAAAAGAAACGCTGTCTCGAATAGAGATGTAGTTTGGTTTGGAGTTGAGGCTTTCGAGGGGAAGTCTCACTCCGACTCTGAGGACACATGATGCAGAGAGAACGTGAACTCTGACAGAATGGAAATGATGTGTGCACACAGACACACTCACACACGCGTCTTCAGTGTTGACATATATCATGTCTGCCCTGTCTGTCCACATTTGACGAGGTTAAAGCCTCGGTCCAGACCAAAGCCTGCCCCTTTTGTCCGTCCCTGCTTGATGAGGTCACTCCTTTCACTCTTTTATGAGGTCGGGTCCAGCCGACCTTCAGTCTGACCAATGACAGTTCGGTGACCGCAACTGACCTGATGTGTGTGTGACAGAGAGAGAGTGTTTATATGAGCGTATGTTGGAAAGTCTCTCCTCCTCGTTATAGATTGAACATTTTGCAATTTAACAAGACAGCATCAGCATTTATAAACTTTAGACAAAGCATGGGAGGAAATGCGAGGTATTGATTCTTCAGTATAAATCTTAATGCTTTTGTTTGTACTCAACATAATTTACCATGTGACATAATTTACCATGTGACTGTTTCAAAGCGTAATGCTCCCTTTTTATACACAATGCCATTTTCTCCTTATCGCTGCCTTTCTCAGCCTCATTGTGTCCCCTTATTACTCTCTCTCTCTCTCTGTCTCTCTCTTTCTCTCTCTCTCTCTCTCTCGCTCTCTCTCTCTCTCTCCCCGCTCTCTTTCTCTCTCTCTCTCTCTCTCTATAGTATCTGTCTGTATCTCTCTCTGTCCCACACTCTGCTGTCTTACTTGCTGTGAATCCAACCTGACCTTTGTGTGGAATAACAGGGCTGTCACATGGCATGTTGAAATCTCAACATACCTTCCCTAAGATTATAAGCATGAGTATCTGAGTTCACATATGCCTTTGAAGGTGTGTGCGAGTAACGGTGTAAGCTCTGCTGTTTGTGCGCTTCACGTTTGAATGAATACACTCACATCACCTCGCAAATCCCTTTACAGCATGTTGAGAGTTTGTCTTGACATGAGAAATGATTTTTGAACGTGAATTCATACGCTTCAATGTGTATATGAAAATATTTCTGCATATGTGTATGACTTCCATGTACCCTCCGCTAAAGGTTACCCAGACAGAGTTTTGGTGACAGGCTCCAGAAAGCCCCCTAAACCCAGCAGCTTTTCCCAGCAGCTGGTGTTCTCTCCTTGGCTCCTTGGCTCCTTGGCCTTGATCACTATCCCTGCCCCTTCCCCTCTCTGGAGGTACCTGGGTAGAAACACACACACACACACATAGACACACACACACGCATGCCTAAAGTTTCATTGAAGTGAATACAGCCATGATATAAATTAAAATGTTGTCCGGTGTTGACTTTTACTGGTTTATCCTCCAATCAGTATTTTCATCAGGTATAAATAAGTATGACAAGGAAACACTGATTACATGTCCCACATGAATGTTTCCACTTCTCATTTGTCACTTCTCACGCCTCTGTATGTTTTACATCTCAGTGACTGTGAAAGATGAAAGACTTGAAAGCTCAACTCAGGAGCCACAGCTAAAATATTTGAGTGTGTGTTGACTGCATAGATGCTGTAGTGAACTATGTGTATTGCAACAATACAGAATTTTTCTTTTTTAGACCATGGACTCCTTTCAGGTGACACATTTTTCCAAGGATCCCTCAATATTGTAACATTAATAAGCATTATGTTAATAAAATGTATTATTTAGTATTTACTTTGCAAAGATAGAATTAGGCTGCATAAATACTGTCCAAGTCATTTTATAATCTTTGAGACCATGTTAGCTCCAAGGTGTTTTTTATTAGGATTTTGTTCTTGTTTTGTTGTGACTATTAAGTGACAGACATGCCACGATTATAACTGAGTTGATCTGTTGGCACAAAACTAAAGTGGGTGGGAGTATTGGACAAAATAGTTGAAAGAGAGTTCCCAGTTTGTAGATATACTTTCAATGTTTAACTTTTATAGGTTTTTTTTAATCCCCCAGCTATGGTTTGTGGACCACTGGGGTTCCTAGGACACTACTCACTGGTATAGTTACCTTTGTTTAAAGTAAGGCAACATGTAAACATTTGAATGTACATGTTAGTAGTCAGAGTGTACCTGACTGCACGCAGAGAAAAACAGACTTCCTCAAAAGCAGCCTGAAATGAACTGCAGCGTAAGTTCACCTAAGAACACCTTGTGTCCCAGTGATATTACACCGAACGGGTAGTTTGGAGACAGAGATGGCTTTTTAGGTCTCTATCGCACATTTTCAGATTCTTGCTATGTCTTTTTCCACCTCCTTTTTGTGCTCCCTTTTTTTCTTCCTCCTCTTCCTCTGGGATCAGTGGAGGGCCTGGCAGGGGGGCTGTGGTCAAATTGGCCGTTTCCACACTGTGTTGTGCTGTACCTGCTGACAGAGCTATCAGATAACTTAGCTCCATCCTTTCAGTCCCTGCTGGCAGCGTACCGCTGCGGTGTGCCGGTCTGAGAGTGTTTGAGGTTCATATTTGAGAGGACTGAGGTTCTTTGATGTGAGTGGGTGTGATATATGATTTTTATTTTTTATTTTGGTATGACTTTAAAATCAATGATGATTCAGCCTTGCAAGCTATATAAGCATACACTTACATGCTCACACACACACACACACGCACACACACACACACACACTGGTCTCTATGATGAAGCTCGCTGTAAATGGACCAGAGTCCATAGCTCCCTCTGTTGGCCAGCAGTGAACTACAATCCCTCCCTCCCTCTATTCCTCACTCTCTCTATTTCTCTGAGGCGTTGGCAGCTGACTTTATGTGGGTTTAATGGTACAACTTTTCATATTTGCACACTGAGTAGATGTAATCCATTTTAGCTTTATTATCTGTACCTTTTGCTGACAGAATACAGCAAGTGATATTTCTTTATGGACACAGAAAGTCACATTTTTTGAATAGCAGAAGAGCTTTAATCACAGATCTAACCTCAGTCCAGAGACATGATGTGACTGGCACACGTCTGCAAATGTGTGGCTTGAGGTCAGCAGCTTAAGTGACCACCTCTTGAATTTGTTAAAGACCAGCACAATCACACACAAATACACACACACACACACACACACACACACACACACACACACACACACACACACACACACACATGCTCTACACACATACACACACACACACTTACAGGCTGCCCTGAATGAACTTGCTGAGGCCTATTGAGTGGTGTGATTGATGTCAGTGAGAGTTGCAATGGATAATTCTTCCACAGATGTCAACAGGCCGTCACCACAGGGTCAGAACTCACACACACACACACACACACACTCACCACAAGCATAAAAAAGACAAGAGTGAGACTTCACAAGTGTTCTGCCGCCTTCTCATATTTACTGAACTGCAGAGACGATGCAGAAACCCTTTTAACACATGAATGACACCATTAATTATTACCGTATTTCACTTTGCGACTATGTAAAGTATTTTTTCCTGAAAAAATTGAATTGTTGTCCCTAGTTTTATGCAAAGTTTGGGAAAGTTACATGCAATGCACACACAGATAAACACACACACACACACACACACACACAAGAACAGACAGCTGTACGGTCATAGCTCTGCGTTGAAGAGGGCTGTGTGGCAGCCGGGTTTGTCCAATGAGGGCGAGAAGTGGCCTAAAGGGGTCACTGTGAACATACACACTGCCTGAGAACCAATCAATAGTCATGGGAGCAGAGGAGGTGGGGATGGGGTCAGAGAGGGAGGAGAGGGACAAGCGAGGAAAGGAAATCCCTGAAATTTTGCGACAGATTTCAAACAAGAGATTGAGGAAGCTGAATGGAGTTATGAAGAACACATACATGCTGAGACTATAAAAAAAACAGCTGTGTTAATGTTTCATCATAAAAATTGTTTTATTGAGCTTTTTACAGCTTTATAATATGACAGACACTGATAACTGCATTCATTTCAGGATTATTAATATTATTAGTGTACTAATGGACACTCTAGCAAATAAATACACCTTTATAGAAATGATCAGTTGATCTCAGACTGAACCCTTCAAATCACTGTTTCTTCAAATGTTTGTCTAGCACCCCTGAAAACTACTACAGCCTTACTCATCTCCTCCCCTGAGCATTTGTCTTCTAGTAATATTTCAGATTTATGTGAAAACTAGTTTCCAACACAGATTTTCTATTTTTGAACACATCTAATGCTGAGCAAAACGGTGTTTCTGTATCTTGATCCATCTGCACCGATCAAGAGGTATACAGTGTGTGTTTTGTGTGTCTATGAGTTTGTGTGTTTTTGTGTGTGTGTGTGGGTGTGTGTGTGTGTGTGTGTGTGTGTGTGTGTGTGTGTGTGTGTGTGTGTGTGTGTGTGTGTGTGTGTGTGTGTGTGTGTGTGTGTGTGTGTCCAAGTCAGAAACAGAGGTTTTGGTAAAGGATTTTTTTGCTCAGTAGTGACGGCAGAATTGATTCACACTCATCTTTGTCGATGCTTATAAGCCCCTGGATACATCATAACTGTGTGTGTGTGTGTGTGTGTGTGTGTGTGTGTGTGTTTGTTGTTTGTGCGTGCTTGTGAACATAAGAGCATGTGTGAATACATATGATTCAGTGAATTCTGTGAATCGCTTCTCTGTAGATTGATGTGCATGTCGATGCATATTTCATTCTATTTGTGTGTTTTTTTTAAATAATCAGTTGAACCTTGATGTACAATAACCAATAAGGTTGTCATGGATACATATTTATCTAAATTGGTAGCAGTTATAGGTACTGAATACAACCATAGACCATATAGACGTTCTAAATGTCACCTGGTGATGCTGGGGTGTTGAACAATTGATGCTGTTTCCACATGTTTGTTAATGAGTCTGACAAAAGAGAAAGAGGTTGTCGTAACTGTTAAACCACACACACACACACACACACACACACACACACACACACACACACGTACATCAAAGCAGGAATTGGTTGCAGGAAATGTTTTATTATCTGTTCTCTTCCAAAGCTGCTAATCACAACCTCTCTCTTTCATCTTTGCATCCCCCTTTTACACCCCTGCAATTTCTTTCTCTCTCTCTCTCTCTCTCTCTCTCTCTCTCTCCTCCACACTTCTCTCGTCCCCTTCCATCCTGCCTGCACGGGTATCTGAGTGTCGTTCAAGTCAAATGGAAAATGGGAGAATTTTAGGAAGAAAGAAGAGAGAGACAGTGTGTGCACTTTCGAAGCGGAGCAGATCTGAGTCTCTCTGACTCTTGATGTTCTCCTTTTTTTTCCTTCTCTCTCCTCCTATCCTCCTCTCCGAGACTGAGGAGCAGTGAGATAAGTCTTCTGGAGACCCCTGTTTGCAACGACAATACCCAACATATTAGGCGTCAAAAATACAGGGAAAACACAGCCTGCTGGTTCTGACTGCAGGAGCTAAAAAACAGGAAACAGTGGGTAGACCTTGTCCCAATCATTCCCAAATCATTCCACAAGAAAGGACAAGGGACCCGAATTGCCATAATCCTGTATTTTACTGCTGAGCTGTGATGGGGCTCTGCTGTACCTTGCCGGTGTGTTTTTGTGGAGGTGTTTGCAGTATGACACATGATTTAGGCTTAGGGCTCAGGGTCAGGCTTACCCATTTCCTTTGATCGCGTAATTGGATGTGGTCAATTTTGTGTTTTGCAGCTGTGCAGACAAATCCACATCTTTTATTTTAACCTGAATAACGACAGGAAACAGGGTTACACTTTTACGCTGAAGTTTGAACAATCTTTATTTCATAATTGTTCAACAGCGTATACAAACTAAATGACAGCTTCGTGGTTAACGTTGTCTGTTTCTAAAATTTCATGTATTTGCTGGAATGCATTTTTCTGGGTTCCACAGACATAGTGACCAACTGAGAAGGACTTCTCAGAGAGAGTTGGTCCAAGCCGAAGAAATAGAAAGATTTCCTGAAAGAAGACAAAGACTAAGAAAAGACGAGTGGGATGTCTTGCTTTAAATCTTTCTCTCACCTGTCTCTTTCTCCTCTCCACTCCCTCCTTTCCTTCCTCCCTCCTTCTCTCAGCTCTTTGTCTGATCCCTCCCTCTCCACCTGCTCTTCTCTTCTCTCTCTCTCGCTCTCCCTCATTGTCTCCACCCCTCTCTCCGCCCCTTCCAGCATCTATTGGTCAAGCACCCACCAATCAGGGCAGAACCGGGACCTGAGGGACTGCATATGCAAAATGATACTTAATATTCATGAGCTGCTATCGGGGCTTTAAGTCGTTGATTAGGACAGAGGCACAGCTTTCTGTCCCAACTGCCTGGCTGGCTGGCTGTGTGTGTACCTATAGCCCCCTCTCCCTGGCACTCACATCCACAGAGCACGCATACACACACATCCCTCGCATCTACACACACACAGAGCTGATCAGTGCAGGCAGCGCAGAGCCTGGTAATTGTATTGCTCCTACCAAGCGGAAGGAAGGACCAAGAGAGAGGAAGAAGAAGAGGAGGAGGAGAGAGGAGAGATATAAAAACTTTGATCTTTGAGAATTTTTTTGTTTGTTTTTTTCCCTGGAGGTGGTTGACATGACAGTGACCCGGAATCGCCGATGGATTCGGTAGGACACCAGTTATCCGAGTGTTTTTTAATGCACTCTGAACAAGAGTAGGTAAATTTTACTTTTAATTCTTATCTTTTGATTCATCATTCAACTTGTCATTGTCATACACTGTGTGTCCGTGTGTCTGTGTGTGTAGGTGTGTGTGTGTGTGTGTGTGTGTGTGTGTGATGGTATGCAGCGGAGGTGGCCAGCACCATGTCAAGGTTGTTTCTGCTGTCAGGTAGCACTCGTTCACTCTCTGTGTGTGTGTGTGTGTGTGTGTGTGTGTGTGTGTGTGTGTATGTGTGTTTGTGTGTGTGTGTGTGTGTGTATGTATGTGTGTGTGTGAGTGTGTGTGTGCCTGCAATATCCGGGCAGCAGCTCTTACTCACTGGGTAGATGAGCAGTTTTTCTGTCCCTCCACCTGAGAAACACACAACCACTCCTGCACGCACACACACACACACACACACACACACACACACACACACACACACATAGCCATGCATACATCCGCACATGCACACAAACAATTTCATTCAGTCCACACTTACAAACTTTCTCTTTCAGTTACTCATGTTTGAAGACATTGCTTTACTTTCGAGTCAAATTGTTATCAGGACAAAACACCAACTCAGAGTATACCTCTGCATGTGTTTACGCTTGTGCACGTGAGTTTTCACTGTTTGTTCATCCGAGCAGAGAATCAGCGAGGTAACAGGGCATAGAGATTACAGGAATAACGCGGAGAGACGGGAGGAGAAGGGCCCATAAGAGAGGTGGGGGAGAGGAAAGGGGGAGAGCTGCGCTCTTAA
Source organism: Symphodus melops (assembly GCF_947650265.1). Taxonomy (NCBI): domain Eukaryota; kingdom Metazoa; phylum Chordata; class Actinopteri; order Labriformes; family Labridae; genus Symphodus; species Symphodus melops. Next base: position 20,613,191 of record NC_136693.1, on the reverse strand, counting down.
ATGCCAGAGGAGGTAGAATTTCAGACGGGCAGCTCAGCGTGTGGCCCGGCACAGGAATTAGAAACACTTACACACACACATGGACACACTCAAACAAGCGGGTGCCGCTGAGCTGTTCTTTTCGCCAGCCCTTTGCTCTTTTAGGTGCATGCTGAAGACACTGCTAAAAATGCAGTTTAACTGATTGGCAGTACAGACATCAGTGTGTGTGTGTGTGTGTGTGTGTGTGTGTGTGTGTGTGTGTGTGTGTGTGTGTGTTTATAATCATCCAGACATTGTGTGAAGAAATAGAAAACAGACTCAGGTGTGATAAAAGAATACTTGTAATCAGATTAAAGTGAAAAGCATGCATTTATCAAAGTGGTCAGTGTAATTTAGGAGACTGAATTGAACTATCTTTGTATTTAGGTAAATGATTCTTTCAAATCTGCATTGCTTTTTATAAATGCCTGGATTGCATCAAAAATGTGTAATGGAATTTGTAAAGAAGATCAATTGTTTCAAGTTGTCACACCTCGTAGTTAATAAACCAAAATGAGTTACACTGAATCACAGCCCCAGTTCATGTGTCCTCGCGGCAGAGAAACTGAAAGTCGAAGCCAGGGCAGGATGAAATTTAAATTAGTTTTACATCATGACATTTTGTCATTTTTACATGAACTCGTTGTGGTATCTCATCTTTATGTGTGTATCTGTTCAAGTCTTAAACATGAGTCTCCCTCACCTTTTACTGTATGTGGCGTAGAGAGCAACAGCCTAAAATTTAAATTTAAAAAGGACACAAGGCCACATAACACCGTTCAACCTTTTTCTTTTTTCATTTTTAGAAGCTGTTTATTTTTGTGTTTTGTTTCAGAGAGCTTTCTTTCCTGATTTTTTTTTTTTTTTAAGAAAAAAGGGCTAAAAAACAAACTGAGCTCTCGTGCTGAATGTGTTGATTTCTTTTTGTAAGTGACCCAGCAAAGTCAAATTCAAATCGTCTTTGACTGTGAGGACTCACGAAGGTGCTCTGAATCTGAAATTTGTGTTTCTATCTTCCACTCCAGCAGCGGGTGTATTTAGGTAACGACAACAATTGAGGTTTAAACATGTAAACTTTTTATAATCACAGTGAATGACAGATTTCTTTTGGACCATGGTTGCAGTCCATATTGCCTGAAAATGTTTAAAGCTTGAAAGCTGTGATTAAAAAAAAAAAAAAAAAAAGAACATTCTTTGATTCAAGACATGAAAAGAAAAGTGTGATGCCCTTTTTTAATTGTGTGTTTCCGTAAATGCACATTGCACACATTTCTGAAAACCTTATTGTCCATTCTTCTCTCTTTCCATCCTCTCTTCATCCATTCACAGCTCTCTCTCCTCACATTCCCCTCCTCGGCTCTTAGACAGGCTTCCTACCCTAATTAAAATATTAGGGATAATGATGATCATACTCATAATAATAATAACAACAACAAGTACCACTTAAGCTGTTAACATAATTGTATTCCCCTCATGCCATCGTATACATACCATTTGCATACCATTAATATGTTTTCTAGAGTGACTTTAGTGAATTTGGTGCTTTTTGTCAGTGACTGAAGGAAACAGGGCGTTGAGAATAACACAGCGGCCGTGCAGATCAGTCAGTGAGACGTTTCCAGAGACAAACAGTCACACACTGTTTTTATGATTACAATCTGAATTATTTTCATCTGTTTGTGTGTCGTTAATTTTTCATTTGCATGAAAATGATTTGCAAATAAATTTTTGGGATTTAAGTAAAATTCTAGATTTCTGATCAATCCAAAGAAAGTCGGAATTCAGCACATTACATTTGCGTTAAGAAGAAAAAAATAAAAGACTTGAGTGATTGAGAGTGTTCTTTCCGATTTGAACAGATTGTATAATTGAAATTGTGCACGAGGTATCAGCAAATTTACACCCTGCCTGTCTTAAAGTGCTGCATTTTGTCTTGTAGAGGCAGCAATGAGCGGTATTACAACAGATCAATTAGTGTTTGAGTTGATTTTTGGAGCAGTGCTTTGACCTTTCAGATTAGATTATAGGTTTTTTTTCTGACTCTCCTGAAGCATTCATGAACATAATTTAAATTTAAATTTAACCTTTATTCCTAAAGGTAGAAGGATCTGGTTATTCAGACTTAAATGATTAGGTGGTGCAGTAAAAACTGTGTTGAAGAAGAGAACCAAATTCTGCAAAATGATTAAGACTGAGAGAAAATTACACTCAATTTCAGAAAATCGAGAACACAAGAGGGAGAGAGAGGGAGAGAGGTAAAGCTGTGTTGAGGGAGGGGGGGGGCAAAGAGAGATTGCACAAATTAAAATCCTTTTAATCTCCTTATAAAATCATTTACTTAATTCATCTGTCAAAGCATGTCAATATGTGCCGCACTGATTTGTTGGCTGTGCGTGTGTGTGTGCATCTGTTTGTCGTCATGCAGGGGTTCATGCCTGCCTGCCCACGGTCCGTGCATGTGTGTGTAACCTATTGATGGCCTGTGTGAGGAGGTTCCTCTTTCTGTGCGTCTGTTTGCCTGTCAGTCTTGCAGATTTCTGTAAAGTCCGAGCCAACACACGCTTCTCTACACACACACACACACACACACACACACACACACACACACACACACACTTTGAAATGTACGCTCGTGCATACAGCTGCCACTCTCTCATGTGAAGAGTCCGCACATTCCAGAGGTAATTTTGCCCCGTAAAAAGAGAGAGAGAGAGATGCAACGAGACAGACAGAGCGAGAGGTGAGGGGGGGTAAGAGGGGGTTTTGCTTTTGTCTGACACCAGCACTTAGGGGTCCACTGGACACACACACATGCATGAGCGCACCCATTCCTGCAAAACACACGTGCACTCATTTTTAAGAAGCATTTGCAGCTTAAAAGTAACCAAATTGTGTCAAAAATGCAATTACACATTATTACTTATGCATACACCAACACGTATGCAGCGTTTGAAAACATCCATCCCGCGCGCGCGTGCGTGCACACACGCAAATTGGATGTTCTTGATGTGAATTTCTCTGATTGATGCTCAATCCATCAGTGCCGCGCATGCATGTGATTGTGTTATGGGTCAGTTCCGGCCTTTATGTGCAGAGGAGCAGTAAGAGGGACAGGACCAGCTGTGATGCACTCACACACGCACACACACACACACTCACACTCTCTGCAATTAGCCATTACGCCACACTGGACGCACATTTAAACATGTTGGTGTGTGTGATTAAATAGCAAAGCTCTGATTTAAAGAAGAGAAAAGAGAGTGATTTACTGTATAGTAAGAGACAACAGCACTCATCTTCTCCTTCCCCCTCTTCTGCACATTCTCTCATCTTTACTTCAAAATGTGCAGTCTTTAGTTTTTTTTTTACCAATAATAAAATTGATCAAGTCATTCGTGCTTTGATACAGCTTTTGAAGTTTACAGACTTTTCTGTTTCATTGAGCATGTTCATACGTTGTTTTCGGGATGCGGATTATATAAAGAGTCTTCTTTGTCGCTGTGCAGATTTAAACTTTCATCGCATTCAATCAAACTGTATTTTAAGTCGTTTTTAACTGTACTTTTGTTAGTTGAATTTTTCATCATTTTGACGTCAGAGGGCCAGACTCTCTAAACTGTTTTTTTGCTATTTACTAAGGAAATAAGTGAGCTGACCTCACACCAGAAAACCTGTGTGTGTGTGTGTGTGTGTGTGTGTGTGTGTGTGTGTGTGTGTGTGTGCGCGCACTTACACATTCATTGTGTCATGCTCAGGGCTTCTAATGCTACCTCTCACTCCTAATGGGAGGAGACAGCAAAGACCGGGCCACAATAGAGCAGATTTAGATGGAGAGGTGCCGCGTGCGCGTGTGTGTGTGTGTGTGTGTGTGTGTGCATGAGTCAAAGAGGATCGGGAGATCGCTGTTGGTTAAAACATTGTGTCTGTCTTCTTCACTTTTTCTGTTTCTGTGTTTCTCCCTCTCAATGTCCACTGGGAGCATCCTATAGATCGGCTGCTTGGATAGTTCTCCCCTCTACATGCTCAGGTCTTGTATGGTATGATTAAATTGTCATTGTTTCGACAGCGTGAGGGGCAATTCAAAAAGACAAAAGGGAAACATACAGTAAAAAGCAACGTGGATAGATTCTAAGAGCAAGAGAGAGAGAGAAATGAATGACCATCCTGCCTTCCATCTGACAGTGAAATATTCCCCCTCTCATCCTCCCATCATGCTTCATGTGTGTGCCTGATGGAGAGAGAATGACAGACCAGCCCTCCATCCCACCTCTCTCTTTAGTTTTTTCTCTTCGCCTTCTCTCATTCAGTCTCTCATTCACTTCTCATGTGGTGTAACAAACCGACTGACTAAAATGAAGATTACCAATAATATCAACAATCACCAATCTCCACTTCACCAGGGATGCATTCACACTGATTTTACTTTCAGATTGTGAGCAAAGGATAATCTTTTCTGAATTAAAGAACTGTGATTAAACAACGCTTTAGAAGCCTTTGAAATATAGTCAATCATGTAACTGTCATAGGGTCGGGATGAAAGACAAAAACAAGTTAAGATCGCTCCAAAGTCCCCAATTTCTTTACTTTGGTCAATGTGTCATTAAGTCATTTTGCTTTTTTTTCTCTCTTGATTTTTCTCAAGTTCTTACTGCATTTACAAAGAAATTATTTCCGTTACGGACCCAAGCTTATCTTGTCCTTATTTAAAAAACATGTTTGTAAGATGGGTCTTTCTGTGTTAAAACAAAAACAGCAACGTTATCTTTGCACTCTTGATATTTTTTTAAAAAACGGGAAAAGATCGCTGTTCAGAACAATGTCAAACTGTCCCGACATTTTAGCTTGGAGACAGAAATGTGTACGGTGTGAACACACGTCAGTCACATGTTTGCACACATTTTTTTTAAAGACGGATACAACTCCGGGTATGCCTTGTTTTTGGTTGCGTTTTATTTCTGTTTTCAAGTGCAAAATTACCGTAATGGAGTTGTTTTTGTAATTTAGAAAAAAATGCAAAAGCCATCATTAACAAGAAAAATATGATATATGATAAGATTTTCAAAGTGTCAGTCTGGATTTGAAAAGGCCGATCACATTTTTTCCCCATAGAAGATTAACAAAAGAGCAAACATGAAATTAAGAAAGAGAGCAATGATTTCTTTATATTAATTGGATCAGTTTAAACGTGTTCCACATTCAGAAACTTTTCTTTTGTCTCTCTCTTTTTTCCAAAATTATTAAGAAGAAATAACATTTTATTATTAGAACTAAAGTTTGCTACTTTTCACAATTCTAGTTAAACACATGGATATTGAAATACACACATACAAATAAATCTATTAACAATCTCATTTACAAATCGTGAATACTTATTCCCTCAGTCGGTGTGTTCCTGTATGCAGCACTTGACCACCGCAGATTCTCCGCAATTCATTTCCCCCTTTATCCCTACCTTCCCTCAACATTCACCCCCCCCACCCCCCCACACACAACACCACCACCACCTCACACGCTCCTCCTCTCCCTCCCTGCACCCTCCTCCCTCGTGAAGCTGTCACCTTTCTGCACCCGCTCAGTCCCTATTAAGGCCGACAGCCCATCTGCCGCCTGCCCCGCTAACAGCTCCCGTCGCTAACGCTAACGCACACACACATCCACATTCACTCAGACACACAAAGGGATGGGTCTAAACCCCACCTGCTCGGATGCATCCGGCTACACATGGAGAAATGTCAGACACATCTGCATATAAACATCTTTATAAACTCACAGTGATTATCTAATGATACCATGATGATTCTCATGTCACATAAATGTTTACATCTTTTTCAGACTATTTATGAGGATTTTTGTTTTGATATACGTCTTTACGTCATTTTCTGTCACATGAAAACATATTTGAAACATTTCTTTGACGTTTTCTTCATCACCTTAACCGGCTTTGAACAAACAGTTGTAAATGAAAAATTAACCAAACGCCACATTGTATGAGAAAACCTTTACGTTTTTTTTTTTAAGTTCCTTATCCAGCAAGTTTTTCTTGTTTTTTGTTTCCGCCATTAATCCGCACTCAGGTGTCCCCTATAGATCTTTATTTGTTCATCATGTTTCGCCGTCTTTGTAGATATTTATTGCATTTGTGGCTGGAAGACATCACACTGCCCAGACGCGTGGGGTAATTAGCCAGGGCAGTTGCAGCTCTGTGTGTGTGTGTGTGTGTGTGTGTGTGTGTGTGTGTGTGTGTGTGTGTGTGTGTGTTGTGGCATTTGCTCCCTTCAGGGATAGGTGCGTTTTTGCATTAGCAAGAATGGCAACTGTCTCATCAATCACTGCATCACCATGTCACACACAGACACACGCACAGACACACACTTACATACGCACACTCATACTGTGTCATGGTCATTCTGCTCACAGATGGGCCAGCAACACATGAGCGAGTCACTGAGCATCAGAAAGACACCCGCGATCTCCCTGCTTTCAAACACACACACACACACACACACACACACACACACACACACACAGAAACCTTATTACATTCATGTGAGTGAGTGTGTCTGTGTGGGTGGTGGTGTCGCTTACATGTACTGACAGGAGCGTGAAATAGGTTAGGTAGAATCACATAGGTTAATACTCTCCTGCATTATTCTCTCCTTTACTTACTGCAAAAATAAATATTTATGAGCTGAGCTTTTGGCAAGTAAGTCCTAATGATTAAAAATCCTTAAAACAAACTATATATAAATATATATAAAATATTATATATATATATATATATATATATTAATTATATGTATAAGTATATACATGATTTTTTTACATGTAAAATGTTGCTATATTGAATTGAAAAACAAAGCGCAGGTATTGCCTGATTGAAATGATCGTGTGCTGATTTTAAGATGCTTTTGAGCGCACATTTAATCCCCTGAAAAGAATAAACACATTAGAAAATATGCGATTACCTCGCCATAAGGCAAAATGTAATAAAACAGAATCTCTCTAGGTAATCCTGAACAGTTTAAGCGTTGTGGTTAGTACTAGCGACAGACTGGAGCTACCGCTGCACAAACGTGTTTTGCCGTTCAGCTAAATAGTGTATGCATCTGATTTGTTTAAACTCAGAAATTGGTAAAGTATTCTTTTAGAAATTGCATTTTGTGGTTGGTGCCTTCATCTTTTTAATGTCGGGTAAGCTTTCTGTTTCTCGTAAATTAATCTCTAAGGTGGATTTGCATTTTCTGTTTGGGCCTGTGGAAAGATTGACCTTTTATTTATGATGGCAGGGATAGGGATTCAAAGTGCAAACATCACCTACATGTGTGACTGGATGTACCTTAGTCAGGTGTTAGTCCAGACTGTTCCCCAATAAAAAGTGCAGTATTAAGTGTTGCCTGTCTATATAGCATTGTGACACTGCAACCAAAGCCAATAAGTGTTTGAAGCAGCAGCAGCGGCAGCGAGCTATCGATTCCTCCTATTCACCAGAGTGGAACTAAAACCTACATATTACACACCCTGGCCCTCCACCTCTCACTGAGCCGACCCAGCTCTGTGGATGCAGGGAGGAAAGGCTGTCAGACGGCTGATTGGTCCGTTTACCTGTCTGTCTACGTGGCCATCACCTGAAAAGGAACCCACTGTGGGACAGTATCACACCTACAGACTCTGACACACGTCTGTGTGTTGTGTTTGTGTGGTAAACATGTGTCTATCAGTTTGTGACACATACTAACATCTTGTTCTGTTTACTGATACATTCAGCTGAGACAACTCACACACAGGAATGTGGTAACTACAGCAACATCCCAACAAAACTGAAAGATACTTATAACCGAAACAATAAAAAAAAATTAAAAGAAATTAGTAGAGTGACCAGATTGTTTAAATATGTGGCTAAATATTGTAAATTATTTTCAACTTTTGTTACTTTGTTTTATAACAAGCAAACTAACTTTTCTGAGGTATTTGTGAAGAAAAAAAATACTCAGGAATCTAAGCACAGGAATCACATCTCAAATGCATTTAATTTCATTTAAGAAGGATCCATTTATTAGCATTTTAACATCCATTCTCTTTTGAATTTATCTAGTTTTATATCTTTATTGTCTGCCTGTAGTAATGCTTTTTTTCCTCTGTACAGTCCGCTCCTTTCTCCGGTGATAGTTTATTTTTAATGTAGGCCACCCAGCCAATTTTATTCTGCTCCCTGCCTCCTCTTTGACGTCAGCTATATGCACTGTTCCTTTTTTTTTTTTTTTTCTCAAGCTGTTTTATTTAATTCATTTATTTTTTGGCTTTGGATGATTTTGATTCTCTTGCCAGCGGTGACCTTATCACCCCAACAGCAGCTCCTCCCATGACAACAGTTCTGGCTTTGATTGACATCTAGCAGTCCCTCCTCTTTTTTATATTCCCTCTCTCTCTGAAAGACAGACGCGTCCAGTGCTGGAACTGTTAAAACACCTCTGACGTAAAACACAGGCGGGCTGTAGAGGCCTGACGCATCGTCTTTGGCATCTGCGCACACAGACGAGTATATTTCATGGAAATGTGTTAACACGTTCCAGGACAAAAGCCTTGTGTACGAGTCTAAAGTCATCGGTCTGTCTGTCTGTCTGTCTGTCTGTCTGACTGCTCACTGTCTGTCTATCTGTCTGTCTGGTGCTGCTCTCAGCACATCGTCCTGCGTATCTAAATATGTGTCTTCCTGATTCCTGTTCTGTCTAAACAATGTGGTGTCAAACGCCTCTAACTTTGTTGTATCTTCTGCAGACACAGGAAACCAAAGATGTGTGTGTCAAGTTTCTATGGGAAAAAATAAGCTGTGTTAAATAATTTTGTCGTTTGACATTTACTTGCATTATTCTTATGTGAGAAAAATACTGACTTGCTGTATCTGGTTCTAAATATTTACTCACTTTTCTTCTGCACACAGAATGAACTTATCGAAGGGGCCATTGGTGAACAGCAGCAGCGAAGATAACTCCAAGTCAACCTATAGTAAATGCGGCGCTGGCGCCTGGAGGATGCACCAGAGCTACGATCCACTGGAGGCCAACCACATGAGAGACGCACATGCCCTCTACAACCCCAGGTAAGAAAAGCTACGAGCAAGCAAAGACACGCTAACAAATTCAGAGGGAGAAAAAAGAATCTATGAATCTGTTTGCTTCAGTTTTACACAAAAGCTACACTTGACCTCTATAAACTATAGATGAAAGAGAAAAGAAAGGCAAGCACTTTGAGACAACAAAAGCCAGTGTTTTAATGTTCAGTGTGTGTGTGAGAGAGAGAGAGCGAGAGAGAGAGAGAGAGAGAGAGAGAGAGAGCGAAGGAACTCAATGATGTGTCCAAAGAAAAGGTTTCATGTTTGATTTTCTTTCATTTATTACTTCAGATATTTCCTGCCTTTCTCTTATTCTGTGGCAACAGGCTTTATTGTCTCTTCAAACTGCAGTACTTCACGTTTAAAGAAAATGATCAGTAGATCTGTCTTTAAAATAAGCTGCTTATGGCTGCAGATGGCCTAGCGGTTAGGTCGTGCCCCATGTATTCAGGCGACCCAGGTTCAAGCCTGGTGTGTGGTTCCTTTCCCGCACCTCATTCTCCACTCACTCCCAGGATTCCTACTCTATCCACGATCCTTTTGAAAAAGGTCTAAAGACCAAAAATAAACCTTAAAATAATTAAAATAAGCTGCTTGTTATAGAGTAACTTTGAGGTTTTCATAATTTAAAACAATCAGATGTTGACAATCCCAGAGAGAGTATTTTTCCTTTTGGGAAACATTCAACACACGACTTGTTCTTTGACATTGACAGATAATAAAATAAATGGCACGCTGCTATTATCTTAATGTTGAGAAGAACTGCGGGTGAGCAGTATTTTTCACTTAATGTTCTTAACATTTTTCAATCAGTGTCCAAGGGCAAAATATTTAGTTTTTCAAATAATCCCTGGATAACGCTGCTGCGGAACATTTAACATATTTTTACCTGTAGCTCTTTTCGTGTTTTTCTTTACGGTGTATACGAGGTTTCATGTGAGAACGGGATTCAGCTTCTGGCTCAAGGACACTTCAGTAGTGCAAATGCGTCGCAGCATGGAGTCTTTAAATTATAACATTTGGTTGAAGGACAGTCACTTAAACCATAACAGAAATCCCTCATGCCATCTGCATGTGCAATAAAGCATGAAACGCTTTGACTAAAGAGACATTTGACTTTATAGTTGTCCTGTAGAAGAAACCCCTTCTAAGTTTGTGTTGTTTGAGGAGGGTGAGAGTGAGGGCTGCCTTCGTCCGTTTTTAGAACATAAACTGTAAATATGCAGCTTGTTTCATGTTGAAACACAGCAAACCGTGTGACGCATGAAGCACAGACACACTCTCTGTCTTTTAATCATTCTATGTTTTCTGGAGAAGACACAGAGCCACATGCCAAGATTGTCCTTCCATAGTTGTGAGTATGGGTTTTGTATATAATTAGCATAATCGAGGCGTATTGCACTATTATATGCAAATAAAAATGTAAAGGATAAATGTGCATACTGCTCTTTGTTTATCTTTTTTTCATACATTTTTTCCCATGTAAGCCCGTTGTGACAACGCACAGCCATGATTTAAAGACGCAGACGTGCGAAGGAGCCTAAAAAGAAAGTGGTCCGATTAGCTTCCCAAGAACGTGATCCATACTTCTGTTATTCTTTTAAACAGCAGCAGATAAACATTCAGCTGCTGTTATCGTTATGTATCATGTGGTTTTTGTTGTTATAATAATGAGGCCAAATATAACGCTATTGCTATTGATTGGCGCATTGTTAGGCATTCTCATACCTCTTTATTTTTTAGTGTGTCAGCATGTCTATGTGTGCATAAGTGCCGGTGTGCACTGCAGACTGGGAAGTCTTAGTCCAATAGGATTTCAGGGTTAGTCTGGGTCAAGCCAATTAGAGGTCTGGCAAACCGTTCTCACGCAGACTCTCAGCCAATCACCATGAGGAGAGTTACTCGCACATTGTGAGTGTGTTTGCTGGCAGAAAGTGAAGTCTGGTGATGAGAGGTGTAAAGGTTTGCCAAAAGCTGGGGAGTCACGCCATGGCTGAGAATCACAATCTACATTTGCATTCAACGTAGAGACAAAAAATACATTCGCTAGATTTCTATGTTGCTGCACTCAAGTTATGGACAACCTATGAACGTTTTCAAATTTAGCTAAATGTATTTCCTAATTGGCAAAAAAAAATTAAAAAAATCATCTGAGCAAATTCACCATATCATAATTTATCTGAAGACTTACGCCGGAAAAATTGGCAATACATGAATAAATAATGTCATGATGGGAACAAAAAGGTCTCTTCATTAATAGTTCATGGTTAAGTGTTACATTGACTCAGCATAGACACGAGCAAGAACAACAGATGGAACTAAATGGAATTAAGACATCACTAATGTGATTATATGTGTGTGCAGTATAATGACATGATGAGGAAACAAAACTGAAAGTCTGCTTTTTATTCTTCGACATGCAGTGTGAGATCAAATGAATACTCTCTCCGGGACATCTGAACCCCTACTGTGTTGATAGGATTTTCATGTACAATTGACATAACACTCTCTCTCTCTCTCTCTCTCTCTCTCTCTCTCTCTCCTGTAGTATCAGTATAATGTTGAATTGAATTTATTTCTTACAAAACAAAACTTTTTGTGTTTTTTTTTTACCTCAAAAGGTTTTTCTTTTGAGGTGAAAAACATCAAAACCCTAAAATGTGATTCTTTTTAAAGCTTGTATATGCTTTGTTTTCTGGAGCTTTTTTCAAGAAACTTTTTCGAAATCAAAAACAAATCCTTAATTTGCTTTAAACGAACTTCTTAAATGAAATTTTGGAAAACTTCAATTGCAATTGGACAGCAACAATATTATTCCTATTTTATTTAGGCCATCAAACCATGGGAATGTGATTAATGTCAGGCGGCCAGGGTGCGCTTCAATACACACACTCACACACACATAAACACACACACACATTGCTGTAAACTGAGCCCAATGTAATCATAATGATAAAGCAGATTGCCTTAACACACAGATGGGCCTCCCAACAGTTCTGCGTGTGCATGTGTGTGTTTGTTCATGTGTCTGCGTGTGTGTGTGGGTGTGTGTAAGTGTGGACAACGCTGATTGGATTGCAGATTTATAGAAGAGGATTACTGCTGGAGCAGAGAGAGAGAGAACGAGAGGGAGAAAGAGAGGGTTTCAGACACTCACCTCTCATTAACTTCCACCCCCTTCACCTCGACTCGCCTTTTTCCCGGTCATGGATAAACACACACATATTCTCCATACACACATTGACTATTTGCTATGAACACCTAAATATGAATATTTAAGATGATATGTAGATGCAGCACTTTCCATGCAATGTCAAAGTTATGCTCGTAAATGAATTCTACCATGAAAATGGTTAACCAGGGTTTAGATCCTTGCATTTTCCAATCATTTTGAGAGGTGATGAGTTTTATAGAAAAGCAAAGATAAAACCTCGGAAAGCAAAGCAAACAGTGCAAAGACATGCTGGAGTGAGAAGTCTCATTATGACAGCAGATTAAAGTGTAATAAAACCTAAAGATTCCTCAGTGTTCATCGGATAAATTTGATTCATAATCCAGAATACACACCAACGATCCTGCACAAACAGACCCTGTCGAAAAATGTAGAAGCGTGAGACAATCGAGAGGGGCTCTAAAATGGAGAGAAAGAAGCATGTAGGCCAGAGAGAGGGACAGACTCAGGCAGAGACAGTGGCCACTCCAGCAAACCTGATTATGACTGGATGTGAATTAGATTCCCTAACAGATGGTCCGAGAGCGAGAGCTGTAAGGTGCATCAGCCAGGAGAGAGGGGAGGGAGACGGGGGAAGAAGGAGGGCTGGGGGGGAGAGAGAGAGGGAAGATCACGGGAGGAAGCAAAGGGAACGAGTGTCAGCAGCAGCTGGTGACAACACAGATCAATTCAGTTCAAAATGTGCAAAAGTGAAACATGTAGGTGCACATTCAGTCTTGCTTTCAGATGAACGTTCTATCTAAGATGGATTGGAATTAATTCAGTATTTCAAGTCTTTATGAGACTTTCTTCTTCAGACCGCCACTGACATGTAATACAACAACAATACAGTAAACCCAGTGAACAAATCACTACCACTTTGGTGTGTATCAGTATTATCCACACACTGTGGAATATGTTCTTACTTTTCCAAATGTGCCTATAATAGAAATTGGATGCCAAATTGAAAAGTTAGCTGTGATCTAAGCCTGTTCAGGATGAATTTTTTTACTGATGCCGTGCATTATTGTACATACTGCAGCTCTGCTTGGCTCTCTCTCGCTGTGATGGATAGGTGTAAATCATCACAATCCTGTTCTGACAGCCCAATTTCCCCAAATCTGATCTGCTTAAAGAATGCAGCTTTTGCCCCCTCTTCACTGATGTCTCCTCTTCTCTCCTCTCCTCCTCTCCTCTCTCCTCTTTTATTTCATTCTCTCAAATAAATTCACACACTCTCTCTCTCTTTCTTTCCGTCTCTCTTTGTCCATTTCGTTCTTTCTATTGTGCTCTTTTTTAACGTTTCCCTTCTTGTCTGTTTCGCTCTTCCTCCCCTCCTCCCCTCTCTCTCCCTCCCTCCCGTGTCACTTTTGAAAGCCCTGTCATACTGACTAGAGTGGAAATCCTCTTTCACCATCTGTTTAATAAAATGTGTTTTTAATCCGATGGCTGATATTTAGCTTTTCTAAACAGGTTTTTTTTTTTTCTTCCACTACAATTTAATTTGATACAGCTTTCCTTTCTATCTGTCTGAGAAAGAGAGACGGTAAAAAAAAGTAAGTGTGAACTTGTGCCTTTTGGTGTGTGTGTGTGTGTGTGTGTGTGTAACAACATGTTCCTGCCACAATGGCAGGTTTTTGTAGTTGTTTGGAATTGCTAAGTGATAACACTGCTAATCTACAGACACACACACACGCACACACACACTTAGATCTGAAAGTACAACTGAATTAGACTTCTTATTTGCAATAGTTCATGTAACAGAGTTAAAGACCTGTTTACTGTACTCCTGGTGTGCTGCATACTCGAGGATTTAAAAGGCTTGAAGCACGGTTCTTACAGGAGACACACACCCTTACAAATACAATGACACGAAGCAGATAAAGGAGACAGAAAAAGAGGGGGGGTGCAAAGAGAGGTAAAGAGAGACAAAGACTGAAGTAAAGAGAGAGAGAGACAGAGACACGGTGACAAAGATAGTGCCTGGCAGCAACACACTTATCAGCTAGTGCTGCGCTAGAAAATGACCTAAATCATCAAGATTCCCATCTGACACTCACACACATACACATTCAGTGTAAGCAGTGCACTGCCTGCCCTGAACAAGCTCAACCTCCTCATATCTTTTTTTGACTGAAATAACATCAACACAGTCAGGCTCTCAAACCTAAATCATCTTTTATACAGTCCGAGACAGACGTCAAGAAGAAGAGGAAAGCCCTGAAGGATTTGGATGAAAATAAAGTTTTATAAGAAGGGAGGAAAAAAGTGGTGGGACTGATAAAGAAAGATGAAGACGGTACAGGACGGAGTTTTAGCAAAGGCTCTATGAGGAAATATTGATATAACATGATACTCCTGAAGAGTTTGCAGTCTGCTGTTTCCAAAGCACATAATTCTTGATCAATCGTGTTTGGGCTGAGCTCGCCCTGTGGGTGCTGTCTCCCACTGGTTATCTATTCACATCTAGAGAGAGAGAGAGAGCGAGAGAGAGAGAGAGAGCGAGAGAGAGTATATTTGTGTGTGTAAACTTTCTAAAACCCCAGGATGCAGCATAACAGCTTTAGCTCCTCTCGTGTGCCTCTGTAAGTCTTACCCAATTCATTTCACACCTGTGTATGTGTCTGTGGATGGCTGAGTGTTTGTTTGGTTAAAAGTCATACTTGAAAGGAGTCATATTGTCTAAGCAGTGGACACTTAGATGCAGGAATATAGACACAAACACACATATCGTCTCCTCTGCCAGTCTTTACAGCTCGACAGCCCATTGGGCAGAATGTGTTTTAGCCATTATCACATTGATTGTATGTAATCAGGGGTTTATTCTGCAGCCAATGAAGTGAATTACAGGTTTCCTGCCCGACTAACACTGTAACAATTGATCTGCTCCCTGGTGTGTGTGTGTGTGTGTGTGTGTGTGTGTGTGTGTGTGTGTGCGTGCGTGTGTGTGTGGGTTGTAAGGTAGTGTGTGGATGCACTAAAAAAAGAGGGAAGCAATGATAGTGCGTTTGTGTGGGAGAAGCAACCACAAAAAAAGAGCGACAGTTAGAGACCCAAAGAGAGCAGTAAGGAGAGGACGAGAGAGAGAGCTCAGTAGGTGGGAGAGTGGTTTAGATTGACTGTCGCTGCGTGAGTTTTTATTTCTTATTTTATTCATTTCCCTCCCTGAAAACAACTATAATCATCCACACACTGTGAGCCAGGGTAGCTAAACCCAAAGACTCACATTTACACAAACACATGCGTTATTTTCTCTCTCTGACTCTCTGCCTTTAAACTCTTCACACACGTCTGCGAGTGCACTTGTAAAAACACATATTCAATTACTTGGTGCCAATAAAATCGTGCAAACGATAGCACACACAAGAAAACTCTGTACTATTTGCATTTCACTGTGTTTTTGCCCATCCTCCCTTGAGCAGGAAAAAAATACAGAAAGTACCCTTTTGTAATTCTTTAACCACGTTTTTTTTGTATTCATGCATCGAGCTTACGAGTCCAGTCTACATGTTTCTTTTTTTACATGTCCACTAAGTGCATGTATTAAGGCAAGAAGTCGACAAGCAGTTCAACAACCCTCCACAGACAGGAGAGCGTTGAAATGGGAGTTAAATAGATTCAGACATAGAGCAAAGAAAGAAAAATAAACAGACAAGTGTCGGGGTTAAAAAAGCAATCCAGACTATTGATGAAATCGTTCCATTCATTTGACTATGGAAATGCAAATGCTTTTTTTTTTTTTTTTGCTCCAACTGCTCTCCTTACTCCATTCTTTAATTCAATGTATTTTCTCTCCAAAAGCATTGGCGGTATAATCTAGATAGAATTGTGTAAGGTTTTTTTCCCTCTCTTTTTGCTTATTGGACTGTGTGTTCTTATCAGCATCGCGAGCACAATGCTTGGTGTGATGGAAAGGTATTAGCCAACCCGCTGCAGCTACATTGTCAGCACTTCTCCCTTCTCTGTCTCTACTGCTTCCTCCTCTCTTCCCCCTACTTTTCCTTCCTGCTCTTACATTTCCCCTCATTGCCATCACTCTTTCCATCAGAATTTGGTTGAAAGAAAATATTGTCTGAACTGTGACACGATTCTTTCCTCTGCATACATGCATCATTAGTGGTCAAAGCGGGGATTCATGCTCTTTGTACCTTTTAGATTCTCATTCTCTAATTAAAACTAGCTTCATGTGTCCCCTTGGTTTAGTCAGAGATCTTCTAATTAAATTATGATACAGTTTTTTCACACACTGCTGACCTCTAGGGACATGCCAACGGTCCAGTAAAGCAGGCAACATCACACAACCATACAGCCTTTTGGACAGAGGGGGTGTTGTGTCAACTTTAGATTTAGTTATTAAAGGTGAATGTTAAAAATTTGATACAAACACATGCACACAAGTGCTCCATTTTGATCTCATCTCCTCTGGTCCCAATGTTTCTGCTCTGTTCTCCTCTTTTCTTTTCTGGTGTTTTGTTCTGTACCCAGGGGAGGGACAAAAACAGTTTGGAGTTGTTTGAGGATCAGTTTGTGTTTATGGCTGCCATCTAGCGTGGCAGTCGAGCACAGATTGTATATAATAAGAGAGTGCGAGTGCACACAGACTAGAGGAGCACACAGTAAACAGCACCGGGACACAAAGTGAGGCACAGAGTAGTTGCTTTAATACAATGATTGTATGTTTGTCCCTGCCAGTTGTCAGAGCGCTGGCTCAGCCCACCGCTCTAATGACAGCTTGTCATACTAAAGTGGCCCACCTTCCTTCAAAACACAGGGAAAAAATATTTCCTCCTTTTCCTTTCGTTGTCATTGTTGCCTCCTCTCTTCATGTGTCCACATATTTATCTCTCTTTCATGAGTCACCGTGTCTTCAAAATTGAGTGAAAAAAGAAAGAAATAAGGGCAAAGAGACAGAAAATGACAGGGATCGAGCTGGTAATGGAGACAAGGGAAGGTGGTAATCTTTGTGTGTGTGTGTGTTTGTGTGTGAATGTGGGTTGTCTCCATGTAAGGGACAGGTAAATAGGCCTGCTGAATATTTGATGTCTGCAGAAACTAAACAGCCATTGCATTGGCAGTTTGGGAAACCTACCAGAATCTCATTTTAAGGTACAAAGCGAGATGAATTAACTTTTAGTCCTTACTTTAAGACTTTTATGCAGGTTTGTAATTAAAAGGGCGAGGAGTTAGCATGTTCTAGTTTATTCTACTGCACATGTGGAGCTTAAACTACAGTTATAGTTCTACTTTATTTGTGGATCAAGCTGTCTTCAACAGTTTAAAAACGTCAAACAAATAGAAAGCTGTTCTTTCTATTTGACATCGTATGCTATTCATGTAAATCAAAAAAATGAGAAAAATGAGAAAATGTTTATATGCTATATGATTAGTGACAGTGTGAAGTGTCATCATATCATATTAACAGACAATTCATACATCTTTGAAATGTCTTTACTGTTGGCTCTTCCTTTACAACATTGTTAGATTATATAAAATATACTCAATGGTTCAAAGAAAAAGAATTTAACAGAATTAAGCAAAACAGCTAAGCCTTAAATATGATTACAGCTGTTCTTTGTGTTTTACTGAAGTCATCCTATAACGCACGGCTCACGTCTTAAAGCCTCTTGTGAAATAACAAAAAGAGAAAGGAACACACTTAAGCCTTTCACTTCATATGAATCTCTTTAAACACCTAAAAACATAAAGAATTGATAAAGAATGAGAGCCAGCCCCTTCCCTCTCTTTCTCTCCACACTCATCTGAAGAGCAGACAGGCACAATAAGACTGCTCTTTCAGCACTGAGCCGTCGTTACATAGCTCCATAATTATACTGATAACATACATACATAAATGCATTCAACCTCTCGCTTGGCACAGCGCGCTGCCTGTGATTTCTTAATCTTCTTTCCTCTTCTCCCCTCCTCTGAACGCATGTCTTCTTTTTTTTTTGATTCCGTTTTATTCCTCCCCCTTCGACTGCCATTATTTTTCATTCATAAGCAGAGTGGGAGAAAGGGAGATGATAGAGTTAAATGGAGAGAGAGAGAGAGGAGGGATGGAGTCGAAGACAGAAAAAGAGAACGATGGATGAGAATTTGAGAGAGATAGGAGGGGGGAAAAGCGCTTGAGATCTTATTGCACTTAAACTCTTTCACTTAATGGTTCTCTGAGGGATTGACGGTCGAAGGAAGGGGGCATAAAAGAGCATAAAGAGTGAAAAAGGGGAGATTAAATCATCACCATCACATCATCATATTAAATGGCTCTACTCTCTTGTTCTGTCACCACTGTATTTTCTATCCCTCTCATAGAGAAAATCTGTGCGATCTCTCAGCGTCCCATCACTCTTTTAAATATTTGCATTCATTTCTTCCTCACTGTCCATCCAGCGACTCTTTATTTCCCTTTTTTTTGTACCTCACTTTCTTTCACTTGATTTGTGTCCAAATCTTTTCCACCATCCCCCTCATTCCAAACTGAAGGTCTACCTTAGCATCAGATAAATGGATTTATAGACATTGGTGAATACCACAAAGCCACGATTAATGGAGTCACTGAATTAGATGAAACTCCAGGAAGCGGAGGGTGGAAGAGGTGGTGAGAATAAAATATATGATGAAAAGGGAGAGGGGGCGAAAGGCCAAAGTATTGTACATTATAAATGTCATGTCACTTTATGAAAGGAAAAAATGGATTTAAAAGCACTGAGATTCTGGGAGAGGAGACTTCCTGGTCACGCAGTATCTGTGTGGGTTTGGTAAAGAATAAGAATAGCTCTTTTTCTAATCAAATAACATCACAGCACATTAAGAAGTGAAGAATACAAATTACAATTATCTTTCATTTGTCTGTCGTCAGTTTTTGCAGTAGACTCCTCCGTCTCATTTCTGTCTTTTTTTTTGTCAAAGCTGTCTGTGTGTGTGTGTGTGTGTGTGTGTGTGTGTGTGTGTGTGTGTGTGTGTGTGTGTGTGTCTGTGTGTCTGTCTGTCTGTCTGTCTGTCTGTCCGTCCGTCCGTCCGTCTGTCTGTCTGTTTCCCGACTATATCCACCCCCACCCTTCCCTCCCCTAGCTGGCGCTCCATTCTCCGTCAAGGCACTGTCTGTGTTTTATGGGTCCCTGTAGAACAAGGATCTTTTACAGGCCGACTGGACTTTAGAAGCCCCTCGTTTAGCAGCATCCTGCCTTAATTAAAAACCCCTTTTGTGCTTTCTGCCTTTAACAATGAAAAGGGAGAGAAGGGAGGGAAGGCAGGGTTAGAGGAATGGAGAGTGGTAATGCAGAGAGAAAGAGAGAGAGATGGCAGCGAATAGGAAGTGATAGGGCGACAGGCAGATAGATAGTAAGGTAGACAAAGGGAGGGATGGAGAGATATGGACAGAGAGAAGATAGCTGTTAATTACAACTGCCATTAACAAGGCACGAGCCGAAACTCTCTGGGAGAGGAAGAAGGAGACACAGGTGAGCAGAGAGAGAGAAAGCAAGGAAAGCTGTATGGCTGGAGAGAGAGAAAGTGAGATGTTTCCACTCTTTAGATACGTTTGCATTGGTTGGTAAAAAAAAACCTTTTTGTAGATTTGGCTCTCCTGTAACTTCTTCAGAGGTTTTGGTCATTGTGTTCATGTACTGTATGTATCCATTTGTATGTGGTTGGGTGTGTTAGTGTGTTGAGAGAGAGCGAGAGAGAGAGAGAGAGAGAGAATCATGTATGTGTGAGGCTGTCTTTGGGATGATTGAACAGCAGAGAGGCTGCTTACTGATTACCTTCATGTAGAACAAGCTGCTATTGACTGCAGAATGACGAATGACCATCCAGCCCAAGCATGTGTATGCGTTTCTCGGGCTGTGTGGTAGTACAGACGCTTCTCTGCTACATCATTTTTACTCATGGGTCTCCAAGTAAACCACAATCTATTTATTCTCTTACTTCTTTTGTTCCTTTTTCTTTTTTACCTTGTCCCTTCCGTTCGACTGTATCCCTTCTTCTTTCATTTCTCCTGCTAAAATAATATCGAGTGTGATGGATGGATTGTGTATACATGTTTGGGTGTCATTTATAGAACTTGTAAGTCTTTCTGAAAAATATGAATCCATCATAGGAAGTGACAGTGAGGAAATGCAACATTAGTACAAATGATTGCTGTAATTGAGCTTGAACAATGCGTTAACGTCACTATTTTTCTTCTGCTGTAGTACAGCACTGTTACTGCATTTTATGCATTTTCTTGTAATACTTTGTCCTTTTCTGCCCATTTGTCCCTGTCTCACTCCCTCAGGCTTCTCTGCAGAATGTCCAGTAAGGAGCGCCACCTTGACTCCAACTGTCCGTCCTCTTATATAAAGACTGAGCCGTCTAGTCCTGCCTCCCTGACTGACAGTCTAAACCATCACTCCCCTGGTGGTTCCAGCGACGCCTCCGGCTCCTATTCGTCCACAATGAACGGCCATCCCAACGGCTTAGACTCCCCGAGCCTTTATGGCTCCAACGCAGGGCCCCTTGGTCCTGCCGGCGGCCCCGGATCAAAGCGTTACGAGGACTGTTCATCAACAATTGGAGAAGACTCACAGATTAAGTGCGAGTACATGTTGAATTCAATGCCGAAGAGGCTGTGTCTGGTGTGTGGGGACATTGCGTCAGGATACCACTATGGAGTGGCATCCTGTGAGGCCTGCAAGGCCTTCTTCAAACGTACCATCCAAGGTTGGCTTTCATTTTAACTTTTTTGTTAACGTCTTTCAGTTAGTCACGATACATTTGTGGTCCTTTCACTTGCTTACTTTATGTCTTTAGCATTTTTTTTTTCTGAAGCTTCTTCAGTCAAAGTTCAATCAGAAAACAATTCGGATGTCAGCGTTGTTTGAGAAAGGTTGCCAAAAAGAAGAAGATACCGCCAAAAGTTTCTTCAATGTGCTATCTGTTGTTAAATTGACTTAAAGACAGGCTTTAAAAATATGCCAAAACGCAGACTTGAGACTTTAAACTCTCTCTTTTGCACGGTTAAGCACATGGACATACACCTGAGCTACTAAAGTAGATCCAGGACATCTAAGAAGAGCCTCAGGCCAGATGTGAACCCAGATTTTAAATGGTGCTTCTCCTTCTCTGTCTGCTAAGTGAGCCACCAGGACACCCAACACAATCTGTTTTTTTCCTCTGCCCTTCCCATTTATCTTTCTGTCATTTAGTCACACACACACACACACACACACACACACACACACACACACACACACACACACACACACACACTAACGCACATACATACACAAATATCCATCCAATCAGATTAATTCCAATAACCCCCAGACACACCCCCTTTCACCCTCAACCTTGACCTCTTCATGAGCAGCAAAGAATAATTTCGGTGGTGTTTGTATTTGGGGATCTGGCTGCTTATGTTCACAGGTAGAGTGTTAGCTCTAAGCCTGTTGTCTAGGAGATAACTTAGTGTCAGAAGAAGGTCAGAGGTTATGTCTAGGGGTCGGGAGTTCAGGTAAGGGAGTAGAGGAGAGAACGGATAGAGCCATAATCCATATGATGAGAAGAGTACCAGGAATTAGGCTCAGTAATCCTTTGCTTGTCTCTTGTTAGGGCCAGAAGTAGTCCAGGAAGTTCACAGGTATTTAGGCTCAACTGTTTTGTGGATGTCTGATTCATACACAACCCACATTAGGTCCTTCAGTTGCCCTTCTAAGAGCACAATCAATCAGTCAGCCATGAAAAGAACCATTTAGCCCATTAATCAAGTCAATAGGTCATTCACCTGGTGATTTTGAGTATTTTTTTTACTCAGTATGTTAAAACTATTCCATTTAGTTGAAAATGAAATTCTACAAATATAAAGCCTTCTCAAAAAAACTCTTATTATAAAACACAAGCAATTTATTGATTCCATTAATAATAAGCTTGTGATGTGTAATAAGTCCAAACATTTATGATCACAATACAAAAAAAATCGGGCCCAACATACTCCATATGTTGGCTTTGTTTTATGGGAATTGTTGAACATTAAAAACATATAATTTAACATCCCATTATCCATTAACCATGGGTCTATTTAGCATGCTTAAGTGTAAAATTTAGAGAAAAGTCAATGATTTTCAGTTCAGGGCTGCCATGAGGCTTTTGTCTTGGTAAATGACTAATTCATTAACCTTTGAATTCTTAGTTTTTGAGCAGTAATCTGATTATCACAATTTTTTTATGTTTTTAAATAACTATTAGGCCTCATCAGTCAGCAGGACAACCCTCTTGTCAGAATACCAGTCAGCTGGTCGCCATCGATCCATTGAGTCAGTCAGTCATATCAGACAGGATTCATCTATCTGCCTCTCCATTCATCTATCTGTCGCTGCTTTCTTTTGATTCCGATAAGCAGCTTTCCCTGTAAAGCCCAAGAGAGAGAGAGAGAGGGAGACAGGGGAATGGGGGGGGGGGGGGGGGGTCGTACATCCACTAGATGGTCACCACTACCTAGAGATGACCTGTATGTGTTTATTATAGGATGAGAGATCAGGACATGGTGCAATCCCAACAACGAGATTGGAGAGCACACAAACCAAGATAAAGGCAGACACACGCACACACACAAAAAGCAAACTCATGGAAACACAACCACATATGGACCTCCCACACACATCAATGAATAAACTGCACACATAAGTGTGTAATCACTTTATGTATAGGTTTGACCCTTAATTCATCCGTCATCACAGTAGGGTCCTGTAGTTCACCAATTCCACATGTCTCATTTCATTAGGAGGACCTGTTAAAGGTTATAGAGGTGGGTGCCCAGTTGGAGATTAAATACAGTAGACCAGCAAACATATATATATGTGATGGTATGTTGACAGTAGAGCCGCTTTTATATGACCTTGAATAGATTTAAAGCAAGCCCCTCTTATGTCTCTCTTATTTTCACTGTATTTGTAATCCCCCTTTCTCCTCTGGTGGACATGGTGCAGATCAGGAAGGCCGAAGTTCACGGCGGTGGGTCAAAACTTTGACCAAGTTTGTTTTTAATTAGCACTGTCACGAAAGATAGTGATGAAGCTGTTGGGCAGAATTCTAGGATGGGATGCAACTATGAAACTCCTTAATACTTAGAAAAATTCCTTAGTGATGTGTTTTCTTGAACAAATTACAATTTTGTTGAATCTCTCACCAATGTAGTGCTACAGTTCTTATTTGTTTGATCCAGACTGAGCAGTCTTAGGTCCTCTGAAACAAATGGCTCATGACATTATCTTTGGCTAAGACACAAGTCCAACTCCTCTACAGATAGTGTGGCTGTGTGTGTTTGCCTGTTGGCTTTGCTCGTCCATGTAAATTAGTGCAGGTTTTTGTGTGGTAGTGCACGATGGCTTGTGTTTATCCACTGTTTTGTGTTGGTGTGCAAATCTTGGCTGAAAAGCAGGGCCAGCCTCAGATGGGCAGCGGCAGACATATTGGTATGTTTCAACCCATTAGCCAATAAAACCGCAGGTAATCACCAAAAAAACACCTCCAGCTGGACAGGGAGGAGAGCATGGGGTGGGAGAGGAGAGGAGACCCAACAAGGAATGAGAGGAGGAGGGTAGAAAAGGGAGGAAGGAAAGGTCCCATGGACGTAGAAGGGAATTAGTAATATGGGAGGGTGTGTGTTTATGTGTGCATGTGTGTGTCACAGCATGGAGGAAGTGGCTCTGGCAGCTGCTGTTTCGGTGGCGTCAGTCCAGCAACACCTGACAACCTGCATCTATCACTCCCTTATTGAGAGAGAGGGATAAAGGGGAGTGAGGAAGTGGGTAGAGTGTTGGAGAGGGAGGGTTAGGGCAATGAAATGAGAAGAGGAATGAAACTAGATGAAAGAAAAAAGGAGGATATGAGCAAATAAAAAATAAAGGATGAGAATAAGAACATGTAAAGGGAAAGTGGTGGGTTGGACCATCAAACAAGGAATTCTGTTCAAGAGTTCTGTTCAGACTTCCTTGACAAAAATAATACACATGTTCCTTTGGACTCTGGCCTTGGTGACACGTTCTTGCTTTGTATACTTCATAGCTCTCCAGTCAATAACTATCAATTACACAAATACCACATTATCCTATGAGATGAAGGGCAGGCTGAACCTATGTCAAGACAAAACCAGGGTTATAATATTAACAGATATACAAACAAAGACAGCTCAAAGACTTTGAAGGCAGACACACAGCCGTCATATTACACTGTCTGTACAATGCTGGTCAATTGTCATGCAGCAGGTGGACATTCGCACACATCTCAAAGGGGATTGCAGGGGATTTGAGGCCCACAGATATCCTTCCTCACTAACACCAGCACACACATACCAACTCGCAAGTTATACATAGGAGGCACCAAGAACGTGTCTGCTCTAAGCCCATCCCAGTGCACAATAAGACACATAAAGACAGAAATAAAGACAAACAAGCGCACACCCCCACATAGAGTTTTGCTATTCTGATAGAAACTCTTATTTTCTTATTCCTACCCCATGCTCTCACAATGAAGAGGCTGTTAATGTCTGAGCATACAAAGAGTATATAGCCAGATAAATCATAGATCACAAAGTCGTATATTAAAGCTTTAATATGGGTCTATAATGTAAGCCTACAGGGCATACCCCCTCCTGAGTATTACTCTGTAATAATAAGTAACTATAATACAAATGTACCTGATTGATGTCTACTTCACATCATACTGAGGCACTCCACATTCTAGTTTCTTATCTGTTGTTAGATCAATCTTAGGTGTCACTTTGATAATATTCATAACATACATTATTATTACTATTATCTACTACTGACACCCTCTTTTAGCGTAGCACTCATCTTATGTTAACACAGTTACCCTTCTTCCCACCCTCCCTATAAGTGGCTCTTTACTGCAGTTATCCATTTAGCCTGTTTAGCTCCTGCACTAACAAGGCTTTCTACTGACCATCCATTAACCCACACAGATTCTGCGTCATTAGAGCATTTAGCCTTAGTGCTAGCTAAGTGTCCCTCATAATTGCTGAATTAATCTGCTCTTTCTGTATCATCAGCATGTAAAGGTTGGGTATAAGCTAACTAGTCCCATTAGTGGTGTCCATTAGGCTATAAGGACCATCTCCCCAGTATTGAGCATGTTGAGTCTTAACTTTAACTAACAAGACCCATTAATACGCATCTTGTTACCCATTAAGAAGTGTTTAGCCTTTTCCCAGCCTAACTAGCCCCCTTAATCAGCCCAGTAATGAGAAAACATCCTCTCCACAGCAGCAGTCAATAGTAATCACTGTTGACTCTGTTTCAGTGGGAGATGCATGGGCTTGCTGGGTTACTGTAATTGTCAGGCAGGCACAAGAGAAAGAGAACAGTGTTTTACACCTTGGCATAGTTTAACTTATGGACAGGAAAACCTTCTATAATAAAAAAACCAACCCTTAAAAGTCTAAGATGTGCATACATAACAAAAATGGTGCCTTATAAAGTGGTGAAAGTGCATTCACTAAGTGAAGATTACGCGCAGATCTGCAGGAGACTGACGTTGAAGAAAGAAAATAAGAAAACACAAAAAAAGCAGTGCAGAACAAAAGAAGAAAGGAAAAGAGAGGTTGAAAAGATAGTAGGAAGAACACACAAAGCAACTACCAGAGTTTGGAAACAATAAAATCGAAGAGATTGTAAAGATAGAAATAGGAAGTATCCAGTGTCATATAAGAGAGTTAAACTAGGCAAAACGTATGTACAGTATTTAGTTTTTGTGAAGCATTTCTTCATAACAAAGAAAGTAAATAATGAGGCAGTGAACAATTCATGGTCAAAGTGGTATTAACCTCTAACACACTTAGGTGTTTTTGTTTAAGTTGGCAGAGTTGTTAAGTTAATAGATTTAAATCGTCTGATAATCTGAGCATAGGCTCTGCACAGGATTGTTACTGTGAGTGTACTGAAGCTTGTCACGCAACCTCAGATTTACTAGAGTGACATATGGGAAAAATAGACAGGTTCCTATATATTCAGTAATATTGTGTTTTTACCCGTCATTTGAAGTTTCGGTTTTCTAATGAGGGCATCACTGGATCAGTTTCTCAACATTAAATTATGTCTCTTGTTCAGTCCTGCTCTGTCAGTACTAAATTTAGTTCTAAAAAACAAACACATGTCTCACTAGAGAGAAACATTTCAGTTTGTCGGACTTTTGCATTGGCTATATGATAATCAAACTACTAACTCACACCTGAACATTCAGCTGGAACTAATATGTTGTACCAAAGTTCCTAATGTCAAACAAGGTTTATTGTTGAAAAAACCCATGAATGTTGAATGTCTGCTAAAGTTGGGCACAATTCATTTGAGATTGAGCCGGTGCCTGATGACTGATCTGACTCAACCATAACACTGCTTTGTTGATATACCCGTCTAAAATGAAACCTTTGTTTTTTCTTCCTCCAACATGTTTACATACAGGCAACATAGAGTACAGCTGTCCAGCCACCAACGAGTGTGAGATCACCAAGAGGAGACGCAAGTCTTGTCAGGCCTGCCGCTTCATGAAGTGTCTGACAGTGGGCATGCTGAGGGAGGGTAAGGGAAAAGGTCTCTTCCTTATCTTTCTCTGTTAAATGTGCTACATGTAGCATTTTAAAAATTATTCAAATATATATGTATTTGATTGGTTTTTCCAAAAGTATCATTACAGCATCGTGTGCTTCTGCACTTGATTTTTGGTTTTCAGAAACACTTGCTCTAAAAGCTCTGGAAACTTGTAAATCATTACTAACAATTGAATAAACCAAAAAAGTCTGATGAAAAATGTGGACACCAAATCGAGAAACACCCGTGCTGCACATTCAGGCTGGCCTTTTAAATATGGGGTATGTTTTGAGGTAAATATATACTGTAAGGGTACATCCAATAACAATCAGTTTTTGATTTTAAGCAATGCTACATGTAACACTTCTAAGAACTTGTTAATTCTTCCTTTAAGACTAGATATAAATAAGTGTATCTATTAGAAACTTGTTACCTTTAAATGTTCATATGTTGTAGTCCTTGAGTGTCCTCAGAAAGTTTTCTCTCTTTAAATGACTCATTGTCTTTTTGTCTTGCTATTGCTTGATATTCATCGACATTCTTCTTTTTTTATGTATATTTCTAACTTTCACGAACACAAGTTAAATACAGGAGTTGGTGTGGAAATTCATTATATGCAAAGTCCCAGTTTCAAAAAATGATATCCTCACACGTAGCAGTCGTTTTCCAGTGAAAAAAGTAACAAAACATTAAAGATATCATCTGCTCCACACCACTCTGATTAAATACACTCACTCTCTCATTTTCACACTCCCTCGTTGCCTCTGCCTCTTTCTCCCCCCTCTCGTCTGCCCACCTCTGACCTTTCTACTCCCACTGCACTTCCAACGATGAAAGGAGGGAGAGGAGTGGCAAGGGATGAAGAGGAGGGCCGATACAGAGGGAGAGAGAGACATAGCAGGAGGTGGGGGGTGCAGCAGGAGAAAACTAGGGGGAGGAAGGGAGGGAGAACAGATTGATTTATAGGAGCAGAGGAGAGGGACCAGGGGAGGATGAGAGGCAGGGGGAGGATGGTTGAATGAAGCAGAAAGTGTGCGAGAGAGAGAAAGGAGAGGAGAGGAGGGTCAAGGTTGTAATTGATGGGAGACCTGGCCTACGCCCCCTTCCTTACAGTGGTCAGGGAGCGTGCCTCTGCCGACGCCTGCCAGCCCTCCCTCCATCCATTCCTGTCTTCATCTCTCCCTCCAGTTCTCCCACTCAGTATTTTTGTACTGTTTATGTTCCTTCTCCTCTCCCTCTCTACAATATATTCTCCTTTTGGCCTGCTGTTCTCGTTCTCCTGTTGGCTCCACAACACTCATCCAAACCTGCAGCTTTCAATCCACTCCAAAACTGTTAGGTGAACCCATAACAGCTTGAGTGAAACAGTTAATAAAAACATAAACAGCTGTATGTTATTAACTTAAGAAGCTGTTGAACAATCTGCTAGTTCACAGTGTCACACTTCTTGCCATGGCTCACGTACAACATAAAGTTAGTTTGACATGCAACTTGTAAAAATCACTGCTTGACAAAAAAAGCATTCTTGCTTAGATAAAATAACCTTGTAGGCCAAGAAACTAATAAGAAACAGAGAAAAAAGGAGGTGGCCAGGGACCTTCATCAATGTAACATTTTACTTGAGCTGCATTTAATTATTGAAATTGAGTGAAGAAAAGAACGCTGTAAACACTCCTTCAAGAAAAATAAAGAAAACACCTCTAACAGCCCTGAAAAAACTCACGCTCTTCTGACTTTCTCTCCCTCCCTCTCTCTTTTGTACACATACTCACAAACATACACAAACACACGTTCCCGACAAGCTGCTGTCGTAGCGTTTGTTCTCCCAGTCGATCTGACATCGGCAGAACCTGTGTCTCATCTCCTGTTTTGTCTCGTGCATGTGCGTGTGGCCACAAACACAGACACACACGTGTAAGCGCATGTATTATTGGCAGCTCAAACCGTCTCACTGCTCAGACTGCACCCTCCTTCTGGACACAGACACCACATTGCTTCATCAATAAACGCCAGAAAGAGCCGTCATCTTAAAAAAACTGGGGGGGGGTGTCATTTAAGAATTTGTTTTAGCACAGTTTTTGTTCAGTAATGAGTGAAGAAGAGGTAGTTGTGTTATTGATTTTAACTCCAAAGGATGCGGTTTGTACACTTAGCCTTCAGAGAGCAAAACTGTGGCTGCGTTTTGTTTCCACTGCCCTACACACATTTATCATGCAGACGCACACACATACCAAGGGTTATGTATATATACATCAACATGACAGACCACAACCACCCCATTTGTTGTGCTGTGTGTGAATTTGATACAGGAGACCCCGTTCTACATATGAATAAGGGTCATTTGGAAAATAGGTATATCAATTGTATACACTTTTTCCTTTGTACTCCTTTATGGATAGATACCAACACCAGAATATTTCCCCCAGCTGAAACAAATATTATTTTACTACAATAAAAGGTAAAGTGGTGATCTGATTTTAAAATGATTAGATTGACCAAGCACATTTTTTGGGATATCTCGTTCAAAGTTGTCTGACGGTGTAACAATAATACATACATCTTTATTTAGAGCAGTGTAAAGACAGATAGAACATTTTTAAATGACGGGAGGGACCAAGGTTATTATTATATCATCCCGATCTAACACTCGTTTTCAGACACAGCATGTAAGAACATTGCCTGCTGTGTTTCATGCTGTCCTTCTGGGTAGAAGCATGGTTAAAGCGGCATTGCATGGATGATAATGGTAAGTGGCTAGATCAGTTAGCATCAGAGCTAACCTCAGTTGTCAGAGGCTAGCTTACGGGAAAAAGGTGAAGATAAAGTGGTAAGGGCTGGAGTGTGAGCGAGGTGGAGGACATGGGTCTGCGTGTGTGTGTTTGTGTGTGTGTGTGTAGATGCTTTAGTTTACCCCTTAGGGCAAGATCTGCCTCAAATTAGCTTTGTCGCCTTGGGAGACAGCGAGGGTAATATGAAGAGTGAGTAAGACAGCAAGGAAGTGAGTGTGCATGTCCATGAGGGAAAAAAAGAAGAAAAAAAAGAAGCCATACAGTAAGTACATCAACTCAGACTAGAACTTTGTTCTCATATGTAAGCCTAAATAAACCCCTGATCATCCAAATAAAATAAAACACATTAAGCTCAGTTTGTGTGAACAAATGGGCTGTTTCTTGCCCAGAGGAGAGCAGTGAACAAGCTGAGGGGGGTAAACTGAAAGAATGAACGAACGAGAAGCCCCCACCCACCAATATGTACCAGCTAATTTCTGGAGCGAGGCAATTAAAAGACCTGACTATATTATGAGAACTTTCCCTCTGGCAATGGCTGTCTGTCCATTTTTAATGAGGTCATAATGATGCGTCAGCTGAAGACCAAAAGGTCACAGGGGCGGGGCTTGATTCTGCCACGAAAAAGAGGGGTTGTGGGGGCTTGGGGGGGGGGGTTGGTTCTGTAGCAGCTAAAGGATTAACTCTGAAAAATTAGCAGCTTGTAATTTTCTACAAATCCAAACTCAGAAAAAACATTTCATTTGAGTTAAATATGACTGCTTACAAGCCAAGGTATTGTAGTTGTCACAGTTATTTCTATTATACCAATCTGGCAAGGCAAGACAGACATAATGGATTCAAATTGAGCAGTAATGCGTAGAATTGTCATGAGCAGAATACAAAACACAGATCAGACATTTGAACATGAAAGCTTTGGCAGAGGCACACGGTCTACGAGCCAGAAATATTCCGAATGCATCTAAATTGTGCATATGGTCATATTGACAGACCTGCTCCCTTACAACACAGCAGCTTTGATGATGGAACGTGTGATGAATCCTGGTTAAACACATAGAATGTGTTAAAGCAAAACCAAAGCCTCTGTTTCTGTTTTGCTGTAAACGGCCAGCTGGATTCAGATGGTAGACTACGACAGAGACCACGGACTGCAAATATAAACCTTGGCACTCAGCCGCACACACACACACACACACACACACACACACACACACACACACACACACACAACACTTAAAGCTGATGCCAACTTTGGCAGTGCTCCCCACAGCCTCTAAGACCTAATGAGTGAGATCGGGTGGAAGGCCCCAGTCTGTGTGAGATCTGATGCCGGTGTGTGAGAGTTTGGTGTTTATATGCAGCTGGTAGTGTACGTCATAACCCCTTTCATAATCAAGAAATGACTGCTGCTACCAGATTGCTGCACAGAACATCCATAACATTACCTTACACTCAAGGCCAGAGCCCGACACATCTTCAAATGCAAAACACTCATAGACACTTGAAAAATGTCAGTAAATGTAAATAAAGCAAAACAAAAAGAAAATCCAAATATCCCCCCCCCCAAAAAAACCAGCTTGAATCGAGAAAAGAGTATACAAACACAAGGAGAATGGCAGAAAGAATGAAAGTAACAAATGACTAAGAGGGCAAGTGATGGGGAGCGGGGAGGAGACAAGGGAAGAGGACAGGGGAATCAGAGGAGGGAAGCGCCAGACAACTGGTGGCGTCTGGTGTTCCCCCATGGGAAACTTGTAGCTAAATCTGGCCCTGTAGCGTCTGTCCTGAGCGAGTGTGTGTGTGTGTGTGTGTGTGTGTGTGTGTGTGTGTGTGTGTGTGTGTGTGTGTGTGTGTGTGTGTGTGTGTGTGTGTGTGTGTGTGTGTGTGTGTGTGTGTGTGTGTGTGTGTTTGTGTGTGAATAGCATCTGGTTGCATCCCGACTCAAAAGTAGCGATAATGGAAATACTGTGACGGGCGATCTGCCTAAGTGGTCCACTCTCTTTTACATGCACTGTTTGTTTCTGAAGAGGGTGGATATGACAAAACTACTGTTTGGGAAAAGAAATGTATAGAAGAATTTAAACAGGTATGGCTATTGTATTAGCTGTATTTGAAAGTTTAAATTAGCCATACTGAAAAAAAAAATCATGTCACAAATTTCACTGATAAAGTATCACTATAATTTACTTAAATTTGTAGGTTTTTAGTGATTTAAGACTTGTAGGACTTAAGACTTATTGGATTTGGCATTAATATACAATAAATAATCATCCTTAGAAATTATTGATGTGTCATTGCATTTAACAAACAATTCCTTACAGAAAAGGGGGCCATAGAACATTACATGGACCTCACAAGCTCTCACACACATGCCCGCGTTCACACAAACACACACACACACACACACATATTCACACACCAGTGACAGCCACCTGCCCACTGCCTCAGGCGATGCTGTTCTGATCTGTTCTGGTCTAAACTAACGTCACTGCATGACACCACACACACACACACACACACACACACACTCACACACACACTGTCCTCTTAACCTCAAATCTACCCCTCAAACATGCTCCCTTTTGTTTTTCTTTGTTCGAGCTCTCGTGTCAAAAACTACCTACATAAAAAAAAAAAAAACGACATAAAACTTCACACTAAGGATTGCTTGATTTTTCAAAATTTGAATTTCGCACTTAAACAGACGCATGATTCCTTTAGTTTTTTGCAGGCACATTCTATGTTTCCTCAAGAAAGTGGTACACACACACACACTCCCAAAAATGTGACTTAAACCAGTCTGTTGTCCTATCCAATCTACAGTGTGCGTACCATCAGTTCTTAAAACCACAAAGGAAAACCCTCCATGTTATGACATCAACACTGTTGTTAACACTCAAACACTCAATCACAAATAACACACTCTCAGAACCAGAAGGTGATAACCTGGTTGAAGCTGGAAGAGAGACTGCAACCCTGTTACAACTTCAATTATCATAAAACTCTTTCCCTCACTCCCTATCACTCTCAATGCTCCCTCATCTCTGCCTCTTTAAATTCTCCCTCTCTTTTTCTTTTTGTCATTTCTCTTTCCTCTTGCTGTGATCAACAGAAATCTATGATTGTATTTCCTCTTCTCACTCCTATTTCCACTCCATCCCTCTCTCCCTTTTCACTCCCTCTTTCACTCTCTTATCATATCATTGACCATCCGAAATCAATTCATTCCGTCTTTCTTTCTCTTCTTTTTCTCCTCTTTTTCACTCACTCCCTTGCTGCCTGTTCTCTCTTTAAAAGCCTGTTGGTGTCAGAGGCATTTCAATAGCAATCCCTCAACTGTTAAAACACACACTCTCTCACACACTCACACAGACACACACAGACACACATGCTGACATAGAGTGACGCCAGTTTTGTGTAAAATCTATGCTGATGTGATCAGTGCACTAGGTGCTATTGATAGGCAGCAAAATTCCCACGATAGGAAAGATTCACCTTCATCACTGTCATTCTGTGTGTGTGTGTGTGTGTGTGTGTGTGTGTGTGTGTGTGTGTGTGTGTGTGTGTGTACGTAGCTTCTTTTTTTATAAAGCGTTACTATTAAAACTACTGTTCAAACATCAAGGACTCTTCATAGGGGGATTGTGTGTGTGAGTGTAGAAGTCGACGCAGCAGACTGAGTAGAGGTGCACTGTTAGTTGACATAATAATTAAAGGATATAATTAAGGTGTGTAACCTCTGTGGATTTCCTCTCTTTCATGGATCTTTCTCTTTCTCTCATTATTCTAACCCTATCTCATTTCCCTTTTATTAACCCTCAAACCATCCCCCCTTTTTTCTATATCATACTTTTTCTTCTTTGTTTACTCGACCATTCATTATCCTGCTTTTATTTCACAACCTTTATCCTTTATACTCCTCCATCTTTTCTGTCCTGTCTTCTTTTTCCTGCTTTCTTTTATTGCAATCTTTCTTTTATGTTTTTCATCATTTTATCTGAATTTTTTTTCTCGCTTTTTATATCCCGTCTCTAACCCATTGACTGTTCAATTACTCTGTACCTTTCCTCTTCGCATTTTTTTTATCCTTACATTTCCTTCCTCCCTAAGACCCTTTCCTCTATTCTCCCCTCCTGAGTCCTTCCCTACTCTCCCCTCTTGCCCATTCTTTACAATTTGAAGGCTCATTTGTTAACAGGACGTAGAGCGCCCTCGCTCTCCCCCTAGCCTCCTCCTGTCTCTTTTTTGTGGGCTTTGGAAATATAATTTTCAAATTTTAATTTGATTCATTTAGATTTGATCATTAATCAGTGCTGAGAGAGAGTTAATTTGGTGGAAAATAGATGAGGTAGTTAGAGAGGACTCTTTATAAAGTGAGCTGAGCACCGTCTGACTCTTTTAGGTGTAAGGAAAAGAGAGAGAGAGAAAAAGTGAGAGTCTGCATGTGAGTGTGTGTGTGTGTGTGTGTGGGTGTGTGTGTGTGTGTGTGTGTGTGTGTGTGTGTGTTATGGTTGAAATATGTGTCTGCAACAGGATGTATGAGAGAAAGTGTATGTAGATGATGAGAGAAAATAAACAGTAATCTTAACACCTACTCGTATAAGTGTTACACTTAAGCTCTGAAATTGAGGATAAAAACGTAGCATGCGTCACTTGGCTCTCCTGTTTTCAGACCACGATTTTCTGTTGCCACCTGTCTATTTGACCCTTTCCCTCATTTCCCCAGTCCTTCGTCTTTTCTCACTCCAAAACTTGTCTTCCTTTCCTCTTCTGACCAGCCACTGACCCAAGTAGTGACTGAGCAAGCTGCTTGTTGCAGCAAAACCCAAACACAACATGAGGGTGTGTTGGAGTTTTTTTTGTGTCAGTGTGTGTGTGTGTGTGTCTGTGTCTGTGTGTGTGTGTGAGTGTGAGTGTGTGTGTGTGTGTGTGTGTGTGTGTGTGTGTGTGTGTGTGTGTGTGTGTAAGAGAGAGCAGAGAGTGGGTGGGTGAGTGCATTTGTACCCCCTGGTGCTAAGAGTTTCTTGACCGTTTGCTGACACTGCCTCCCCCAACTGTACCTGGACTGTCAGCCCTTCTGTCTACCTATTCCTGTCTGAAGCACACACACGCACACACACACGCACACACACACACACACACACACACACAGGAAATGTCCAGTACACTTGCTTCTAAAGCTAGATCGAGATTTGGAAAGGATTTCATTCCCTTTGAAAATTAATGCAATCGGGTGAGATGCTTGCAATCAAACCTGCAGCCATGCAGATGTGACGTGACGTGTACCAAACACTAATAAAACAGAGACACAGATGCACTTATAAACACTCTTTGAATGATGATGAGAGAATGAACAAAACTGCCACTGAAATGTTTTCTTCTCTGCAAAGGTATGTCTTTCTGTTAAATCTCTGAGGTGTGTTGTCGTGTTCATGGTCAGCACATTTTCAAAGGATTTAAACGTCCTTATGTTAGAAAACCTCTTCTTCACTCTCTCGCTCCTTCCCCCATCTGTAACATTTGTGTTTGAATCCAGTCCTGATCATTTTGGATGTGATGGACCTCAGAAAGCATAACAAATACATTGTATCATGCTTAGATTTCCTATAAGGATATTGAACATTTCAGATCACTTTTGAACTATAAGTAGGCACATTTAAATCGCGGATTTTGCTTTACCGCAAGGCACCCCCCCCCCCCCATCGAAAAAAAGAACATGCAAAATATACGTTAGCATAGTTAGTAAAGATATGTTCTGAGAATAATTTATTGATTAAAGAGTCAGCTAAAGACTTTAAGAAAGATATGGTAAAGAAAGACATCTTGGCTCGTTTACATCAGCCATTTTGGATCTCACCCTCAAATACCTGAGGTTAGTTTTAATACATTTGGCAGCTCTTTAGGATTCCTCCACTCCCCCCCCCCCCCCCTCCCCTCCCCACCCTTCCTCTCCTCAGGGGCATATGACACCTCTGTCTTCCTTATCCATCTTTAAGTGGTAACCACGGTAACATCCAATCCCTTGAGAGATAGGACTAATTAAATTAGGACTCCTTTGTGTCAATTAATTAACGAGACACAGAGAGGGAGACTGCGATTGGGGAAGAGACAGGGAAAGAGTCAGAAAGCTAGAGAAACAGTGTGTGTGTGTGTGTGTGTGTGTGTGTGTGTGTGTGTGTGTGTGTGTGTGTGTGTGTGTGTGTGTGTGTGTGTGTGTGTGTGTGTGTGTGTGTGTGTGTGTGTGTGTGTGTGTGTGAAAGAGAGAGAGATAGAGTGGCCCTATACTCTATTGTTGTCTCTATAAATTAATCCTGTTGTAGAAGAAAAGAAGCACATGAGTTTAGCAGGCTTGACAAGAACTTGAAAGAAGCTACCTGCATATCACACATGCATGCAATGCAGTACCAGAACATTTGTCACCAGGTCAAACTCAGATCTCATGTGTAGTCCTCCTCCAGGTCTAAGTTTTCCCCTTCATCTTTCCGTTCATTTACACTTTCTTTTTCTATGTCAGTTTGCAACTGCTACATTTGTATAATTTCATCTATAAAACAGTGTGATGCACATCATGTTGATGCACTATATTATGTCTTCCAGGAGTTCGTCTGGACAGGGTTCGTGGTGGGAGACAGAAGTATAAGCGCCGGATAGATGCTGATAACAGTCCATACCTGAACCCACAGTTGGCTCTGCCTCCCAAGAAACCATGTAAGAGTTCACCATAAGTCTGAATTTATATGTAATGACCCTTTTTTTCTCATTTCAAGCAGTGATTCTCAAGAGCAGAATCTTGCTTCCTATCCTTGGTGCAAAGTAGCTCGTACTCTACAAATCGACATATGTGCTACAGCAGCAACAGGATCCATTGTGGTGCACAAAGGGAAAAATAAAAGACTAACTGTGGACAGACCACGAAGAAATTCTCTCAAGAAAAATGTAAAATAGTGACATGCCTTCACAACGCAACACTTTGTGTAGGTAGTGTTCACGTGACAGAACCAACTCATCATTTAGAGACCAGAAGATCAAGGAATTGCATTTCAATCATTCTCTTTCCTGACGGAGACAGTTGGACAGTAAAACATTTAAACACACGTCTACACACAAACACACACACACACACACACACGTAAATAGACACGGTAGTGAGAGGCCCATCTGTTTGAGACCAAGTTTATCTCCTGGCACTACTGCTACCAGGTCATAACATTTTATACTTGTAATATTTCACTGTAAAGGTATTCATTTAGCTCCGGATGGGTTGGCAGTGTTTTGTAAGGAAGAAAAACATCGCCAAAGCTTGATGATTGAAAAATTAACAAGGGGTAGATGAAGAAAGAGAAAGAGAGAGGGGGGGGGGGGGGAGAGAGAAGCTAAATGGGAACATTTCTCAGAGAGAGAGAGAGGGAGAGAGAGAAGCGGGAGGGAGGGAGAGGAAGGAAGGGAAGAGGACCAGCCAGTACCCTAATCCGGATTAAATCCAATCTGGCAACCACATCAAACTAGAGTTAGCTCTTCAGCTAACCGTCTGCTCACACACACACACACACACACACACACACACACACACACACACACACACACACACACACACACACACACACACTCATGCAGTGCAGATTGAGCAGTGTTTAGCAGCTTGGTCCCAAAAGCCCATTTTGCTTAAAGCTGGAGCATATTCTGCTTTAGGCCAATATGCTGAATGGCTGCACGACAGCTTACTGGGACTTCTGCACTACTAATCATTGAAATGATGGGATAATATAAATGCATGCATACTGTTTGTGTGTGCGTGTGTGTGTGATTATAATGTTTCTGTTTGCATACATAGACCTTGTGTTTATGCAAACATAATTTCTACTCTGGCACGCTATAGACCAATTTCCTTAAACTGGATGAGTGATATTTAACTCTTCAAGATTTTGAGTTTCAGTTATTTACTTAAGTCACTCAAAGTGCTTATTCTAGTAAGTTACTCGTTGACATCTTTCAGTTGAATAATGATATGAACATAGTATGTCTCTCTGACATAAAACAAAACCTACTCTTAAAAAAACAAAGAAAAAAAGGCTTGAAATAGACTTGCAGGGTTCTCCTGTTCTTTATCTCTTACACTCAGTCAATACACACACAAAAATCTGTCTGTCTCTCTGTCTCTGTCCCTCAGATAAACGCACACAGCCTATCTATCTATAGCCCAATCCCCAGCCTCAGCGTCCCCATTGATTGTGTGAGAACAGAACAATAGCCCAGGGTTTGGAAATGGGCTTCCATTGATTCTAATTAGGGAAACATTAAATAAGATTTACCCACAGATACTGCACTTTGACTGGGATTGGTTTTGGCTCAAACGACCCTGGAGCTGGAGCTGGGGGGAAGTGGATATGTATATATATATATATATATATATATACACACACACATATATGTATATGTGTGTGTGTGTGTGTCTCTTCTCTGGTCTGCCCTCTTCTGCTACCTTTCTTTCTTCTCCTTTTTTTTTCTTTGGATCTTCCTCTATCCCTCGCTCCTCTCCTGCTCTTCTATCCTCTGTTATTATTTCCATGCTTGATTAGTCAGTGGATTAATTTGGAAGCAGGGTATCAGTCTGTCACTAATGGGCCATAGATATCTCATCTCCACATGTCACCATTACCAGCTGAGCTGTTTGGCTTTCAGAGTGGTCTTTCCCTGCTATATGTATATCAGCAAATTTTCTTTAGGCTGTAATACAAAAATAAAGCATTTTGTGCAGCTTAAATCACCAGTAGTAATTGCTTTTAATCACACCTTGAAGCATTTCCGAAACTGAAAAGCTTTCAATCATTTTTATTCATCTTTAGTCCTGCCAATTTACTGGAATCAAATCAATTATCTATTGGTTCATTGTTAAAATCATTCCTCAGGACATGGAGATAAGGAATGGTAAAAGAGCCTCCTCTTATTTGATCTTGTATTCATCAAAATGTGTCTGATTGTTATGAAGTGTTATAAAGTATATGATGTAATATACTGTATGCAATATATTTTTTCAACTTTGACTTTTGAACAATTCAAATGTTTTTTTAAAGTAACAACATTATTTACAATTGTAAGGTTTAAACATGAAGACTGAAGATTTTGTGCTGAGATATACCTTCTCTTTTTATTCATCTCATAATCAAGTATGTTTAGTCTACAATGAAGAACTCGTTTTAGACTTGTTTTTAGACACGTGTTATCTAGCATGTTATAAGTCATGTGACCACTCTTTTTTGATTTTCCGTGCTCTTAAATTGTTTTGAACAGTTTGTAGCCCACTAAAGCAAATATTCACCATCTCTCTGTCTCTGTGTGTCTTTCTCCTTGTCTGGTGGTCATGTCAGTTGCCTTTGGCTGCCTTGCAGATAACAAAATCGTCTCTCACCTGCTGGT
Organism: Symphodus melops; assembly: GCF_947650265.1. Taxonomy (NCBI): domain Eukaryota; kingdom Metazoa; phylum Chordata; class Actinopteri; order Labriformes; family Labridae; genus Symphodus; species Symphodus melops. Next base: position 20,574,071 of record NC_136693.1, on the reverse strand, counting down.
GGCCGAGCCAGAGAAGATTTATGCCATGCCCGACCCAACAGTACCAGACAGCGACATCAAGGCCCTGACTACGCTGTGCGATCTGGCTGACAGAGAGTTGGTGGTCAACATTGGCTGGGCCAAACATATCCCAGGTAGGCAAAAAGGAATTCTACACGCTTACCTTCACTGAGTGTAAGCTCAATCTGTTTTAACACAAAACACCAAATTATTGAAGATTTGAAAGGCACACCTACACAGGAAGGCCACGCAAGCTGTTTGAATTGGCAGAGAAAGTACAAGGTTAAAGAAGTTCAGGCACTCTTACATACATACAAGTTCACCCAGTGCTAAGGTGTGACCTTCCACCCTAATCCTTGAACCCAGACAGTCTGAACTGTTGACTCCTCCAACAGACCGACCAAATGGTCTCACTGATATCACACCTACACACAAACACTCCATCCCAAACACACACTCACACACACACACACACACACACACACACACACACACACTCTGACCTTTTGAACCAACAATCCAATCCCCTTACCTTCGACCTGTGTATGCGTTTGTGGGTGTGTTTGTGTGTGCCTGCAGTCACTGCACACTATATACAGACCTACAAAGCCCTTTTAACCACAGATGTGCCTTACTGAAGAACTAAGTTTGCTCTGGTTTTAAACTGTTAATTAACTCATTTCAGCATACATCAAGAATCATTTGACTAAAGCTCAAACCTTTAGCACCAACGGGTAAACATTGCACAGAAAATGTTTTTTTATATGTATGTATTGTCCTAAATCAAAAGCTTTATTTATTTATGTATTTTATTTTTATTTTTATTTATTTTTTATTATTATTATTATTATTTTATTTTTATTTTTATTTTATTTTTTTTTGGGGGGGGGGGGGTAGAAGTAGTTTTAAACAAGAGGGAGTGCCAAACCAACAGAAATTGAAAAGCACCTGATTCATCGAGGACTTTTTTTTATTTATGTGCATCAGAATCCCTTCATAGGGTTATCAAAGATTAGTCACAATGACAACTGAAAATGTGGTTATAGAAAAGGATAGAACAGAATTGAGTTGTATCGAATTGAATTACCTCCTGATGCCACTGCTCAAAGAGTATCCCAGGATATGAAAGCAAAGGGGGAAACACCATATTAGAGACATAAATACCACTCAGTCACGCTGTGTAAATCTATAATAATAAAGTCAATGGTTTTCTATAACAGGATCTCCAAATGATGTTTTTTTATGTCTTATCAATAAATGTGAGAATAACAAAGAGAAGAGAAAAAGATTGAGAGAAAAAGAAAAGGAGATATGGGAATATACATTGCTTCTTGTTAGTGTATTGATTAATGTGCTGCTATATGGGAAGTAAGCAGACGTGTATTGATCTAGAAACTAAATATAGCTCTTAAATATTTATATTTTGCTTTCAAAACAACATATAGCATCTTTCCAATACCATCTCCTATCTGCTAATCTCCCTGACCTGCCTTTTACTCCTTTTTACTTTCTCTTCTAATCCATTTATCCCTCTCACCCTCTCTCTTTCTCTCTCTTTATATGCGTAAAATTACTGCACATTACATGCACATACACAAACACATACACACACTTTCACACACAAGTACTTACTTGCAAATATACGCACCAACACATGTGACATGATGTTTATTTATTAAGTTATACAAAGGGCTTTCTTTTTTCTTTGCTCACTACTTTTACAGGTGGGTAGAGTGAGATAGCCATGTGGTAGGTTAAATCTGTGTGTGTGTGTGTGTGTGTGTGTGTGTGTGTGTGTGTGTGTGTGTGTGTGTGTATGCGTGCGTGTGTGCGTGCGTGTGTGTGTTGAGGTGTGCTGCTTTCTGTGTGAAGGGAGCAAAGCGCAACGATTGCTTGGCGGAGAAGAGAAGATGGCGTGATTAGATGAACGAGAGGGGCAATCCACTGCTCACAGAGAAAGATAGAACTCTTCATCTTCAAACTGTGTCTGTGTGTGTGTGTGTGTGTGTGTGTGTGTGTGTGTGTGTGTGTGTGTGTATTGTGGACACTTTATGAAATCTTCATTGTTTATAACTCCGATCTAATACTCGCCTTCCTACACTCGAACACGTGCACACACATAAAAAACATGGTACACACAAAACGTGATCTACTGTTCACTCAGGATGGAAACGATTGTCAGCAAGAAATACACCTCCTTGACATTCTTTATCAGACTCTGACACACACATTCACACACACACACACACACACACACACACACACACACAATACAATACCATGGCTTAAGTCTTGCATTGGATAGACTAGAATGGACAGGTTAACCTTTTTGTAGCCTTCTTGTTTCAAATCGTGTCAACTGCGTGTATGCGCGTGCATTTTTTTGTGTGCGTCTAAAATCTCCACAAGGTGTACATGTGAAGAGGCCTGTCTTTGCTCGCCATGGTACAGTAATTTTTTTAATCAAATTGATGGAGAGAGACAGAGAAACAAAGAGAAAAAAAAGACAGAGAGAGGAGAGGTAAAGCCAATTTATGCTCCATGATATGGCTGTGCAGCGCTGAAACCGCACACACGCACAGACACACGTACACACACACACACACACACACAGGCTGCTAACAGTGGTAACAACGTGTCAAGGCGAGCGCCAGGCAGCTAATTTGAAGTCATTAGATGTCTGCCGTACTGGCAACAATTTGTTACGCTCCCACACGCACAAACACACACACAGAAAACCACATCACATGCACACACTGAGTTAAGAGCCGTCTGCGGATAGCGAGGAGGCTAAATTGTAAACTAATTTAAACATCACTCAGCGTTAGAGAGGCTGCCTGCAAGACAGGCCCTCGGATAACAAGGCTAGGCTACGCGTGTATGCGTGTGTGTTGCTAGCTGTGTTTGACACACAGAATCGCCCAACCTTAGAGACTTGTGACAACACACATAAACACACATATCTCTTTGATTGGTCCTTTTATTCTAAAGCTATGCTGGTCTGTGTGTGTGGATGCTCATTTCCATACTGATATGGCCTATATGCAAACATTTGATATGTCATTAGAAGTAGAAAATGAGGTTTCAGACACAGTGTGTGTCTCTTGTTTCCTACTAGGAATGGGATTCTAACACACAGACACCTCACACATGCACGTTTGGATCTAAAAGCGATGCATGCAAACACATACACAAGTTTGAGAATCCCTCCTGCTGTCCTAAGCTGTGGGAAACTTACAACAGCAGTAGCCACACACACACACACAAACAAACACTTCTGCTGCATGACACAAAGTATAGGAGAAATTGACACTTTTAGCAAACTTTGACCATGTGAAAATATTGTAATGGTTGTTTTGGAGGCATTAAAGCATTGTTGCATCCATATTATTAATAAAGAGAAGATCTCATTTTAAAAGCTCTTAAAGATAAAACTCCAGCTGCATAAGACGCTAAATGTCATAGTCAAGCGTGTGTATTAGCGCATGTGTTGAAGGAGGAACCCAGAGCGGTCAGGTGAGAGGAGGAGGAGAACAGCAAATATTTAAACAGGAGAGGATGAGAGTGTGAATTAAAAGAAAGAAAGAGGGCATTCAAAACGAGCCATTTATCTGTCTGTAAAATTAGTCTTTTCATCCTTTCTTTTCTCTTCTCTTACTCCCTCATTCTCTCTCACTCTCACTCCATAATAACTAAATGACTACCGGGCAGTCAAGCCAGGAGCTCTTATCTCTCCTCGCGGACACAAAAGGGATAGACAGACAGGCGAGCACTTGACTTGACGAAAAGAGCAAGGAATGAACAAATGAATGAATCAATGAATGAGAGGCAGAACCTATAACACAGCCTATTTTACCAGAATCAGGGGCCTTGCCATTAGTGTTTCTTTATGACCCCTCCCCCATTCTTTCTTTATTCAAGAAAGAAATTGCTCTCGGGCCGCCCCCACTTCCACTCCACTATTCTCTTGCTTCTCTATCTCTTACTTGCTCATCTTTTTTTCCTCCACTCTCTTTCCCTCTCTTCCTTTCCTTCCCCTTTCAATTTTGACACTCAGGATAAGCGGTCTATGTGTCGAAAGTAACGCAGTATGATTGAGCTGTAAAAAATGGGAGGGGGGGGGGCGTTGGGGTTTGCTGTCTGTCTTTTCATTTAAACGGCCTTTATGGAGATATGGCAGAAGGAGTTTTGGTGGTGGTGGTGTCGAGGGGATTCCTCTCTTCATGTTGTGCACACATCCCTCTATCTCTTCGTCATTTCTTTGTTATGTCTTTATTCCTCTTGTTTTGATTTTGGAATGAGCAATGGTGTTGAAAGAACCCACAGAGGTGCTGAAAATAAAGAATGAGGTGTTGGTCTGTATGACTTGTAGTCTCTGTCTCATGTCAGTGTTGGTGAATGTTAGCACAACTCTATAAACGCTGACATTTCCTGCCACAAGAAGACTCTGCTTCTTCTAGTGTGTTTCATTTAAGAAGCTGGTAGAGAGAGTCCTTGGTTATACTGTAGCCTGACTCCCATCACTAATCATTTTCTAAAAAGTAAAATAAATATATATTTTCATTACGTATACAGGTGTGAATATACTGTATACTGCACAGAATACAACATTAATTCATGCAATGATTAATAAATAATGATAGTGTGGGATTGGAAACACAGCATTTTTATTGATTGATGAGGAAGCACACTTCCAAAATTAATAATGTGCAGGTGTTTCTTTTCTTGTTTTAAATAGGAAGAGAAAGGAAGCCTAGTCAGTTCAGTTCACTACAGCTACTGGAAATATATTGGTTGGTTAAAACAAAATTACATGTGGAGTTCTTCAGGGCTTATTTGTTGGTCCTATTCAGTTTTTGTTTTTTAAGACTGAAAGTATTGAACACTTAATAGAAAAACAAGACCTTTTTGCACCCCATTCTGCACCAATAAGCATAATTAACATCATAATTAATGTGTATATTGTCCTGGCAAATAAAAACTAAAGCTGTATTTGTGGGTTATATTTTGGGTTAGAAATTACATGTTTTCTTTTTTTCCTTTAATAATTATATGTGCATTTATATATGCACATTTAGAGTTGTTAATTTAAAGTTATTACATCTCTAGCTGTGTGGTATAACACAGCCATGGTATGACAGGGTTAGAAGCATTAAGTGGTGGACATGAAAAGCAGGGAGGTCAGATCCATGACCACAGTATAACCTGGATACTCCCAAAGAGTCTTTTTATACAATACTATTCTGACCTGATGGCTAAATATCCCCCACCTCTTCAACCTCTCTTGAGACCTCTCTTTTTCCCTCTGTATACTTGTGTCTTTTTCTGTCTCTCCCTCTTTTCCTCCCTCTCTCTGTCGGGCCTGACCTCCCACCCTCTCTCTCTCCATGGTATCCTTAACCTCTTCATTATCAAGTCAACCTCATCTCTCAACCCCTCCCCCCCCCATGCCTCCCAACTCCCCCTTCTCTCATCCCCCCATAGCCAGACCTCATTACTTGCTTTCTCTCTGGTTTTGCCTGTCTGTATGTTTTTACAAATGACTGTGTCCTGGGTTTATTGTGTCCATTCCAGTCCTGTATGTAGAAAAAGGAGGAATGTCAGTACACTGATGAAATCAAACATGTTGTCAGCACAACCTAGCAAGCAAAGCTCTCCTGTATCTTCAGCTCTGCAGGTGTTCTTCCGTGCTCTTGTTCTTTCAGCCATGTCTTACATGCTTTTCACTGAGACATTTTCAGCCAGTGAGACAGTTAGTCTGTTAGGCTGCCAGACAGTCAGTCACTAAGTGAGCCAATCAGTCAGTCAAGTAACTACACAGCCAGTCAATCAGCCAGAAAGACACCCAGTCAGTCAGCAAATATTGATTAATAGAAGTGTCCTGCTCCTTTTAGCAAATCAAATGTTGAGTCTCAGCAGCCAAGGAGAACCTCTGCACGCACACACGCACACACACACACACACACACACACACACACACACACATTCACAAGAACACACATGGATACCCACATCCTTGACTCAGAAAGTGCAGCTCTCTAAATTAACACTGACACACATTTTAACACTTTACAATGAGCTCCACGAGATGCAGAACAGCGAACACACTGTGTGTAGTTGTGTGCATGTGTGTGTGTGTTTGTGTGTGTGTGTGTGTGTGTGAGTGTGGGTGGTAATAGAGGTATGTAAAAGCCCAGACTGGTGGTGATGTCACTCTGTAACCCTTCTTATTGAGTCTGTTGTTGCCATCAATCAAAGAGGTTGTCAAGCTTTGGTCCATAGAGGGATAAATCAGAAGACAAAAAATATTGTCTTCTATCAATCAAACAATCACACAATAACAAACAAGCACATTTCTCTTCTTTTAAATTGTTAAATCAATTTGCCTTATTCGTATTTTGTAGAACTACCTCCTATTTCATTGTGGGGTCTTTACAGTACGTTTCTCTCTTTATGTCTCGGTCTTTAGCTGCCATTACCCTCTGCATTAAAATGCAGGGTCAAGGTAAACATGTACAGGTATACTTCTAAAAGTGTATGAAGCGAAATACACATGGACGCTCACAAACTCACGAGCAGATTTGCCCCCATTCTGTCGGCTGAGGCTAGCTCACCTTGACAGTCTCAGCATGCTGAGTGCCTTCTTTAATCGCACAAACACAAGACTCAAACTTACATTTTATCCACATAGACACAAATACAGTACATTGTGTAGACATGAAAACCATTACACAGAAAGCCGTAAAAACATACACAAGCTGACATTTTGCACAGAAGCATACTTACAGTTAAGTTAGTTTCAGAATTGCTGGCAACATTCAGCGGTGTAATAATTGTACGGAATAATTGTAATATTGTTCTGTCAAAAACAAAAATAAAGAAAAACAACAGTGAAGCAAATTCCTTCTAGCCAGCTCAGGTAAAGCAGATAAGAAAGTTTTCATAGAGCAGATAGCATCTTTGATGTAATAAAACTGACTTTACCTTTTTATTTTTTTTCAAATGAGATTCATCTTATATAAAAACATGTTTGAGGATCTGATTTAGAATCAGATAAAGAATCAATCATTAGATTTAGTTAATTACCATGGTCAGTTTTGATTCTTCTGTGATCTCTGGAAGGCAAATTCTTGTGCGTGTGTTCAATCCCTGTTTATTTCTTTGAGCCCTGTTTGGTGTGTTTGATTTCCATTTCTGCCCATCCCTGAGCCACATAACACATTTAGAGGCTGATGTTTTGGTTTCAAGTACGTGTGTTTGCTTATGTGTGTCTGTTGTGTGTTTGTCTTTGTTTCATTGTCTACATTTGTGCATCAGAGATGTCTTGTTTTCCAGGGCACCACCACAATAGTTTCCTCTTGCAGCCCATACAAACAAACACATCACTGTTTGCAGATGAAAACAAATATTGATGAAATCAAATTAGGAAAAGAATATTTGATATCTGAGCTTTATGTTTGGATTAAGTTGGGCTTCTTTATTAGATTAAGCCTGTGGGTATTGGAGCATCTCATCAATATGAGAAGGCAGAGGAAGGAAATCATTTTCCATTTTCTGTGCATTGCTTTTCTTCTTTCTTTTTACTTTTTCTATGTTGGAATTTTCTTTGTGTTTTTGTGTTGTCAGTTTTCCTTTTCTCTTAAATCTTACTATTTCTTGAGTGTTTTTTAACCTGCATTGTTATTTTTGGATAACTGGTAATACACACATAGGCACGCACAGAAATGCCCTTACATATTCTGTCTCTGAGGGTCCCGTCAGTCTCTGTTGACTCTAGTGTCTGTCCATCGCTCTGTGTGTTTTGTCGTCACCGTGTTGACACCGCTTCCATGACAATGTGCCTAAGATGACACACTGCTGTAGGTGCCTGCCATAAAAAATGGAAAGAAATTCTTACACACACACACACACACACCCACACACACACATCCACACACACACACACACACACACTATTATTACCTCTATCAGGTCACACCTTGGTGATGACACACACCTTATGCCGTGAGAGGTGAACTGACCTGACACACATCACACAGAAAGACAAACAAGTACACACACAACTTCTCACTTTGTACCAGCTGTGGCTGTCGCACTGTGCATGTGTCACAACAAATCAGACCGGCATTCAAATGAATAAAAGCAGAAGTCACTTGAAGATGAGTGGAAGTGTGTTGGGGAGTGTTCATAGAGAAAATACGATTCTCCATCTGTAGTTTTTCTAAATTAAGCACCACTTGTAATTGAATGAAATATATGTAGAGCAAGAAATCAACTGATTTTTAAAATGGTGTCTGATGTTCTTACCGACCTCCCATTAAAAGTAATTTTGATGATTATGATTCTTTAAAAAAAAAAAAGAGAGAGACATGAAAGTCATTCATTAGAAAGATGTTAAAGTAAAAGTGTGAAAAACAGAAATATTGAGAGATTTGCACTCAGCAGCCCATTGCTGTTTTTCTTATTAGTTTGATTACATTAGCAAATCAAATTCATTTGTCTTGCAGCTTTCGAGACGCAGTCTGCAATCTGAGTACACTGACTAATCTGCATCAGATAAAGTCTTCACACACGCGCATATCAGAGGCATAAGCCTGCATATACAGTACGTGTATATTCACAAACACATAGATTGTAAACACACCCAGGAAAGCACAAATACACACTCATAAACACACATGCACACACTTCCGAAAAAGCACACATTAATGTGCACACACACACACACACACACAGACATGCACACAGTTTTATAATGTGACATCAGACAAGCAGTAACAAATAAATCAGCACACCATCTGAGCCCATCATCATCCAAGTCATCACTCGCAAACAGTCAGCTTTTACCACTTTCAATTTGCTTTTGTCTTTGTGTGTGTGTGTGTGTGTGTGTGTGTTTGCATGTGTGCGTGTGTGTGTGTGTGTGTGTGTGTGTGTGTGTGTGTGTGGCTTAGACAGAGAGAGAGAGAGAAAGAGAGACCTAGCGAGAGACAGAGATGATGTGATGTGATATGATATGCTGGCGGGGCATAAAGATAGATGATCATAATTACGCACAGGCCAAACTCCATTTCAAATCATCATCATCCTATTCTATCTGTTGGAGCACACATGTACACACACGTACACACACACACATGCACACCAGAAGCAATATATAGAAACCACACACACACACACACACACACAGGGATCCACAGACATCCACTCCCACATATCACACACCTATGCATGCAGCAAATCTAGTGGAAGGAGGGACAGGCTTGTCATGGCATCACATTATTTCTGTCGGTTCATGCAAAGTTCACAGACAGGCCGGAAATAGTTGTTTGGTTCCTCTCTCTCTCTCTCTACACACACTCTTTTCTCGATATATGTCTTCATACCTTTCCTTCTGCTTGTGTCTTTATCTTCCTGTTCTCCCATTTTATCTGTGTCTTTTCTCTTATTTGCCTGCCGAAGTCTCTGTTTCTTCTCCTTTAAAAACCTTCCTCCCTCTCACTGACTCATCCCTACAATCATTCCTTACCTCCTTCCACCCTCCCTGCTCTGCCTTCCTCTCTCGTCCCTGTATGTTTCACTCATGTCCTTCCTGCCTCTTGCTTTCTTGCACCCATGTTTCCTCTTGTTGCCGCCTTCTTACTTCAACCTCCCTCTGTCTCTCTCTCTCTCTCTCTCTTTCTCTCATGCTTCTCCTACCGTTCTTAAATAACAGTCTGAAGGATTCATCCTTTCCATCAGGGAATAAGCAGGTGGGAAAATAGGATTGGAGCGTGCCTGTCAGCAGCTGGGGGCGACTTATGGTCAGAGCACACACACACAGGCAAATTATATCTATATACATTATATGGGTATAAACACACAAAGGCAGGTTCATCTCAGAAGAAATATAACTGCTTACAGGCAACACTTCAACAACAAGCCTTCCTTTTTGTGGCCTACCTTTATTCAAAGCCAGTATAAACGTGTGTTCAGTAAAATATATGTTCAGTCGTTAAATGAATTGTAACAGCATCAGTCTTATGAAACATTTTTTGGGAGCTTCTTGTCTTTATTTGATAGGACAGTGGCTATATTAGGGATTCCAGAGAGAGTGGGGAATGACATGCTGAAAAGGAGCCACAGGTCGGACTGTGACCAGGTCCGTCTGCTTGGAGAATCAGGGACAGAACTACGAGTTCATTGGCACCTTGTTATAGCATCCTTTTAGCATGTGCTGAGTGGATTTCAGAGATGACATGAAGGCTCAAAAAGTCAGTGCAAAGCTAAAAGTGAAAGCAGGTATTTCAAGACATACGACACATGGCTGTAATCAGTGTCATAAAGCCACAATTACCCAAGCTGAACCTTTTTCAATGTAAGCAAAACATTTGGGTTACTTCACTTTTTGTTATGCAGAGCACAAGCAAAAACCTATAGCATATGGTGAGACCTTTCCATTGGTGTCATTTTGACAGATTCAATCTGAATAAACTTTTAGAGGTCATTGTAAAAACTTTGAGAAATGCTTAAAATTATAACTATGACCAACCTGCTGTAAAAAGCGTAGCAGCCTTTATTAAAGTACAGCGACCAGTTTAAATACTGTGTAAATACATTTTACATGTCAAACTATGCATGCTGAGAATGTGTTTTGCTTTTTTGCGTTGGTCGTTGAATTCTTAAACTCAAATGAAATAATCAACATTCTGTGGTGTTCCTGTGTGGGTAAACAGCACTTTGTCCTGATACAAGTGTGTCATTTCCCACCTGCTACCGAGTGAAGGACCATGTCTGTGGTCTCAGTGGATCACTGTTCCTTCACATGAACACAATAAATACACAATGAACACACACAAAAACACACACAGCGGTAATAATGTGTGTATTTTTGTGTCTATTTAATCTTGATGGGATGTTTCATCTGCAGGCTGCTATCACAGCTGGCTGCCTTATTGTCTGGGTCAGACTGATGGGCTTGCATTCCAGTGTGAGTGTGTGTGTGTGTGTGTGTGCGTGTGTGTACGTGATTCTGTATGTGTGCTTGCCTGTGTTCATTCTTAATTTGTGTTCCTCCTTGAACCTGCATCAACATTTATTGAAAATACAACTGTTGTGTGCCTGTACAAGAATAGAAACACTTTTTTTTTTTTCATCCAATTACTATCTATTTGAACATTATATGTATATTCAGCAGGGTATTGTGTGTGTGTGTGTGTGTGTGTGTGTGCTGTCTATCAAGCCACACACACAGCCGTACCAAACCATTGGCTTGGTTGCTGATGATGACATATGAGTTCCTGGCCTTGGTAATGGCTGTTAAATCTCATAATTACACGCTTCTTTATTGCAATGCATAATGACCCCGCAGCACTATTGGACAATTAATTAAGATTTTCAGCCCAGGCTTTTTCAGGCCCAGATGAGGAGGTGGAATGAGGTCTAATGTTCTTGTCTTCGAGCTAGGACATTAAGGCATGATGCTGTAGCAGAGGAGGCTGTATTGCTGTGTGCATTCGTTTTCATCTCTGCCTGCCTCTTAGTCTTTACTTTTCCATCTCTCTCTTTTTTCTTCTCTCCGTTCTGTGTCTCCTCATTGCTCCATTAGTGAGCCCTTCCTCTTGTCCAGGATGATGATATTTGAGACCATATCTCTAATCTGTGAATGGTAAATTAATCCCTGTGGAGTTTCTGCAGTCATCTCTCTGTGGAAAGCTAAGGGGGATTAGGAAGATAGAATCAACACAGCCTCTTAATCTCATATACAGACACCAAACCTGGACAGGGACCATTAGGTTTTGTTTTAAAGCACCAATCAGCTAGTTTTGAACCTGTACATAAGTATTGCTTTTATTATGAAATAAGCATACCTATGCATGCAGCATGTTTTGGTTTCCATCTTTTATGCCACATGATCTTTTAGAAAGTCTAAAATGATTTTGTTCAGTGACCAATTGCTGATCCTTGGATGATAGATTTTGTCTCTTCTGTGTAACATGTTATGGATGGATATTGTTCAGAAAACTTAATCCGCCAAGAGATCAATAGACTGCCACGTTCAAGTTAATTGAACATGCTGGGAATATAAATGCATTACAGACTAGAATGACAGATGGACGTACCGATGTTTGAACTTGATTTATTTCTTGTTCCTTGTGTGTAAATGTTTAAGTTACAATCAGTGTCTGCAGAACAAAAACTCTCTCTTCCTCACACACACACTCACACACACACACACACACACACACATACAACATAGATATCCACATAGAGAGTCCTGCCTCTTCACTGTATCTGGGGCTGAAGGAACATGAAGCTGAGCTTTAGGGCTTTTGCTTAGTTCTGGCTAAATGCCATCACGGTTATTTTCACTTATTTAATAACATTGTTTTTCCCTCCAGTACCATTCTTACAGAGCAGAGCATTGTCACTTAAGCAGTTCTCTTGACTCTATATAGAGTCAAGAAGGTGTGGTCCCAGCTGAGCTCGCTGTGGCACACGCCAACAACACATACACATACACACACCACTCACCCATGCCCTCCTTGACTCGGCCCTGGTGGAGCTAGAAGTGGGTAATTAAAATGTAAATATTGATATTTTATTATTTGAAATGCCTTTACTGCAAAGATCTTAATGTCACTCCATCTGTCTCTGCGGAGACTTTGGGTTGCCCTCGACGACCGGCTGCCTCCACCCAGGCAACCCCTCCACGGCAACGTCTATAACACTCGACATCCATCCATTGCAGCGTCTACATTTTGGGTCTAATTAAGTGTTAAATATGAGCGCTCACAGACACAGCACACAGCACACATACACAGAGAATCCGGCACACAGACCTCTGTCTGTCTCCCTGTGACTCTCTGTGTCACGCACACACATTCACACACACAAAGCACTCATCTTCACTGTAGCAATGGGAAGATTTTAAGTGTTAATCTTGCAGTGCTGCTGATGGTGTCTAATGTATGCAATTAACAGTCAGCCAGGGCTGAGGGTTTGGTAATTAGCTGGCTGTTCACACTGATTAGAGGCTACTGCAACCCTGTGACTGCTCTACTCTCCCCGAGGCCGCACACAGAACAAGGGGGGATGTGGAGGATGGAGAGGGGGTGATGGAAGGGGAAAGAAAGCAGGGGAAAAAGACATTTTAACCAACAACATGATATGGGGGATGGAGGTGAAGGTGAAGAAATGTGTGTGAGGGAGTAATGTGTGATGCAAAGTGACAGAAGAACGATACAATTCATTTATCTTTTTGAAAAGGATTAACGTCCACCTTTCATTTACGATACCTATAACTAAAACATTGCAGCACGAGGGTCAACCAGGCGTTTTTTTGTTTGTTTTACTATATATCAATGCGTACCTCATCGGTAAACCAGGATATAAAATGATAATTGAATAGTTGCCATATTAGCTACAGTTTTCGGAGTGTGCAGAGACTTGAATAAAGATGACTCTTCTCCTTCTAGCCGCTGGTGGAGTTGATTTGTAATACTGCAGTGGTTATGTTACCTAAGAACAAGGGAACATAACTACAGGTGTCAGGTGCTGCTTTAGTCTTTATTCATCCACAGATGTTAGAGAAAGAATAATGTAAACTTTCAGCATCAACATGCACGTTAAAACAATGGCAGACATATAAACAAATGAAAAGTATAGGGAGCAACAACAAGGCAAAAGGTTAGGACAAGACTTCTGTTCTCTGCATCTTATTTCTCTATAAAAACTCTTTATCACACATACACACACACACACACACACACACACACACTGTATTTAATATACAGAGAGGAATTTGATCGACAGTCACACTTTCAGTCTACAAAAGATAAAACACAAGGGACACGTACTTTTATGACGTATCAGCTGCACTTGACACAAACTGACTTTATGATCCAAATGACTAAACGTGTGATTTAATATGTATGTGTAAGTGGGTGTGTTTTCTGGGCGTCAGTGTGTCTTTAAGCCTCTAAATTGGCTGGTTCTCTGGGTAGATTTGTTTCCATTTCGTTGCACATCTCTGTGTAATTGGGTCAGCTGGTGGTTGTGTGTGCAAATGTGTGTGTAAAAGAAATTGCCAGCATGCTTGTTGTGTGCTTATTTTTTGTGTGTAGATTCAGCCTAGCCAAAGCCATCACAGGGGGTCCGTGTTCATTTGGGCCGGCGTCTGGCCGTATGGTACAAAACAGTTTGAGGTGTACACAAACACACACACACACACACACACACACACACACACACACACACACACACACACAAACTCAAAAAGCATCACAAGGGAGTACTTGCACTGCACAGCATGAGTCAATGTGCACGCCAACACATATAGGAAGTGGTGTTAGAGAGAGCACTGGAGCCACGTCACACAGTGTACATGCAGTAGAAACACACACATGCGCGCCCGCGCACACACACACACACATGCAGTGCAGCAATGTGCTGGTAACTGTTTGAAACTTCACATGTCCTAATGCAATCTCTCTCTCAGCAGGCCAGTAGACTTAAATCTGTCCCCTGCAGACCACAATACGTGTACTTGCTGCACATAGACAGTCTATTATTCTCCTCACTCATGATAAGCAACTATAGGATCATATACAGTCAAAATGGCAATCATTGCTGCAAAACTAAAACACTAGCGTGTGCCCTAATAAATAGTTTGAATACACTACACAGGATGACATTGTCTGCAATAGTGACAGTGTTTACTCTTGACTTAACATTGTAATGACACATGTCTGTCTCTCAGTACTTATAGTTGCTCTAACTGTTCTTCGTGTGAATTCAGTTTGACTCTATTGTGTTACATTTATTTGACAATGCTTGAAGTGAATTTTTACCAGTTCAAGACAGGCACTTCATGATAAGGCTGTGAATGTATGCTGTTAAATTGTTGCGACAGGTTGAGAAGTTACCATTAAATATATCCAGGGGCAGCAATCAAATAGGACAGAGCAGTGTCAACAATAACAGAGCGAGCAGGTGCTCAAAGGCTGCAAGACCGACTATAAGTGTTCAGATAGAACACCATATCTAATTGTACTCAGCAGTCAGCAAACTGTATAATGAAATGATTGTTAAAGAACAGCATGAAAGCAGTCATGTACGGCCACGTTTGTCTTCTTTTGTTTAAGAAAGCAAAATACGACCAAGAAGACAACAGAGACGGATGATGATTATGAATTCCAATCATTAAATTTAAAAAAATATATATATATTTTATGATTTGTTTGATTGATGTCTTGAACCTCATGATGTGAAATGCCAACCATACATTTTTGACAACCCCAACACCACAAACCATTCAGCTTGAAAAAAGAGAGGAAACAGTTAAAACCTCTTTATCCACTAATATTAGTTTTTAAGTTGTGAAACAAATGTTGATGGAACAATTCCATCCTCTCGGACGTCTCTGGCCTGTCATCTCTGTCTCTAGTAATATTATAACTTTTAAAAAAAAGAAAATGCACATTAGCATCCCAAAAGGACCACATGACAACCCCTTCAACCCCAACCTGCTGACATGCATGCTGTCCATCCTAAAAGAAAGAGATGTGTTGCAGTATGTTTGTTGATGTTTGGAGACTCTCTCAATCTTTGACACAGGGCAAAAGTCCTCCTCGCTCCTCACTCTGGGAGCTAAGCTTGTAGGCCAAGATGAGGCGATAAAAAGTCTTGTTCGCCACTGCAGTGGTAGAATGTGGAGACTACTCATGTGTTGATAACATGGACCAGATCAGCATTGCAACTAGTTTTCCCACCTGTCACATTAACACACAAATGGCCACGCTGATGCATCGGTTACTTCATACTTGCATATAAAAATAACTTCATGAAAAAACACAAACTGTGCACAGACACACAAGTGCACAGGTACTCATGAGCATCACAAAGGCTCCTCACTGGTTCCTATTTGCCCTGTAACCACAAGAAAACAAATATAGGCCTCCTGGATATGTTTGTTTGTGTGTGTCTGTATGGCAACTGGGGCGTGAGAGAGGGCTATCCTGTTTGTGTGTGTTTGTGCCAGACTCTTGTGCGGTCTCGGGTGTAAACGTGCAGTCAGGACTCATTTGGCAGACAAACAGGCCGCAGGGTGGCTGGGGAATCGACGTGTGTTTGTGTGTGTGTGTGTGTTTGTCTTTATGTGTGTCTCTGATAGAGCAAAGGGGAGAGAAAAAAGAAAGAGCGCGAGAGCAAGCAAGAGAGGTTAAGTCTGCATGACTGCACTGCAGCCTCTTTCTGTCAGACCAATGTGTGGTGCCCGTGCGCACACACACACACACACACACACACACACACACAACATAGATACACATTACCTCAATAGATACAATAGACATACTGTATATAATATTAACATTATCCAACCAGGTAAATCATATGGGTCATTCACCTGCATGCACTACTTTCTTCAGCACAATGAGTGGGTACTCATTTGTTTTTTGTAAAAAGTAGAGCTAGAGATCAAAATAATCAGCAGATGTAGCAATAAGAAAATAGGATTCTGTTAGTGTGAATGTTATCTGACAAATAAGAAAAAAGTAAGTAAAAAGTAAAGTATTGAATGTTGGAGGAAAAAGTTGAACGGTAGCAACACAGCTCAGCTAATGGTCGTTAGCGCTTGAATTGGTTGACACGGTTCACTCATATTTATAACTTTAAAAAATTACTTTCAGGAAAGTAGCCTTCTACATACATTTTCATAGTCATATCAAAGCAAAATCAGCACATCTTTCACACAGGACTGTTTCTCGCCAGCTCAAAAAGCCACTATACTGGCTGCCATGTGCGTTCCTTGGTTAGTTCAGGGTTAGGTGTTGATCTAGAAGATCCCATATGACTCTGGCTTCAGTAAAACTGTCAAAGAGCAGAGTGTATTCACATTGATGCCTTACAGTGTTTACCAACAACTGTTTATCTACACCTCTAAAGTTTGCTTTCTTCACATAAAGGAAGTTAATAAATGTTTGTTTTCTGTCTGCACGTGCAGAATTAAACTGTCTAGAACGTACTGTATACCATATGCAGGGTTTGAGTTACTGTTGAGAAACATTGAGAAACTGAGGACTGTTAAAATTGAAAACATTAAAATAAGTGATGTTCATACCACATACATAAGCATTAATGCAGTAATGCTTTCATGGGGACACATAGCTTAATTTACAGGTCATGTTATGTAGCAATTTACTCTTGCTCAACAGTTATGTAAATATGTTTATGCAAAGCTTTGAACTTTATTTTTACTGAACATTACTCTACATAAGCCCCCAACACCTTCGCAAACAGCACACCAGCTGTTCAACATCCACATATGCACAAACACACTCACACTGCCACACATGAGATGCCTTATCAACAATGGGCAGAAAGGAAATGTAATTAGAGCCAAATAAGGAACCGTCTTTTGTCAAGTGAAATCACAGGTATGAAAGAAAGGTCTCCATCAGTCCCACCACCACCTCCTCTTCCCCCTTTACTTTCTTCTCTCCTCCATCTCACTCTTTCTCGTGCTCTCTCTCTCTCTCTCCATCAATACCTCTCTCTCTCCATCATCAGCACTAAATTCCCATTGATGTTTCTTTTCTTCTGCTGTATCGATCGCTTCATGAGAAGGAGGGGAGGAGGGGAAGAAGAGAGAGATGGCGTTATCTGTTAATTAATTTGTCCTGAAGCTGGCCGCCTATTAATCAGACAGATAAGAGGCATTGGATGGCTGAACAGCGCAGACAGGCTGGTGAGGAGGGGAGGGGGTCCAGGAGGCACACATACACAATCACACAGATATACACAGAAGATGCATATGATGTTGTATGTATGGGAATGTATGCATACACAAAGCATACAAGCATGGCTGATGAAAAAACCAAGTCAGTACACTCGCCACAATGATCTTATAGTGTTCAAATGAGTGATATAAGCAGACACGCTCACACAAACACAGTCACACACACACACACACACACACACCACATCCTGATAAAAATCATTGATGAACTTCAATAAGAAACGTTGAACCATCAGCTCAATAAATTAATCACAGGGGTTTTTAATTATTGGTGTTTCCTCTGTGTGCGTTCATACACGTGTGTGCATGTCACGTAAAGGGAGATATTTACTAATGAAACGTGAGTACACTCTCCTGTTAATATACAGTTTTTAAATCGTAGATATTTAAAACTTATTCACACTTGTGTTTTTTATGATTCTATAACTCGCTGTGTATGAATTTCTTTTGCCGTGTGTTGACCTTCTGGACCCGGCTCAAATTTTACGAAAGGGATGTGCCAAATGTATTGAACTTTCTCGATGCCCGAGTAGTGTAAACACACACACAGGAGCAAGTTAAAACGCAGGACCAGTGACACCATTAAATGATATTAACCCCCCTCATGTCCTCTTCTCTTCACTTGACCCCGGGCTTCAAACACGTTCAATAAGTGTGATAAATTTAGCCATGCCCATGCTTATTTCTCCTGCCCACAATGAGTGGTGAAATCTCAGGGCCCCCTGAAGACTTCTGCGTGTGAGAATGAAATGTGTGTTGATCTTGTGTGTCTGTGTGTGCATGAAGACCCCCTCAAGAAATTCACCTCTAATCTCTTCTGATGATTTCATTAAGTAGAAGACACTGCCAGTTGGCACCGATACTGCTCCCTTCACTGTGCCCTGTGTGAGTCTGTGTGTGTGTGTGTGTGTGTGTGTGTGTGTGTGTGTGTGTGTGTGTGTGTGTGTGTGTGTGTGTGTGTGTGTGTGTGTATCAATCATACATATTTGGATTCAGTCCAGTATGTTCCTATGCATTGTCTATGCATATGTCAAACCCTGTGCATGTGTGTTTGTGTGCAGCCGACAGTGTCGCCCAGTGTATATATTTTATGTGTGTATGAGTTATTAACAGTTGTAGATGGAATGAATTAGAGCACATTATGAACAACAATGGCCTGCAACATGGACATAATGAGACGCCTGCCATTACCCATCAACACACTGTGAGATAAGATCCCCCAATGCATATGCACAAACACACACACACACACACACACACACACACACACACACACACACGGTCACACACGGTCACACACCAACTATCTCCTGAGGAGGCACACTGCAGCAGATGTTGTTGAAGAAATATCTTCCTTCTCATCTGCCTTCTTCTCTTGGCAGGATGCTCCTCTAATACAAACACACACACACACACACACACACACACACACACACGCACACACGCACGCTGGAGGGATGCTGTGAGGTCTGACAGGTGTGCTCACATAGGCCACTGTCTTTGCCTTTCCTATAGAGGCTTGCACACACACTCACAAATACACACGCAGGCAGACAGGCAGGTGAGAACGGACAGGTGTGTTAGGAGAGGACAGCTGTGAGGAAAGGTGTGAGCGGGCAGGTGTTCCATTAAAGAGATAGACAGACAGAAAGAGAGAGAGGGAGAGAGAGAGAAAGACTGCGGAAACACACAGTCTGGTACAGTAAAGAAACACGTGTATTTGCAAAAGATGAAATGAAAAAGTTTTTCAAAGACTATGCCTGAAGAGAAAGGAGACAGCACAGAATTTAAAGTATTAAAACAGACAAAAACTCTCAGTAATATAAAGCAAAAAGAAAGTGAAAGACCTGAACTGACAGCGTTTGCACACAACGATGTATCAAGATGTAGGGAAAACAGGTAAAGCCAGAATCAGGCCCACAGATGGTCAGCAATGCACAGACAGTGACAGATAAACAGGCATGGATTGCGATAGGAGAGACAGACGGATATAGACGTAGGCAAATAGAAGGACATGGATTGACACCAGAGAAAGCAGGCGTTTTGAGGCCACAGCAGCAATTAGTGTGTGTGTTTGAGCGGTGCAGCAGCGATGGCCAGCATTGATCCATGGAGCTTGTGTCAGGGGGAGATAAGGCCTGCCTTTCCCCAGAGAACGGCCCTGGGCACAGGGGAGAGAGGGAGGAGGAGGAGGAAGAAGAGGAGGAGGAGGACTCCGATCAACTGTATGGATGGATTGGGGGGGGGTGGGGGGTGCTGGGGCTGATCTTGACCCCCTGTTTAGCTTAGAATGAGCTTCCCGATCGTTTGGTGATCTTTGTTCCTCCTTTGTTTTACTTCTTTTGCTTAATTGCAATCATAAACAGCATCATTAAAATGTTTATGTCATCAATGCAAAAAAAAGCCACTGTGTGATTTCCTTTGTTGATTTACACACACACTATAGTATTTGACAACCATTTTCAGACTTTTTTTGTCCAACAAACAAAAGTACAGACCAGTATTCCTGAATCTTTGCTGTTTTGATTCATAGAACAGATCTTCACTGTCATCGCTGCACAGAATCAATAATTAAACAACAGAAAAAAACACAGATAACTTTAAAAGCATAAACAATAACAATCTTCTCCTTCCTTTTCTTTTGTGTCTCAATCTTCCCCAGGTTTCTCTACGCTGTCTTTGGCAGACCAGATGAGTCTATTGCAGAGTGCATGGATGGAGATCTTGATCCTACGTGTTGTGTACCGCTCGCTGTCCTTCGAAGACAAGGTAAGTGTCCTGAGATTTTTCTTGTGTGTTTCTAAGAATCGCTATCAAAAGAAAAGCATAGTTCTACATATACACGTTTATTCACAACCTCTCCACCCCTCATTGTTTCTCTGTAGTTGGTGTATGCTGAGGACTACATAATGGACGAGGACCAGTCAAAGCTTGCTGGACTTCTGGACCTGAACAACGCCATCCTTCAACTGGTCAAGAAATATAAAACCATGAAATTAGAGAAGGAGGAATTTGTCACTCTCAAGGCCATTGCTTTGGCTAACTCAGGTATGGAATTCTTCTCTCTGCAGCTGATGTTTGCTTCTGAATCGGTCTGTCTACGTTTGAATTTTTAGCACACAATACATGCAGCCCAGAAACCTCCGGGGATTCTCCGATCCCATGGGGCTCATTTAATTTGAACCATCAAAAGACTTCAATACACAACATCCAAAAATACACACACACAAGCACACACACCTTATAATGCATGCTCTCAGATATAGGGACATTGTTTTTTGTAGCAACACCACCATATTTCAAGCTACCTACTCTCTCTGTTAAAGCACATGTACATATAGTTTATTATATATAAATAATTAAACAAATGTCCCATAAAAAACACATTCCTCTTAAACCTGAAGCCCCCCTCCCACCCCAAACAAAGTGACGATCCCTTTTACAATTAGCATAGTCGTCTCTTCAGATGCCTGTTAAATAAGGTGAAATCATTAGAACCCAAAGTCTGTCGATAAAGCCCCCTCTCTGATGTGTCCAGCTGCATCGACAGCTGACTGACACGCGCGCACACTCCCTCTCTCACACACACACACACCTTCTTCCTCCCATGACCCGTCTTTTGAACTTTGTCTTGGAAGCCGGCCAGCTCTTCAGTACTCTTTAATTACAAGGGGGGAGCTGTCAATACAATGTGTTTAAATGGGAGAATGCAATGGAAGAGCTTTGAATAGGGAGGGAGGGAGGGAGGGAGGGGCCTTTTGTTCTGATTCCGCTGCACGCACATTAACCCAACACATTAACAAACATGAAAACACACATTTATTCTCAAACAAGCCAATTTAATTTCTCAGACACACATAAACACACAAACATGTATGTTCCTCTAAAAGTGAGTCACTGTTCGCTCAAACACATAGTGTTCCTACTGTCATACTCATGCAGAAAGTATTGACATGTTGTCCTGTGGGCTATGTGTGACAATCAATGTCTTGGCTCTGCCTATTTCTGTGCATGTGTGTAGGTGTAACTGTTTGTCTCTAAAAATTGCTGACTGATAAAAAATAAAAGCTGGCTGGTTCTCTTGGCCAGACAAAATTGGGCCTGATCAATCAAGTTGATGATTATGATTCATATTTGGACTAACAGGTGGCACATAGCCTGTGTAGCTTTAATGATTTCTGCTGGTTGGGTGTTTTAAACGTAAGGTCCATTATCATTTAAAAAACATAAATAAAAAAAAGCAAACTAAATTAGACAGATGACACATTGATATAAAACTAGAAAATAAATGTAATTTTCCTCAGTTTGGAAATGGAAGTTGCTTCACTCTTAACAGCTGAAACCCCTTTGCCCACCTTTGCACACCTCATACAAAGAAATATCTACAGATAAATCCTGAAGTTAATTATCCATCAAAGCTTATCTCACTGATGAGGAAACTCACATCTGAAATAGTCACTCTTTTAACTGATTGAAATTGAAACAGCTGACGCCCAAATAGGATCCTTGCATCATTGCCCAGACTCTCTAACTGCTCTTCAAGACAACAGAATGCTAGCATTAGCATTTTGAAGGGCACTGACACTAATTAATTCACAGGATGCTAATCGTCTGCATTAATGAAGCCCAGCCTTAAGAAATGTTAGCAAACGTGCCCCACATGTAAAGACAGCTAAACTAGCCATGGGAAACAGGGGGCACGTGTGGTGTGTGTGCATGTGTGTTTGTCTGTGTGTCTCTGTGTGTGTGTGTTTGGCATTCATTTATGTGTGCACACAAATTGTTCCTTCTATGTCAAATTGTGTGTTTTACCAGGCTGATGTGCTTGCGCTCATTAACGGCTGCTGTTTTACTCTCGAGTTTACTGCGGGTCAGAGCACAGGCAGCGTCCATGTCCACCAGCTTACAAGCAAAACACACAAGATTCACCACAAACAATGTGGAAGTCATTCAACTGAATTTTAACTGAACGTCATTTAAGGCTTAACTTTTGTTATCCAAGAACACAGGAATCACAAAGACAAGGGAGATTGTAATTTATGAAGTACATTTAGGATGTGTTTCTTTGGTCTTCAGCACTGAACAGTAAGTGCTTTACAAAGTTTGGATCACATTCAGAGGCTTTACTTTAGTTTCACCTAAATATTTGGCTCGAAGATGTTTGACATCAGAAATAGATGAATAAAGATTGTAGGGACATTACAGGGATTCATTGGGCAAACAAAAACAAGCAAAAGAGAAGTTTTAAGTAAGATTGTGATTTGTGTTTTTGTTTATCATATTAATTAGCGGACGTAATGATGCCTCCCACAAATGTCTTCAAGCAACGAAATGATCACAACCACCCTCTCTTACTGAATCTGTATAAAAGTAGAACACTTGGGAACTGGAATAAGCTGAGTTTTCTATTGATTTCTATAGAATCCAACCCCATGATGGTCTGGTCCTGCATACTGATACATGCATTACACTCTATAGATCCAACACTGTGTATTTGATTGTTTGTGTAGGTTGTGTGACTGTGTTCATCTGTGTATGTGGCTGTGTTCTCTCATTTGTTGGATTTATTTTGTCTGCTCAGAATAGGTTTGTTTAAGTCTGTACTCTGGTTATCAAGGACTTTTAGTGTTTGAGTTTACTGTCTCTGTATGTGTGAGCATTCAATCGACTAATCCCAATCAACAGACAAACTTTGAAATTTTCTATTGCTTAAGATTTTTGACCACTTTAGATTTACGTATTTCTTCGTTTGACACACTGCTTCTGTATCAAATACACAGTTGCCCTTGAAAAGAGTAGCGATAACAGAATGTTTTTGTTAACGTATATTAGAATGTCTACAGTACCTTTTTTTTCTTTAATCTGCACACAGGTGATATCCTCAGTGCAGAGTGAGTTTGTTGAGTGTAGGGGCGTGTGTGTCGGGGTGTGGTGGCCTATCAATAGTTGCCTTGTGATTATTATTTAACATGCATGTAGTCATTGATTGGAGACATTGATCGGAGGTTGGAAGCTAAAGGCCAGCTCACATTAAGACTTTAGCTCCCTCAGGGGCAATATGGAGCATTATCATTGAGGGACATTCTCAGCCCTCTCTGCACCATCTGAAACACACCCTACACGCCAGCTCCACGACAGACTACACACGTGCAGCTCTCACACACTCACAGAGACTCTCAGGTGTTCCTCCATCTCTCCATCATTCCACAAGTCTATTTCTTGTCTCTCCGCCCACTCGCCTCTTTATCTGTCCATAAATCACACCCACAGATCCACACTTCAAAGCCTGACAAGGGAGCAGCAACTGTATTTAAGCCTTGTTCCAGGGTTAAGCTTCAGGTAGCAAACTGGGGTTTTAAAAGTTCATTAGAAACATTGAATACAAAATACCAGCAGTTTAGAGAAAAAATAAAAATGTAATTATCATGTTAGTTTTGAGGTAATTTTACAAACTGGTTACAGCTTGCTTATGTAAAACACATGTACATCCCCAGAATTTTGACTTTCATCCCTGACTATCACGTCCCTGTCTGGATGAAGCCAAGCCAACTGGATTAAACTACAGCAAATGTTTGATCAAAGTTTTTTCTTTCACATTTTAATTTTAGTACTGTGTTTGCTTCTCCAGACTCCATGCACATTGAAGATGTGGATGCAGTGCAGAAGCTTCAGGATGTGCTCCATGAGGCCCTGCAGGACTACGAGGCTTCACAGCACCAGGAGGATCCCCGCCGAGCGGGCAAGCTGCTCATGACCCTCCCCCTGCTCCGCCAGACCTCCACCAAGGCTGTGCAGCACTTCTACAGCATCAAGCAGGACGGCAAAGTCCCCATGCACAAACTCTTCCTGGAGCTGCTGGAAGCCAAGGTCTGAGGAAGCAAAAGCTAGACACCAGTCTGACCAGCTGAGCTTCAACACGAACTCTCACTTTGAATGACCTCTTGCTCTTTTACACACATACACGCGCTCTAAAACACACACCCACATGCACACAGAAATATGCCCCTGAAGTATGTCTGATGACACTTCCCTCTGTGAACAAACGAGTGACCTAAAGCTCTTACCTGAACCCCAAAACCTCTAACGTCTGTGACAAAAAGGGACGGAACTTAAACTTTTTGTCGGGGGAGAGTTTGACCGACATGACCACCAGTCTTGACAAAAGATGATATTTCCTTTTCAAACTTTGAAACAGTCTCTGCAGTGGCTCTGAACCGTGAAGATGGTAAAAAAATATGCATTTAATATCAATTAAGAGGTCAGTAATGACAAACACTTGAGGACACATTTAAAAGAAATTGAAAACGCTCCATCGTAGTCCTGAGAGACTGTAAGACTGCACTCGTGTCTCCGTTTCCCTTCTCTTTTCCCCCCCAACAGAGTTTTTTAGTGTTCAAGAAGAAGATGTGAAGGGGGACAAAAGGACATTAAAGAAGTATTTATGATGTTTGATTTCAAATTACATGTAAAATGAAATACAGATGGATGGACAGAAAGAAAAGAAAAAGAAGAGGAGATTTTCCCTGCCAAAGAATGGAGCTCATCCATTCAGAGGATGCCAGCAACCTTTACTGTCATAACCCAAAACTGTTTCTGTTTCTTTGATCTGTGAGTGGCTTTCAATGCTGGGCCTCGAGAACGCTGCTGGTTTTCAGTGTGCCCAGTTATTTGATTTTTTTTTCTGGTTATAATGAAAATCAGCACAGCTCAAGGAAAGGCTTGAAACACACTCTCTGGTTTTCCCCAAATTCTGTTCCTGGTATACCATGTCTCCCCTCCCTTTACTACAACTTCTGTATTTGTTAAGAAACAGTGGCCCTGGTCTCCCTAGCCTGACAGTATACCAATCTATTAGTTTTTGAACACTTAAGATGACTGAAAATGCTTTCAGATAATATTACTTTAGATGTAAACAATTCACAGAGTTCATAAGTAAAAAAACATAAACAAATGAAGACTTGGTCCATACTAGAACGGACCTTGCTTGTCCAGCTGTGAGATGTAGGCTCACTTTGCATTCTCTGTGATCCATTCTGACAAACGCTCCTTGACGTCTGAAACCTTTTCAGCCCCAGGGTTGCCCAGGGTTGCTTCTCTCCACACATACATCACTTGACATTTCTGTCCAAAAAGGTGCCATGAAGAATAGTCCAGCCCATGCTCATTACCCAAACTCCCAAAACTGCAAAGCATCACTTCCAAAATGGCCCTCCTTACTCCGCTGCAGTCTCACCTTCCAGCTCATCTCTTGTGGCAGAACTGAGATCTTTTTGTGATCCATTAAGGAAGTAATGAGGGAGCTCGAGTCAATGCAATACTAAACCAGAAGGACAGGTGTGCTGAAAAAAAAGAACAACTGTTGTTGCTTTGAAACTTATTTTTCTCCTTTATTTCTATCTTGAAAATAACTTTAGTGATAATAATACCAGTATTAGGGTTGTAAATAAGTCATCCTGTATATGACACATAACACAGCTTTGTTTTTGTTATTAATAATGTCTTCTTAAAACTGAATCAATCAAAATGTCTTTCCTTTTTTCTATCAGCTTGACCACTTTCAGCAAGTACCATATATATATAAATATAACAAGTAATAATGTATTAACAAATTCAGCGTTTATCGTAGAAAACACTGAGCAATAGCAGTTTTAAAAGGAGGGGTTTGTGCATATGGACTAGGTCTGCAAATTAACATAATGTGCCAGTTTCAAATTTCAGAGAGCCAAGAGGGTGTCATAGCTACTTTCCCTCTGTGTAACTTGCCATAAGCTACTAGATAACAGTCAACATTTCCTTGTGTTAATGATTGTTTACAGAGGAAAATATGGACCAGAATTGTGAGAATGGAATGTTATTGTACCGTCAGAGTAAAGACTGGTTAGTATGAGGTTAGCAGACGTAAAACAACAGCTTACAACAATAACAAGAAACATCCAGTTTGTTATTTTCACAGAGCTCTGATCTGTTTGCAGCTTTTTTGTGAGCAGGCTTTCTTTGCCGTCACTTTTAATCTCATGAAAGCATACAGTCCTCTTTAAACTATTCAGAAATGCAAAGTTTACTCGAGCCATGTGGCCTAATGCAGGGACTACAGAATAACGTGCTTACATCTGGTTGGAAAAACAACATCATCTGCATAAAAAGATGCATGACATGAAGACCTTCAATGTTAGCTTGCTGTTCCACTTCCTGTTGATGACATCAGGCCATAACATCTTAAAGGAAATGTTGTAAAGGTCTAAAACAATTCTGCCAAATATCTATATTGATCAAATGAACAATTTCACATTTTTATGTAATCTTTTCAAAGAGAAATCATCACAGACAGTTTTAGTGTTACTTTTACAATTCTTTCTTCGCTATTTCTCTGTATACACGTTTGTGTTGTACTTCAAATGAACATACTATTTAATGGACATTACCTTTCTACAATTTATTAGATTGAAACCACACAGACTTTAATAAGACACAAATTGGTCGAAGAGTCGTACTGAAGTGGGAAGTGGAAAGTTTGAGGAAACTGTATGACATCGTACGGTAACAGAAAGATTGTACACAGTAGGTTTGACTGGTCACAGCTTTAACAAGTAGATGCAGTCGAGGGGATTTTTTTAATATCATTGTTTGTCATTTCTAAAGCTGAATACAAATGACAAAATGTGTAATCTAGATGATGGTGTAATCTAATGTAAAAGGGCAACTTGTCACAGCTGAGGAGTGCTCCAGTTTAAGTGTAGTTAATCTCTAACATCACACGCTCTGTATCAACACATCAGTATTATTAGTAAGGGGTATTTTTCCAGCCTTCTTAAACATTGTATATTGTAAATTATACAGATTATAATTCTAACATAAAACATTTTATTGGAAACAAAATCAAGAAAAAAGAAAAAAAAATGTAGTTCAGCCTCAATGTATGTTTCATGTTTGCTGTTTTTTCAATCAAGAAAAAACTTTGTCTCTTTGATTTGATTGTTTTTGTTTTGAAGTCCTCTCTCTCTCTCTGTTGGATTTTTTTCTTCCTCTGTTTGCTCCTTT
Organism: Symphodus melops; assembly: GCF_947650265.1. Classification (NCBI taxonomy): domain Eukaryota; kingdom Metazoa; phylum Chordata; class Actinopteri; order Labriformes; family Labridae; genus Symphodus; species Symphodus melops. The sequence goes on along the minus strand of NC_136693.1, from coordinate 20,546,254 downwards.
GAGGCACTGCTGTGTACTTTTTCTTGTGGTGATTCCCGTTCTTGTGCTGTGTGCTTCTTATTTAGTCAACACAGTGTAGATTAGAGGCCATGTTGTCCGTCTGTCCGTCAGATCAGTCTGCTGGGGGTCTGGGTACCGGATTCTCTCCCAATGAACAAAACCGAATATAAGGCTCTTCTTCTAGAAACTTAACTAGACCACAAAGATGAAATGACAGTATTCATCTTTACCAAGATATACATAATATTTAGTATCTAAATGAAGAAACACAATACAAGTATTTAAAAAGGGATCATTTTTGTAACTGTCCTGTAGAATAAACACTATCCTGTATATCTTTAGGTTTAAGTAACAATTAAATGAAAAGGACATTTAAGTATTTCAGAACTGTTGGTGACTCTTTTTGACAAACTGTTGTACATAACTGCCTTCCATACAGCGCGGCTCAGTTGTGATCTGTTTCTGCAGTCAAAATGAAAAAAATGAAGGTGAATCATCATTTTTTTCCCATTCTGTCCCCTGATTTTCAGCCAATCCTCGTGAAAAATTTTAAAGTGAAAAAAAGAGAACAGAGAAGTAAAAGTTAGCACTTTTGGTTTTTGTGGGTCTAGGGCAGAAGTTTAAGTTTTGCACTTGCTGTTTCTCTTTATCTTGCACTCATTACACCACAAGTTTCTGCTTTATCTCCAGAGTTACACCACAAAGTCCAAATTGAAACATCTGTTAATGAATTGTCATTTGACACATTGTATCTCTTTCGAGACATGTAGTGATTTATAGCTTCTGTGCTACAGAGGCTGTTACACATTCATGTCTTATTTACTGGAAGAGGAAAATAATATACAGACACATTTGGAAGTGAATTCCCAGAGGACTGATTTGAATTTCTCTAGTCATTGTCATGATCAGAAAGATGATCATTCTAATCATCTGCTGTACATTAATCCGCAAACAACTAATTGAAGAAAGGTGCTCTTTTCCTACTTTTTTTCATTTTCTATTGATATAATTTTTATTTATTTGACAGTTGTCATTCAAACATTTGTTCTTCTGAAAAATTAATCATGCTGAAGGATGGTTAAAAAAAATAAAAAACTCTCTGAAGATTAACAGAGCTGGGTGTGTTCAACAGCCATGTTTTAAAATGAATACAGTTCATTTTTTAGTAGCTGCACAAACTAATGTGTGTACTTTAATTTACACAATATCCAATTTCAGTGTCCACCATACAATGTTTTGAAAATAATGGCAATTAAAGACCGCTTTATCACAAAATGAAAGCATGCCTGCTGCTATTCCAGATGATTAAAACAGGATCCAATTAACCAGCAGGAATCAGGAGGAATAGATCACATGAGTCTTTCAGAGGTTTTGATAACTCGCTGCTCAGAGCCAAACTATTATTTGATGTTCAAGTGTGTTCCCTTGAACTTTTTTTCAAGTAAAAAAGCAATATTTTCTTTCTTGTACAACAATGAGACAAGAGTTGCACTTGTTTGTGTTGGGTTATACTTCCAAATGCTGCTGTAGCTATTAGAACTACCCTGCAGTAAGTGTTACAACCATGTAAATGACAACAAACCAAACTGGAGGAGCGCTGAAAGAAGAACTTTTGGGGGGTTTTGCCAATGCTTTGATAGAAAAGTTTGACCTGGTTGCACTTTGGGCACCATGTTATTGCCCTCATCTGGTACTTAGATCCACTAACCTGCAAAATAGTCTATGTAACAATAGTTCAGCTGTAACAGGAGGACAAGTTTTATTTGGCATAGCGGGAAAGTGGGAACCTCCATTTACCCCTGATATCTGTTAAGGCCAAGTCCAAATCCAGCTCTACAGTGTTTAGTCATTTAGTTGTATTTATTCCCCAAATGTTAACTGCCACATGTGCTGCAGCGAACCCTGCAGACTGGTTTTGCAAATGTGAAAATATTGAAGAGAGAAAATTGATGCATTTGGATACAAAGGCTATTTAAAGAGGAGAGGACCCTTTTGTGGTGGAGAAGAGTTGTGTACAAGACCCTGTAGTGTTATTAAAACATGTCAGTAGATTTTAGATGTGCTTCACATCAGTAAATGAAAAAAAAAAAAAAGAAACAATAACCTGTATATTTTTGTGACGTGTATCATACAAGTGTGCTCCAACAATAATGTCCATTTGTGTAAATGTATTTATTTCACATTGTATATATTGTTCAATGCAAAAAGAGAGACCTATGATTCTGTAACTTAACTACTATGGGTTGAAACATTACGTGTTACTCCAGACTATGCCTTTCAGGATTATTACAGTAGAGCAATATCGATTAAAACCAGGCTTCCAGTTTTGACCCCTGTCCTCTGTCTCTGATTTTTCTACATAGAAGTCAAACGTCAACCGAATTTACTTGAAGGGGACATACAATGAAAAATCCTATTTTACAGTGTTTTTGAACATGTATTTGGGTAACCTGAGTGTCCACCGACCCACAAAATGTGAGATAAATCATCCAACCATCCAGTCCTTTGCTTGTGGTCTGCATATTTTACAAACACAAAGAAAATGCTCCATTTCAAATTTGATGTTACAGTGGGATTCTGGTAAAAAAAAAAATTTTTAAAAACTCTCCTTCCCTTGTATCTCCAACCATGGACTCCATTAGTAGCCTAAAGCAAACCTTTCACAGCATTTTTAGTCTCGCTAGCGAAGGAGGGATGTCTGGTGGGTTTCATTCGATTTAAAGAGACACACACGCCAAGACGGAGCATTCTGAGAGAGCTGGTTTATACAGAGCCATAAACCTCCTCCGGTGCTGGATTCAAGTTTTATTTTGACCAAAGTACAGCACAGATGTTTCATTCAGACCACAGGGGACTGTTTGAAAAAGTGTAAAAGGGGGATAATATGTCCTCTTTAAGAATTATTTCAGTCATGCTCTACTTTACAAAATAATGTTTATAACTTTCCTGTAACTTAAACTTTCCCTTAACTCATTCAGACACATACCATGGCAAAAGCTTTGACACAATGATCCAACACAAGGTAATGCATGTAAAGCAACAATTAAAATACCTAAAAGAAGCTTATATTGCTTTAAACTTGATGTTAATTTTTGCACTAATGACCACAATGATGAAAGGTTCATTACTTTCAAAAGTTGTAAAAGCTTTTCTCACATGAGTTTTTATGTTTGGTAAGCCTTTCAACTCGTGGTTCTGCTGCTCAGACTAGATTTCCTGGATCATACTTCCTGGATCATGTTGGATCATACTTCTTTTTGATGGTATCCTACACAGCCTCGTGTATTGTTTTCATACCGGGCTTTGTTTGAATTGCAATTATGAAGAAGTAACTTAATGTTTGCTTGTTATGTGAGCTAGAGGTGGCAGCTCCACCTTATGAATTGTGTGCCCATAGTCGTCAGACGTCTCACATTACATTGATATCAGGGCGAAGATTTATTTATTTCAGACAGTCAGAACACAAAAACGTCAATCATAATCAATAGCACTTGCAAAAGTCCATAAAAGGTTAAGAGTAAGAGTGAGCCTGCAACTGTCCCACAACAGAACACAACAAAAAACTCCCTCTTCCAGTGTGACCCTACAGAGGCACAAGTTCGGAATACTTGTCTGATACAAACAAATTAGCTATTCCTCCCATCGCTGAAATCTCATTGTAAACTGTTGTCAATACAACAAATAAAACATCCTTATTCCTTTGCACTATAAAGAGGACATAGAAAGGCACAACATATCAATAGCGTTTGTTTTTTGTTTCCTTGACCGCGTGCAAATTATTTAATTTAGTGGCTTCCTAAAGGCTACATCCTAGAGCCAACACAAAGCCTGTGTATATGCTAATCTGTCCAGTAATGTAAAGCAATAAAATATGAACTTAGGATCCAGAAGTTTGTGACATTGTTATATATATATTTTAACTACCGGTACTGTTTAAACAAAATGAAATAGAAGTGAGGTGCATAGAGTGGGCAGGAGGGGAAAAGAGGGGAGGGGGAAAGGAGTGGTAACAGCTTGCTGCAGTAGGTGGCTAACTAAACTGTCCATTCTGAATGGCCTGATCTCCTGCTCTTGCCAAGGGCACTAAACACACACACACACACACACACACACACACACAAACACACACACACACACACACACACACACACACACTCTTACAGACGCACACATTGATGTTAGACATTGCAAAACATTGAAAAGAAACCATTTATTACTTCTTCTTCTCTCTTTACCTGTTGTGTTTTGAATATTTCTTAACTATCTCTCCTTCCTGTTATGTCTTTCTAACCTTACCCCATTCTTCTTTGCTGCATCTTTTTTCCCTCAAATACATCCCTATTTCTCTCTCTCTCTCTTTCTCTTTCTCTCTCTCTGTCTCTCTCTCTCTCTCTCTCTCTCTCTCTCTTTCTCTTTCCCTAATAGCCAGCAGCAGTAAATGGGATTCAGAGGCCAGATATTTAATGTAGCAGAGAGCCATGAAGCGTTTTAAGAAGCCTTTTTCTAACAGGGGGAGCCTTGACCTGCAGGCAAATATTTTTCAACCAGATGACATAAGAAGATATTAGCGGAAAATGGAGCAAGATTTTTATTCCTTTTTTTTACCTTCTCTCTGTCTTTCTACTTTTCCTTTCTCTCTCTTTTCTGTTTGGTTTGCTGCCTGGTCAGCCGGCCCTTTGCACATACGTTTCATTTTACTTGCTTGCCTTTTGGAGTTCATTTATTTTATTTTATCTTTGATTCATTATTATGATACGATAAAAGCTACTTGAGCATTTCAGATGCTGTGGGGCTCTTATCGTTAACCTTGTGGAACGCATGTAAGAGCGGGCTCCACACGCCGCATCGCTAATGGCCAACTTAACTCCTCTCTACTCCTCCTCCACCTTCTGGCTTCATCTACATCTCTCTTCCTATCTCTGTCTCTCTGGGAGCATCTTTTATCCCTTTATCTTCTTCCTGCTATCGCTTTTCTCATAACTTCCTCCTCCTTTACATCCCTGTGTTTTTATTCACTTTTTATCTCTCACTTCAGAGTTCTAATTGATTGTACTTATAGTTGCATGAAAGAAAAAAGACCTCAGCACATGCTTACTCTCTTGAACATCACAGACAGAAGAATGACGCTGCGTTTAAGCACTTAAAAACAGGCTTTAATCTGTCACAGTTAATCATTATGGCGAGCTGGACTTTTTATTGGTTTAACACTCAGTCTTCTGATAAGGGATTTTGAATCACAATAGAGACATTCTCCATTTATATACATACACATTGATACTTCTGCAATGTTGGGAGGACTGAATAGTATGAATCTGCCTGTTCAAGCTGCATCAAGATCAAACAAGTCAAATATAAAGACTGACTTTAGAGTTATAACTGTCAAAACTTTCAAGCCCACGACTTTTGTCACATAGCTCTAGGAAAGAGCTCATATGACAAAATAACAAAACCAGCAGCAGATTGCACAAAATATTCAGACTCACTGCTCGAAATACCAACATTAAAGAAATTGATTTTTTTTATTCTTAAAAAATAGACATGTAAATCTCACAACACACTTTTAATTGAATTTATTTTTGTGGAGCTAATCTAAAATTAAGGTAAACTACCGGTCCAATCATTCAGCAATCCAAGTAACATGGCCCAGTTTGTGTTTTGGTTTAATCTTCACTTTTCTATGGTGTTTTAAGAAACTGTACAAGAAGATGTATAATTCCAATTATATCTGCTTTCTAGTCATACTGTGATCAACACACTGCTCTGAATGTGTCACTAAGAATTTCAAAACCACAATTACAAGGATTCTTTTCAAGTTATGTTGACAGTTCACTTAGTAATGTTTCATTATGTTTGGTGAGTAATTGTGTATTTTTGCTTGCATTAAATCATGTAAAAAATACATGTTTCTTTTTTTCTTAAAGTCATAGGTATATATTTGGAAAGCAAGTTTTTTTTTTTCTTGTACCTGAGGAAGGCTTGTCTCTTGAGATCTAATTGTTGAATTTATTCTGAGACCAGCATTAGGAATGGTACCAGAGCCTCTGCTTTAAACAACTCAGTTCAATTAATTAAATTCAACTACTTTATTAATCCCTCTGGGGCTTTTCTGTGATGCAGCTTGGACCTAGAAAAACATAAATAAAGACACAGTGACATACAGACAACAAATTATACAAAACAGCTCACATTCAGAATAGATATCAATGTTAAGCTGACTGATTAGTCAACTGACTGACAGTTTAACTTCAGAGACTTTTAGACCATCACTTTCTCTCTCCATCCTCAGCTAATGCATTAATTTTAACAAACAAAATATAAACAGGGGATAGGAAGTGTGTCCTGTGTTAAGAAAGGGGCGGGGGGGATACTTTCGTTACAAGATGAATTTGGGCTAACTTCTTCTATACCAAAAGTCTTTTTTGACTGGTTGAGACCACTGAGTTGCATTGGTTTTGAATAGATCAACAGAGTAGACCAACATTGTAAAACATTTTGAAAAACAAAAAGAGCTAAGACCAAAACTGTGATCATTAATGCTAACAGAAACCAGAACTGCTAATGCTAAACTAGCAACTATCTAAAAAGTGATTTATTCAATTGAATTTGAGTATTGGATTTAAAGCCCATATGGAGTGTTTAGTAATTGTATTCAATCATTTCTTTTTGTTCACTTTGTGTAACAAATGCATAAATGCACGGTAACAAAAAGTGTGCTTTATTTAGACCTCGTACTGAAGTATTATATCTAAGCACTTTATATGGGATAAAGACAAAGTCTGGATGTGATTTTATTTATGATGCCAAACAGGGTCAGTCTCTGAGGATGACCATATCTGTTTTAGATGCTGTGACCTGTAAAGTGCTAATGTGTGGCAGCTTCACACTGATGGTGTTTCAAATGTCTGTTTTGTGGCTATTTATCCCCCTCCCCTTGTGTGTGTGTGTGTGTGTGTGTGTGTGTGTGTGTGTGTGTGTGTTTTTATATACATTTGAATCTATGTGTGGATGTCTACTTGATGTGAGATGGCTGGTATATGTGATTCATAATTCTACAATCTTTTGAGCCACATGTGGTCATATAAGTCATATTTTTTTGTGCTTTTGTATGCTTATGTATGTGTGTGTGTGTGTGTGTGTGTGTGTGTGTGTGTGTGTGTGTGTGTGTGTGTGTGTGTGTGCGCGTGTGTTTGTGTGTGTGTGTGTGTGTGTGCGTGTGTGTGTGTGTGTGTCATGGTGTTCCCTCGGGTTTCACAGGCCTGGTGACATGGACTCACGGTGGTAATGGCCTTTCACAGCATCTAGCTCCCCCGACACTTACACAAAAGAACACACACACACACACACACACACACACACACACACACACACGGCGCACTACAACACAGATACGGAGAATAACCAGTACACAGTGAAACAAACAATCTAAAGCACAAATATAGGTATAGATGGAGAAAATACACATGTGACACATACAATATACACAGGGATGTTAGTAATGCAATTTACACAAATAAAAGGGGGAAAACTCTTTTATAGATTAAGATTGAAATCATATTTATAGTTTATATTTAATCCTCTCCTTTTTTTCCATGCAAAGCAACAGACACAGTCCAAAAAGCAAGAGAAATGTAGACATGAGGGATTTCAGTGACATGACAGTGATGGTAAATCCAAAATGTCTAGTAGATATTCTTTCTTGTGTCTCTCTCTATTTTGTCTGTCCTTTACATGTCGTTCTCTCTCCTTGTCCTGCGTATTCTATTGACCTACTCTACATCAAGTCACATATGCCTCACTTAGCATACATGTTAACTAGCACACCACTCTACTTGTAATTTATGGACCTTCATTTGTGCAGTGATTTACTTGTTCTGTGTTCTCGCCACCTTTCACTTTTTATTTGTAATTTTCTGTTGTTGGTTTTTTTTTTTACTTCATTCACTGTAACTATAAATCAAATCTGTTCATTTCCTTCACCTCAATCTCCTGCTTCTCTCCATTTACCTAACATCCTCCTGTCATCCTGTTCCCCATCCATCTCTTCTTCCTTTCTGCCCTCCATCTCTCCATCTCTCTATCTCACAGGGTGTAAAGTGTCCAAGGGTGCTGTGTGTGTCTGGGCTGCATGTGCGAGCTGTAAGAGGGTCAGCTGTCTATTTGCACTTTTCACGCCCTAACTCCATATATGAGGGGCCATTTATTCTCTCTCTCTACCCCTTCCCCTCCTCTTTCTCTGTCTATTGCTCTCTGTCTCTCTCTTAGGACAGTAAATGTTTTAACTCTCCATTCTATGGGCCATTTATTAAGTTAGTGTACTTTAATAAATAGTCTGACGTGTCACTGACAAGTGAATTAGTGGCACTTAAAATCACCCACTAGTGGCCAATAGATAGCTGAAAGGTTTAATATGCAGAGGCTACCTTTTCCTCAGAAAAACAATGGGAGATAACCGGGTCTCAAATGTATCCTTATAATGTGTGATTGTATTTCAAATATAAATCGAACAAAAGAAACCCATTTAAAAATACACAGCTTCGTTTTAGATTATGAATGAAGACCACTTTTTTTTCCCCCTAGGTTTGTATTGTTGGCCTTTTATGCCTTTATTAGATACAGACAGGGGACAGAGTCAGAAATCAGGGAGAGAGAGAGAGAGAGAGAGAGAGAGAGAGAGAGAGAGAGGGGACTGACATACGGGAGAGAAGCCAGAAGAGTTGAACCCAGGCCGCCCGCGTTGAGGACTATAGCCTCCATACATGGGGACGTGTGCACTAACAACTGCACCAACGACGCCCCAAAGAATTATCATGTTTAATAACATCATTAAAAAGTAAATAATAACTTCTAAATGTGTTCATGTTAATTAATTCTAAAAATACATAAATAAAATAAAAACATTTAACTTATTTTATAATTCCCCCCCAAAAAATCTCCAGGAACCCAAACAGCTGATAAAGAAGACCAACACCCCTTTTGCAATTACCACATGGTATCTCCCGGAACCTTTAAATTTGTTTCATTGATGCCCTGGGGACTCTTTTAGCCTGAACACAATGAAGAGCATAAAGCAGGTGAGTGACTTGCACACAAAAAAACCCACAAGGTATCATTGCACAATTTAGTAAAAGTTACCACATCATTTCCTTTATAAGTCTAAAAAAGATTAGTCACTTTCTTAAAATGTTCAAGAAACTTAGCAGGCTACACTTAGTGAATGTTTATCTTTACAGGCCCAGCTTAAGGTCAAGTCCTTTTTAGAGGCACATATACATATTTTGAACACCACAATACATGAAATGCTTTCAATAAAACACTCAATGCCTTTGATTTATAAAGTATTTCTTTTACCTTCCCAAAATGTGCAAAAAAAAAATACTAGAATGAAAATGTCCTTAATTACTCCAACATAGGAAGCGTAGCTCAGTATGTACAACATTGAAGAAAGAATGTGCTGAGCTTTAGGCAATGAATGGCTGAGTGTGCAGTAGTGACATTAACTTTAATTGGTGTCCAATTAAAAGCAATGATAATATTATTGTTCTACCTTCAGTCATTCCCAAACTTCACAGGGAAACTAAACTTGATAAAAATCAACTTTTTGCTGACCTCTGTTGGGTAAACGTTTAGCCTTGCTCTTTCATTGCCTTCATTTGTCAACTTCTGGCTACAAGAACAAATAAAAACCTTTTTACTGTTCTTGTTCTGTTTTTATTTACTCCAATGTTTTGTTTGTCCCCTTACCCACCTTAGCTCTCTACTGTAGTTGAGTTAATATATGTGGGAGAATGGCATTAAATGATATTGGATGTGCAGGAAATTAGTGGTAATTCCCAGTACTTAGAAAATATTATGATTAACTGAAATGTTAAAAATCATAGACTATAGTGTTCAAAAGCAACCAAATGTTCAAGCCAGTATTTTTTTTGTTTTGTTTTTTGAGGGGGCTTTTTATGCTTTTATTGTGGAAATAGGGATGATGGGCTTTTTCTAGTCATGGGATAACTTTTGTTATTATCATAGACTAACAGGGGCAACGTTTTGGTGATGTTGTTTATTGGTTTCTGGTACATACTTTCAAAGCCCATTGGGGGCTGTCTCAAAAACATGATTCCCCAGTCTTGACATAACAAAAACATATTCTTCCCCTGTATAGTATGTGCCTTTGTTTGAACCAGACTGTAAGCAGGTTTTTTTTCTGCTGTTTGATGCGTGTCAATGTGGCTTCCTGGTGATTTGCAGGAAGCCTACAGTGGACATGAGAGGAACTGCAGGTTCTTGTACTTCCACTGTGGCTTCATTTCTCAATGGGTTGCCACTTGGATATGACTTTGCACCAAATGAAAAAAAGTATTTGTTTTTTCTGACTTCACCTCCTCATAAATCAATTAACAACACAATAACACTTTGAATATTTTCTCCACAGCATTGATCTGTTTCTATGAAGTTAGTAACTCTTTTGAAGGAAAAAACAAAACTCTGGGCATTTAGTCTGCTTATTTCCATGGGTAAATCTAAATGATACTTGCTATAAACTGCCCCAAGCTAATCATATAGCCTTGACAGGGGAAAGGTGATTGGCATAGGCAAAGTGTGCTTGAGTATATGTGTGTGTGTATCTGTGAGTCACTGAGAGAGACTGGATGATTATGTGAATGTGCATTGTCAAGAGAGGCAGGAGGTTAATTCAATCCTATAGAAACGCAGCATGGAGGGGATTGGACAGCACAGCCCTGAGGGTGTCACTGGCCTCAGCCCCAATAGAGGGCAGAAAACGTGCACACACACAAAGACACACAATATGGACCTTGTGACTTAAGGGTATAAAATCTGAAAAGCCAAATTGTTTTTGTATCTAGTTTCTTGTGCATTTCATTTAGGAGGAGGACGATAAATGATGAACATGGATTAATATATATATATATATATCTTTTTATAGAAAATGCTGCATAAAACAAGGACATGTAAAAAAGAGGACATTGAGAGAAGAGGGTGATGGGGGACAGTGAGAGAGATTGAGGGCATGCAGAGGGTAGGAGTGAGGAGAGCCAGTGTGGAGAGGGATATGTTGGAGAGAAGAATGAGTGCAGGACAGAAGTGACCAAAATAGAGTATAGACAGCAGGATGACGCAAGTGGCAGGAAAATGGAAGAGATGGCATAAATAAACCGTATTCCTTAACACAGTATGGTTTTTTTTGTCTGACCAACAGAACTGCAAACTAAGCATGTTACTGTGGTGTTTGTGAGATTTGATGTACGTCCAAATCTTAAGCATGCTACCTTTAAAAACAAAAATGGACTACAGAGACAGTCTATTTCCTTTTTATCATCTCTTATATTGTCTTGTAAACAAACTTTCTTCACTGTAGCCTGCATCCCCAAATCTGCAAAATTAGATTAAGCGTTTCACTTTGGGGTATATCTCTTGATAATTATATTGGTTCTATGGATCTGTCCGGATGGTAATGTCAAAAAAAAAAAAAAAAAAACGTTCTGAAAGTTATTGGTTCCTTGGCGGGGCAGTAGCTCAGTCCGATTTGGACCAAAAATATGGAAGTTGGTATAGCTGAAGGAATGCCAGTCCACTTCTCGAGCATTGCAGAGGTGCCCTCTGGTCAGGGGGTCAGGGGGTGCTTCAGTAGGGGCACACTGAGATCTCTCCATTAATGCATGTCCCCAGGTCCTGCCTGTGCATGTGTGTGATTCAGACCTGTATGTGTGAGAAGCATGTCTTTTCAATAACATAGTGCGAACTGGGGATTAATAAAGTATATAACATACAATACAGCTTCTCTCAATGTTTTAACTTTGCATTATTTCATCTTTTTAAGTGTGAATCAAGACATTTATCAGTTTCCAAATGCTGCCCTTTCCAAAGCCCTGTCTGCTGAAGATTAAATGTCTATTTAATAGAATTAAGTTTTCTGAGATGGATAAATAATAAAAATAATTTTAATGATAACAAGTAAAGTTTTGACTCTTAGTCAAACTACAGTAAGGGATAAGCATGCACATGTGCAAGCCTTTATTCTCAAAACTTCATAAAGCTTATGGAAATGTGCAGCCATTTGAACTAAAACATAAATTTAGACTCTTGGTTACTTTAACCTGCTTATGCAGGTCTATATTCATGGTAATATGCCTACACAAACACATGTATGCACTTACATAAAAAAACAACAAAAACCTGATATTCATGGCAGTCAAATGATGAGCTTAAAAAAATCTGTTGAGTGAATTGGGTCTGAAATAGATTTGTGTGTGTGTATGTGCATTTCCTGTGTGTGGGTAAAATTTCCATATGGACAATCTAATATTGTATTTTGCTAAAAAACACAGTCGTTCATCAATTTATTCCACTTTTCCTAATCAGCAGCGAGGCCAAGGATGTCTCCATACATATTCATGCTGCTCAGCAGACTCCGAGAGACGATACATTTAAAGCCTACATTTACCATATTACCCTTAATGTTATTAGACCAGCAAACACAATTTAGCCAAATATAAGTCATACATAAGTAATTTAGAAAATGAGACAATATTAATTGCACGATCGTCATCCGGTTTTAATCCCGTTTGTGTGATAGCACTTCAATTTCTGGAATTGAATGAGCCGGGCTGAATAAATTAGTACAATCAATGTATGACTAGATTCTCTGTCATGTGGACACACTCTGTGCAAATCTATGCAAATGTCTTATGAGGAGAGGATAAGAGAAACTCTTCTCGGCTAACAAAGCTCTTGATAATCACAGCCTATCTGACTGTGGTGTGATGTCATTTTCAGCCTCTCAGAGGAAAAGAAAGAAGGAAAGGGTGAAAAATATGATGAGAGATGCTAAAAGAGAGGATTCACATTGTTTTATGGGTACATTTCCATTACTTTCAAGTTTGCCATCATTGACAATTACCACAGTTATGGAGCTTTTTTTTAAATTTTATTTTTTTAAAAGAGACCATCATTTTCATCTGGCAAAACATTCAAGTATCTGGTTATCTCACTCAACTTTGTTTTTCTGCTGTTTTCCTTCCTCCATTCCAATGAATTCTCTTCATTTCTTTGACTTCAACTTCAGCTTCTCTCTGTCCCTCTTTTGCTTTCTCCAATTTTTCTTCCTCCACCCTTTTCCTCTTTACCTCTATCCTAGCCCCTAGCCACCTCCCTTCTCCTGCTCTCTCCTCCCTTTGCTCCTCTCTGCCTGGTATTGATTAGAAGGCGAACCTCTAATCTCCTTAAGGTCATTAGGAACACTTAATTAAAACCTAGTTAGAATGCCTTTGTTCAGCCACAGCAAATTGCAGCTGTTCAAATGCGATTAGTATGATAACGTAAAAACTTGTCGGCAGGGAAAAATATTAGAGAGGCTCTTTTTTAGGTTGGAATGTTTACATGTTTTACACAATTTAAATGCAGAGCACTTAAGCAAACAGTGGAAGTCTGAACCAGTGTATACTTGAGCTCGAGCTTCTGCTGTTTGTGTATGTGTACATCATGAGGGGAATTTTTGTATGTTATAAGTGGATGTTCAGCTTTATAAAACAAAGGGGAGTTATACATTTAATTGGCTTAGTTTATAGGCAAATAGTGTTACATTGTGATTGAGAAATTGTTTCTGAAATGAGTTGTTACATTCATCAGAAGTGATAAAGAGAACAAATCAGATATTTAATGATGTTTAAGATCAGTGATTTGTGAGTCAATATTACATGCCTACTTTTCTACTACTTTTCTATGTTTTGACACACATTCGAAATTGAACAAAAATCATTCCTGAGGATAAAAGCAAACATTTTGTCACATTTTTGAATCTCGAATCTTGAATCTTGACATTTTCTACTCCTTTTACTCAAGTCAGATTTTCAAGCACATGCATTTATTTATTTAGACTTTCTTTTTGAGCTCTTTTGTGCATTTTTTATGCAGTGGATGGGTTACAAAAGCAGAGAGGCAGAGAGTGGCAAATGACAGATATATGCAGAAATCTGTCTCACTATATCAGCAGCTCTTTTACACTCTGTAACGCACACAGCTTAAAAAACACGAGTTACTTCAGATAATGAAAACAAAATTGCACAGTCAACAAAACAATTTAAATTGACAGGGTTGATGCAATAGACTAGGCTGCTTAGTCCATTTTCCTCCAAGTCCAGCACCCCTCAATATTTACAAAAGAAAATACCGAAATCCTATTTGTTCTTTGACCATGAACACTTTCTTTGACCATGAACACTTTTAATAGGCCTACATTTGAAAAAACATTCTGCTCTTTAAAAGTTGAAAAAACAAATGTGAGGTTGATATGGGTGCACAAGTGATTGCAGAGGCTTCTGTCCACATTGTTACAGAAAAACATGGGAGGCCTACATCAATCCTCACCTTATTATTTTTGTAATAATGTAAATCCACTCTAATGCATTACCATTTATTTATTTCCTAAAATGATGATTTGGGATCATAGACTACAAATATTAAGTTTAAGATTTAGGTAAAAAAAAACACTTCTCTGATGATCCCTCTGATTTTCCTACCCACACGCTCCTTAGAGGAAGCGGATCAACGTTGCCTAGTTACAGCAGACGCGTTCCTCATTTTTGTGAGAGCCACTTGTCTGAAACAGTCGCATCCCACGTAGGAGGAGGGGGTAAAGCATTACTACCAGGCAGGGGGTAATTAGGACATATTTTATATTGTATATTAATGCCTTATTGTCACAGGCAACCTTTACCATTGTGAAAGAGATGATAAACGGATACTGGCTGTGTTTGTTCTCACGCCGCCCCCCCGGGCTCTCAAGTTACTGTTACTTAGTTTACTATGTGTAACGCTGCATCATAGTTACTTTGTGCCTCGTACCCTGCCGTCTCGAGCGCTGCTGCTGGCCAGATGGCAGCTCGCGCTAATCTTCTTAACAGCGCGTGCCGCATGTTCTGAATGAGAGGGAGAAGAGAGGAGCTCTTTCAAGTTCAAACTGTTTTTTTTCCTGAAGAAGTGTGGACTGGAGCGACGGAAAACACTTCAAGTCGTATTTGGAAAGGACTATTTTTTGCCCATTCGAGCGGTGTGAGCTATCCCTGCCTAACATGTGCGCTGATGGAGAAATAGAGAGGGCTTGTTTTGTCCGACTCATACCAGAGCAACAAGTTGAATGTGTCTTCACGCTGCACTTGTGATGGGGACAGAGCTGTGTGCTGCAAATCCGCAACGACAGGTAACAACAAGGAGCAAGCACATATTTCATCATGTTACACTATCTGCATAGATTTACTAATTTGTTCCACGGAATATTAGATGCTCCGTGAGCTTTCCTGTTTTCTGACAGACAAGAGGGTCCAAGTAATTCAACACCAGAGATGTCTGGCCGGCCTCTTTGTGTGTGTCAAATGTGAAATTGAAGCTGATAAGTATTGTAATGAAGAGAGCTTTGGCCTAAGCCTCAATTTCCAACAAACTTATGTGAAAACCTGTTCAGTGGGATACAAACCTGGAGGCCAACTGCTAGAGGGAAAGGGCATGTTTAATTCAATGGAGAATGAAGAAAAGCGGGAAAGCAATGTAGCCATATCAGTTGAGCTGTGCCTCTATCAAGCTGTACATGATAGTGTAGGCTTTGGCTAGGGAATAGCCTGCATGGCATTTCGCTCTTCTCAGATTTGTCTCATGTTGGATTTTGGTCTGACCACATCTATCTTTCCTTCTCTCTTTTTCCTCTCTAGATTGGGAAATCCTACCTATCATTTCAAGGCTTTGGCTGTGTGTGTGTGTGCGTGTATGCGTGTGTGTGCTGATGTTTGTGTGAGTGACGGTGACAGTGTAACAGAGAGTCAAGCTTTGCAGTCTCACCCTAGGGGCACTGGCCTGTAAAAAATGTCCCTGTAACCCTGTAACCATGAAACCATGACAGTCATCACTTATTCAAGCACTGCTGGAAGGCCTCCGAAAGAAATCCAGGTTCTTGAACATTCCCCTGCCCCTGGAAATGTTCTGGAACCCCTGTCTAATATTCCAAAGCCCCAGACCATGCTGGAATCCATAGGCCAGAGACGGATGAAACTGAGGAAAGACGAGGGAGGAGCAGATGGAAAGGAAACAAATTGGAGACAAACGTGCGGCAGAGGAGTGAGTAGAGGCAGAAGTGTCTCAAGGAACAATTGCCAAGAGGAGAACGTAATAACTTTGCCAAAATGTGTGAAAGGTGGGGACAAGAGTAGCACAGATATCTCTGGGAATCCGTCTGAAGGGGAAATCAAACGCAGGGAAAAAAGGCTGCAGGAAAGGGAGATGTGGCCTGCTTCACCTGTGCCATTTTACCTGAAAAGCATTCCACTAAAAAGGGGGACGAACAGTATGAAAGGGACGAGGCGACATTTCAGCTTCCTCTGGATATTACTTCTCCTCTTCAGCACGTATTCAACACAGGCCTCATCACAGGTAAGAGAGGCTGTCAAGGGACAGGTTTTTTTTCTTCATTTAACCAGACCATACACAGTGTGTGACACGTATAATGACTATGAAATAGGTCTTTCTCACTGCAGAAAGTTGGACTTTCACAATCAGGAGAAAAATCACACATGTTGATAATGTCATGAATGCTTGCTGTGCTCAAATGCCCAGTGTTCCCCAGCAAACAGTTTTACTCGTCACATCAGGAAAAACCCAGGTGAAAGAAACGCAACCTGTTGCACAATGGCACGAGGGCTCACTGACATAAAGTGTCTCTCCGAGCTTTGACATTGAGCTAATATGCACTATACAAGGACCCTAAATCTTACTCACCTGAATGCAAAGACATATTTTAAATGATGTCAGTTACAGCTTCTCTTGCTATTACAAGCCACAAAACAAAAAGAGGTCTGTAGCTGCCTTAAAATAAAACTTGTTTTTATGACACGTGTGTACACAATGTCTTTGGCTTGCAAGTGTTTATTCGAGCATAGCTACAACATGACATTCTAGACACCAAATCATCATTACTCTCTGAGTCTAGAAGCCAAGGATGCTAACAATAGAGCAAGTAAGCGGGAAAGAAAATCTAATCGGGCTATTGGAATTGTTCTTTAGACTTTACAATAATGGACAAAGCCACCATGATGTCCCTCAACACCGTTTTGGTTTGATGAACGTCTTTATGACTTCCTGAGTCCTGCATATCGACCGGCACCATGTTGGTTAACTGGAGCCAGAAATGACCATATTTGGAGGAGAAGGTGGCACAGAGGGAGTGATCGGGTTGGAAAACTCTGATTTATTAGTGAGCTGAGGTGTTTGATTTTTGAATGAAGCAGTCTCCTTGTATTCAAATTAAATGTATAGGACTTAGATAACAACATCAGCTTACAAGTCATAATTTGTGATTGACAAAATTTCAACTTCCAAGGTTGTAAATACCACAAGAGAGGGGAAGCAGTTCACAATCGTTTTGAGGGCGATGGGTTTGACAACACAGTTACAAATATCTTCACAGCATAATCAGATGGTTTCATTTTATACATCTTTGAATTTTAATCTCCAGAACTGGACTAAACAGTAAGTCGTTATTTGGATTGTAAAGGGGTTCAAAGACCTTGGATCGGTGGAATTATATTACTTGCCTTAACTTTTCTTCTTTCTTAGGGACATTTCCCACAAATGGAGAACATCGCTGCCTTCAAACCTGTGTCGACTTCCCCGGCTCGTTCCACCTGTGGAGTTCCGGAGCGGAGCAGCTTCTGCCAGTTACCGTCCTCCCAGATGGAGCTGATGGACTGTTATCAGGCCTTCTGTGTCCAGGACTGCCCTTATAGATCTTCCACACCCCCCTATGCTCCACTGCTACTTCCTGCACATTGGTACGTCTAATTTATAGTGATGCTATTCATGACTTTAGGAAGGTAATATCATTTGTCAGGACTCCTGACCTTTCTGTCCATGCCAAGCCAAAACAAACTTTAACTTAGGTAGTTGAATAAGCGCAGTGACGACGAAATGGATGAAATTTCCGTAGCTAACCTTGGCATATAGCAGACTTGCATATATCTTCAATGTTTTACATGTGTAAAAGTCTTGTCTTACTAAAACTTATTTCCACTAGGGGTACCTGTGTTATTGAAGACAGGGATGACACTTTTCCTGGGACGGAGAATGGAACCACTACGACCTCTGAGGGGGTTTCTGGTGGATCCAGTAGTGTGCTTTTTCGGTCAGGCCAAGGTGGATGTGTCATCTCTCCCCCCTCACAGAAGCTCGGACCGTTAGGCTCATTAACTCTGGCATTGTGGATAAAACTAAGCTCGCCTGGAGAAATGTGAGTTAAAAGTTTCACATTTCTATGAAATAAGAATAATATGTCAATTGTATTGTTTTTTAGTTGATTGATATACAGGACTCACGTCTGCTCTGAAGTGGTACATTATGTGATTCAAACATTTCAAACCAAGTGAAAGCCCTGTGTTATGGCTCCAGTAACAAGGTGCAGCCAGGTCAGGACTGATCAGGTTAGTATCACTATCAGGTAAATGTTGCCAACAGCCTGCTGTCATGTCCCACTTAGACATGTTGTGTGTGACAGACATGGGATGAGAGTGTGCTCGCGCGTTACAGCCGAGCATTGGATGGGGGCAGAGTTACACACTCAAGTATCCGTTTACAATCACGAGCACACATTGACACACAAAGTACACGCACACACTGAAAGAGATCAGTTTGCTGTGCTTGAAACTCTCTCTCTTCCAGCCTACACCAACACTTAAAGTTGAATGCACCAACAGGATCTGGTCCTCTTTGGTGAAAAGTGTTTCTTATAACAACAGACTCTGAGAGGGGAACGTCCAGTGAAGACGACCATAAAAAAGATGGTGGTAATACAAGAAAAGAATTTGTAACATATTTAAAAAAAAAAGTATTTTCAGTCTTTACTTAAACATTGTAAGCACTGTGAATAGACACTTCTGTCGTGGTCATCTTAAAATTCATCTTTCAAACCCGATCAAATCTAACTCAAATGAGTCCACGTCAAGTCCAAGACTTGAAACTACTCTTTCTAAATGCAGCAGTATTTTTAAACACTTGTGAACCTACTCTGAGGAGTAAAAGAGGTTCTTAGTCACAAGAATCTAAAATCAAAACTGAGTGGACAAACACAGAAAAGACTTGGTGAGAAAAATAACATCTTTGTCAATTTTAAAAACCTTTATAAGAAGTTGTCCTGTTTTGTTTTTTTCTGGACTTTTATCGAATAAAGTCTGCATTGACAAATTCCACAATGTGCTGAAAGCTAGATTTGACTGATAACTTTACTGCAGTGACATGATTAAAAGAAGACCAAGAGAAACATCTTACAGACTGCATGTGTAACTAAAGTCATTCCAGTGGAAGTTGAATTTAAATGTTAGTGTCACTAGAGT
This sequence comes from Symphodus melops, assembly GCF_947650265.1. NCBI lineage: Eukaryota > Metazoa > Chordata > Actinopteri > Labriformes > Labridae > Symphodus > Symphodus melops. The sequence goes on along the minus strand of NC_136693.1, from coordinate 20,526,875 downwards.
TCAACTCTAAGTACAGACAGAGATCATATCACTCTTTTACACTTTATCCTGTGATTTTTGTTTGTGAGGATGTCCGTCTGGGGATTCAGATGACAGACAAGTCTTGTTGTCTTAGTCTGCTGAACATGACACCTGTAGGGCTGAATGGAAGTAATATCTCCCCCCCACTCTCTCTCCTCTCTTTCTGTTGCTGTCGTTGGCTATCAGTCTTTTGTTGTCGAGATGATCATGGCTGCCATCAAAGCAGCCAGATGAAAGGAGGTCTCTATCCTCACCTCTGTCCATCTCTCCTCGCCCTTCTCTCTTTGTCTCTCCCTCTCTCTGTGATTTCACATCCCTCCCCTTCTCTGAACAATGAACAGAGCCTGCCACCTGTTCCTGCAAACTGTAGTTTTAACTACACCACGGCTTCGCTTCTGCAGATAGATAGTCATTTTTTTAATAGTTTTTGAGGAATCCACTTTGTATTGACATTTATTTTTGGTTGGCTGCATGCACCTTGATATATTGTAAAAATATGTGCATATCTTTGATGAGTTATAACGACAAACATTAAGGCTGGATCGAAAAGAATTACAAAATCTTAAATGTTAAAAATGTGTAAGAACCCCCACCTGATAGATGGACTATAAATCTCAGGATATTTCCCAGAGGAGCTGTATACATGAACACAAACAACTAAATGTTACGCTCTGACTTCATTCAGAGTTCCTCCTGCCAGACCTCTGGTATTTTTTTCCGCCGCAAGACCGAGTGGGCTGATTTAAGAACGTAGCAGGATATTCTCCGGACAATTCACCTGGGGCCAATAGGAGGGGGAGTGATGTTTATGTACTGTTACTGCCGCACGGTGCATAGAGTGAGACTTGACCACTACGATCTCCGTGCACGTAATTAAAGCATCGCTATAAATCAAATACTGCCATTATAGCATCGCATAGTGGACTCTGTCATTTCGCCGACTACTTCCGTGTTGTTATTATATGTCACGTCTTACCTCAGGACGCCACCCCGCCCCCCCCTCCGATCTGACAGGAATAATCACCTGCTGTGAAGAGCATTTTTGAACAGCCAGGTCGGGAGATTCCCTGGAGCAGTCCTTCTGAAATGATCTAGATATGAACAGGAGTGAATATGTGAAACAGCTTTGAGAGTGAATTCATAACCACTCTGTGGTACAAATAAAGCAGTGAGCGCTTTAGTGTTTGGGTCCCTTGTCGTGTTCCCTCCAAACAACAAGGTATCAGATTATAAATTTGGAGATGTCAAAAACCTCCACGTTGTAATGTCTGGGCCACATTGTTTTTTTTTCCCATGTAGGAAAAGTGAAATCGTTCTTATGTTGCCTCCTATCCCAGGAAAATCTGGAAAGAACATTTTTAAGGAACGGCACTTTACTTTCTGTCGGAAGGAGGATTTCAGCCTAAAATCAGTTTGAATATATTGTAGTGTAAATCCCATATTGTTCTTGAAATTATATGAAAGAATCACAACTGAGACACAGAAACCAACAATCAAAGTCGTTCTCCAAAATGATTTTTGCCAAAAGTGAAAGGTGGCAGTCTGTGGTTGTGAAGTTTTTCTTCTTTAAATTACAGGATGGTGTTTGGACAAAATGGGCTTACCTTTACCTGTTCTTAAAAATGACGAATCTTTTCTGACATTTTTTGAATCCAAAATGGCTTTATTCTCGAGATACATCACTGAACTGAATCAAGAATCTGAGGTGCACAAATCAACACTTTTTTTTAACAAAAGTAGGATTTAATCCTGAAAATCAAAATGACTTCATGTGCGTGTTTTTGTCATCTTGCATGTGTTATTGTACGTTTCTCTTTCTGCCTTTGTCTCTCCCTACAGATACACACACATACATTAATGTGCACACATGCATACTATTTTTTCCTCATGCATATATCTATTAATGATTTATTGGGTATGTGGCTCTAGCGTCATAAAAGCCATGATTTCCCATAAAATGTCAGTGATGCTGGTTAATATGACACGCGGTGTCTGCACTCAATGTAGCAGCTGCAAGCTAACAGTCATGTAAAATATTGATATTCCATGTGTAAATGTCAGATTGAGAGACTGTGTAGTGGTGCTGGACTCCATGGAGTTTGGAGTTGACACTTCTGTTTTCTTAGTTGGAACAATTGATATCTGCCAAATACACAAATGGCCAGTCTGACTGTTTGCTGAAATAGTTTATTTTTTATTGGTTATATTTGTGTGTTTTTGTTTTCTCAGGATGCTGCTGGAGAAGAGCTCAAGGGAGCGGTTGTTTTTCTCTGTGACAGTGTCTGAGCAGGAGATCACCCTACGATACGGTCAGTCCAGCAGTCGGACTCCTCTTGCTGTCAGCTTCCCAACAGACGGGAGGCTCGGAGTGGAGAGGTGGACACATCTTGTTCTGCAGGTAAGAAATCTCTGTGAATGGAGATCCTGGTGCTGCCGTGGCTGTCCTGTCAAACATGCTGTGGTCGCTCACTCTGAAGGAGACAAAGATAAGAGGTTGCTTTGCATCTTTTGGTGTGTATGCAAATTAGATTCAATCATTCTTCATTAAAAGTACCGTCAGGTTTGTGTTCATACTGTAGAGGTCATGAGGGTTGTGAAAGCAGATTTATCGCCGATAAACGCTCCTTTCTTCTTTTCCTTTTGTCTTTGTCTTTCATTCTCAGTCCATCTTAATCTTTTCTTGCAACACGCTGGTGTTATTTATAGGGAAGAACATCTGTTTTGGCACAGCTGCTGGGGCAAAGGGCACCCTCATTTGATCAGACACCCACACACGGAAACACACACCAACATTTCAAAAACCTGTATGTCCTAAACAGAAAAAGACAAGGACCGGAGTCTTTACTTTAGTAGGTATGACAGTGACTGTGTTCCTCTCAGGCCTTTGTGTCGACTCAGCTTTCTAAGAATAACAAAGACATGGTTAGTTAAGGACTATGCTGGTATACTAAAGGGCCTGATTTACTAAGATCTCAATTAAAGAGTACTAAATTGCGTGTTCATTGAAAAAGTTTGCACGTTTGGCTTGTGGGCGTTTTGCGGGTGATTTACGAAGAACATTTGCGTGAATGACGTCAGGTGCAAACCTTGTGGAGGTGGTAGTATTTCTGTCAGGCTTTTGCGCGTTCTACTGGTTTACGTCACAGAGAGTTTGGACGGAAAGCTGGCCGACTGCAAGCGCAACATAGGTGTTAGTGAGAGGCAAATGAACTGTGCCACTCGTGCCATCGTTGCGCACCAGAAGCTGGTCAGCGCTGTGTCTGGCAACAGGTACAGAAGTCGGGGGTACAAGCATGATGAGCCCCCCATTCAAGCGTCCCACAGCGCAGCAGCAGGGGAGGGGGCTGTAGAGTGAAGAGACGAGCGCGCTCTGGAGAAGCGCTCCAGAGCGCACCAGAGACGCGTAACTCGAGAAAAGGAAATGCCCAGTTTAAAATGTAATGTTGGCGAGAAGAGGGAAATAGGACTAAATAATGTCAATGTTGAAATTCTTTAGAATGCAGACGCTGTGAATGGCATCAATTATCAGCCATGATACAGTTCAATCATGGCGTTTCTTTGAAACTATTATTGAAGCAAGATAAAAAAAATAAATGCATACCATTTGTTTTTCTGTCATTTAAACATGTTAACACGTCTTTTATTGATCCTATGTCTCCTCCTAACTGCAGCCTGCAGTGCATAACACTGGGGCTCTTGGATAAGCACGTTCTTTTCAAAGGTGTTAAATTCAGACACCGTCAAACTCACCCCAATTTTTACCTGGCTTGGAAATCACATTGCGTGTACGAACTTAACTTCTTCGCATTTTCTCCTCCCAGTATTTTGCACGCTGAGGCAGAAACACATTATGTTGCATATTCATTAAGGCAAACGTACTATTTGGACAATACGAGTTGTTTTGCTCATATGAAAGACGCAATCCTCACTGCACGCTGTTAGTAGATCAGATAGCAAATTCTTTGCTGGTGGTATCAAGTTTGCACACGTTTTAATACAAGCAAACGTTTAGTAAATCAAGCCCTAAGTATATTGAGTATAACTGCTGATGTGTTCCAGAGATGCACCTTATTTTTTCCATACAGATCGTGAACAACAATGTCAGATTTCCCCCGTCGTAAATGTTTTTACTGCTACTCTTGTCAAAGTCTGACGGGTGTTTTGCATGATACACACAGATTTACAAGGACAGCACAGGTGAATTTGTCAGGTTCCAGCTGCAATCATAACATTATGCGCATGTGTTGGTGGACCTGTATTATTATCAAAATGAATGTTTTATGTGGAGGGCGGTGGCACTGCAGACAGACGGCTCTACAGTCTGTTGTGTTGCTCCCTCCTGTGTAAAAACCCAGAAAACCCAATTCATGATTCTGCGTTTCAGACTATTATGTGAATGAAAGAAGTTTCCCTTTAAAAAAGGAAGACAATTTCACCACAATTGGACCATGAATACAGTATACAGTAAAAGAAAAAATACAGTATAGTGTTTGATACTCAAAAGACCAACTTTGCTTTGAGGTTAGTACATTAGCTTTAATGTTGTATAGAAGAGGTTACATTTATTCTCCCATAACTACAATTGAGAATTGTCTTAAATCATTCAAAAACACAAATTGTTTCTCACCAATTAATTTCTTTGTATTCAGTGTTTAAGGGACCCATTCAAATACCAACCGTGGGTCCGGGGAAGTCACTACGTATGAAAGCTAGCAATGTCACTGGAAGTTCAGTGTGTTAAATAAATAAGACATGTCTTAATGAAAATTTGGGCTAAGGCACTCCAGATTGACTTCCAGTTCATGTTTCAAATATATTCAGTTCAGAATATATGTGAAACATTAAAACAGATGAAGTTGCCAAATGAATATATAGATAATGGATTGCATTATATAACGACACTATTGGTTTGAAGCCTGATTCAAGGACTTTAAAGTAAAAGAGTAAAAGTAGACACTTTTTAATGGCTGTATTATTGGTGGTGTCCTGTTCAGTAACTTCAATACATTGGGGGGTGTGTGTGTGTGTGTGTGTGTGTGTGTGTGTGTGTGTGTGTGTGTGTGTGTGTGTGTGTGTGTGTGTGTGTGTGTGTGTGTGTGTGTGTGTGTGTGTGTGTGTGTGTGTGTGTGTGTGTGTGTGTGTGTGTGTGTGTGTGTGTGTGTGTGTGTGTGTGTGTGTGTGTGTGTGTGTGTGTGTGTGTGTGTGTGTGTGTGTGTGTGTGTGGCGTCTGTATGCCCTGTAGGGATAACGTTTTTATAGATGCCTATCTGCAGTATCCATGCATGTTTCAGGTGCAGACACAGAAAAGTGAATGGCTTGTAGGTATTGTGCTACAACAGTGTTGTGTTGGTTTGGCTTGGAGGTGTGTGTTTGTGTTCATTCTTGTGAATCAGACTGCCTTTCGTTTCATCTTGTGGTGATGTGATCTGCTTTGACCATTCACAAGAATAACATAATCATCCTTGACACTCAAACACCATTCGCTCCTCACTTTTTATGCATGCAAACACACTTATCTGCTCACTCTATCGCGAGCTCACACACACACACACACACACACACACACACACACACACACACACACACACACACACACACACACACATACACACATACACACACACAGACACAGTTCAGTGGTCATTTGTAGCTGACTTGTCAGCCACAATACAGACATTACCCTATGCAGGAGCTGGGTAATTTAGAACCCTTTATCACACACTTGCATCGCACACACAGACTTAAACGCACACACACACACACCGACATGCACGCCCGTCATCTGTCTGTTTGAAAAGATCAAAACACCAAAAAAGACAGTCAAAAGGAATACGGTTTTCCAAGTGCCAGGAGCAATTCACATACAGTGACACACACACACACAGGCGCACACACACAGGCGCGCACACACACAGGCACACGCACACACACACACACGCACACACAGGCACACGCGCGCACACACACACGGTGCTAGGAGCAAGGTGCTGCAGGGATGCTGATGCTCCCTAGGTAGTTGTCTTATCTGATTATGGTAACGATGTCGAGAGTAGTGGAGGAAAAGGCAGCCTGGGGGAGGGAGGGACTGGGAGGAGGATGGATGGAGATGGCTGAGTGTGGTTAAGTGAAGTTACCCAGTCAGTTTACTGTAAGAATCACTGTCCTGTACATTTCTGCTGAATTAACTGCCAGTCTATGGCAGTCTGTCTGCTATCTGTACAGCTATTTTTGTTCTAGTGGCTGCTGTCAAAGTGTTATTGACATAGCTTGTTTTCTCTCTCTCTGTGTGTGTGTGTGTGTGTGTGTGTGTGTGTGTCTGTATGTGTGTCTGTGTCTGTATCTTTTTGATCTGAAATCCTGATTGCAGTGGATGGTTTTAGGGACAATAATAAGCTGCATGCATTGTCTTAACTACAGTATCTAGAAGACAGGGACAGTTGTTACGTGTGTTTGCATAATCTTGTACTTCCATCCTTTATATGGCCCACATTAGACTTAAATACAAAAATCTTAGAAATATCTTACATTTTCAGCCATAGTATTTTTTTGTGAAGGGGAAGGAAACCAAAAATGTAAAAAGCAAAGAGTTGTTGTGGTTCTTTAAGTTATAGAAAAAATCCAAAGGTAGCCATGTTTTAAGGTGAAAGAGGGATGTGAAGAAAAATAAGTGGCAAAAAGAGAGAGCCAAAAGAAAGACAGAGGGGAAGTTCATGATTCAGATAGCTTTGGAAAACTATCTTTTAAAGTAGCAGTGATTGACTGTGTGCCTGGAGGACCCCCAGAGGGCTCCGTCTGTTAGTGCTTGAGCAAATCAGTATTATCCGATGAGGCAGTCGCAGGGACAGCCAGTCACAACGGTCCCATCAGTGCTTACATGGCAGCAGGAATGTTAAACATTGGTTTGTTTCCCATATACATGTTTCTATTTGTTGGTGTTAAACACATGCACACACTTGTGATATTATCAAAATAGTGTCTTTCTTGCTACAAAAGACAAAGAAGAACAAAAACAGAATTGTTAAAACAAACTTCTCAATGCAATATTAAGCTTCATGAATGTTCTCATGCACTATCAAACTGGAAGACTCCGCCTTGTTTGTACGCCTGTAGACTGACTGCTCTGATACAGATACCTTCTCAATGTCTTTCTTTCTTTTATGTGGAACATTGTGCAAGCTCCACTCCTCCGAATGCCAAAGATACTTGATCTCAGTTAGGCTGCTGCTTAACACTTAAAGAACGACAGCAGTCTTAAAATAAAGGCGAACTATTTATTAGAAACCAGTGGTCCTCCTTCGGTGAACAGATGTTGATATGGTCCCATGACATTTGTGGTTTCAAAACGGTAGAACATTTGTTGCTTTTTCCAACCTCTTTAATAAATTGAAATAAAGGGAATACATTTTTACAAGTGGAAAAATTAGTACTCAACAAACGATTCAGGACATACTTCGAAGCTGTGTCTGAGCTGAAAAGAAGTATTTACAATCACAAATGTCTAAAGGTTTCTGGCCAAAAGATGCAATATAACAGTTACGCGCACACACACACACGCACAAACAAACTTAAATCTCATACATTAATGACAAACAGAAGAAACAGAGAATATAGACAATGCAAAATTATCAGAACAATTAAATACAGTCCAACAGCCCACAACCCAACAAACATATTTAACCCGACCATTGTCAGATTCATGATAAACTTGAGCCCCCTCCCCCACCTTTTGAATTATGTTTAACCAAAAATGTCATTTCTTATCAATTCATTAATATTGCATTTTAAATTCTATTTCCCCTTTTTTGGTAATATTAATTTATCTGGTCACTTCTTTATTCGAGTGTGTGCAGGTGATCTTACTCTTATCTCAGGGTATATTTTAATACTAGGTTTGAATTTGCCATCGAGGTGAATTTAGTTTTTGTGACACACAACTTTTATCTGCTCAATGTATTGGCGCACAGACAGGACTACACCTTACGTTTGAAAAGTTTCACTCGATATTCTGTAATTTATAGGGATTCAGAACAGATGTAGAGCTGCTGTACCTTAACATGTCTAAAACGAAGCATTGAGAAGCTACAGTTTTGCACAGAGCCTGTGGGAGAGACGGAAACAGAAACAGAGAGCATTGCTCTAACTCTTTCTCGCGCAGGCATCAGTTTTAGGAATAAATTAAAGATGAAATATAAACAGGTTGGAAATATTCTCAGGCGGCCATGAATGTACTCATCATCTGTGTTTGGGAAACACTGATGGAATACCTTGTCTACGCATCTAGAACTACTCCTCGATGTGTCCACCTGAACCGCTTCCATTGAAATCTAGACCTTTGAGGGCAGTTTCACAGCCCTCCTGGTCCTGGGTTCTTATAGTCCTTGCTGGTAGGGGTGCAGCAGTTCCAAACTGTGGTACTGACCACCTGTACCAGCCAAACAAGTTAAAGAGAGAGAGAGCATACATCCTTCTTGGTTCAAAATCAAGAGCAGTACTGGATAGCTTTACCCTTATCCATTTGTGGATGCACAGTGCACACCTCCTCGACCCAGGTATTGTCTCCTGCCGTGCCAACTCACATTTTCTAAGGGTCAACCCTGCCAGCTGCATTTTACCCAGATCCAGTAAGAGGTGTTGAACATGTTCCTCCCAGATGGTTCCGTAGACAACCACGTTTTTCAGTAAGGTGGAGGTGCAGTGCCCATACTCCTGGAGGACTCTGTCCATCAGTCTTTGGAAGATGGCTGATGCTCCATGGAGACTAAATGGCATCATGGTGATCTGAAAAAAATCCAGGTTGAGTTTGAAAGCTGTGGGGAAGTCTTCGCCAGTGGAACTTGCCAGTATCCCTTGCACAGGTCCATCGTGGCAATACATTTGGCTGCTCCAATCTTCTCCAGCAAATCATCAATTCTCTACATTGGGTAGGTGTAGAACTCAGAGATGGAATTGAGCTTCCTGAAGTCAGTTCAGATATGGAGGGACCCATCCTTTTTGAAGACTATACGGCCAAAAGGCACCACTTAGAGTTGGATCGCCCAATCAGACCTAGTTTCAACACTAGGTAGTTATGTTGGTGGATAGGTCGTCCCTCCTTCTACGGGAAAAGAAAATACGTTTTTTTAAGTAAAATTTGACCCCGGCTCGTGCCCCCCAACACACACATGCACACGCACTAAATTTAAAGTTTAATACACATTTATGCAAGACGTATTTGTATGCCTATGTGTATATGTGTTATTCTCTCCATGTATGTGAAGGTGAGGCAAGGTTGTTGGGATGTAGGGGTGAAGCAGACACCTCTACGGTAGCCCCTCTGCCTGCTGGCACAGAAGGCAAAAGGGCACAGGGCTGGCATCAATTACACAGAGAGAGAGAGAGAGAGAGAGAGAGAGAATGTGTGGTGGGATTAGAGAGTTTTTGTCTTTAAATTGTGATGATAATGCTCATAAGTGTTTGATAACCGCAATTGAAAAACATACAAAGAAGCAGACACAACAATTGCTTTTGCTTTCTGTTTAATTTGTCCCTTGAGAGTTGCCGTAACTGCCTATTGTTTTCCTTGCTAGTATATTAAGTGAGGCGAAAATAAAAAGCTGGGTCACAAGAATAACGCTGTACGAGCTGAAAGCAGTGCTTGCACAGGTGCGCGAGTAAGGAATTGCAACTGGAATAATGGCGTCAGCGGCGAGTGCTCGTACCCATACCTACTGCTGACACAGCTGTCGGCCCATGATAAGCTGACTATGGACCGCAGATCTACACAGACAATGTGGAAATTGGGAGTAAGTTTTACTACTGTCTAGAAAGCTAGAACATATGCATTCACCATATGCATTCATATGTAACACCCCGATAAATAAAGGTTTAGTTAAGTTTAACATTTCTTCATCACTAATGCAGGTGTTGTCTCTAAATATTGGCGGCATGTTCTGCTGATTAAAACCTGCACAGTGTTAACCAGAACCTGGAGAGGCTGGCCATGGGAATTCACCCAAACCTTTAACTGAACTTGTGTACTTTGATCCAGCCGACAATTGGTCCTCAGTGCATTCTAGATTCACTCGTCCCTGTTCTTAGAGCGGTCTACATGTGCAGAGAGCTCACCCAGGTTGCATAATATAATACAAGTTGTAAACAGGGCATAAACCTTGTTACTAAATTGTGCAGATCCTTTCCTGCTCTTGTGGTGGTACTGTACGTGTTCCTCATTTTTGTGTGCTCTCATGAAAGTCTCAGGAAAAAAAAAGTTAGACTTATGGTCCTTATTAAAAGCTTGGTGTGTCACCTTATATATGTCCCGTCTCTCTCTTTATCTTTTGCTCATGCTTTTTTCGACAGTGATTTACTCTCTCTCTCTCTCTCATTCTCTTCCACGTCTGTTTCCCTCCTCCTTTCATTCTCTCCCCCTCCACCTTCTTTGCCCTTCCCTCTTTCCCTCTCATTTTCCTGAACTCACTCTCTCTCTCTTCTCCTCTCCATCTCCCTGGGGACAATTTTCTTTTCTTAAATAAACTGTCATAGCTAGTGTTAAAATATGGGCCTTACACGGGGTGAGCGCAGCAAGGCAAAGGCATGAGGCCCTGGGCTGGTATAAAACATGGATAATATGCTGTGAGAGGTAATTGTATCTTTTAGCGCTGAGATGAGTAGAACAAATGTGTCTCCTCTCCATCCTCTCTCTCCCTCTCTTTATTCCCTTTCCTCCTCTCCTCCGCTTCCTTTCACTACCTTGACACACTGCAGCCGTGCTAATATGATAGAGAGAATATTGGCTGTACATCAGAGCTGCAGTTCATTGTGGGTAAGGGCAAGTATATGAGGGGGAGAGACGAGTACAGAGGGTAGGAAAGACTAGAGGCTGAAAAAGAAGAGAAAAAAATACAAGGGGAAAAGAAAAAGAGAAAGCAAAGAGGGAGAAGGTGATGATATACCTGAATATGAATTGTAGAGCTGGAGCTGTATTGCATCTTATGCTTTTTGCTTCTACTCATTTTAGTTTATCCAGAAGGCAGTAATATCTGGGATTATCCAGTAAGCAGGCTTAATATGTTACTGAAGAAGTGCATGGGCCTGTATGTGTTTAGGGAGTTCAAGTTTTTCATGAATATTTGATATAAACACACTAGAATGTAGGAAGGACTGAACCTCCTCCTGTGCAAATCAAAACATACAAACTCGAGAGGCAAACAGTGGTACAAGTCCCTATCAATGACAAAAGTCAATCAAATATTAGAACTCCAGAGTGAACCAAGCGGCAACCTCACATTTTGAAAAGCCGACGGAGAAGTACAAAATCCTGCAGTTCGTTGAGTGTCCACTTGAGGCTGACTCCAGCTACCGGATAGTCACATGACGTGTGGCAGAGTTGTTTACAGCCTGATACAAAAAGCAAATAGGTCTGATTAGTTATTAAACGATGTGTTATCCATAGTTAGACACGTAGCTGGCATGATTGTCAGGTGATGTAAAAGTTCGTCAAGAAAGAGGCTTAGAACCCGCCTCAGCTCCGGCTCGAAGCCTGCTGAAACAGATGGCTGACGTCACTCAGACTTTATCCACTAATATTTACAATATTTACATTGATTTGCAGACTTTTGCTTTGCTAACTGATGCAGATTGATGGCTGGTAATGGTGTGACTGGCTTTTGGTCAAAGGTGTATTAATTGAAACTGGCACCACACTTGACACTGTTAATGTTAAAATCAACCTATGAAAGCCTATAATTAGCTGGCTATGGCTGTATTACTGGTGGTGTCCTGTTCAGTAACTTCAATACATTGTTTTTTTTAGTGTGTGTGTGTGTGTGTGTGTGTGTGTGTGTGTGTGTGTGTGTGTGTGTGTGTGTGTGTGTGTGTGTGTGTGTGTGTGTGTGTGTGTGTGTGTGTGTGTGTGTGTGTGTGTGTGTGTGTGTGTGTGTGTGTGTGTGTGTGTGTGTGTGAATAGAGGGGGAGCTGAAGTAAGACAAGGAGATTATTGTTGTTCCTTACACAAAGTAAAATAAGTGACAGAATGAAGCACAATTCATTCTGTATATGTACAAACCTTATATTAGCTTAGTTAAAAAAAAAAAAGCTTTTGAATTCAATTGTTCTGCTATGACTTTTATCACACATGTAATGTTTGGGTCAGATTGGTGCATGCACAGTTCAGATGCATCACCCTTTAGTTTCATAGCAGAAGCTAAACATGCGTCACCCTGCCATCAACACCAGTTTGATATTTTAATACCAATTATCTTTATTGTGATTTATCCTCTTTTTCATTCCAGCTTTAATTTTTGCAATTTTTGATTTTTTTCTGGATTTAATGTGATTAAATGAGCGATGTTGTCCCCCAAATGCTCGCTTTGGCATCTGTTTAGAATATTTAGTGCATCTTCCCGTTGTTATTCCTTTCTTCCTCTACTTCCATTTATCCTGTAAGTGAATTTATTGTTCCTTAGGGACTTCCAAAGTGATTTCTGACCAATTTGCACGAGAAAAACGGCTCAATTTTACTTTTTACAACTTCCGAAATCTCTCCGACCATGATTTTCTGCTGTTAACATTAATGCCCCTGAATCATCCTTTTACTTTTTCTTTCAATCTGTAGAAATGATGACAGTCTCGACACTTCTATCAGTGTCTGCCAGGGGAAAAAAACCAAAAAAACTCTTTAAAGCAAAACGTGTAGGACAGACCTACAATACTGTATGTGATGTAGACAGAAAAGAGAGGAAAGTGTCCTTTAAGAGCCTGTTGTTGACTTTGTACCTTCACTTTCAAAGAAAAGGATGGAACTATCTAGATTAAAAAGATTAGAGTAGATACGATTAATACGGACACACACACACATATATATATATATATATATATATATATATATATATATATATATATATATATGATAAAGCCTTGCTGCAGTGCTAACACTATGAACAGTGTTCAAGGTACATTTCTGTATGCTGTGATTCATCTTATCAGTACCAGGTTCTGTTTAAATGTATTTTTGTTTTGTTTAATAAACTTTGTGTACTATCTTTTCACATTGTTTGACTACCTCTCTTGTTTCTGTGGCCCACAGCTACAAAGTGAGCTCAGAAGAAACACTGCTGTCCACACTGTGTACTGAGCCATGGCTTGGAAAGGAGTGTGAAAATCGAGAAGAGCTTTAGTCAAAATGCCAGTCTACAGATCACTAAAAGCTTTCCCACTCAGGGTTTCCTTGGGCTTTTAGAGAGGCTTAGGTGGTAACATAGCCAGTGGGGTGGCTTTTATGCAGGGAAAAGGATGCTTGAAACTCTCTAACGCACAGAGGCCTTCAGAAACAAAGTTTAGGGAAGTTGGTTAATAAGCAAAGGATTAAAAAAAATCCTCATAAAAAACATTAAACATGTCATCCAGAGCACTCCCTGCAGGTAACGATGACATACAGCCACAGTAAGGTTTGTCACACATCTACAGTCAAAATAGAACAAGCTCATTTTGTTATCTGGTGAGATATTAAAATGTAAAATGATTATTATTATTTTTGAGATAACTGAGTATGACCTGGCTCTAAGTCCTAATGGTGCTGTGAATGGTGGCAGTCAGCGTAGTGCTTCAGGCTTAGTTTCAATATCCAAGCTGGCAAAGGATTGAAACCTGATGAACTCATCTCTCCTTCCAGTCTCAGCTTCAGTTGTAGTTTGACAGTTTGCAGGAAACAAGATTAGAAAACCATAAATACCAGAGCAATAATTCATGTGTTCATCAAAACACTTCCCTGTATTATTTATAGTTTTTTTTTTTTTTTTTTTCACAAACGTATGAAGTGGTCATTGAGAAAAAGTAACCGGAAAAAGGGGTTGAGGTTCATGCCACCCTCATCCCAGGATCATGAGAAAGATGCCTTTCCATCTTTCTCATGATCGGAAGGATTTTAAAGGAGGCAATTGCTTGTAAAACTTCTGGGCAGAATGAGTTGCAACTAGTTTGTCCAACTGTCCTACTAAAATCGATGATAGAAATAAAGCAGTCGGCTTTAATTAGATAAACAGTTAGCTGTTTGCCGGGCTGGTGTGTAAAGGCCTGTTATTTAAAGTATAAAAGGGCCTGTGAGGAGTTCTTTGCTGGTCATGGAAGGAAACTGAATTATAAATAGTGCTGAGAGCACAGATGATCATCAGTGACACATTATTTTCTCAGCTGTCAACACTGCCAGCAGGTCAGAGAGAGGTGGTCAGCAGTGTGTCTCTGAACCAGCATTTCTACATTGCTCATAGACGGTTAAAAGTCAGTGAAGCATTTGACTGATAAAAGAGCACGATGAGAGATTTTCTCCAAGGCTCTGTTTGTTGTCCGTTTCTTAAATTCCATACCTTAAAGGAAGCTTAAAGTGCTTCAATTAAATATCAAGAATGCATTTCTTCTGTATGAAGGGGAAAAGGAAAGGTAAGGTTTAATGTTACCATTTCCTTTCTTCTGTACTTACTGGACACAGTCCAAATGAGACTAGTTATCAACAGTCGTGCATTCTTTAACTCCTTATCCCTTTTTGCTCCCTACCCAAAGCCCTCTGAAGTTACACCAGCTGAAAGAGAGAGAGAGAGGTAGTGGAAAGGAAGACGTGAAATACAGATGGACGTGGAAAGAGGCAAAACTGAGGGAAGTGTTTGTGAAAGCTAACAAAGGAGAGTTGGCTGTGTTTCAAAAGGGCGCGTGGCGGCTAAGGAGGATGAAGCGCTTCAGGATTCATTTACATCAGGCCTGACAACTGCCTCACATCTCCCCAAGAGCCACATAGCTCTGGCTTAGAGATTCCTAAAGAGGGCCCTTCTTCTAGCTCCTTTTCTTACAGCCGCTCCCTGACTTTCCTTTTTATTCCTCCTGTCTCTCTTTTCTTCTTTTTCTTTTTTTTTTTTCTCCTCTTATTCTCTCCTGTGCTTTCTCCTCTGCTCTCATGCACTTGCCAGTCTTCAATCAGCCCTCATGAAAGTGTCTGTCTGGGCGTCTTAACTATCCTCTGAGAGGCAGACACTTGTCTGGGCCTGCCTTCATCCCCTAAAGGCGTTTTTTTTGACTTGGACTTATTTCCCTCCTCACACCTTTTCAACTTCCCTAAAGAGCTGACAACAAGTGAGAGCGACAGGGATAAACATGAGGGAAAGAGACGGGAAGGGAGATGAGAGGGGGAAGTTGTCGGCTGAGAGGGAAAAGACAGTAAAGATGGTTATGAAAAATAAGGAGAGAAAGGAAGCAAATGAAGTTGAGGCGAGGAGACTCAAAACCGGAAAACAAGGTGAGGGGGTGACCTCACGAGGAGGAGAAAGGACAAATCAAGGTGGGGACCAGAGTAGAGGAGAAGACGGGAAAGATGAAGAAGAAGACGGGGGGACTCTAGTTAGACAGGGAGAGTCACGTTTATCAGTGGTCCCACAGTATGTTCCACAGGATTTAGGGATGAGCTGAAAGGAGAGAGTAGGACAGGGCACATTAAAGTTTTAAGGGGGAGAGCCCCTCTTATGGAAGTATTTTTTTTTTCTCTTTGCCTGGGTTTGATGTGAAAGTGAGCTGCTCCTGCTTTGACCATGTTGTCGGCTGTGCAGTTTTTAATATTCATGCAGCAGATCGGGAAAGGAGAGAGGAAAAGGAGTGGAGAGGAGATTTTTGGTCAAACAGAAAGCTAATTTGCGGCTGAGGCAGTTTAGCCTGAGGCTCTTTTTTTTGCTACTGGGGAAATGAGCTGGAAGATTAGCTGTATGTATAATTCACACACACACACACACACACACACACACACACACACACACACACACACACACACACACGCACGCATAGGTATGCAAAAACACACAGATACATGCACAGAAAGACACATAAGCACACACAGAGCAGACACCAGTCTCTCTGTGATGTTTCAGCAGAAACCTGCTCCTTGGCCTTGGCATGTACAGTACATGCTCCAGTGTGCTGCTGTTAATGGTAACCAGTGATGCTTCATGGAAATGCTGTTTTTTTTAATTGATCATCTTTTTTTTAAAGTTCCATCCTTCCCACCGTGATCAAAGGTCCAGGCTGCTCTGAGAAATTCAAACAGGATGTTGTGTTTAACATTACCCAGTGAACACGAAGCCTGAGTCTATTGTTGTCGACACAGACTAACATCTCAGTCTTACTTATTTCCAGGTCCATGACAGACGTGCGAGTCTATTTCTGGATGGCCTCGAGGAAGATGGGACACCATTTGACACACAACCTCTGGCTTCCAGGCTGTCTGACATCAGTGAGGATGGAGCCATGTGGGTGGGACTCAGCTCTAATGGTAAAGATTATAGTTTATATGTAAGCTGTTTTGAAGATGCAATAGATACAGAATATCTTGTGTTGATAACGAGAATATCATTTTTCAATGAAATACAAAAAAAGGAACATAAGCTGTCATCATAAGCTGACTTCAAATGTATTATCCATGTAGTCAAACTGTTGTCAAAAATATAAACGCATGGGCTGTGCTTTTTAGAACTTCCAAAAAGACCCCCTTATAGTCCACCTCAGAGACAGGGACCTCTTCACCAAGTGGAGTGAAATGGCCTCTTTGGTTTTTTTGGTCTGTGTTTTTAAATATGGTGTCAATGACTGCTTCACTTTTATTCTCCTCCCAGCCTTTATCCCCTTCAACTACACATCTGTGATTGATTGGTAGTGCCTGGAAGCCCTCTCAGAGTCAATAGGAGAGAAATTGAGAGAAATATGATATCCGTTCATCTTGAGGGTGATAAACGAGTGTTTTTCTTCTCGTTTATCAGACATTGATCCCTCGTTCACAGCAGGTAGCATCTGATCAGCTGAAGATCACAACAGTGGTGATCAATACAAGTGATTGGCTTGGGGCAGAGGAAGAGTGTGTGTGTGTGTGTGGTGTGTGCGTGTGTGTGTGTGTGTGTGTGTGTGTGTGGTTGTTAAACCTGGGGGCTGTGTCTAGAATTCTGATCAGTGTATTGATTATGCGTATGCTGATCAGATGCATTGATAAACAACAAAGTCTGTTTTTGGAGAGGACCCTAAAACTGTGTGTGTGTGTGTGTGTGTGTGTGTGTGTGTGTGTGTGTGTGTGTGTGTGTGTGTGTGTGTGTGTGTGTGTGTGTGTGTGTGTGTGTGTGTGTGTGTGTGTGTGTGTGTGTGTGTGTGTGTGTGTGTGTGTGTGTGTGTGTGTGTGTACTCTGCTGCTGATTTCACAACATGAATAACTTCAGTGAAGTTAATTTGGTTTAGTCAATTATTTTAGAAGTTTAAAAAAACAAAATGGGATGTTTCCACAGGAAACAAAAGGGCTTCACAAAGACAATAAAAGACTTGCAGAAACAATGCATCGTGTAATCCCTAAACATGATATTACCTGCTTTGGCACTCCTCACCTCTGGGTCCGGAGCTGTATTAACAAATGACTGATGCAAACTGATTGACATTGATTGCTAACGTGTAGCAGACACTTTCTATTTGTAAACAAAGTTAATCCTGACGTGAGTCTGCTCAAAAAGAAGACCTGCTCATTATCATTGTCTTTGGTCAACAGAGCAGAAAGTCATGAAGGAAAAAATACATACATGCACCTTAACTTCTCAACAAGGTTAGAATCTTGTTAATGGCAGGGCCGGTGAACAAGAGAGAGGAAACAAAAAACAAGATATAAAAGACGCATAACTCTTAGTTGCTATATTAACTGGTTTTAGTTGTAACAACACAAAAACACAGAAAAGGAAACTAAGAGGGATAGATCTCAGAAACTGAAACACAGAGAGAGGAGACGGAGACCTACACAGAGACGAGAGAATTAAGGCTTATACCTTGCATCATCCCAGTAACAATAGAAAGAGTGCTTTTCAGAGGAAGCCATAATCCCATTTCCACACGCTAAAGAAATCCTGAGCCAAAGCCTAAGGCTGCACAACCACACACTGTTCTAACACACTTATATCCCATAACACTCTCTCACTCTGTGTCTGTTTTACACACAGATACATCCCTCCAACCCCCAACACACACGCTCACATTGTACTCGAGCCAAACATGGCAAAGCCTCTCTCAAATGCAAATATATACACACACACACACACGCACGCACGCACGCACACACACACACACACACACACACACTCAAACCCTCTCTGTCTCTAAAGTAAGGATGTTTCTTTGGATACACACAGTAAAGTGTCCAATACACACACACACACACACACACACACACACACACACACACACACACACACACACACACATACTTTCATAGACAAAGCGAGAGAGAAGCCCAGGCATGGCAGGGGTTCTGTGGATTCTTCGAGACGTTTATCTCTCTTCTAAGAGTTGTTGTCAAACTAGACAGAAGTTTGTTGGACACTACAGGACTCCAGCTCTCTTTGGACCTGCATCAACATCTGTTTTTGGGCTCTGATGTTCCATCACACATTGTCACATACTGTGCGAGGAGATGTGTTTTGGGCACCTGACAGTTTTTCGGTTATGTGTTCGATGGTGTTTCTCCACTATCCATGTGTGTGACCAGAAGTTTGACATCATCCTGTGCTTGATAAGGAGCTTTAAGCACCTTGATGAATGTGGAGTTTCCCGTTGCAGAGTGCGATTTTTGTGGTACAACTTCACCAACGATAAAGGTTCATGAAGCTTGGAGAGGTCAAAAAGCTCCAGCAACGCCTGGAGTTGGAAGATCAGCAACAAACTTATACGTGTTAGCTGATGAGTTTTTGACTTTTGCAGTTGAACACGTCAGCAGATCTCGTCTTGTGTCAAAAATATTCATAAACATTCATGAAGCTTAAAAAGTGATTGGTTGATATGAGCATACAGCAGTATTGATCACTGATGTATTGTGAAAAAATGTAGATACTACAGATGTTTAGTTATAAACTAGAGTTTACAGGTCAGAAAGGACACAGAATAAACAAAGAAGACTCAATGTTAAATATCACAGTTCATTTACAGAACAGTCAGATCATTTTAAAACAGGAAGTGCACAAAGCCTCAGTGAAAGTGAAAGAAGCGTGTGGGTAGTACCTTGTTATCCTTACACAGAGCTTTTTCAGCCCCTGTATCAAACTGAGCTAATGAATTTGTCCTTATAAGCCTTGCTGCTCTCTAATGGAAGCTGTGGCCGATCCTGTTGGGCTTTGTATCATGAAGTTGGCCGTTCTAAGCAGCTGTGGCCAGCCTCACTTAGCCGGAGTCGAGAAACTGATAAGATAATCTGCTAAATACTGTGAAATCCTCTCTCACACTGCCTTCAGTGCAAACCCATTACCACCACCTTTATGTTCTTTTCTCCTCTCTTTCATCTCTCAAGGGTCTCATCAGTTCATTGGACGGATGCAGGACTTTAGATTTTATCCTGCCACTCTGACCAACAGGTGAGCTGGATAGTGTAAGGCAGGAGACATGTTATTCATGTATAAGGCAGGCCTGTTTAAAGTAGACCGATGGAAACTGTGATTGACACGTGATAAAGAGGACAAGAGATAGAGACAGACAGACTGAATAGATGAGAAAGGGTTAGAAATGAGGAGAAATACACCGAGTTACTGTATGGATTGAAGTGACAGGGGAAGAGGGACAGGAAGGAGAGAGAAGGGGAAGACTAATCGTT
Organism: Symphodus melops; assembly: GCF_947650265.1. Lineage (NCBI taxonomy): Eukaryota > Metazoa > Chordata > Actinopteri > Labriformes > Labridae > Symphodus > Symphodus melops. The sequence continues at coordinate 20,507,239 of NC_136693.1, read as the reverse complement.
GCATCTTCAGATCCATACTGCTTCCAGAGGATTTTCCTGAGAATTCAATACGAGGCAATTAGTGTTTTGCTTACCAGTGATGTACTGCACACAGCGAGGACTTTGAGCTTACAAATGACTCTCATCGAGATTAGGATGAGACAAAATGTGAGACTTGAGTTTTTAGTTCAGGCCTTTGATTTTCTATTTTACAATACGTTCAAAACAATGTGCTGAATAATAACCTGTGACTTCAAGCTAAATGATTCTTAACTCAGCTTTCCCTCTGTCCAATGAAATGTGCATTTCTAGAATCAGTTTTGTGTTCTGAAAATGATCGACTGTTTTTAGAGAAATAGTGGAGATGTACACGGGGGTCCTGCCTGAGCTGCATGCCCAGCCTGAGTGTCGCTGTCCTCCCAGTCACCCCAGAGTGCATCCGTTAGTTGAGAGGTAAAGCACATGTTCTTTAGTGTTACTGCTCTCTGCTTCATATTATTGTGTTTTTATTCAACATGAGTTGACGTCAATGTTTCCCTTTTCACAGATACTGCATTCCCAGCGGTGTTGAAGACATCACCAATGATCGAGTCTCAAGACTCAACCTGAATGCCCACCCACTCAGTTATATCAATGATCAGGACATGGGCACCACATGGCTCTCTAAGATCATGTCAACGCAGGAACTAGATGAAGGACTCACTATTACTGTGGACTTGGTTAATGGACAATACCAGGTAACAAACACACAGTGTATGATTCCACAGTAATAATGAAAAATCATAAAAAGAATCATTTCAAGAAAAGGCTGGTTTACTGTGGAGTAGTGGACTGAACGACAACTCGATTAAATTCAACGAGTGACCAGCGGAGATGAGCAGCACGACTTTCAGGCGTTCAGTCTTTACTTCACAACTTTCACTGTAGACTGAAAGATCAACTACTGTGTTGCAGATAGTCGGGGTTTAAACGCTCCAAGGTGAAAACACATTCTACTAAAGGAGCTTCAGAGCTGCACAGAAATGACACTCTGTGGACTTTTCTGAACACAGTGGAAATGGTCAAGCAAAAAGACTGTTTCAACATTTTTTGTCTCGGGGGGACGCCGATGGTTAGACATACATAGATATATAGACATTTAGAGAGATAGAGATCTGATTTCTCCGAGTTGGAGATGTGGGGGCCCAAATTAGCTCACTTTATTAAGATGGTCAATGAATCTATCCATATGTGAATTTGACCCAAACAACAGTATGCAGATGGGATTTTATGAACTTTATCAAACATAAATGTACTTAAAAAGGGATGGATTGGACAGTAAACGTGTCTTTGAGTGTGCAGTTGAAATGTTACCAGACAAACACTACAGAATCAGCTTGCACCTTATTGTGCAGTGGACAGTAGTTTTATCCTCTTTCCAAGCACTGCAATGACAGACGCGGGAGACGGAGAGAGATTGCTGGATTTGGGCGCTGTTGACACTGCGGCTGTCAAAAGACTCGTCCCTCTTCTCTCTGAAGTGTGTGTGTGTGTGTGTGAGTGTAGGCAGGATTTTGGGGGCTGTCCTGACGTCGTAGCTCGACTCAAGTCCTCAGATAAAAGACACTTTGTGAAGTTGTGGGTTTGTGTGTGTTTGTGTATGTGTGGGTTTGCAGGGTGGCTTAACGCGCTTCCTGCTGTGCAACCCAGTGTCCCGTCCCACACTGTAGAGGGGCAGATAACACTTAACACACACACCACACCTACACACAAACATCATGGTTCATGTGTTATGGAAAACCACGTGTGTTTAATGTGTAAATGTGTGTTTATACACCATGTGAGGACAGTGTTTTTAAAATATATCCATTAATTACATATCATGGACAGTTTAATATTTATCATTTAAACAAGAGTGGGACTCCATGGCACCTTTTTTTCAAAAACATCTCGTGTATCAACCCATTGTAATATTTGTCTTTAAAACAGAGGCCAGAAAATAATTTCTAATACAATCCAATATAACGAGATGAAAAAATATCCGCTCTCATTAAGGTCTTGAAGATGATTACGGAGAACAATAACTAAACGCAACCCAAACCTGAACATTTAAACTGTTGACATGGTTTGCATATCATCGATTTGAAAATCTGCTTTAATTCCTGCTAACTTTTACTCCTTTCTCCTCCAGGTATTCTATGTTATAGTTCAGTTTGGCGGCCTCTTGCCCGAGTCTGTACGTATCCAAAGACAGAGGCTTGACTTCACAAAGCTTGAGAGTGGAACCGACACAGAGCAACCCTGGGTGGACTGGCAGTTTATGGCCAGAAATTGCAGTGTCTTTGAAATGAAGAACAATGGTCGTTTACTGAGCCCAGACTCAGTCAACTGTTTGCAGCTACCCAGGTAGGTTGAATTTGTTGAAGAACCGATGAACAGTGATGACCTCCATATGATCGATAAAAGTGTGTCAAAAAGTTTCTATAAGAATTTGGTTTGCACTCTCATAGCTAAGACATTTTAGACTTTAGATAATTTTTTTTTTTACTTAACATCAACACTGCTACAGAAGATATTACTTAGTGAAATTAATCCTGAGATAATTTGGGAGGGTGAAGACACTTTTAATGAGATGACAGGACAATCTGTGCTGTTGTGGACCTGGAGAAAAAAACCTAAAATCGTTTGACCACATCAGGCCAAAGATTGATCTTTCAACTTGAAACCATCCTAAAAATATCTTAATGTGGAAAGACTATACATTCAATGCAGGCTGTTTATCTGTTTGGGGTCTTCTTCCCTTCGAAGCAGGACCACATGTTCCAGTTCTTGACTTTGGGTGGTCATGGCCTCTTGAAGGCAGACGTGATTACACAGAAAAGACTGGAGTTGGTGCATCGACTCACATGCCCAAAATATGATTAAAGAGAAATCAAAGGCAATCAAACACACACTCTGGCACTCTCGTAGTGACTAGGTTTATAAAGTTAAACACCTACGACGCTGCCTTGGCAGGTGACCGCTAACAGGCTCTAAGTTGGCACTGCACAGAGAACTGGACTTGGAAAAAACACACAAGCAATCTTGCGCACTAAATCTTGGCATAGCAGCTTGAATCAAAGCCTGGGTTGGCTGTAGATATAACAGGTATGAATAGATCACAGATGATGTAGTCTCTGCTTATTTTCAACTTGACTGACAAATGATATCACACACAACCTCTCCTGGCACAGTTATACATAACACTCATATTGGCATGAGAGCAATTGAACCTTACATTGGCAACATTATGATACACTCAGTGACATAAGTGGTTGATAATTCTATCAAAAACAGCGCTGCCTTTGATCCTGCAGGATTCATGTGTTTTTTTTTCTCTGAAGATTTATTTAGTCCTGCGAGAGAGAGATGGCCTCCTGAGCCTGCTGAGGTGTCGGGCAAGATGCATTAAACACAGTCAGTCATATCAGGTGTTTTTTTTTTTTTTTTTACCAGACAATGACATAACTGCAGGAGTAGAGTTAGGAAATCTTTTGCATCTTGTCTTTAAACACGGTGTGATGGTTTTGGGTCCGTTGCTCTGTTAAGGCCGTGGAGAGTGGAGGAAAACGACAGGCAAAAACTCACGTCCACACGATGCGGGGGATTCAATGCTCGTCGTTTATTAAAATAAACACTCCAACCTTACCAAGCCCGGTTGTACGGCTACTATCGTTTCATACATGAACAAAATAGTGCCATATTTGACCATCACTGTTATTCTATAAAGTAAAGAAAACAGGAGTGAAACAAAATACGTCCGACCAGCGTAGTGTGCGCATCGTTCCACGAGGAGCAGGCAGCACAGGCACTGCTTGATGACGTCGCCACTAAGCGACACAGTATTAAAGGTACATTCCATAAATCACAACCGTTACAACGGATAAACAGCATTACCCACACTAATCGAAGTCAAGCGCTTGGAAAAAAAATGTAAATTGGAGAGGGTTAAACACTGCCCAGTGTTTTTTTTTAAAATTATTATTAATTACCTAATGAATTGAATTCATTATGAGCTATTTCATTTAAAGACATAACAATAAAAGAAGTTGTGGATACCTTCCAGTTGAATCATGGAGCCATTTTGTGTTAACATAACTGATCTTGTTGACATCTCTTTGTTCGCTTCTGTTTAGCTCTGCATATTAATATTATTTTCTTAATATGCATGCCTTTTTTACAAGATGTTTTGGGCCATTTGCCTTAATTGGTTAGAGGAGCTGAAGAGAGGGAAATGTTGGGAGGAGAGAGTGGGCCGAGGTCGGATTCAAACCCGCAGCCGCTGCTAAGAGGACTAAAGCCTCCGTACATGAGAGATGAGACGTTTGAGTGTTCTTTGCTGTGTTTCAGAGACGTGCCTTACTCTGGAGGTAACATCACATTCAGCCTGCTGACTCCGGAGCCAAACATGAGGCCAGGCTACAATGACTTTTACAACACACCTGACCTGCAGAAGATGGTACATGCCACTAAGGTCAGGATACAGCTGAGAGGACAATACCACACCAACGCATCCCGGGTGAACCAAAGACACAGATACTATGTCATCAATGAGATCACCATTAGTGGCAGGTGAGGAGATACACGTGAAGACGTCTTATGGATAGGTAGTTAAGAGGTATTTTCGAGTCATTCTCTTAAACAGAAACAAATGTATGTGTTGATCCACTTTTCGTGTTTACAGCTATAATTAGTACCTTCAAAGGGAACAACATTATTTTCATATAGTCTGTTTTCTTGTCATGTTGTCCCTGTCACTTGTCAGATTTTTATTGAAGCTTCATAATTGGTCGTGAGAAACACTTGAAGATCGTTTTCGTCCTGTTTTGTAAAAGAAAAAAAAAGTGTGAACAGTTCCACATCTAGATAAAATATTTTGACACAGACTGTTGAGTTTCAGTTGAGCTTTCTGAGACTAATTGTGAACACATCTCTTCATTAGACTGACAGAGTGACTGTTTTTTTATGACTGTGGTAATTATAGGATTATGCAGGAGGCAATCATCTCTAACTCTTTCTCTCCCTCCCTCTCCCTCTAAGCTGTTTTAATTAGTAGCTTGTTACAGTGAAGTAGGAGAAACAGAGACTTAGAGCTGCTGAAATCTCATCTCCGCATTCTTCATCACTAACTGCCTCGTCCTGCCTGTCATACTTCTCCCATCTCTTCCCTCTACATTCTTTATGAAGCATGTAAACAGGCTCGTGAGACTGCACTGAACTTGAGAGTGCGTGTCTTTTCTCTGAGCATTTTTTGTGTCAAGATAAAGTTTCACTTATATGAGATACTACAGGATACATGTGGCAGAAGAAGCCTTTTTCATCAAACTTGGCAGGAAGAATAACGTGTTTATAGCTTGGCCATTATTAGTTAGCAAAATGTAATATTAGTCTAACTATTTTTAATTGACCATAAAAACTTCACACATGTCATTTCTGTACATTAGTTCTTGTTTCTGACACACATGCTCGTAGGTAACAATATGCTAACAAAAAGCTAATGTCGTCAGAGCCAGTTTATATTCTGTAGCTCTGAGAGACAGAAAACCTGGAAAAGGGAATGTTTTTTAACCTTTGCTTGCCTTTTGTCATTCACATTTTAAAAGAAGGGAGACAGTTTGTAAAATGTTGTATTGTTGTCCACCCAGTAAATGTGCCTTTCTCTTTGTCTCTGGACAGATGTGAGTGTCATGGCCATGCAGACCACTGCGACACCAGCGTGACACCTTACCGCTGCGTGTGTCTGCCTGAGAGCCACACAGAGGGAAACAATGTAAGAAAGAAACACCTTATCATAAATCTGATGAACCATTGTAACTTCTCATGTCGTCTATTAGTGAACGTCATCCTGTTTCATTTGGATATGGACTGTTGACATCGTGATTTTCTCCTTCTGTAAGGTTCATGTATGAACAACCTGATCTCGAGGATTTCAGAGACACACACACACACACACACACACACACACACACACGCACACGCACACGCACACGCACACGCACACACACACGCACACACACACACTCTGTACCAGCCCCTATAAAAGGTTCCTATCTTCTTTTAATATTTCCTAGTTTTCGTGTTTCGTGGCGTAATTGGTCAAGCTTTTGGACACATGCTCTGTGTAAACAGTCTAACTGTTTGGTTAACAGAGGCATCAGTGCAGGCTGATAGCAGAACATTGTATTCTGTAAAGTTGCACATAACTGACAGCTGACATAAGTCTGCTGTAAAGACTGTGTTCATTATGACAGCTGAATATGTGATATCTGCCACAGAATGCTCGCACACTTTCAAAGAGATTAGAAGAGTCTTTAAGTTTTTACTTTTCACATTCTGCTTAGTTTGTGGGAGTAAGGGTTTAACTTGGACATGAAAGGGGTGAGTTTGTGGGTGGCGGTAATCTGGTATCAATACCGGCAGCATCATTACATTCTGTCATGACGTGGATATTTGCCATACCGTCATCACTGGTCTAAAAAAAACAGCTCGAACTCCCACACTGGGAAGCTGCAGAGTGCCGGCTTACGATTTGACTTCAGTGTAGTTTGATGTTAACCGTCGCCTCAGGACCAGACCTTTGCTTGCAACAAAGCTAATAGAAGTTGCCAGGTAATAGTAGCCATCAGCCCAACAAGCCTCGAGCCGGTCAGCAGTGAAAAGTTCAGTATGACTGCTCCACCTCACTGAAGCACCGAACAGCCTGCATTATTCACTACTTATGTATCATTCATACACCGACATCTTCGTGTGTGTGTGTGTGTGTGTGTGTGTGTGTGTGTGTGTGTGTGTGTGTGTGTGTGTGTGTGTGTGTGTGTGTGTGTGTGTGTGTGTGTGTGTGTGTGTGTGTGTGTGTGTGTGTGTGTGTGTGTGTGTGTGTGTGTGTGTGTGTGTGTGTGTGTGTGTTTCAGACAGAGGCGACAAAAGGACTTCAGTGGAAAAGTACAGCTGCCAACAAGCAGCTGTTCAATCGGTTGTCTTGTTTGCTCTCAAACACAAATGACAAACACCCTCCTACACACAGCCTTGCATTTAATAGTTTTAGTCTCACATGAACTCCAGACTATGATAAAAGTTTTCATAGAAAGCACTTTTACACACACAAACACACAAACCCATAAAACACACAGGCTCATTTGTACATTGTCAGTTATTTACCATCTTGCAGACTGATGCTGGAAAGACATTTCTGCAGCTTTCTGTTTCTCCTTTATCCACTTTTTTCCTCTCTCTGGGTCCCTATCCCACCTCAACCACTTCTCTTTGTCGATCACCCTCTCTTTCTCTCTCTCTCTCTCACTCACACTCTGTCTTTCCCTCCCGGGTCTCACTCTAAATAATGTCTCAAATCGACTAGAACAATGACATTCCCTCAGCATGCATCTCTAATCAGCTCTCTTTCTCTCTCTGTTTGTCTTTCGCTTCATTTCCCTCCACTTCCCCTCTCTCTTTAGTGCCTCGTTTTCCAAGTATTTAATTTATCTCTGTTTGCTTCTTTTTTTTTTCTCGTGTTTCATCCTTCTACGTCCTCCATACAATATTTCTTACCATCTTGTCTTTTCTTTGTTTCTTTTGTTCTCTCTAATACATGTAATAATTGTTTTGTGTGAAAGACAGGCAATGAAAAACAGCAATGTGGGCATGTTTAGGTGTGTTAGGTTAAACCCATGTCTACCAGGATTTTTCTTCACTCAGTGATATAAGCGTGTAAAGGAGTGTGTGTTAAGGGACCGGCCTTTTTGTGTGATCATCGGTGTGTGCAAGTGTATTTGATGTGCCGTGTGCACTTTTCTCTTCCACCTGTCCATGTCATCTCCCTGAGTGAATATTCAGGACCTTTCTTCTGTCTCTGTAATATTGGAGCATAAAAGGCTGCTGGGAATATTAGCGTTTAATATTGCATGCGTTCTGTTGACTCGGATTGGCCTAGCACCATGACGGATGTTGTACTAATCTGCAGAATTTCCACAGTGACATTAAAGTGACAGAAATGCTCAGACATGTGTCAAGATGATCAACGGGGGCCTCAGAAGACACACTCTTAAACTCTCACTCGCACACTTTAACACACATGCACACAGCCGCACACACACACACTCTCCCACTTTCTCACTCTGTCTTTTGATTCTTTCTTATGTGCACTCTGTGTCGGACCTGATCTCTCATTCTGTCATTCCGTCTCTGTACGCCTCTCTACAGCTGATGGATTCAGTCAAGTCTGAAAGCTATATCATACTTTTGTACACCAGGTTATATACTTTATTTTAGGTTGTATAATTTTTTGACTGTATGGAATTGTATTTTTGCAGGGTTCAAAAAGTGCGACCAAAGAAATCTAGGTGAGGTGCGAAACAATCCACACTACCTTTCTTAAAAGCCAGCTTGTGGGTTTATTATTTCTCACCCAAAAGAGACACTATAGTTTCATCACACTCGTGGGTGATTTGACTCAAACTCCAACTTAGTGTCTATGTGGGAATTATTATTTTTTAAACTGTAATCGAAGTTCAACTTCATTTTTGCATTAAAGCTACAGTTAGATTTGTGTTGACTTTGGCGCCCCCTGTGGACAAGGCAGGAGCTTCTGTCCTGTACGAGTGTAAGTTGTGTTTTCGATAAAAAAAGCAAAAAACATTCTGCTTTTTTAATCTAGTCTAATCATTTATCTATCAAAGGGAATCTTTGCTGTAGAGAAAGAGGTAACTCTTTTGTTTCTCCTCTGACCTGTGGCAGTCAGCTACAAGGATGCAGAATAGCTGTAAAGAATCATTAACCTGGTGGCACAGTGGTTAGTGCTCGTGTCCCCATGTATTGAGGCTATCGTCCTCATGTGGGCGGCCCGGGTTCACGTCCGGCCTGTGGCTCCTTCAGCGCATGTCGATTCCCACTCTCTCTCCGTGATTATCCTACCTCTGTAATATATAAATCCTAAAAAAAGAAAAGAATCATCAACCTGGTTGCTGATGTTGATGATGACACTCTTGGTTAGTGTTCGGTCATTGAACAGTATTTGATTTGATGTGTTTATGTATAGTCTACATTTATTTGTGTCTCTATTCGAATCTTTGTCTGTGATTGCAGCATTGTGCAGGATCTCTGCCGCTAAAGTTTGCCTCAGCAGCAGATTTTCACTTACACTGGGGTTAACCGGGTTAACTTAGGACACACACAATACAGCACAGGTGTGTACACACAAACACGCCATCACATGTGCAAGTGGCACGACCTTTCCAGTTAGAGCGTGAAATTGGTCATGGCATTTAGGATAAGATGAGTTTCCCCGGCAGATAAGAACACATACACACACACACACACACACACACACACACACACACACACACACACACAGATGCTTGTGACAGGCCATCTGAATGTCCACATATCCATTAGAGTAGCCTCCACACTCAGCAGATTCTGTCGAAACATTCAGAGTGAATATAAGATGTTTTCCTTTACTCTGCAAAACAGTTCAGGCAAACACAAACACACGTACATGTTTCGTATGCGTTGAAACAGACCAGAAAAACATTTTGTAAGCTCATTACAAAGTATACTTTTTTTTAAATTTTGTAAATGCTGCTTTATCTACTGATGATGTCTGTCATGATGATCTTGTCCAATAGTTTAAAAAGTCAAGATTCAGTCTATGAAGTAAGTTCTGACAGACTTACTTTTTCTTCAGAAGGATGGACTTATTTTTACAATATTTTCTGAGCAACATTATATTGTTCACAGAGCTTCCATTTAGCAGAAAGATGAAAGCAAAAACAATAAATATAATGTACATATAATCCATCCTATATGCTGTGCTCTATTGCTGCTGGAACAGTGCGTGGATGATGGAGCACCATCAAAACCTTTTGTATGAAGAAGAGAATGAACGTGTGCAGTTTCCTTTTAACTCCCAAACACCGGTCCCTCGACTAATTAGCAGGCTGGGAGAGAGGGAAGGTAACGCAATGTTGAATGAAAAGAAAAGAGATGGAAGAGAAAAAAAAAAAACTCTCTCCCTTTCATTTGGTATGGTAATATTTCCCGCTCACATATGAGAACAAGCAGTTGGGGGACGGCAGAGATGGAGGGGGGGTTTGGGGCGGAGAAGCGAGAAAGGGGAGAGGTAGGAAGCCAGGGGAGATGTACAGAGTGATTTGTTTTTCAGAAAGCCAGGAGATAGAAAAGGAAGGAAGGGTTGGGAAGATGGAGGAGGAAGTAACCACGTCTCACTCTTTAACTCGTCCCATGTGGATGAGTTGAATAGTGTGATGTAGTGAGAGCTGTTCAAAGTGCAGAAATAGAGGTACCTTTTGATATGTGAAACGTTTCGGGGCACAGAGCAGCAGCCTGGTAAAGCAGTGTGGACAAACACAGAGAGGCGGTTTGTTAATCCAGGTGTGACATCAGGTACAACTGAAGCCAAGTTGCATGACTGACAGCTGAGCAGGAGACACACAGAATGAACAGGAACATGCAAACATGCTGCAATCCAGTGGAATTACATGTCCCAAGACACACTCCTGCTCGTGTGTTTAGGTCCTTTGCATGCGTTTCTTTTTTCCTCATTTGTTTCTATGTTGGTGTGTGTCTGTGTCTGTGTTATGTCTCATGAGAATCCCATGCTGCTTCATTAGATCCTTTTAATAATCACCCAACTCTCTGGACGCTGTACACACACACACACACACACACACACACACACACACACACACACACACACACACACACACTTTAGATCTTGATTGTTGTTTGGAGAGCAGGTGTATTTTTCTTCTTGAATCTTGAGTTTTTAAATTAGCAGACAGTCCACTTCTCCCAACCGTTTCCCCAAACGTCCACCTTTTAGTTTGTCCACCAAGAAGAGCGGAAAATACAGAAAAAGAGTAATAAACACAGTAGCAAAAATACAAACCGATACAGAGTTTTAATATCTAAAGTGCAATGATATCTAATATGCAAAAATATCTAAATAAACAAAACTGTCGCAATAAATGAAACAAACATTACAGAAGAGTGTGATTTGCTGTAGGTGTAATGCAGTGATCAATTACTGAACAGAGACACCTGTAAAGATACTTAGTGGAGTTTTGAAGTCGTCAGACTTTGGTACTGAGCAATATAGGAAACGTCTAAATTCTGATTACAGTTCATTTAATGCAGTGTTTGTTAGCGACTTGTCTTTGGCCTCGTGCTGGTTAAAGCAACACATGGGGCAGTTTGCCTGACAACAAATGAATCAACAATCTTTTTCTTCCCCTTCCTTCTTTTGCTGGCTTCTTTTTATGGCTAATATCTCTTGCTAATAAACATACAGATCGTTTTATATGTGATTATTATTTCATGTCCCTTCAGTTTTACATTCTTTATTTTAAAATGCTTTAAAATGTCTTTTTAGATTTCCTATTTTCATCGGTTTCCTGCATGTTTTCTCTCTTCCCCTTTTCTCTCATATACAAAACAGGAGCTGTATCCACCCCCCCACCCCCACCCCCACCCCCCATCTGCCTCTGCCTCCCCACCCGTCTTTGTGTGTCATACATAATGGGTCCAGTGCAGGCGTGCATGTGTCACACATGGGAGGAACTCCTGTGTTTTTTAATACATTTTTAATCCTGCCATTTGATGCCCCCCTTGTCCACCATAATTTGTACTGACTGCTGAACAAAATCAAAGGGCCTTGTACTTGCTGCTTCTTCTGCTCTCTGCTACAAAAAAATGCATTTTTTATATCACTTTTTCCCCCCTTCCTCCCCCCGACACACACCTTGCTATGTTTATTTTGACATGAAAGTGGCCCTGTGTGAGAGCTCAGACAGTTGCGAGTCACTCCTCATTAGCAGTCAGATTCGCCTATTGTGTGTGTGTGTGTGTGTGTGTGTGTGCGCGCGCGTGTGTGTGTGTCTTTGCATGTGTGTATATGTATGTATCTGCCTCTTATTATATAGTAGAGAATACCTCTGTGTTTCCTATTCAGTCATGTGTATTATTCTCCTCTCTCTTTAGATTAAGACTTACACGGACCACTGATTTTTGTCTCTTTATATTTCCTCCACACTCTGATTCTGTGTCTCTTTTTCTCTGTCATTCATTGTCTTTGTTCCATAAAAGCAAAGGTTTCATTGTCATGGGACAGGTTTGACATGCACGCTTGCACAATTATTTCCAGTAAATGAGCAGTTTCTGATATTTCTTTTATACGTCACTTCTCAACATTAATTGCTGTGAATATCTCAAGTCAATTTATTTAAACAATGCTATTTTTTCAACCGGCAAAGCTTTTTTTGTTGTAGTACATGTACATGTTGTATTATCACTAAAGGTCATATGTTGGCATTCGAATTTGACAGAGACACATAGATCTTGTTTTCATCTTCTGTTGTATTTAGGTTATTTAGCAAAATGCTCACGTGTTGTGTTGAGAAGCTTCGAAGTCAATAAGTAGATTTTGATGATAATTGTTATTGTATCACATCAGCATGTTAGTTAACAGTACATTTATACAAAATGTACACATGTATTTATATACTTTGTGCATCTATTTTGCACAGTGCCAACACTGTGCTCCCCTCTACAATGACAAACCGTTCAGGTCAGGTGACCAGCTCCAGCCAATGAACTGCAGAGCCTGCCAGTGTCATGGCCATTCCCTGTCCTGCCATTATGATGTGAGAGATGATGATCAACCAGATGAGCACTATCGAGGAGGAGGAGGCGTCTGTGACGACTGCATGCACAACACCACGGGTACAAGTTATCAGTTATAACTTACTTAATAAACACTAAACCTCTCGATCAGTGATAACAAATAAGCACTTTGAAAGAGTTAGAAAACAGATGTCCTTAGCCTTTAGGGGATTCTCCTCTCATTTTGTAGTTGTGAGCTGTTCATGCGTTGCTATTTTGTCACTGTAATGCCTGAGTCATTTCTTCAACTGCAGTAAAGCCACTTTCCCACAAATAAAGATTTAAACCAGGATGTTTAAAGAGATGATCTCAAAGATGATCTCAAAGGAAGTCTATTTCTTTGACTCTTCAGCTTCTGTCTCTGTCACTCTCAGGAAAGAACTGCGAGCTGTGTATAAAAGGCTTTTTCAGGCTGGAGGATTCTGATCCCACTTCAGTTGATGTGTGTCGGCCTTGCCACTGTTACACCACTGGAACAGTGAACGGCAGCATGGAGTGTGAGCAGGTATACATCAAAGAAAAAACAAATTCCCTTCTTTCTTGAATTTAGATAATGTCCACATTTTCAAATCATTTAGAAATGTTGATTTGTCTTCCTTCTCCTCTCCCTTTCTTCCTCTGTGACTTTATCTGCAGGTCAGTGGTCAGTGTCAGTGTAAACCTGCAGTCACAGGCCGGCGGTGTGCAGACTGTTTGCCTGGTTGGTATGGTCTTCAGGCCTCAAATCCAAATGGCTGTGAGCGCTGTAACTGCAGTGACATTGGCATCTTCAGTAATTCAGCAGGAGGAGATCCCAGATGTGACCAGGACACGGGACAGTGTCAGTGTAAACCGCATGTCACAGGTAAACAGAAAACTGTTGTGAACCTACTTTAGGTGTGATCTCTTTTCTTTGTGGGGTTTTTATTTTGACAATACATTTGGTGTTTTTTGTTTGTACAGACTAGTTTTACTTTCTAGTTTTCAGAGACTATCAGGTCTGTTGGGGAAGAAACTACGGTGGTTGGTAGGGGTCAAACGCTCGGCAACTGATGAAACGATAAACATTTAGAAAAATGTACAGCGTAATTACATTCAAAAGCAAATGCAAAGACACAAACGTGCTGCAAAAAAACAAATGTGTTACAAAACAAACAAATGCGCTGCAAAGACAGAAACTAAATTTGAATAAATAAAAAAAACACACATTCAGAAAACGAGCAAATACAGAAACGTGCTGCAAGTTCAGCCAAAACAGAAGTGTTTCAGGCCTGTAGGGGCGCTCTGTGGATGTGTATTTACTGGAGAGACAGCTAGGTACACGAAGTTTAGTTTAGATGTGGAAGTCATAGCGTTGAATGACACAGAATAAGATCAATAAACACGGAGAGTGATGCGACCGGGCTGGGATTTTGACATCAGTCAGTTTAACATCATCAATCAATGACCCTTGACCCACGGAGAGCCCACCGTCTGGGGCCTGACAAGTTCAAAGTCCTGGTGGACTGAAGTCCCAAAGCCTACTCAAGCCGGGCAACCTTAGCCACCTTAACAAAGCCACCGGTAAACCAGACTTAATTTCTGCAAGTTGTTAGTTTTAAGTTGTGTTTGTACACAATAGACAGTGGGGGCATAACCCCCGAGAAACCGGGGTGTTGATCGGTGTGCTTTGGTAATAAATCCACTTCCCCGTCCTCCTGCATCTGTAAAGACCTCAGTGGAGATTCAGTAAGCGCAGCCCTGGTATGCCTGGATCCAAGCCCGGGGCATCGCTCCGGTGCTCCCCGGAGTCAAACGCTGTGTGCACCTTTTTAAACTACAATAAAACTACAAACTCGTAAACCAAGCAAAACTGTTGAAAACAAGCCTACTCTCTCCTTCGTATATAAAAAAAAATGATAAAATGAACAGCGGATTCCAGTTTTTCCGTTGATTCTCCAAACATAAAGAACAATGAGAGCCTAAAGACAGATGTGTTTACACACATTTAATTTTGTTTTGGGAGTTTGCATTTGCTTTTGAATGTGCAGCGTTTCTGAATATGATGCATGTTTTTCTAAATGTTTGTCGTTTCATCTGTTTCCGAGAGTTTGACCCCTACCGACCACCGTAAAAAACAGACACAATCTTTTGTTTGGGAGTCAAACACAGATGGGGGTTCATGACACCACTGCACTACCCACTGCAGGCCCAACATCCTCACCCTGCATTTTATTTATTGTAATATAATGAAAGAAAAAAGGAATTTAACAGCAACATCAAGAATGTCTTCAGACTTATATATTTGAGTCCAGCAGCACACACCTTGGCACCAAAAGTTCCTACAATGGGGGCCAATAATAGCTACTCTTATAAATCTCTACTTTATTTGGTAGCATGTGCTGTTCATGAAACAGTTACTCTGTTTAATTATCCAGTTATTGCGTCTTATTTAATACCCAGGCACAGCTGCTCATTTGGGTGCACACACACAAAAAAAGTGCATAAACTAAGTACACACACACAAAAAACGGTGAAGTGTACAAACACAAACATAACACACACGCATATCCCAAAGTGTTTTTCCAGCCAAAATAAATTTTCTGCGAGCGGTGCTTCCAGCCGTTGTGCTTCTCTTTGTGATAAATGGTTTCACTCTCTCCCCTGTGTGTCTTTGAAGAGCAGGCTCGTATGAAATGCAAAACCGGCCAACGCTCCCCAACACAACGCATCATAGTTATCGCTAAGCCTCCCTATCAAGGGCCCACGGATGTGCGTGTGGATACGGGCGTGTGCATTTGAACTTATGAATGTGTGTTAAATGTTAATGTATATGTAAGAGAGAGAGTGTTATTGCTGCTGTTGTCTTTATCTGACTGTATTGTATGATTGAAACAGTTTCTGTGCATATGAGCAGAAACATTGTAGCATATGTCTTTATGGGCGTGTGTGTGCGTATGCGTGTGTGTGTGTTTATGTGTGCTTCCAAACAAGGACTAAGCTTGTATTTAATTCTTCTAATTCATTGCCAAGTTGATTAAAACAAACTGCTGCAGCCTTGTATTTCTCACACTTCTCCTTACAAGACCCACTTTCTTTCTTTTTTTTTTTTTTCCGTCCTTGTTTGTTCGGTTGCTCCCACAGGTATTTTTCAGAAATGAGATTTGATTATGGCAATTTATTACCGCCAAGCTGATACTTTGAGTGGAGCAATGGCAGGCACGCTTCAGAGGGATGGAATTGAAATGTGTGCACACAGACGCAGATACACACATGCAGCCTCGTGCACGCTCATAACAAGGTGCCAGGGTGCAGTGTGTACATAATAGTGTTTGAAATGGTGATGCATGAGCCAGTTAACCAGCTGGCTACTGATAAAAGGGCCGGGCCATGTCCGAGAAAGCACACACACACACACATACACACACAAAACAGACACTTATATGCATGCGTGCACACAAGCAGGCCCCATCACAGAACTATCTTTCCTTCTAACGCTCTTTAGACTCATTCTCAAACCTTTCTTACCTTTGACCTCTGTTCGTCCTCTTAGTTTTCTGTCTTTGTTGTTCTCTTAGGTGTTCTCTCATCTTTCAGTGTGTTGACTTTGTAAACAACTTGTTTATCTTACATTGTGTGAGGAATTCTTTATCACTTGTTATGTCTAATTGGTAAATGATAACCTAACCTACCATAGTTAGGGTCGTAATGATCATTATGTCTGCCTGCAGATTTAACACATTTGGACAGGCACACAACATTTCAACACACACACGCAAGCACACACACATATCTCCATGGCACTGGTTATGAAATATGATCTATAGAGGGAAATATATTCATATCTATAAAATCATTAAAGTGGTCAGACCAGGGGAAATGCCAAGTGTCTGCTGCGCACAACCCACTTACCCTGACACACACACTTGGTTCTGTGCACTAACACACACACACACACACACACACACACACACACACACACACACACACACACACACAGGAATGCTCTCATGGAATTCAAATCCACCCACATAGGAACGCACACACACACACACACACACACACACACACACACACACACACACACGGCGGCTGTGGTGACTGCGGTGCCCTCAGGCATCCATTTAGGGACAGATTGCCTGTCATGGAATACGTATGGCATATTCAAATAAGGCCTGCTCACTCACACTACATATCATAGTTTAACAAGCCTGATAGCCCAGCACTGCGGCTGAAACCATAACACCTGTGTTTGTTTTTGTATAATCGTAATACACACAGTGAAAATAAATGTACTAAGTTATTTTTCACATTCATAATAAAGTGCCGAAGTGTCTGAAGACTTTGGGATCAGAAATATTGAAAGATGTGGAATTTTAAAGAAATTTAAAGTGCTGAATATTCCCAATAAACGTTTTATTGAGTTGATTTCTTTGCTCATTTTTACATTTTGTAATGTCTATATACATATATAAAATATTTTTATCTTGTGAAAACTTATTGATAATGAACTGTTTTCGGAGATAATTTTAAAAATCAAGGCAACAGAACTCACCTTGTCTTATTTTTGTATGGTATATTCCACTCTCATTTCTGTGTTCCTCCAGCCATTTTTCCATCCCTCCATCTCTTTACTTTCTTTCCCCTCCACTCTTTTCTTGTAGTTGCTTAATTTATTTATTTTCTCGCTCAGTGAAATTAAGTGTTTGGCCTTAGGTGAGTGATCCATCATATATAGAGGGCCTGGCCTTAATGATGGCAGTTTTATACACTCACCGACCCTTTATTTTGCTCTCGTTTACACACACACACACACACGCACACGCACGCACACACGCACACAAACTTGCATGCCTGCTAACAGGGAGAGACGCAATACTTGTTGGTGAACAACTAAGCATCAATTCCTATTTTTACTTTTATTTCCTTTGTGATTCACACAGCTAGAACTCTGTTCTCCTCTCAACCTGTCTAAAATGGTTTTCTCTCTCTCTCTCTCTCTCTCTCTCTCCCCCCCCCCCCCCCCCCCCCCCCCCCCCAGGTGTATCTTGTGACCGCTGTGAGTTTGGTTATTGGAACCTGTCCCACCCAGATGGTTGTGTCCCTTGTGACTGCGACCCCCTGGGCTCCCTCAGCTCGTTCTGTGAGCCTGATGCGGGCCAGTGTGAGTGTAAGCCCGGGGTGGGGGGACAGCGCTGTGACTCTTGTGGCAGGGGTTCTTATGGTTTAAGACTGGAGGGATCCTGTGCCCCCTGCAACTGCTCACAAGCAGGGACAGCACCTGGGACAGACTGTGATCCTTTCACAGGGCAATGTGTTTGTAAGGCAAGTGTACCAGTATCCTTTCTTCATTATAGTTTAATCAATACTTAATATAGCAACAGCTTGTTTTCAATATCGCCGTGTCCATGTTAATCAAAATACAACATGTTGCAAAAAGTTAAATTCTTTCTTAAACTTCTTTTTAAACCTATGAGTTCACTGATTGCTAATTATCAATGAAAAACAGTTACACTCTCAAATAGATTGAAAATGTGACTTTTAGAAAAAAGAGTCAAAGACAATAGTCACCTTGTTTTCATAGTCGAATTTAGTTTGTAAAAAAAAAAAAAGGTGGAATATCATACCCCACCTTTAAACAAGTTCATAACATTTACCTTGAATTCATAGGTAAAGAAAAACAATCATTAGAAAATGACAAATAGATGAAAAAAATAAAGTAACAAAAGGAAACGGTCATTTTTCATGAGCAAGCTAACACCTTATTGGCAGTTATTGTCTCTGATGTGTTAGGGGTCTCTCTGTTGATTTTGTTTTCATGACACTGAATTCACTTCTTGTTTCGACCCATCCCATCACCAGTATGTTAACTATTCCTCAGTTTTTGATTCTTGTTTTCTATTACAGGAACATGTGTCAGGCCATAGTTGTGACTCTTGTCGTCATGGCTTCCACACCCTGGAAAAGCGAAACTCCCTGGGCTGTCTGCCGTGCGCGTGTGACACCAGTGGCACCGCGCCAGAAGGTGTGTGTGATATGTGGACTGGACAATGCCCCTGCCGAGAGGGGGTGGAGGGAGCACGGTGCACCGACTGTGCTCTTAACTACTACAACAGCAGCCTACAGCTCCAGAGTAAGATGACACAGAGCTTCAGCCAAATTCAAGAGTCTTCTTTAATTTAGAACAACGCTGTTTGCAAACTTTCCAAGACAATGTTACTCATTTCTTAATCAGCTAGTTTCATGCATTAATTAAGCGACGGCTTAGTCATAGGGGTTCAGATAGAATAAAAGTCATTCTTAATTTTGGGGCATACATTGTCACACATTTGCCTTCAGCATATCATTTTTGTCTGCAGATATATTAGATTTTGTTGTGTTGGGATTGAAATTGAAAATCTATTTTTTGCCTGCTGATGTTGCTTTGTGTCCTGTCAGAGGGTTTGTTTGAGGGCTGTGTGCCGTGTATCTGTGACCCCAGAGGAACAGTGGCAGGGTCAGTATGTGACAGCAACACAGGCCAGTGTGTTTGTCTCCCTACACGCTCCGGACAGGACTGCAGTGGCTGCCGACCAAGTGAGTTTGATGAGAATAATGGATTGAAGGCCCCCGCTCCTCACCATACACACCAACCTATACCGACATAACGCACGGGTCGACATTGTGTTTGTTAAAGGTAGAGGCTGTTGAATCATTGTTACAGCATGTAAAAGCAGTATTTAAACTGGGCCCCGCCTCCGGGGCTCAGTGCCACCAGAAGTGCACACGCACTGCAGAACCAAGCCTGTACGTTTACTGCTTGTACCGTCTCTGCAAGCTACCTGAGAATATTACATTTATTGTAATGGAAAAGGCGATTATTTAGCACCAAACGAGCTAACTGCTGGTTCCAACATAAGGCAGGCCACTCCTTATCAACGGATGAAAGCAACTTTGTTCAACTGTGTTTGTCAGCGGACGTTATCCGTGCAGCATTTTGCCTCAATATGATTATATTTTCTTTACTTTGTCATTATGTCTGCATCTGTCATATGCATGGGCTTGAATCACTTTCAATGGCTGAATTGCATCCAAAGTCACTTGTCATTGGCTGGGGGAAACGCACCAGTTCCCAATTAAGACCAAACTAAATATTAACATGTAGGCTGAGGACAGGCTTGCCACCACCACATGTATGGAGGCCCAGAAGTGCTGCTTGAATGACAATATCTTTGTCCTCGTCTGTAAGTTATTTTTTAGGAAAAGTTACTGACTCTATCTCTAACTCTTCTTTGGGGGAATATCAGGGTTTGTGAATGATACATATTAACAGTAACTGTAAGTTAGGATTGAACAAATAGATTATTCATAAACAATCTACATAGATTACTACCTGACAAACACTCTATCCAAAGATGAATCTTAGGAATTCATGTCATGTGTCTAATAGCCCCGTTTCCACCAAGTGGTCCAGTTTTGTTCAGTTCATTACGGTAAACCCTGAACTTTCTTGCGTTTCCACTGCCAACCGCACCCTAATTTGGTAAGCGGAGTGAAAAGCCAGATGGAGATAGCTGAGTTCCAACACAGTGTCAGCCAGCTATTAATTAAGTTCAACCAAGAAGAAGAACAGGGACACAGTAAACCGTAAAAGACCTTTAGGGTTGGATCAGTACCATTGGTACCCCAACAGAAGGGTACCAGAAAAGTGGAACGGTACAGATCCCTTATTTTGGTACCATTACCAACTCTTGTTGGGGGAAACACCATTAAATGTGTACCACACCAAACCGAACCAAACTGAACCGGACCACCTGGTGGAAACAGGGCTTATGTAGCAAGTATGAGTACACCCTGTAATTGTTATTAGAAAAAAGTTGTTTGCATTCGTAAAAATCTACAAATTTGGAAAATGTGCACATGAAAGAGGAAAACAAAGGAGCAAAAAAGGAAGATAAAAATGTTCTTGATGGAAAGATTAATGAAGATATACAAAAGCAATCAGTTTGATTCTTTTTCTGTCTATGATGTTTCTTCTGTCTAGACTTCTACCTCTTTCCTGATCAGAGCATGTGTGTGGAGTGTGACTGCCATCCCATGGGAGCTTTGCAGCGTGGTTGTGAGGGTCAGACTGGACAGTGTGCGTGTGCCCATCTCTCAGTGGGAGGACGGCGCTGTGACCAGTGTCGGGAGATGTTCTTCGGATTCAACCCTGGTCTGGGCAGGTAACAACACCTAAAGTCAATCACAAGCACACATACACATCACTCCCATATCTGCTGGATTTAAAGGCTGTAAGACTTTCATCCATTAATTGGACCAGCTTCACACCCGTTTACTCTCAAACTTCTGCAGATGTACTCACACACATGCCAGCAGGTGCAGTATCTGTGAAGACAGTTTACAGATTGGTTTGCAGACGTATGACTTACAAGAGTTAAGAGCTGTTTTGACCTTTACCGCTCATGTCTCTACCTGCAGGCTATCTCACACACACACACACACACACACACACACACACACACACACACACACGCATACACAAATCTTACTGTACACTCTACATCCTGTGAAATACAGGTACGCATGCGCACATACACAGGTACAGTACACACACACACACACACACACACACACAGACACAGACACACGTACAGTCCTCTCAACAGGGTGTTGTAGCAGATAGATGATTCACAAACTTGTCTTAGTTGTGGTCCACAAGTGTACTGCTTTGTGTGTGTGTCACATGAGCACACACACAAGGTGTGTGTGTGTGTGTGTGTGTGTGTGTGTGTGTGTGTGTGTGTGTGTCTCTGTGTGTGTCTCTGTGTGTGTGTGTGTGTGTGTGTGTGTGTGTGTGTGTGTGTGTGTGTCTCTGTGTGTGCTCATGTGACCTTGTCTGATAGCTGTTTCCCCCGGTGATCAGGCTGTGGCTGAGGTCTCCTCACAGCAGAGAGGGATTGAGCAGGATGAAAAACAGTGTACTTAATACAACATTAACAAAACGAGATAAAAAAAGAAAAACATCAGTCGTAGTTTTTTAACTGAGAAAAAGATAACTAAAAATGAATTTATTTACCTTTATTCATCCAGGAAAAACCATATTGGTAAAAAATAATTTTTTTTCTCAGAAGTTACACTCACAACATGCAAAGCAATTCAAATTATTAAAAGCAGTTAAAGCTATAAAGAAAACAGCTACAAGTAGAGGTTGCGTCGTGTTCTCAGCCTCGATATAAGACATTTAAAGAAATCAGTTCAGTTATTTATATATATATATATATATATATATATATATATATATATATATATATATATATATATATATAATATGTCTTTTTGCTACATGTTCAATGTGGAAGGTGCAGAGTGGACGAAGGCCTTTTTTCCTCGTTCTGTGCGGGCAAATGGAACAGAAAGCAACAACTGATGATTTGAACACAAACTGTATGAATGAATACTTCACCGTGTGATGAGACTGCAGATGTAGGAGGGGAGTAGACCAAGCATGGCCTTGTAAATCAAAGTGTACCAGTGGCCCAGCCTCCTGGTGGACATAGAAGACCATCCCACTCGAGAATACAGTTCACAATGATGAGTCCGGGATCCACAGTAATAAACCTCAGAGAAGCATGAATGTTTTGGTGTTTGTTTATGAATAAAATATTTATTTCAAAATTTCAGTTTTTTTGAAATATGTATTTTTCCTTGTTCCATAGACACTATAGTTTTTCCAGTTGTGTGCCTTTGGCTTCCTTTTTTTCCCTTTTTCTTATTTTCTTCCTTTATGCTGAAAAAAATGACAAAGTATTCAGTTATTACTGCTGAATGCTTTTCTTGTGCCCAGAGTCGCTCTATAATAAGAATTTCTTCATCTAAATGTCATCAAGTAATTTATCCTCCCCCTTCAATCAATAGGCTTTACACAAATGAATTAACACACACACTCGCAAATTGATGTGTGGGCAATTGGCTGAAGATGTAGTCCTCGTTTAAACGTGTCTCCATGGAGAGCCAGGTCAGAGTAATGCTGACCGCCATTTGCTTCATCAAAGGGAAATATGATGGTAATTCTTTCTGGAGGGATTAAATATTGGCACACACACACATTCACTCACATAATTGTATTATTAGGGATTACATGTGTAATATTCAAACAATAAATACTCTATATAACATGCAGTTTGTGTCATTTGAATGTAAACATCTTTAAAAGTTATTTCATTTTACTTTATAGTGTCATGATAGCAATAAATTTAGTGTTCCTTTATGCTAGCGCGCTATGATATGTTAAAAAAAACAAAAATGTGTCTTTTCACACTCAGACTGTACTGAAGAAGGGAAGCATGTAAGGGTGTGATGATGCTGTTTCCTTTCTCCTTCTGAAAAGAGTGAAGGTCGAGTCACTGGCATTTGTACATGTGTGTCTTACAGCATGGATGTGTGTGTGTGTGTGAGTGTGTGTGTGTGTGGGAGCACCAGTTGTTAGGACAAATTTGCGGCTCGTTAGGAAGCTGTGGCTTTTCACACAGCAATAAAGAAGGCGTAGTCGTGTGTTAGAGAGAGCATGTAAGTGTGGTGAGTAGAAAAAATGAGAACACCCCACTTTTTGTGCGTCTGTGTGCGCGCGCGTGCACATGTAAAAGAGAGTAATAGGGTATTCTCTTAGTCAGTTAGTGTGTGTGTGTGTGTGTGTGTGTGTGTGTGTGTGTGTGTGTGTGTGTGTGTGTGTGTGTGTGTGTGTGTGTGTGTGTGTGTGTGTGTGTGTGTGTGTGTGTGTGTGTGTGTGTGTGTGTGTGTGTGTGTGTGTGTGTGTGTGTGTGTGTGTGTGTGTGTGTGTGTGTGTGAGTGAGTGAGAGAGCAAGCGAGCGAGATAAATGTCTTCCAACAAGCACATTGTGTTACAATTGTGACTCTGTGTGTAAAGGTGTGAGGTGGCTGGCCGGATGATCACCCACTGCCCAGCCCCAGTGAGGGTAACACCACAGTGGTGACCCAGACACTTACACTGTCAGACACACACACACACACACACACACACACACACACACACACACACACACACACACTGTGACATGTCTGACAGGGAATGCCGTTTCTTTGAAGTAGGTTTTTCACAGCTAGGGGGTGATGGTGGGTGGGATGGATGGAAGTGAGGGTCTCCCTCGTAGTGTTAAGGTGAAGACTTTCACCTTTTACACTAACATATACATGCACACGCATAAAACCAATCTTTAACTACAGAAGATACTTTTCTTTGATATGCATTCTTGATCTAATATTTATATAAAAAAGATGATACGTGTGTTGAAAGGCACTGTTTATATCCTGGATAAGTTTTTTAACAAAAAAATCTGCAATGCACTGACTTCATTATCTTCTTTTTCCCCACGTTTGATTAGGTGCCAGCCTTGTGAATGTGACCCCTCAGGAAGTGTCAATGGTTCATGTCATCCAGACTCGGGGTTGTGTGTATGTAAGCTGCTGGTAACTGGAGACAAGTGTGATCAATGTCAACGTGAAGCGAGTCATTTTGACCCTGAAAACCCCTTTGGCTGCAGTAAAGGTCTGTTTTACACACACACACACACACACACACACACACACACACACACACACACACACACACACACACACACACACACACACACACACACACACACACACACACACACACACACACACACACACACACACACAAAATCAACAGGCTGAAATGAATGTTTTTTCTTCTAACAATATTAAACTCTCTGTTTAGCACCCACCCAGCAGCCTGCACCGGTTGGTTTTTCTCTCAGTTATTCGTCAATTCATCTCTTCTGGTATCCACCTGACTCCCCGAACTCAAACAAACTCAACTACACTCTCATGAGGGATGGACAGTCGGTGTTTAGCATACAAAGTCATTATCCTTTCAGTAAGTTCCCACACACAAACTGTGATAACCTTTCTTACTATTTTAAATGAACATAAACAATGTGTTCTTACTTTGATTACAATTATAATGTTCTTTATTTCCTGTCTTGCCTCTTCCTTCAGGCCCTGAATCATTTGAAGACTCTGGTTTGCTTCCCTACAGCAACTATTCCTACTGGATTTTAACATCTAATGTGGCTGGCTCAACAACAAGTGCATTAGCTTCATACCAAACTTTAGGAGCACCACCTGAAGCACAACAGCTCCATTTAAACTTAGTGGGGAGAGCTGGTCCTACAAGTGCCAGCTTTATCTGGAGCACACCACCAAATGATACAGGACCAGTGGAAAGGCAAGTACAGCGGAAAAGGTTTATTGGCAGAGCAATCTTACAACTGACAGCAGAGATATTGATTAAGATCCACTGAACAAAAGTGTGAAGCTGGAGAAAAGTATGAAGACATTTGTCTAAAACTCAGCTTTTCTACAGATAAATTACAAACATTGTACATATTTGGGACATGCACAGTTTGACAGAGGTTGATTTTGTGGATATAAATGGAGCAAGGAGTATCATCAAATCGGAATGGTACAGTATTGTACTGGGGGAGTTTTTGCATTATGAATGGAGATGGAAATGAATACAAAACTGGAGAAGATTAGTCTATTGTGCAGATAAGTACTAAAACAAAAGGTTGTAAATATATATGTATAGTATTTTTGCACTTTGTCTTCAAGGTCACATTCTGCTTTTTTCTTATTTTGTCTACTCTTGAGTTTGTTTTCCAGGTGTTTTGTACATGTTTAGGCACATCTATTTGCAAAAATTCTGTGGAAACACGGCTTCTCCTACCTCCTCCTGTTAGCAGTAGCAAAAACTGCATGAAATGCTCGGTCCCTAGCCCCCTTTGTTGAAAATGTGTGACATCGCAAGACAAAGACGTCACTAATCCAAGCCCATTGGCTCGTTGTAGCAAGCACAAGCTCCCCTCGGACTTTGAGCTTTAGAAATACAGACAGATGACAGTCTGCATGGAGCGGCAGTACATGAAAACACACTTTTTTCGAACATTAGCGATTGTGAACGCACTTTATATTATTACATATTACATAATGTAAATATATGAACCCCAAAAAGGGCATATTATGGGACCTTTCATATTTTGCAATTGTTTTTTCAAGGTTTTTTTCTGTTCGTTGACTCTTTATAGATAAGAGACTGTTTAGAAATTTGGGACATGGATTACTTACAAAAGTTGCTGGTTCCAATCATTTGCCTGCCTGCCTGCCTGCCATTCCAATTTAATTTAATTAAAAACAGTTCAAGTTTACAATATAAAAGTTTTAGTCCACAGGCCTTACCTGCACTCTTTTCGTTCCTAAACCATATTTTTAAAATATACAAAGAATAGTAAAAGTGATTATGGCAAAAATTTTTGGTCCTACAGATTCGTGTTATCCTCCAAGGAGTCATTGAGTGGAGCAGAGTCTGTCATTCACTATACAGGCTTATCTACAGAGGCTGTGGCAAGTGGCCTAAAGCCCTTCACCCAATACACGCTTATTTTGGAGGTGGGTGAGGTGAAAGAATTTCTTGGTAAAGCTAAAATAGTGTAGTTGTTTTTAGCTCCAACACTAATTCTGCATGTACAGCCTACAACGTGAACAAGAAAAATACATTTTTTTCTTCAGGCATGCTCCTCTGGGGGATGCACATCCACCCCACCACTGTCTCTTCTGACAGCCTCTGCCCCCCCACAAAACCAGCCCCCACCCACTGTGACTGCTACAGGACCTCATACACTGCTTGCATCCTGGGAGCCCCCCAGTCAACCTAATGGTAGGACCCCCAAACAAATACATGCACACTGCAAAAGTCATGCAGGACCTCTTACAATAATCTCACTTAAACAAACTGTACACACTTCCATGCAATTAAGAGTGCACACATGCATTAGTATACAGCGTAGGTATGTTAACATTACATGACATAACAACATATACATAATTCATGTTCATGTCAGAATGAATAATACAGTAGGGTAATCAAACACAAGTCTTGTGTCTTTAGGCCTGTATCCCTAAAGTATGAGAATCAACAAACACCATTGCACACACACACATACACACACACACGTAGACACACACAGACACCAAACTGAAACTGCCTTTGGTAAATCCAGAGAGCTTTGTAACGGCTCTAAGGCTCAGTGTCATACAAAGCCGGGTAACTCGGTTTCTCTGTCTGTTTGCGTCTCTCAGTTTTCCCTCTATATTAATCCCTTTCCCTCCCAGTGCCGTACTAAGCATCGCTACGTTTCAGTGTATCACGCTCCTTCATTTTCCATGTGATCAGTTTATCATGTAAAGCATTGTTAATATTTCTGTTATCTGGACTCATCTTTAATCTCAGTCTGAGGTTTGATTCAGCCCTGTGGTTTGTCATGAACTCAAATAAAGACTTCTTGCAGTTTACACAGCGAGAGGTTTAACAAACATGATACAAGAGTGAAAGTACCAGCCTCACAAAGATTGTGATGAATGTTATTTGTTATGCCAAAATAAGGATCAGTAAAGTCATAAAGAAGCTCATTCATGACTAAAAGCTCATTTTCAGACATTTCATCAAAATGTAAAGGTCATATATTGTGCAAACTACACTCTAACACTACTATGTGTCCCTAGTCTGTCTATAAACCTCACAATTATGAGAAAAGTCCATCGTCTCCGTCTTTTGCCTGCTCCTCTTTATAGAAAATGTGCCATTTTTACATTTAGGCAATTTAAAAAAAAAAAAGACTTTTTAATGACAATTGTGGAAAACAAAAGTCATGTTGTATTTCTCTAAATGAATTAAAACGTCACTATGTGAGTGTGTAAGCTGGTTTACTTTCTGTTCAGGTGTTATCACCAGGTACGACGTCTTTCTTCGTGGTCCAGTTGAACTGCAGAACCTTTCCGGTCCTGCTAATGAGGAAAAAGTGTTCTTCAGCTCTGGTTGGCTTGATCTGAGTGTTTCACCGGACGCACAGCTTATCAATAAGAGCAAAGTGCCGCCGCCTGAGAGCAGAACCACTGTAGCAGATCTGCAGGCCTTCTCCACCTATCAGATGAGAGTCGTGAGCAGCAATGTGGCAGGAAACGTGTCATCAGGTTGGACCACAGCATGCACCATGGAGGGAGGTATGCGTTACATGTGATCGTGGTGAATCTGAGGTTGCATGTTTTTTTTCTTCTTTTGGTCATCTGATTTTGTGTATTTTTTACCCTTTGGTTGTTGTTCAAGAAAAACTCTTTGCCAAATGGGAATCACAAGGCCAGTGACAACTGGACTTCATTTTATAGTCATTAGAAAAACCTATTCTTCATATTCCCAATCAAAACTTTCAAGGTCTCACTTGGATTCTGACGTGAAAACAGATTAGTAGCTGAATTTGACTCTCTAATACTGTAAGTCTGCTCTGCTGTTGTGATGTATGTAAACTAGAACACAAGGTAGAAGGCAGGCGGTGTGAGAAATACCACGGAGTGCTGAAATCTGAAAATGAGATGTTATTGTTCCGTTTCTCTGGTTTAAAAATGTTCGCCATGATAACTTGTGCGACCTGTGATGTTGCAGTGATGTTTTCAAGCAGAGGAATGAAGCACAAAATAATGGGCACAAAAAAAAAAAATAATAATGTAAGGGCCTCATTAACGATCAGTTCATCAAAAGAGTGGTGATTTGGTTAAAATGTGCTCACCAGAGAACTTTACTGATGGATGCTTAAATGTTTAAATTGTATCAAATTGAAGAAACTAAGTGTTTGTCAAAAGGAGTGCAGAGAAAGGAAGGAGGGAGCAGAAAACTGTGTGTGGGGGAGGGGAAACTCATTAAGGTATTTGAATTTCAAATAGATGATATGGCTCATTAAGACTAAACGGTTGCCTCCAACATCACTCTAAGCTATGTGTCTGGATAACAAGCATATGATAACACCATTTTAAACGTGGCGAGTGTGTCGGTGTTTGTGCGCGTACATGTGCTGTGTTGGAAAGACAGAATATGACTGTGGTTGTGTCGCCCATGAATCACATTTCACAGCGTATTTCACAGCTAGATGTCATCAACAGTAGAAGAAAAGGATCCGTCTCTCTAATCTGTCGTGTAATAGTGGCTCTCACAACCATAAAATTACAGAATACTTAAATCCATTTGGTCCAGAATATATCCACTTAGTCTTCATTTCTAATGTGTGTCTTTGTGTCAGAATGTGTCTGTTATTTTCAAATGATGTGTGTCGAAGGTTTAGAATAAAAGCCGTAAACATTACACTTCAGAATTTAGCAGATGGCCAGGATTGACTTTAAAATGCATCTTTTTGGGCTCTATTTATTCAGCTCCTCAAATAGAAAACATAAATTCATTGTACTATCCGGTCTAATTATCTGATATATCGGAGTGTGTGTTTATGTATGTTTGTAGAACCAGAGTTTATGGCTCCTCCAGAAGTGTCTGCACTATCCCCCACCGCTCTCAATGTTACATGGAGTTCTGCTGAGGGTCGAGGGATCATCGCCCGAGGACAGGTCACAGAATATAGGGTCAACTTCATCACTGAACAGAGCAGCAATCCCTTTGCTCCCCCGCTTATTAGTCAGGTAAGACACGTGCAGCCTGACAGGATAGGAACAGATGTAGCTTGATTTGCCTCAGTTTATCAATCGCTCTTTAATCAAAGCACTAATATCCACAGATTTTATTTATTTAATGTCTTCAGATTGTCTCATCCATTGCACTGTTAAAGGTGAAGCATAAGTAGAGATACTTCATGGTAAAAATGTGTATACAAAGTGAAATTGCTCAGGTTGGTTTCACTTCTTTTTTCCTTTCTTCACCCTCGTTGAAGTTAAGCAGACTTTTAATTCTAACGAGAGGCTCCCTCGTCGTGTATCATTTTCAGGTCCTACATAAGGCGGGGCCATCCTCTCCACCTGTTTATGTCGTGGAAGGACTGAAGCCTTACCATGTGTACAACTTCACGGTTACGCTCTGCACAAAGATTGGTTGCATTAGCAGTCTTCCCAGCTCAGGACGGACCCTACCAGCAGGTAAATCCAATAAATACACAAACTTCAAGAAAACAAATATGACATTGTGATACTACCAGCCCACTACACTTAACAATGCATATTTGCATGCAAATTTTTTTAAATCTTTGTCCTGACGCTGTTGTCATTTTAACACCCATCGCTAACGTTGTTCACAACGAAACTGAACTTCTGCTCCTCTTAACACACAGGGGCGTGTTTGTTTTAAAATGAGGTGTGGTCATGTGAAAAGCTGATGTGTTCGAGGAGGCAGAAACAGGTGCCTTTGACCACCTGCTAATAAATCCTATCAACAACTATGTGTAAGACTAACAATATAGCCCACTGATATTAATACTGACTGTCCTGTGTCCATTAGAGAATGTAGCCACAGATTTCAGCTGAGAAAATAAGTTTAAAATATTAATAATTCAGCAGAATATAACTTCAGTGCTAACTTCTGACTCTGCAGATTGTGTGCAGTGTAAATACCAAACACCCTAAATCACATTGCACCACATACTTCAGACAACCTGCTTTACACTGTCAAAAGATGGCCCTAAGATGCCGACCATAGAAAAATATTCAAACACATATTCTGAGTGTTGTACTGTATATGTTTATAGGTAGATAGGTGGATAGCCCCACGCTGCATGATGTATTGAATCTTGACAGTGTTTTATATTCTCCTCATGACAACTGCAACACTACCCATTGACAAATGAACACACGCATCCAAACACACATAGTCAGTCACTGGGTTCTCAAGTGGCGACAGCACTGTGTTAACCAGAGGGGATATTCATGATGCTCGGCAGTAAAAACAATTTACTTTTAATTACAAGGAGAAAAATGTGGCGTTACACTCACTTCCTGCTGGCCATGAATCACACTCACACACAGTTCTCTCTCTCTCTCCTCCGTCCCTCTCCATCTTTTGGATTAATAACCATTGAGGAAGTAGAAAGAATTAGCTGTGTTTAATAACTCAGAAATAGACATAATATAGACACTAATTGATCAGTGCAGGATAACAGCCAGATTTTTCCCGTAACAGTTTCCCTGCATCTGTCTCGTTCGATCTCTCATTTTTTACTCAATCATTTCTTATTCCAGCTTTCACTTTCACTTTCAGTGAAACACAAATAGCACATAGCAGCAGATGAGCGTGAATCACTCTGCTTTATACATAATACAAATGCACGCACACACACACACACACACACACACACACACACACAAACTTGACCCTTCAAAACACGAGTCCATCTGTTCACTCGTGGTCTTTACTCTTGCTGCTTGTTTTATGTTTATTTTCCTGTGTGGTTTTTATTTTTATTTTTTTATCTTTTTCGATGAATAGACAATGGGTGCACTGAGAGGAAGTGAAAAAACAACAACCTTTCTTCTATAAATGCATGCTCAGGATGTAAGCTTTTGAACAAACTCTTAACAGCTACATCTGTTGACATAGTAAATATATTTATTTCAGATGAATCTCAAAAAAGTCCTTCTTGGTGTTTATTGTGATGAATGATACTTCATATTGTAATTGGTGGACTTTTTAAATGTATTTTTAATGGCTGCATCTGTTGACACAGCGACAATGTTTATTTCAAGTGATTCCAGAATCTTCTCTTGACTGTAATACAGTACAATACAATATGGCTTATTGTACCCAGTTGACTTTTTGAATGTATTTTTAACAGCCACATCTGTTGCCACCATTTCGTTTAATCCAATGCCAAAGATGTCCCTTGTTTCAACTATAAGAAATGATAATGGCATATGCTGTTTGGCAGATTTTTTTTTTTTTTTTTGTCTTTCGTGAAGCATGTGCCACTCCATTGGGTATTGAGCTTCTCTGTTGGCTCTGCACCTCATGCTGCTCTCTTCTTTAGAATTCACACAAAATGTATATTTGAAAATACTTTCAGAGCTTAAACTGAGCCGTTCTCCTTTTTTGTACTCGTTATAATATTTTCTTATCAAAATAAAATGATAATCTTATCTGCCTGCCTACGCACTGAACCCATCCTGTCTGTGGACATATTTGGCTTGTATCTTTACCAAAGAGAGTGACGGGATTACAAAATAGCAGATACATATTTTGTGTTACATTAAACGCACAGTAACAGTCCAGATGTTCTACCAATGTGCTCATCTTGCACAATGAGGGAGGTGAGGAGTGAGATATTTTTATCAGGTGAATACTTACAAAAAAAGTTTGTTCAAATGAGGCTAAATAAAATAATGGAGGACTTCTAGAAAACTGTCCAAATGTTCGTTTAAATTTGCTCTTGAAATTCTTTCTCACAGAAATAAAATGATCATTGAGATATGTCCGGTATAAAACTCTGTGGAGAAAATTACCCTCCATGCGGTTGCACTCCTGGTAAGGTGTACTTAGGCGTGGTACTGTTGCATTGATGAATCTACCACACATAAGGCCGGGCCATTAGAGCCAGCCACCATCTGCTGTAAGTGAGCAGACAGCATCTGTGAAACCACTGGAGTTACACCAAAGCACATGACTAAACATTAGCGTGCACGCTGAGACAGAAGTAACGACACGTGGGAAGATGTGTGTGGATGCATTTGCAATTGTTTCAGTGTGTGTGTCTTTTCTCAAAGTTATCGATCACGACGTAAAGTGAGTGGCTAATCAGGGCCTGATGGTGATGTTTTATGTATCCTACATCCATAAAGGCTTGTTCTACAAGACATACACACAGAGAGACATACACGCATACACACTCACACTGTAACACCACTCAACAGAACAGGAACTTTATTGATTTACGCATAATTGGCCTGAGGCCCTTCTTGAGGAGAGAAATATGCATGGCAAGGGATCGCCATGTCAATAAGTGGCGTGTGTGTGGTGTAACTGTACGCTAAGAGCCTGTTAAGACATGTCAGTCGCTGTAAAAACAGAAAACACACACACATGCACAATTGCTCCTGGGAGCTGGCCCATGATTTAGCTGTTTCATTACCATGTCGGCAGCTAAAATTAACCTTTCTGGTGGACTGTTAACCTTGTGTGTGCGCGCACGTATGTGTGCTAAATAACTTGTGATAAGGCAAGAGGCTTTCGTCAAACCGAATGTGTCACATTGTTCAGCACATTTAACAGTCAGATACAATAAATGAATACCTGATGCCATGAGTTGTGATCCTCCTGATCATCAGGGATAAAAGCTGTTTCATAAGAGCATAAACACATCCACAAATATTTACAGAGTTCCTTAGTTCCTGGAAAACCAGGAAAACAGTTGGCCAATTTCCCAGTCATGGAAAACATGTCGATTAAAGAAAAAGTGGAAAGTCCCAGAAAACCTTGTGCTGGATGATAATTACATTTAAAGAGACACACACGGCAAAACAGAGCGTTCTGAGAGAGCAGGGTCACAAACCTCCTCACGTGTTTGATTCATGTTATATTTTGACCAAAGAACAGCACTGATGTTTTATTCAGGGCGTGGTCACACTGGTAATCTGTACCATGCCGTACTCGAGCATGATTGGCACCCTGCATCAGGACTTCCTGAGCATGATTACTTCTTGCATTTATATAGCACTGTTCAGACACAAGGCAATTCAATTCATGCTTTACAGACATAAAAACATTAAAACAGAGCTAACAGAGAGAGGAAGACAGCTACTTCACTGACTTTGAGTCACTTTAAGCAGATAGAGCCATGAATAAATTAGAAGATAAAAGAGACGCATGTTACAGCCATACAACTCTGGATTTCTCCATAATAAAGAGTTGTGTACCACACATGCTTTTTTGTGCATGAAGTGCACCGTGCCAAAGGAAACCCTTCCGAAGTGTGCCAAAGCCGGAGCAGGCACACTGGCTAGAATAGACTTTTTATTATTTAAATCTGACTTAAACAGCAAGAAACATATTGGTGTATGAGCTTAATGTGTTTCTATCATAGCAGCACGATAGCAGCAGATGTCTGTTAAAGTTTATAACATGTTTGCCTGGGTAAAAGAATATGCTACCTGTCCATAGTGTATAATGCTGATTCAATACAGTGCCATGTTATATAGTAGCCTGTATAAATGGTGTTGGAGAACAGTTAATGACAGATGTTCCACCAACTTCGCATATTAGTGCTGCACATGTTGAAAGCTAGTTAGGCCTTATGCTTTCACATTCATATCTAAATCAGTTTTCTATTTAGTGCAAAGAACAATAGTCATGTCTTTGTCTAAGGTATCGCAAACAAAATAAAAAAAACAGCATTATTATCCAGCCTGCAGGTAAATCTGATTTGGACAAATGTGCATTTTCACTACACTAATGACATGAATGAGTCGTTAGCAACTTGAAAACAAACGTTACTTCAATGAAGATGGCAACAGATGTCAAGTGAAAGCCTTTGTGACAGTCAGTCTGTCAGATACAGTGGCTGAATCAGTTACAGTAACAATATAATAATTGTTAATGTAATATACTTAGGGCCAGATTTACTAAACGTTTGCTTGTATTAAAATGTGTGCAAACGTGATACCACCAGCAAAAAAGGTGCTATCTGATCTACTAACAGCGTGCAGTGAGGATTGCATCTTTCATATGAGCAAAACAACTCGTATTGTCCAAATAGTATGTTTGCCTTAATGAATATGCAACATAATGTGTTTCTGCCTCAGCGTGCAAAATACTGGGAGGAGAAAATGTAAAGAAGTTAAGTTAGTACACGAAATGTGATTTACCAAGCCAGGTAAAAATTGGGGTGAGTTTGGCGGTGTCTAAATTTAACACCTTTGAAAGGAATCCAGGAGCCCCAGTGTTACGCACTGCAGGCTGCAGTTAGGAGGAGACATTGGCACAATAAAAGACGTGTTAACATGTTTAAATGACAGAAAAATAAATGGAATGCATTTCTTTTTTTTTTATCTTGCTTCAATAATTGTTTAAAAGAAACACCATGATTGAACTGTAACTGAACATTCACAGCGTCTGCATTCTAAAGAATTTCAACATTGACATTATGTCGTCCTATTTTGCTCTTTTCGCCAACATTACATTTTAAAATGGGCATTTCCTTTTCTCGGGTTGCGTGTCTCTGGTGCGCTCCAGAGCGCGCTCGTCTCTTCACTCTACAGCCCCCTCCCCTGCTGCTGCGCTGTGGGACGCTTGAATGGGGGGCTCATCATGCTTGTAACCCCAACTTCAGTACCTGTTGCCATGGCATTTATGTCCGATCAGACGCAGCGCTGACCAGCTTCTGGTGCGCAACGATGGCACGAGTGGCACACACACTGAACACCAGTGCCAGAGAGGACTCACACCTCCTGCACAATGTATGACAATTCATTCAAAGCAGGGAGGGAAGAAAAGAGAGGCAACAAGCCAAACGTGCAAACTTTTTCATTGAGCCCACAATTTAGTACTCTTTAATTGAGATCTTAGTAAATCAGGCCCGAAGAAACATTGCAGTTTCACAATCAGACGTCATCCAAGGAGACTCTTGATCACTGTCGTCAGTCCAGTTTGATCAAAGCTCAAAGCCTTTGTTACCTCATGGACAGACAGGTTTCAGATATTCAGCAGGGTTCACACTACAGGATGTACGGGCAGAAATCAATCAATCAATCTTTATTTGTGTAGCATCAATTCATAACAGCTGTTATCTCCAGACACTTTACAAAAAAGAGGTCAAGGACCTTACTGTTTGTCTGTTAACATTAACAAAAGATCAGGTAACAAGACCATGCTCATCTTTATGTTTACAAAAGCAGGTAAAGGACCTTACTTATTGGTTCCCATTTCCCTCTGCCGACTATAAGCAAAGACCAGACTTTTTTTCATATTTCTATAGATTAACTTAGATTTATGCCACACTTTATGAACATTTCCTCCAGATATGAACACACAAAAAATACGTTTAGACCTTTTTACATCAAACAATAATCCACTGTTTAAAACAAAATGTGTGTGTGAGTGTGTGGCACAGTCAATGTTCTAAATGTCACCATAGCTCAATTTCAATAGACTGGTAAGCTATCGATTGGCAGTAATTTATGGTTTGATGTGCCAAGATGAGCCGCCTAAGACAAGCTGTCCACTACCCTTTTAAGAGCTCTATTAGAACTCACACTAGAGATGGTCCATGTGCGTGTCACTGAGAGCTAATTTACTCCTTCCACAGACCATTTAGACCATTACTGAAACACACACACTCACACACAGAGACACAACGATGGAATGACACTTAATGCATACACAACTTTCCAATCTCTACGCCAGTCCATCACTCCATACGTTTCATTCTTACATATCTCCTCTCACCATATCAGCTAGTCTCTGGTTGATTTATTTATGATACAGCATGCAGCTGCTCTCGTAGCACCCAGTATGTTTCAAAGGGACATTTAATTTAACATCTAAAGTGAAGGAAGGAAAATTAAATTGACCCTCTGTTAAATTTAATGGGACGTGTGTCCAGTCTAGACATACAGCAGTTGTGAGAAAGTGTGCTATAGAAACGAACAATCATCAATCCTTTTCATTTAAAATTGGATGTTTTTGGGCTGTTAAATGTTTTACATTGCTAAGGTAAGCAATGCTTAGCAGCTTACCATGTGTTCTTATTACATACATTGAATGAATGTTAAAGTAAAAGTCGGCTCATAAATCTACATGTTAAGAAAATCTGATTTTCTTTTTCTCTCTCTCTCTCCTTAGCTCCAAAAGGACTGCCTCCCCCTCGGTTACAACCTGTAAACGAAACTACAATTCAGATTGACTGGGAACCTCCGACCCAACTCAATGGACCCCAGCCACTCTATCAGGTCTGTATACATATTAGCTTGCATAAAGCATATGCCACTTGGCATTGTTTTGACTGTGTATGCATGCTGTATAGGTCAATAGAAAGGTGAATCAGCCACTGTTTTAGCCATTTGCTGACATTTGGGGTTTTAAGAGGAATGCAGATTGCCTCTATTTTCATTTTAATATTCAAGTCCCACTTTCAATGAATTGTGAGATCTTGGGACTCCTTTTCCTTCATTCATCATCCTATCAAAACAAACATTTTATACCTCGGGTTTTCAGTAAAGACATTTCCTTCAGTCTTTACTGTACTTTATTTATTGCTAAAGGTCAAAACATCATATAGTACCTGCTTAGCTTCAGCATGTGAGCACCTTCATTGCATGCATCTTTGCATTGATTTAAAAATGAACTTTTGAACAGCTGACATTAATTTTCTGAACGTATTAATCGGAAGTGGGAAAAAGCTTACACGCCATGGTCTAAAGTTAGTAGAGGTTATTGAATGAATGTATATAAAAAAAAAAGGTTTGTGGAGATTCATAACTGCATGAATCTGTCAGTCAAGTTTCTGAGCATACATATTCTAAGAATTCTTTGGACAAAGTATGATTTGATTGGACAAGTGGCTGAGAGACTGGGCAGAAGTTTGATGGAGCGATCAATACTATTTATGCGTCTATTACTGTTAGTTAAAATGCTTTAGATGCAGGGGTTTAGATAACGATGTTTTGTTGCGTTAGAATGTGAGGTACATCTTAGTGTCATCTGTGAAATGGTGAAATACGATATTGTAAATTTGCCTGACAGAAAACGGAAACAGTAAGGGGGCAGTATTGAGCTACTCAACGCTAATGTGCAATGTAGCAGGTGATGCATGGAAGCTGGATGACATCATTGAAAAATGTGACCGTCATTGCAACCTGGGCATGAATGAGACTGTTAAAGGCTATCGTTTCTTCATGAGATACTATTGACAGCTTCATCACAGATGATATGATCATCCTGTGTGGACTGTCTCTTCATTTAACTCAGGACAATTTACCAAAACTCTTTTTTCATTTTATTTAATCAATGATCTTTACAGAGTATCAGAACATTCGGTGGAATTGACCACAATTGATGGTTTCTGTTTTTAAAACCTTAGATAAGTCTTCAAGGTTCAAGGTTCTTTATTGTCAATTCCAAAATATGTCAGACATACAGTGAAATCGAAATTACGTTTCCCCCCTCCCCACGGTGCAATGTAGATAAAAAAGGTACGGTAAATAAAATAAAACAAGGTAAAAAAGATAAATAATATTTACATTAATAAACCTAAATGTGCAAAAAGTACAAAGTTAAATAAAATAGAGTATAAAACAAGATTATAAGAAAAGTGAAACTTGTGCAATGTGCAATAAGTGACCAGGGTTCTGTTTCAATGTTCTTTGTGATAGTATTTATGCACATCTAGGTTGTGTCATTGTTACATCTGAACTGCTCATATGTGTTGATGTTTTACTTTGACATATTTCTTGATTCAGGTGGAGAGGACAGATGTCTCGCTCTCTGACCCAGGAGCTCAGGTTGTCAGAGGAACCAGATTTGCAGGAAATGGTTACTTCCAGTTTCCCAATGACACACTTCCTGTCAACACGGACTTCACAGGTGAGTATAGGGGTCCAAGTTCTTAGGGATGTTTGTGTAGGAGTAACAAACTGCTCCACATGTCTTTCTGCCTTTTTTTCTTCTTAGCATTACACCCGAGTTTGGTCACACATACATCTTCATGCTGGTACATTTTGACGTTGTTCAGTGATAACTCTGCAGCGTCTCTGTCTTCGTTTGACAGGTCTTTAGAATGACTTCCCCAGTCATCTTAAAGGACAATTATCTTTCTGTTTACCAGCATCATTAGAGGGTTGAGCTGCACAGCCAAACATGTTCTGCTTCATCTGGAACATCACCCAGTCTGACGCTCATAATTAATGACTGCTGATACTAATCAGCGGGA
Source organism: Symphodus melops (assembly GCF_947650265.1). Lineage (NCBI taxonomy): Eukaryota > Metazoa > Chordata > Actinopteri > Labriformes > Labridae > Symphodus > Symphodus melops. The sequence goes on along the minus strand of NC_136693.1, from coordinate 20,468,852 downwards.
TTTGCGTGAGCAAAGCTCATCGATGCCACTTGAGATCGCTTCACTGTCGTGCACCAACCTCGCTCACATAACGTTTAAATGTTGAACATACAAACAAACGTTCTGAATCAATGAACCAGTGAGAAAAATACTTTTGAATAAAAGTGATAAAAAAAATCCTGACTTTAAGCTGATAAAGGTTCAACTTTGCAATCCTAGTGACCAGGATTATCAATCAATCAATCTTTATTTGTATTGCGTCAATTCATAACAGGCGTTATCTCGAGACACTTTACAAGAGCAGGTAAAGGACCTTACTGTTTGTCTGTTAACATTAACAAAAGAGCAGGTAACAAGACCTTGCTCATCGTTATGTTTACAAAAGCAGGTAAAGGACCTTACTTATGGCTATATTACAAGAGCCCAGCTTAATCCGTCATAGCGTGGCAAGAAAAAACTTCCTTTTAACAGGCAGAAATCTTCAGCAGACCCGGGCTCATGACGGAACAGCCATCTGCTAAACTGCGCTGGGCTTGAAATAGGATGGGGGAGATGGGATAGGATGCATAAAGAAGGATAGGATAGGATGGGGGGGGGTTGGATTAGCTACGATTGAGTCAACAAAGCTCTTTGTTTTGGTCACATAATCTTGTTTATCCTAAAAACCCAATTAACGCGTGAAATATCAGAAGCTTATAACAGCACAAATTGTACCTTAATGTCCAAACACTGACCAAAACGGTCGAGTCTACGTTTGATGTTAGAGAGGCCTTTTAGATCGGAGGGAAAGGAAGAACACTGCAAGATTGCGTTGGGTAAGAAACAGGCAGACAAACAAGGAACAGAAGTGTTCCCACCTCTTTGTGTTTTCAGCTCGACTTCCTCTTTCTGTTTTATTGTGTCTTTTCATCCAAACACACACATAAATGTAATTCTTCACTATACAGCAGAGAGGTTCATTAAAAATGTTTTTTTTTGATGGTCACACACATTTAAAACGAATAAAAGTAAATTATTTGGAAAGATAAGTCACTCTAAAAGATTAAAAGTAATCTATTTTTAATCACAATAATAACCCTAAAATAATGTGTCTGTTAAAGAACACTTCATTAATAATGACTAATTGGTGACTTTCCTCAGAGGTGAAACATGCTTTGTTTCATCAAAGTTTTTTTTTTTTTAAATTCAGACTCTGACTTTAATTCTGTCAGTCAACATATTTATAGATCAGCAATCGTATACTTCATTACAGCAATTGCAAACAATATTTCATAAAGTTATTTGGTGTGTAAGTATAAACATGAGTGAATGTTCGTGTAGTCACTTCGGTGCTGAGTCGGAGGTGGTGTGTCGTCTGAATGTGAAGGAGAAAGAGGGCGTGGCTGAAACAGAGCACGCAGACATAACAGCACTTTTCTTGTTGTATTTAAAGGGACCACAGGTCAAATAGATGTATTTTTTGTTACACTTCTAACCTCCTCTTAATCCCAGACTGTTTTTTAAATTCCATTTATTCTTGTGTAGATGAAAGTTAAGAATATGTTTTGCTCTCTCATCAAAAATCAGGAAAAAAGTTCAATATAAAGAAATGCTCGTGTTTGTCTTCCATTGAATTCGTATTTTATTTTTTAAAGGTCCTCACTTCTTGTTCGTGTTTCTCTCTGTTCACTGTTTATTATCCCAAATCAACAAATAATGATTTCCTTTTATCCGTGGTCCTTGAGCACAAAGGTAAATAGATTTTTTGGAATACTGTAAACAAATAGATGATGACTTTTGCTTTTGAGGGGATGCCTCTTAACTCCCCACTCTCCTCCTTCATAAAGGGTAATGGATCAGACAATCACTTTCAGATCGGATCTATTGTGGACCCTGAATGTGTCGGCAGTCCTCAAACCATCGCCCTTTACAACCATCAATACTAATAGCATCATCTACAGACAATTATTCCCATCGAAGCGCATGGAACAGAGAACAAATCAAAGCCAAATTGGATTATGAATGTAATGCAGTGTAATGCCCCCTCGAGAGTCAATTGATCACAGAGGAGAGACTCGTCAATCGTTGATGTCTTGTGGAAACATAGTAACTCCGACAATGACAACTGCTCCGAAATGTTTAGTCTTTGTATAACTATTTGATTTGAATGTAGAAAACATTTACTGATAGTTATATATTGTTTTACATAAGGTTGGTCTGCGTCTTAAGAAACCGTACGTTTGTCATTGGTAGCTTTCATGTTTCTGTGATGGAAAATGCAGCTCATCATTTCCTTTTATCCACATTAAGCACCATTTAAGGATATTAATAATGAGTTGTCTGCAGGAATGGTTCATGCAGACTCTTATTGAAGGCTTTCTCGTTACCTGGCCATGTCAATAAGGGCACATCTGTGCACAAGGCCAACATTTTAAATCATTGTTAAGATTTTGCCTCAGAATAAAATGCCATTTGACCTTTCACCTGTCATTTTATGGCCACTTTATGAAAATTATTTGTGGCCCAATAGGTTGTTTCCCATATGCAGTTATTGTGATAGAAGTGGTTGTTTTTGCCCATTTGTGATGAATGATGCTTCTTAATGCTGAATGCATTTGGAGCACATAGGGTCAATATTTAGCACTCGGAATCTTACTTTAGATAAAACAGGATTATAACCATTTGTAATCATGCTGTGATATGAATACCCTCTAAGTGCTTGTTTCCATAAATGCATGTTAGTCCATTTGTCTTATCTTTAAAGGCCCTTTAACTCAAACCCTATAATGTGACTTCCTTGTCCCCTTGTCCATCTTTCAGTCAAGGTTAAGACTTAAATACATTTCTTCAAGTCATCTATTTAAATGGAGACTGGCTCAAGTCTTCTCTCCTCATTAGTCATTCTGTAGTATTTGAGTTTAACATAGGCGGATTGGAAGGAAGAGGATGTCCTGCTTATAATGAAACCAGATGTACTTCTACAACCCACAGTAAATAAAAAGGGATAACACATCACAAAGTTTAAAACATGGACAAAAAAATGTATGCAGGAACAAATAGACTTGGATAATATCCAAACACGTCTAATACAGTACTTAACCACAGCACCACGCCAGCAACTGAGCAGGAAAGAGGGAAATGTTAAATGATACAAATTATTTTTCCTTAATTAATATGATTGATTGCCAGGCATTGACGTTGAGAGGAGAGGGGGAGAAATGTGTGAAGGGAAAGTTTGCACAGACATCATTAGTTTTTCCCCATTTAAAGATTAATCAGAAGAGGCTGGGCTCTTTAATTCTGTCATTTGTATATTTAATGGGCTGCTGCAGAATCTATGGGTGTAATTAGCTAGCTGCCGCGCTCTCATTAATACGCCAGGCTCTGATTAATGCCAGCACAGAGCTAACATGACTGGAGTTATTCAGGTTATGTTGTGTAGATGATTGCACACAACCTCCACTGTTTACTGAGACAGAGAGAGGAGAAACAATACAATAACACTTGAATCAATAATAACAATAAAAATAAGAATACACATAAAACTCTAAATGGCTGAATATTGCGGCTTGTTAATTTTCCATATTGTTAAATAAGACATTTATCGTCTTTGTTCAGAGAGATGCAGTAGTTTCATGAATGAGAAGAGGCCTGTTCTGCTTTACATAAAAGTCAAGTCAAACTATTTCATTCTCCCGTTTGTGGTTAAGGTGACAACTCTGGACTGGTGTGATTACATTTATTGGTTTTATAAATGTGAATGTAGTTCATCAAAGGTTTTCTTTCCAGTACACAGAATATATCAGTTATGACCCAAAAAAACCAGATTTTGAAACAAACAGTGAGTTGGAAAAACACAAAGTCTCAGGTTTTGTTTTTAGATCAAAGCCTTTAGTTTTTATTTTAACCTTCAAGAACAAGTGTCAGCTGACATACCTCTCTATGTTGCATGATTTAGATTAAACGTGTCCAGTCAGCCATCATCATTTTCAAACATTTCTCTTTCTAAATGAGAATTCACAGCATGTAAGATGCTACTTCACCAGCTGGAAGGTTGGTCGGCTAATCTTTGATGCAGAATTATCTTTACATCCAACGATACATCCTGAAAGTTGCTCTATTGACAACTGCTCTTAAAAAATCTTTGTCTCAGCCTTGTAAGGTTTTTTTTTTTGTAACACGTCTTGAACATTGTGCTTGATTCTTGTTACAGTTATTTTTAATAGCAGAGCAAATCGACCATTAAATAATTTCCCCCTGGTAGTTTTTGTTAATTGAGGAACATGTCTGTCCAGTGGTGAAACTACTGTTTATGTATTAATGGGTAGATTTATGTATTATGTATTAATATCATATATTAAGCATGTAAAGTGCATGCTGTTTTTTGTGTGTATGTATATTAGTGTGTGAGTGCGTCTGTCTGTCTGTCAGCATTGTGTGTGCTCGTGTGTGCTTGCATGTACTCTGTATGTGTAACAGAGACACCTGTCATGACATGTGCTCAGGTTTATCTGTTGATGGCTCCAAAGTGGTTGTCAGTGTGAAGTAGCACAAGTCCTGTGGGGCAATCCGGAGGCAGTAATGCTGAGCACGAGCAGAGTCACTTCGATGGTGTATGTTTGGTACAATACAGGTTGGCCCAGCTCGCCCCTCCCTCGAGAACAGATGTTTTCCACTTCGCCTAATGCATCTTCGCCACAAATCATTGTGAAAAAGATATTACACAAAATACCTGATTCTTTCCAAAAACCTAAATCATTATATTTACATACGAATGCAAATAAGTTCAAGACAACTTGGCTCCAGTTGTTCCACTTTAGTGCTCACGTTGGACTTTTGCAATGATTGAACAAAAGTGGTTTCACATTCTTGAGCATTTAGCCACAATGCATCGCAGCAAAGTTTAGGTCAGTGAACAGCTTTGCTTCTAGTGAGGATGGAATGACACACATTTTATCATCCTTTACCATTTCATGTTTCAGACCATTGCACATGGCTTCTTATCGTCATCGTTTCTTTTTATACAAAGTGTATAAGAACTTCTGTGCTGATGAGACAGAAATGAAAGTCATGCAGCTGCCCTACCATCATATCCTATAAGTGTGTAAAGGTCCCATGGGCCTGTCCCCTATGTACAGGATGGATCCCATGTCCACATCTTCTATTGGAATACCACTGAATGGACTGATGGCTGTTTACACTAAAGTTAGATCCACAAAAAAGCAAATGTAAATGAAAACCTTCAGATGAAGCAACAAGTAGAGAAAGGGGGGAAAAGGGTCATGAAAAAGAAGAGGAAGGTTAAAAGCAGACAGGTAAATAAAGGGAGGGTTCAGAGATCAGGAGAGTTTGACACTGAGGGAAGGTTAAAAGGGGGATAATGGATTGTCAGGTATCTGCCATGACTTCACTCATTTCTTTGGTGACAAGGTCATGAATGTAAATGACAGACGTCTGCTGGATGTGCATAAGGCAAGTCCAATGTAGAAAACATCTTATCTAAGCTCAATGCTTCTCAGTATATGTATTAGTTCCCCTGTGGACCCATGGTTAATAAATGTACAGCTTTTGAGTTGTGTATTTGGAGTTTGTGCAGACATGGCAGGTCCTGATTGAATTGTACAAAAAGCCTGGATTACTCTAAACGCTCTGAAGATATTTGATTTCTTGGCTAACTCATAGATTTGCTTCTCTTCAGGTATCAGTGATTATGGTGTCCTTATATGATGCGAGTTAAATCATCTTACATGTTACGATTTGACACAGTAACAGTGCAGGGAAGGAGCACTGACCTTTTTTTTCTTCGTCAAAATGATCTCAAGCCGTTTATTTGCCTCACGTCTTTCCCTCTGCGCTTCTCTCTGAACTCTCTCCCTCCCTTGGCAGGGCTTTTGGCTTCCTCTCTTGTCTTTGTCCTGTTTGCACCTCTGACCCATATAGCTGCTACCAGGGCTGTTGCCAATACTCGCTGTGTGCTTTCGACCTACAGACTCAGGGTGTCAGGATGGGTTAGCTTGATTTTTCCAAACCCCAAACTTTATGTCATAAACGTATTTGAATAGATGAACCTTTACAAATTGTAAATACAGTGTGAAGCTGTCACATGTAAAATGAAGGCTGTGTGTGATGTAAATAAAATGAATTCTTATTAGATTTGTAAGTACGAGAGACAAGAGATCTATTGTATTTACTTCAAGCTAGCCTGTGATGGATGCAGTTTCAACTAATGTCAAAAGACGGAAAAACTGTTAAAACCGGGACTTTGAATGGTTAACCTTGCTTATCTTGAGCTTGCCATGTAACTGTTTGACTTCTCTCCATGTTAAATGAATTAATTATTTTGCTAACACCAGCTCCTGATGAACTCTTGACTGCCTCCATTCAGCTCCTCAGATCTTCCCACACTTCTGTTCCCTTTGAGGCGGACAGAGCTGAGGAAACGCACTCTTACTCACAGAGACACACATTAATGGCGTGCTCTGTATCTCTGTGTGGATCTAGTAGTGGATTAAGATCCAATCTCTGATCCATGGTAACATGACAAGACGGCACGCTGGATGAATTCTGTGGGTCTTGCTGGTCTAAGAATCCACAAGTTTCCCACATTGCTGAAGCTTTGATTCCTCGTATGCATTAACAGAGCAGGCACCTTATCGTTTACAACAAAGACATGACTCGCTTGCCTTCTTAAATCTGTCTCAGTGGTTGTCTCACATCATAAATCTGTTGTCATCCAAGTTAAGGATGCAGGACTGCATCAGTTTAGTATAAGTGACCTTAACTGAGAAATGTAAGAACTAGCTTCCATGAAACTATTTATTGTTACTACACTTTTCTTGGATTTTAAGTAGTACGTTTATTTGATGTTAGCTTTAAACCTTCACTCACAGCACTCGAATGGTTTTGAATGCAGCAGAGAAATATTTTAAACCCAGTCTTGTTTTCCTTCTTTTCCTTTTCAAACAATAAGACTTTTCTTTAGAGGGGCATTTTGATTTGTTAATTAAAAATAGAGTTAATAGAGTTGGGATTCAGGAGGTAATAGGGATGTTGTTGTTTTTTTTTGTCTGCAGTTCAGTTGTTGCGCTCATAGAAACTTAATCCAATACAAAAGCTGCTGATATGTTTTGACTCTGATGAGTGGCCTGGCGGTCGGGCTGTACTGTAGTATGTATGTGTTTGCTGTGTATGCTGTCAGAAAAACTTCTGCATGCGTGCCTTCAGTTTTCAGCATAATACAATCCCTTTTTTGTAGCACCATGTGCAATGTGAATACATCATCCATCTGTTTCCACTCATTCATTCACCAACCTCCAGTGTGGAATGATGAAGCCCATGAAAAACTACAGTTCCTCGAGTGTCCACATGAGGCAGGCTAGAAAAGAGTCAAAGACGCATACTGACACCATATTAAAATGTCCATTTGACAGCAGAAATAAACGTTCCTATTAAAAAATAGAAGTCTGCTTCATAACCCCATGGGTGACATCCCAGAGACTATTTCTATGGTGAAGGCTCAATAAAGGTTTCAGTTGGACTTTTTTCTACATTCTCATTGTGATTATATTAAATGGTAAGCTTAAAGAAGAAATAATGTCAGCCTAGAGCTCTGGTGGATTTATGAAACCAACAACTTGACTTCTTTGTACCTTGTTAACAGATTTCATATCTGACTTTAGAAGAAATCGTCCACTTGTGTTTTCCGCTGTTGCTACAATTAGTTTTCTTGGTTCCAGCTAATTTACAAGTTGTGCGTGCTGTTTTAAATGGGACATCATTTGTAGTTCCTGGACATTTGTTAAGATTTTCAGTGTGAATAAATTCTTGAGAACAAGTCCAATAAAATTCAAATTCTCCTAACTCGTGCTCTTCTGTCTTCTGATCCTCCCTCCCTTAGGCGTTAAGTTGAGATTTAAGACCCGCTCCCCGGATGGCCTGCTGCTTTCTGCTTTCTCTCCAGGAAACCAGGAAGAGTTCCTGGCTATTCAGATCCAAGACGGACGCCCTTACTTTTTGTTTGACCCACAGGTCTGTACATGTTTTTCAATCTTTTAACAATGGGAGTAAAAAAACCAACAACAACTAATATTTTAAGAATGAAAAAATAAAAAACTATTTCCCCGTTAAGGAGGTGTCAAGAATATTCAATCATCTATCTCTTTTTGTGTTACAAAGGTGCAACAGAGTTCTTAGTCAGTTTAACTTAAGAACTTTTCTCTGTACGTTTCTGTCTTTAAGTACGTTTCTATTTTCAGCCTGTCCACCACTAAAGAAATAAACCTGCAATGTTCATCAAATTTGCTGTATTTAACAAAAAGACACAACAGTTGTCTGTGCTTTGTGGTCATTTACCTCTTTTTCATATCTAAATGTTATTATTTTCAGGATGCTTTTTCATTCTCTGATGTTTGTGTCTCACGTTACTCTTTCCTTCTGCTCACTTCCAGTATTTGCTCAACTTCACCTTTTTCCCTTCTGATCATCTGTCTTTCTGTGTTCTTCTTCCCCTCGACTTCTTTCACTCACTCACTCCTTCTCACTCTCCCTGTTGCTTCCGTTCTCTCTCTCACTTGCTCTCATCTAATAAATGTGATCTGCAGCCCCTCATTGGTTTCTGTCAGGGAGACAGGGAGAGGGGAAAAAACTTTGAAAGTGTGTCAACGTTTGAATTGGACTGCAATTAACTCATTCCCTGCAGTCACCACGCGTGAATACCAATTGCAAGCTAATTAAGCTTTGCACCCTCACACACACACACACACACACACACACACACACACACACACACACACACACACACACACACAGGCAGCGCTTCCCTTATCCGTCCATACAGACACATGTAGAGGGGTTAAAGAGTCAACGACTTGGATGATGAAAGTGATGATGGTAGATGATTATACATACTTCCATGAGGCCACCAACTAATTACACACTCAAACAAACACACTAAAGACACACTAACACTTGACTTCCACTTCACTATCCAAACCTATCAAGAAGGTTTCATCAAAATGGAACCACTGGATGCATCAGTGTGTGCAGACAGTTGTCTCTCAATAAATACTTGTTGACTTGTGGTGTTTATGTGTGTGTCTGTGGTTCTCTACACTGCTGGATGTGTGTGATCAAGTGTGTGTGTGTGTGTGTGTGCGTGCGTGTGTTCGCCAACTGGGTTGATTCCTTTGTTTAGGCTAGTTTGGGGTAATTAACAGTGGGAGTGGTGTCACGGCTTATTAGTGTTCCCCTAGATACATATAGCTGGGCCCATTACTTCCCCCTATTAGCCTGTTGAGCTAGCCTAATGGGATTACTAGTGCAGGGGGGGTAATTTAGCATGACACAGGAAAGTGATATGCTCATAAATATGTGCACATGTGAGCTGCCACACACACACACACACACACACACACACACACACAGTATGTCATTGCAAACATTCCCTATCACATGAAGCAAAGATCGACCAAAGGTTCTCTCACTGTCACTCGTTGTTAATACAGATCCAGTTTGGATCATATGCCGGTCTGATACTGGCAGTGGAAGCATCTGACTCTCAACTGAAAAAGATATGAAACTCAGGGAGCCTTTGAGCAAGGTCTTTAGTACATAACCAGAGTGTAAAACTGCAGAAACACTTTCATTCTTAAAAACAAACAAACAACATGCTTTCATTCTTTCAAGTGTCAATAATAAGACAAATGTAATAACCATGTCATTTTAAAACTGGTGTAAACTAGTGTGAACTAAAAAAGCCGAATGAAAGAAAAATCTTGCCTCAGCAACAGAACAGCTGGAGTTGAGCGTGTCATTTGAGCTTAAGTTGTGCCACACGGTGTCGAGGTGTAAGGGAGAGAGAACGCTGGCGAGAGAGACTCCTCCCTTGTTGTCTTGTTAAGTAGAGCTGTCTAGCAAAGGTAGTAAAGATGTCAAAGGCTGATATACTCTGGCATTCATACATTTATTGATCTCATCATTAAATCTTCATCACTGTGTGTGTCTGTGTGTGAATATACAGTACGTTGTCAGTGTGAGTGTGAACATTTTACAAGATTACTCTTTGCCTGCTTGCTAAAAGCTGATCACAACAATGATGTCATACTTAATAGGTAGCAAAAAGCTTTGTAACAACACTTTGATGATTATATGTGCATGTACATGTCCCTCTGAGGTTGGTGTGTGTCTGTGTCTGTGTGTTCCGACAGAATATAGGATGAAGAAGTGATGATTTAAATGTTGCAAAGTAAGCACGTTTGATTAGAAAAGTGTTCATTTTAAGCCAGAGGTGTCAGATGAACTTTAAAGACCTTTGCTCACTGTTCGGAATCAAGCATCAGTCACCTGGATGTCCTCCCAAAGCTATGAGCGTATACATGTTAAAAACTCTCCCTCACCTTTTATGAGTGGTCTGTTTACGTGTGTGTTTAGGGCTCAGCAGTGGCGGTGAGTGTGCAGGGTGATGGAGTGCGCCGCTACAACGATGGACAGTGGCACAGCATCACAGCCATGAGGCGAGGGGCCGTGGGAACAATCGTTGTGAACGATCAATACAGGGGTAACCCTCCTCATATTCATACTGACCACTGTGTGTGTCTGCTCAGTGTGTGGGTGTGTGAGTGGAAAGGCAAGTGTATGTACAGTACGACGCATGTATGAAGATGTGCTTGGATGTAAATCTTATGTGCAGAATGCACGTTTATATCTATGTAAATCCCTTAGCACTGCATGGAGGTGTTAGTCAGGTTAATCCCAGCCACACTGTGTATGATGAGAAAAGGACTGTCTCACACCCACAGAAACACACTTACACACACACTCAGTTGTTCTCAATCATGTTTGTTTTATTTGTTTCTGTGTAAATCTGAATCTGATCATAGCTGTATGAGCATGATCCCTCTCTCCGGCAGACTCACTGCTTTTTTATCTTTCTGGTTTTTTTTTTAATCCCCCTCTCAGTTATATTCTCTCTAATGGGCCACTTTTTTTTAAATGCTCTTGTTCTGCATTTACTTTTATTCCACCAAGGGAGTGCATCAGCCTCCAGCGGCAGCACCATCATTGGTGAGAACACAGGGCTGTTCATTGGAGGGCTGCCTGAAGAGTTTACTTGGCTCAGAGAGAATTCAGGTAAGTCCGTCATCCTTCACTTTCTTTTTGAAGTGTTATGCATCATCCTGACATTTAAGATAAGCTATCTTTATTGTCGATGTACAGGTACAACAAAATACTGAAATGTAGTAGATGCCATGTCAAAGTTTCAAAAAATAATATCACAAATTGTACAAATAAACACAACTTTAATCAAATTTACAAATAGGAATATAACAATATGAATATGGAGCATTAATGCAGTTATTAATGGACAGTATGCAGTTCATTACACACTACATTGGAAGTGACATTTGCTAAATAGATAAATATATTGCAGTTAAAATATACAGCTCTTAAAATTTACACTAGGTTGAAGATGGCGTGCTGAATCAATAAATATAGTGCATTATAGATGGATTTGACTGATTTTTGACATCTTAAATTTATTTTTGTTTACGTGATGCCAACTTAAAAAACACTGTAGTTGAGGTTTAGAACAACAGTTTCTTTTGCTAATGATGGTATTGACTCTCCTTTTCTGGCCAGATGAAGCTCTTCTAGAGCGGCGGGGTTTCTCCGGTTGTCTCAGAGATGTTCGTTTAAAGATGAGTGACAGCCCCTTAGAGGAATGGAAACCTCTGGACTGGCTAAAAGCCACAAAGAAGGTGGCAGCATATGAGAGCTGGGAGGGATGTCCGGTTGAGACTGTGGATGGAGCCCATTTTCTGGGTCATGGTAGGATTGTCCTGTTGTTGTTGTTTTTTCACAACAGTTCACATCATGTTTTTTTGTTAACTTACTCCTTTGTATCACATGGAAAATGTGTAACAACACTATGATGGATATAAGGCCTGACAGTTCTGTACACAATGGTAGTTCAAAGTGTTGTGTAACATATGCACACTGTGTTATAGAAGACTGACATCATGCAACAAGGTGAAGCAAACAACCAAAGAGTTTCTTTGTCAAACTGTTCAGTCTCTGTTCCAGAGTGTTTACTTCTGAGGCCGGTGATAGTGATGTTGTTTTATGTTGATAACTCAGACGATAATGAGTTCATTGGTCTCTGTGAAAAAGGTAGCTAAGAGGGCCTCCTCCTCTGATAATCACTAAAGCATTTTAACCTTTGCTTAGTCCTGACTGAACCCTCACACTCTTTAGTGCTTCGACTTGTTGTTGTTGTCATGTTGCAGATAATTATTTCCTCCTTTTCTCAGGTTACTTGGAGCTCAGCCGGGATGTTTTCAATGGAGGAAAGGATTTTCAGATTTCTTTTGATTTCAGAACAGACCAGCTCAATGCAATCTTGCTCTTCACCCACAACACACAAAGTGAAGACTACATGCTGGTACGGAGCGCAGCCACATTTCAAATGCTCGTCGAAAGTTGTCCTGAAACTTGTTGACTGTTTCAGTGATCTGTGATATTCTGTTTCTTGTTGTGTCTTCTCAGGCGGAGCTGGAGGGCGGTCTGCTGTCCTATGTTATTTCTTCTGCAGGTCACATGACTGAACTCAGCATGTGGGTGGGGCTCAGTTACTGCGATGGAGACTGGAAACAACTTTCGTTGGCAAAACGCGGCTCTCTCATCTCTGCTGCCGTCAATGACTGGGCCGAGGAGATGAGGGGGGTGGGAGGAGCAGCGAGGCTGACAGTCGATTCACCGTTGTACTTAGGGGGCATCCCCGCGGAGCTCAAACATCCCGCTCTGGACAGCAGAAGTCACAAACATGGTGAGATATATTTACTCACGAGATAATGTCAGGACATTGACATAATCAGGTCTGTGACTCAGAAAGGGTTGCAGATAATTTTTGATGCACCTCTCACATGCTTGTCAATTCTTTAATTTTCAGCATTTTTATGAACCAACAAGAAGTCATAGTGATTATGCTAATGTTTCCACAGTGTACAGTACTCAAGCATTGTATAGAAAAATTGAAAATTAGACTTGCTTTGAAGAAAGGGGATGGGTTTGGCGCTGGAGAATAAAACATTTCAACACCATGTGGAGGATAATGTGCTTGTGATGATGATTTTTTATCTGCTTAAAATGGAGACATGTATGCCCCTCACAACATCTTCATGTTCTTCTCTTGCATACCCTTTTCTGTTCTCTCCTCTGCTTTCCCTTTCCTTTTCCCCTCTCCTCCTTCTACTCTCTTTTTCTTCTCCTTTGCTCTTTAACAGGCCTGGGAGGTTGCATAAGGAGTCTCACCGTCCAAAGTGATGAAACACACCCTCCTGTCAGTCAAAGTGTTAATCTCTTTGTTGCCTCCCGTCGCTCAGTAAGAGTCTACTTAGACGGCTGTCCCTCCGGTGAAAGTCGGTATAACTGCAGAGGAAACGATTCAGTGTTGGTGTACAGCGGGAGGACAACTCGAGCCTCAGATTATACTCTACAACCTTTCACTGGTAACCATGCACAGTATGCACATTTAACTGCACCAAGGATACTTTGAGACAGCACTCAGATCAAACGGAAATGTAGAATAATAGCACATTGATGCAGTGATAGACCTCCCTCAGATAAAAAACCAAACAATACAAAGAACCTCACATTGATCCTCTTGTCTTTGGTGGAACAGTTAATCAAAAAGGAGAGTGATAAACAGCTCCAGAGTTCATTTGCAATTAGCATCGAACTCATTGCTTCAGAATGAGAATTATGAAAGAACAGCATTTACTGAAGATTAAGGATAATAGGTGCCGTTCAGATGTTTGTTTCTTAACATGCAGTCATTGTTTCAGCTGAGAAACAGACGAGCAAAGAAGATGTTCTGTCATGTCTGTGGGCACACTTTGGCTTCAGACCAATAAGACAAGGATTTGGAAATAGAGGATTTTGTGAATGTGTTTTTGTTATCTAGAGGTGATGAATCACTGAAGAGCTCAAAGTTACAAATAAATAATTCATTTATATTTAGGTTACACACAGATAGTTGTGCCTATTTTTCCATTACCAAATGTTAATATAAGAACTTTGTATCTCTCCGTCCCATGTGCCCTTTCTCCAATGTGCAAACACACACCCTAAAGAGTACTTATACAGGGTGGTGGCCTTGGCCGCTGGAGGGTGGTCTGTGGGACCCTGGCAGAGAGGGCGCAGCAGAAGCAAAGGTAAAACATCTGTCATATTATCTGAAGAACGTTTCTGGGATTTACAGATGTTTGATGACTTGTGTGTGTGTGTGTGTGTGTGTGTGTGTGTGTGTGTGTGTGTGTGTGTGTGTGTGTGTGTGTGTGTGTAATATGTATATATATACACACACACACTCTATGTGGCACTCTTTTATAACTGTCTCTCATAAAAAAACACTCAAAACATACAAGTGCAGCCTTTGGTGTCACGTTTTCTTTCAGTCTTTCTTCCACTCTAATAGCAAGAGAGAACAATAAATCTCAATTATTAGCATGTTGCCTGTTCAAGCGTGTGTGTTCCCTTTTTAATGTATGTTCCTTCAGTGTGCTCTGTTTTGATATTTCATTTATAAAAAAAAAAAGCCTGTCCTAATTGACTGAATGAAACGCCTCCACTCAGATGCATTATTTAAGCCCGTTCAACAAGGAGCAAATATTCCTTCTAGCCGAACAGTTTTAATTGTTTCTTTTTGGGTTTAAAACCTCTGCCGTGTTGTACAGTTACTGAGCTGGTGATATCATGTGAGCCTGACAGTATGAGAGATTGATAAGGCCTCTTCAAAGGGCATCCCAGTAAAAGGCTGTTAACCCAGAATGGCCCGTGTGCTCCCCTGTGTATTATAAAGCTCCTCGTTAGTAGTGAACGATACACTGGTAGGTCTCAGTGTGCCATGCTATGACCAGAGAGAGGAATGACGGAGAGGAAGGGAGGAAGAGCTAAAAACATTTAGAAGCAAAGAGAAAGTGATTCAGAGAGGACAAGAAACTGAGAGGAACCACTGGAGGAAGAAAGACAAGAAAATCAAATCAGGAGAAGAGACTGAGAGGTGAGATGGAAATGAATGAAGGAACAAAAGGTTGCGCTGGAACAGGAATGTGTCAGAAGAAGGGTGTTAAAACCAAACAGCACACCAGGCGAGATAAAAATTAAGTGGATGAAAGACACGAAAAATACATTTGTCAGCATTTATAAACCATTTATAAGCTGTTTATGAGTGATGTTTGTCTCCGAGAAATAAGTGGTCTGCAACCTGTAAAGTAAACTCCAAGATGAGTAAGTGAGGGGACAGATGCAAAGCAAAATACAGGGAGGGAGGGAGACGGATAATAAAGACAGAAGAGATGGAAGGGAGGGAGGTAGAAGGAGCCAGACCATCCTGAACTACTGGGAGAGAAAGAAGGGGAGTGCTAAAGAGAAGGAGGGAGGCTGATTGCTGTGAAATATGGCCCCGAATGAATGGCTGGCTGTATTAAATCAGTGCTGAAAAAGTTACTACACTCATAAATACTATTTATGCTAATGGTAAGGTATGATTTACTGAGCCTATTAAAACACAGAGAGATGGGGGAAGCGTTTTCTGTAACCTCATGTGCTCTCGGCCACTTGTTTTGCGTCTTTCTTGCATATTTTCCTTTTTTGTTCTTTATATTTGACACACATTGTATTTGTTGAGACATTTCTTTCTCCCTTTTTTTTTTTTTTTTTTGTTGCTCTGTTACAGTAACATTTCATTTTCTCCTCTTCACTTCCCTTCTCCTTCCCCCTCACTCTGTTTAGTACCTGGGTTTGTACCACCTCCTTCCACTGTGAAGAG
This sequence comes from Symphodus melops, assembly GCF_947650265.1. Taxonomy (NCBI): domain Eukaryota; kingdom Metazoa; phylum Chordata; class Actinopteri; order Labriformes; family Labridae; genus Symphodus; species Symphodus melops. Next base: position 20,453,068 of record NC_136693.1, on the reverse strand, counting down.
CTTGAACGGCTTCAGTGCCCAGGTGAGCTGGTTGCCTCCCACAGGTGACACCAGAGGGTTGATTGACCGATATGAGTTAAAGGCCTATGATAGAGACCGACCCGAGGTACAACCCGTCAAAGTCACATATCTGGCTGATGGAAACTTCACAGGTAAAGAAACGCACCAACCTTTGAAGGTGTAACTCTAAGAACATGTTTCATATTGCAACAAACTGTTTGCTTCTGTCTTACATACAAACTTACTGTAAATAACAAAAGCAGCAACAACTTTGATAAACATGGATCATTTTATTCATCATGTAGTTTTCCTGTTTCAGTTCCTGTGGCTGGTTTACTTCCATGTTTTCCTTCTGTCTCACGTACAAACATACATACACACACACGCTGTCCCAGGCAACCCTGTTAATGTCTCCTTGGCAAGTCCCCAGCTTTAGGACACTGTCTCCATTTGAAACAAGACACTCAGGACTACCCCAATGATGTCATGCCCTGGCATCGCTCCTTCTTCTCTCTCTCTTTCTGTTGGTACTTTCCGATCTTCCCTCACTTCGTCTTTTATGATGATGATGAAGTCGGCATCCGCGGCTGCTATTCGTCCCTCCGCTCGTCCACTCTTCCATGTCTCCAGGCAAATATGAAGATGAGCTCTCCATCTCTCTCAGAGTCTCTCTCCCGTCCCCGCGTTCCATCCCTCTCTCTTTGCCAGACATTAAGTCCACCATGGTAAGGCTTCTTGTTAATTTATGATGGCCTCGACACCTGACTGCAGAATTACACCAACGGCTAAAAAATACAGAAAGCAAATGAGGGTGTAATGGCATCGGAGTGGGGCCCTGGCCCCTAATTGAATTAAAAGAAATGGGTAACGGTGAGAGAGAGAGAGAGAGAGAGAGAGAGAGAGAGAGAGAGAGATGGAGAGACAGGGTAACTGGGCACACAGGGTGAGAGAAGTTGGAGGGGGTGGAAGAGAAGAGCGGGGACGTGAAAGAGTGACTTAGAAAAATACTGAAAGAACCGTAGAGGGCACAGACGTCTAGGACAAAAAAACATCACAGCCAGACAAGTGAAAATTTACAATTAGAGTAGACTCTCGTTGTTGCCAAACGCAGGAAGTTTGCTTAGTAACAGCTGCTGATGGAAGCAAGTATAGCATCTAAATTGCATCAATGAATAAAAGGGATACTTTGGTAACAAAAGGATTATACACACTCTAAAAGGGCACAGAAAAAGAAAACATTCAGCCGGAATGGCAGGGTTGTCACAAAGTAGTTTTTCAAATATTTCAAACCAAATACATTTACTGTACATAAATGCATTTTGCAAAAATCAGCAGCTGCATGAGTTACTTCCAGTCTCTCTTGGAATAAAATTCTCTCTGTCTGTCTGCTACTCTCTGACATGTTCACACTCTCCTCATCTCCAGGTGTGCTGCCAGGTCTCACTCCGTCCACTCGATACGTTATCACCGTTAGTGCCTGTAGTCCTGTTGGCTGCACTGAGAGTCTTTATGAAAACACTGGCAATTTTAAATCGAGCCTCACAACCCCAGAGGAAGGTAAGTGTGTAAAGCGCAAACATGAATCAACTAACCTGTAAACATAACATGCAGGACAAGAATAAAAGAGGTCAATTGCAGCTGAGTGAAAGAAAAAAAACCTGAAATATTGTTGCGATGTTGGAAGGTCAGCGCAGGAAGCAAAAGAATAAAAAAAAAAAAAAGGAAGTGGAAGAGGGGAAAAAAGATTTTTCTTCACATGTATGTCGCTACATTAATCTGTGTCGTACTAACTGGCCTTGTTGGGAAGATAATGTGACGGCAGGGGTCACTGCAGAGACGGCAAAAATCAATCTGAAGTAAAAGAAAAAAACAGATTACTGTATTGATTCTCACTGAGCACACAGTTAAGACACTGAACTGTGTTAGGAAGACAGGAGACAGAACTTATTTATTACTTTTTGTCCTCACTCTATTTTTCATACGTAGAACCTCTCATAGATATGTTTGACTCACTCCCCTGTGAGAGAATGTTTCCATACTTCTCAGTAAATCAAGTAACATGAACAACTAAAACAGTATTTATTTTCCTGTCGTGTTGTGAATGAGATTTTAGATGATTTCACAATATGCAACGAAATATTTCAACTCTGGTGTCGAATAGTGATACGCTGTCGAGTAATGGTACTCTTCATGATTCACTTTAAGGTTTATGCACACGCTATTTTTAAAACATGTTTCATTTAAAATATGTTTCATTGGCATAACTTTCAGGTATCGAGTGTGTTAAAAAGTTCAATTAAAATGAAAAAAAGAATGATGTACTTGCTTCCATTTGCTCACACCAACTACCAGATATTTGGTCAGACTTCTTGAAAGCAAATACTTGTTTTGAAATTTCAGCTCCAGATGCAGTCCATCCTCCAACTGCAGTCTCATCCCCCTCAGCTCTTTATCTCACCTGGGACCCTCCAGCAAGGTTATACACGACACAGTCACACTTCACCATCGTCTTCTCACCTCCGAACCCCTTTGAATGTAGCTGATGTGGAAATGATGAAGTACATACTTAACGCTTTAAGCTGTAACATATTTTAAAAGATGTAGCATTGTGACTTCTCTGACTTACTTTTTCAAAGACATCTGAAATCGAGCAGTGAAAAGAAACATGTACCTAATATATATCTGTATTTTATAATTGCCTGTGAAGCGTGAATATGTTTTTCAGCAATAAAATGGTCTTTTAAAACACAACAGTGTTAAACACCTAAAAAAGTATGTTCAGCATGACAATAATTTTACCCTCATTTCACTGTCTTTCAATGATAGGCCCAATGGAGTCATTACAGAGTACCTCCTCTATCATGACAACCAAATGGTCTACAAGGGAAAAGACCGACAACACAACCTCACTGGTAAAGAGGGGAGAAAAAGTGTGTGTGTGTGTGTGTGTTTTGCAGAATGACTGGAGGGATGGGGCCTTGTGCAAAGAGATGGGGAAGACTGAAGAAAAGCAAAATGGAGTGGGGGATTAGCATTTGAAAGAGGAACGAGCATCTCAGCTCTTACCCAGGGAATAACACTTTGAAAAGAGCGCTAAACACACACTCACGCATAAATGAAAATGAGGCAGCGGAGAGAAACAAAGACATCTAAACATAAGTGAACATGCATGCACACAGTTTGCTTTGAAAGAAGACTTAAAGAAGGTACTAAACACATGTCAGACCACTGAGACTGGAGTGCTGCACCAGGACACAAACAGATATACACACTGAGACCCAAAATACACACACACAATACATATGCACACTCACACACAGAAATGCACATACAAGACTCACTCCCAATGGTAAATGTTCACACATACGTTCTACACAAGTGTACACAGGAGAGTCATTCCTATATGGTATTTATATGAGCAGAATACATTCTATTTTATTTCCATTTAACAATCACACCACTCACATGGTTAACAAAACACCATGGTGCCCAACACTGTAAGTGTGGTGTCTTTGTAAGTTAATGAATGCATGAGAGCACATATTATCCATGCTGGGTTAATAATGCTGAGTGTCTGATGTTCACAGTGATTGGAGGGATTAGGGATGCAGTAATTATACAGTATGGGCGAGAATAGATCATGTTACAGGGAGATTGCAACAGTAAGACAGAAGGAAGAAAGTTTGGAGGCACAGATTGACACAGAAAGAGAAACAAGAAGAAACAGAGCTAAAAAAGAGAGAATGGAGAATTATTTCTTTTTTTTTTTTTTAAACCCTGAAATAATTCTGTGTTTAAGAGATAAAGGTGAGGATCAAATCCCCCACAACAACACAATGTTATAACAACGTATACTGTACATATAATGAAATTCAAGGTTTGTTTTTTAACACATTTAAGAAATAAAGATATAGCGCTATCTTTTTTCATATTGATGTGTCTGTGTGTGTTTTGTTTTTTACAGGTCTTGGTGTGTATTCTGCCCATGTGTTTGCACTGAGTGCTTGCACCTTAGTGGGCTGCGCCAACAGTTCACAAGTTACTTTGCTGACCTCTCAACTTCCTCCTGGGCCTCTGCAAGCACCAACCCTCACCCTGCTGGACTCACGGACTATTCTGGTGGAGTAAGTTTGCACACTCACATACCACACACACACACACACACACACACACACATGCACATATATGTACTGTATGCAGGTGCTGTGCATGTAAGTACATAACGACTTAAAGGCAGCTAAACAATAGGCAGATAGAAATGTCAGGCCTCCATAATAAAGCTGTATGATGCATCTAATGGATCAGTATATGTAAAGACAGGTTACTTAAGGGGTTTTATATGCTCTTTAGTGTGTTTTCTAGGTGTGCATTAAAGTCAGCGGAAACACGTCTTCTTCTACGTCCTCATGTTAGCTGTAGCAGTAACTACATGTTACGCTCGACCCCCCTGTCATATCAGTGTTGGCCAATGAAATTGGCCAGTGTGACGTCTTGCCAGTGTGATATCACTGATCCAAGCCCATTGGCTTGTTGTAGCAAGACCGAGCTTGTGCTGCACAGCCATGTGACATCCATGCTGAGCGACTGACCAATTTCAACAGAGCAGGACGGCCGACCAATCAGATCAGTGTGTTGCAAACACAGGCAGATGAGAGACTCTACATGGAAACAATTTTTTTTTTCAAACATTAGTGGTTTTCAACGTACTTTAGTGGGCACATACATTAGATACATGATCTCCAAAACGGGCTTAATATGGGACCTTTAAGATTCTTCTAAAGGTGTGTGTTTTTTGTGCATGTGAGCGAGAGAGACAGAGAGAAAAGAGAGGTGAATGAGTCTCACAGGAAAACAGTAGTCAAATGTTTGTACATACAGTTTATGAGTAGATCCAACTTTGAACTAATACTTTACACAATATGGGGAACAAGAGAGAGTTCTGTGTTACTGAAAAGGATGGGTAAGAAATTAAGTTGTTCAAGAATTATTTTGGCTTTTCATTTCTATTGTCATACCGTTTTTAAAAAAACAAATCAAAGAGAGGGAGAGCCAGTACTCGACACGGAGACAGAGCCAGTGACCTTCTGCAGTTATGTTTACCGTTCACAATATTCTTCTGCACTTGACCTTTCACCTCCAGAGTGAAGAGACAGTGGAAGATAGATCTCTGCACTTTCTCCGTCATGTTTATGTGCAAATGTTCCATGCTTTGAGTGTGTGTGTGTGTGTGTGTGTGTGTGCATGTGTGTGTGTGCATGCGTGCGTGCGTCAATCTGCGTGAAAGCCATTAGTGTCCTGACTGTCACTTACAGTGGGACACACCACAGGAGGGCACAGTGCCACTCTTACATGTGTGCACACAATCACCATCACAGGCGCATCAACGTACGCTGAAAACAATGGACAGAGAGAAACAGGATGGTTGAAGCAGGACTCAGTCTGAACAAACAGTTCCAGTCATTAAGTGTAAAAAAATACATTCCTATTTTTATCTCCTAAATTGTGTTGAGAAGTTGTTTTTTTAAGAGATGATTTCTAAAACATATTGCTGATGTTTTCTTTGTATTTAAAGACTTAAGGATTGATCCAAAATCAAACACTAACAGAAATCTGTTACTCAAGGAAATGAGAAGTGTAAGAACAAGATGTTTGATTGAAAACAAGAAAAGTGAAAGACAAACCAGGCTGGGGGAGTAAAGCTAGGTTAGAAAAATTACTATTACTGGTGATATTATTAGGAGAAAATGTGTTTGATATTTGCCTCGTGAGTTGTGTTTCTACGAAGCCGTGGTGAAGCAGAAATTACTCAGCTGCCTTTATAAAGCACTGTGTAACATGGGTTTTGAAAATTACTCTATAAATGCATTTTTAATAATCATATTTTTATTTACATATCATTTTAGCCGTTCCTTTTAATATATGTATAATTTCCTCTTGCAATAGCTTGAAATAAAAACAACATATTGACAGATATTTAGCCATTTCTGTCTTACATGAGGCCTTTAATGTCCAACAACGTTAGCAAGCTTTGTCTTAAAGGTGATCTATTATCTGCTAACAGGTCACTGCATTAAAGAGAAATTACCGTGTGAACTACATATCCATAATTACTGCTGTTTGAGTATGGATAGGTATCATACCGTGAGCCTTCAGAAGTTCCAGCAACATATTCACCTGCTGTGGGAAGGATGTGTATTGCCTTGTTAGCAGATTGGTAATAGACAGAGGTTAGGAGATCATCCTTGGTCAATAACTCTCTATTGTGTCTGTGAGAAAAGCTGAGAAAGGTGGAGAGGAAGAGAACAACAGAGAATAAGAAAACAGAAGATGTAGACATTGAGAAAAGGACGTGTTTTTTTTTGTTTGTTGTAAAGAAAGAAAATAGGACAATTTTAACCTTTAAAAACAGGGAAATCGAAGTAGATACGGAGAGAGAGAGAGAGAGTTTGAGGGACTGTTAGAAAGGTCGAGGGAGGCAGCATAATGTTTGTGGGGGGGCAGCAGATTTATTTCCGAACCTCACCTGTCAAAACACATTCACAGTCAGAAGTTTTTAGTGCCTCAAAGTGCTTTAAGTCATTTTTAATGGCAGCGATGTGGTTTTCTGTAAAGTGCAATTTAGAGGAAAGCATCACCGATAAAAGAAAGGAAAGTGTTTCTGGAGGTAGGTGGACACTTTAGACAGTTTGCTGCGTAATTTAAACTTCATGCATCATAAATGCATGGTTTTCAATTGAACATGTTTTTTTTTTCACAGTTATTTCAAAATAGATTTTAAAAACCCGGTTTTGAGAAATCATTACCACCATGAATTATTATAGAGATTATTACAAGTCCTCTTTGATTTGGTTTCTCAAACATGGACATACATCACACTGCCAATCGACAGCATATCAATCTTATAATAAACGTGATAGATTAGCCACTGTGGCTAATTGTGTGCTAACACATACTCATCATTCATTCATAAAACTGGCTTTTAATGATTTGGACCAAGAAAAGAATCCATCACTTTTTAAAATGGCCTCCCTCTTAAACCACGCTGGGAGCGCTACGTTACGCTCAGGGATTTATGAGAATTGCAAAACTATTTATAACTCATGAATGACTGTTCCTTTGGTTCAGATGGATAAACTGTCTGATTGATTTTTAGTTGGTGGAAAAATGATCTGAAAAAAGTCATCGTTGTTCTCTTATTGTAATAATATCGTGACATAACTTTTTTTTTTAAGTTTTACAGAATTAATACAATTAATCTCATGAAGGTTTTCAGTAAGATTTTGATCACTTATCGTTAAAGTTTATCAGCTCCTTTATTATGATATATTAAAGGGTACTAAAGTAATTGAATGAATGAATGAATGACAAACAAGGATCTTACTTTTTTTCTTATAGCCCACCATCGCACCTTAGTTCACATTTCTCAATGGATTGTCTTTGTGTTTCTATCCCTCTCCCTCTCTGTTGAGGATGATGTCCCTTTTCTATCTTACAAAAGAAACTGCTCAGTATCGAATGTGTTTGTGTGTGAGAAACTTTAGCTCCTAACACACACGTGCACGCATTCACACTCATGCAACGCAAGCATAGAAACCAGGTGCATCCATCCATCCATTTTCTACCGCTCGTCCGGGGCGGGGTCACGGGGGCAGCAGTCTACGCAGAGACGCCCAGACTTCCCTCTCCTCAGACACCTCCTCCAGCTCTTCCGGTGGGACCCCGAGGCGTTCCCAGGCCGGCCGAGGTATTTAGTCTCTCCAGCATGTTGTCGGTCTACCCCGAGGCCTCCTCCTGGAGGGACATGCACGGAACACCTCCCTAGGGAGGCATCCAGGGGGCATCCGGACCAGATGCACAAGGACTCCCTTCCGACCCGAAGAGGGCAAGCCACCTTTTTCTGGTCGAGAACCATAGCCTCAGATTTAGAGCTGCTGATCCCCATCCCAGCTGCTTCACACTCATCTGCAAACAGAAGCAGCACACCGGGAACAGGCCCGATTTACTGCCGGCAATGTGAACCAGGCTCCTGCTCCGGTCATACAGGGACCGGACAGCCGCTAGCAAAGGTCGACCACGGGAGACACAGTCGAACGCCCCCTCCAAGTCCACAAAGCACATGTGGACTGGTTGGGCAAACTCCCATTAACCCTTGAGCACCTGATGGAATGTTGAGCTGGTCCAATGTTTCGCAGCCAGGACGAGAACTGCATTGTTCCTCTTGGATCCGAGGTTCGACTAAAGGCCAGATCCTCCTCTCCAGTACCCTGCCTGGGAAAGGAAAGAAATGTATCCATCACAGCAGCAACTGCAATCATAGTGAAGAATGAAGAGTTTAAGAGTTTGACTCTTTCTGTACAATTGCATGTCATCCTTTTTCACCTATAAGACATCGACTAAAGTAATTATAAAACATTTGCAAAACTTCCATTTCGTCAGATAAGAATGTGCGTAACCCAGGAAAACAAGTGGTTATTATGTGTTAGCATGTTAAACAAACTGACACAGTTCATGTCAAAGTGTCTGGTATTCGTACGACAGTAATATAAATCACAATTAAAAATCAATGTATAGTTATATGGAACAATCATAACTCTTGACTTCGGACTTTTATGTCTTTTTAAATAATTTCCCAACAACATAGAGGCATTAAATGTTTCCAGCTTGTTTGTTGAGTTCACAGTTTTTGCTCTCTTAAGTCTGTTGTAACCTGAGGATCAGAGAACAGCAGCATTATTTTGGATAATGACATGAACTTGACATATATTCTCTTCAGCAATAAAGTGGACTGAAGCCAAACGGTTCTCTTTGGAATGCAGCACAGACCTTAGATTAATTAATTATCCCTCTAAATGAAATCATCAGGCCCTGAAAGTTGTTGACTGGAGTAAATTGAATGGTTCCTTTCATTTTTACTGCATGGTTCCTTTAAATCTCCGCAGGTGGTCCCGTCCCTCTCAGGTCAACGGTGTTTTAGAGTTTTATTCCATCTTCCTGTCACGTGACGGCGCAGAACCTGTGCTGGCCTATAACAGCTCAGAGCTTTTTGAAGACCACACGCTCCGCAATCTAACCCCAGGAACAGCTTACACCATCACAGTCGCAGTAAGCTCTTTTATAACTGAATTATACATTTGTTTACACTGTGTATATTCATTGTGTGTTGGATATGTTTTTAAGGCATGCACAGGAGGGGGCTGTACCTTGAGTCCTCCCAGCTGGGCTCAGACTGAAGAAAGCACCCCAGAAAGTGTTCCTGCTCCCCTGGTCACCCATTTGTCCCCAAATACTCTCAACGTCAGCTGGACACCTCCTGACACTCCGAACGGTGAGAAGAAAAACACAGGCGGCACATACAGCCTGATACATGGATAAAAACACTAAATTACACATGATCAATTAAAGATGATGTTACATTTTTTTTAAATACATGCAAACACTGAAAAATCACTTTAAAGATATCACTATTATAAACACTTTGTGAGGTTTTGGTTTAGAATTTGAATTTCAAGGAGTCATTATCGTTATCATAACCAGTCCAGTAAAACAGGAGAACATTTCACTTTGTACTGACAGCATCAACACACAGAGATCGAGGCTGCGAAACACAGAGAGAAACACTTAAGAGTAAAGTCAAACAGGAAGAGAAACCAAAAGCAGAGGTCATAAAGGACTAAGAGAGAGAGGAGAAAGAGACAAAGACAAGGGAGAGATCATACAGTTTGAGACAGAGACTAACGGAGAGCGAGATTCAGAGGGCAGTGCTTCAGCTTGCTCCTTTAAGTGGATGAAAAGTGCTCCCTTTTGACTGAATGGAGTACTGCAGGCTGAAGGCACACGGACTGACTCTGAGCACCTTTCTCCCTTCATGTCCTCCATTCCTCCAACCTTCATCCTATTTACTTGCAGCTCATTAATTTCCTCTGAACAGATCTTGGCAAAAACGTATGTTAAATATTCTAGATGTATGTTTGAAACCGTAAAGATATTCAAACAAAATATTGCATTTAGCTTTTTATTGTAAGCCGATGCTTCAGAGAGAAGACATTTTAAAGTTGTCATCTGAGGAATTTCTTGAATCCAGGAAACGTTTTTGGAATGAAAATGTATTTAAATAAACTTGTATTGTAAGTTCTTGCGTTAACTTCTTAAAATATTGCACACAGTTCACCAAAACAACAAAGAAGAGCTCATTCTCTGGGCCTGCCTCACTCAACCAGAGTTTTATATTTGCATCTTTATCATAACTTTTGAAATAAGTGCATTCAACACTTTGCATTATGCAAATATGTAAGTCACTGAGAATTTTTATTGAAACGTTTGAACCAAAAAAATGTGGAAAAAGCCTCCAGAAAATACAGTTTTTTCAGACGCCTTCTATGCGCAGTCAAACTGAAGGAACACAGGTGTTAGGAGGTAAAACATGAACCATGAGCAGCAGGTTCAAGTCATGTCACACATTGTACTCTACTCTCTACCTCATGTTGTTACTACAATGTCTTTGATTTCACTTTTAAAAAAGGCAAACTCGTACTCAGTGCCAAGGAATGTTTTTCACTCTGTCGTAAAATGGCACGTAGTTGAATACATCTTGAAAACAGAAACTAATAGTTGCAGGAAGCCTAATTTAGTGATCTGAAAATGTAGGTTTTTATATGAATAGAGTCGTACTGAAATTACAAAGGAGTATGTTCACAAATGAACTTCATACAGAATGAAATGAATTGAGTGTTGTCTGAGGATTTCCCACCCCATTTCACAGTCTGACACACAACGCACTGCCACATATTATCAGATGTTGCTGCCATGCTCGTTAAAGTCTGTATAATTCTATAATGCATGTGTGAGTGTAATGTGAGTCGTGTGTGTTTTACGCTTAATGCCACATGAGTGCATTTCGCACCATAAACCCTGCGATGTGTGTGCATATTAGCCCGGATAAATTACTTAAAGCTTTTTCTCATCTGATGACAGAAATTTATAACAAGGAGACACTTAATCATGATTACCCGATTATCTCATGCTTAAAAAGCTTTAATTTTTGCTTAAAAGAGGAGAGGAGCTCAGTGCCTTTTCTCTCTTCTTTTTTTTCTCCCATAAATGGACGGCAACAATGACGATGATGATGGCGATGGGTTCCAGAGGAGTGAGATTCTGTGTCTCTCCCCCTTTCTCCCCAATTCCGCAGGGATTTGTGGGGGATAATCCTCTCGGGGATTAGGTCGGGGCAACACGCAGACAAAGAGGGGAAATAAGCCTGTTATGCATTCGCTGCTTCATTTCCCAACCTGTCTTTATTACAACCTATACTGATATGGGCTTATTCACACACACAAGCACACAGAGCGTCTGCACACATACACACACACACACACACACACACACACACACACACACATACACACACACACACACACACACACGTGATTGGCCACATTAAGAGCTTCCTGGATGTAGTTGGAGTCCGTGGGGTTTTTGTGTCTTCATTTCCCTGATAGGTGTGTATATCTGTATTGAGCAATAATAAAACCCACACATGATTAAAGCAGAATAGACTCTTAGTTCTTAGCACTGATCTTTTGAGCCCCCTGTATGCATTTTTATTAAGGAAAAGCACATTTGGCACCGTACTGTTTCATTTTTTTATTAGATGGATGTAATGTAATGTAATTGTGCCTGTGTGTGTGTGTGTGTGTGTTGGATGGGACATGTGTGAGTTCCCATTCATGTGTGTGTGTACCTGTCTCAGTGTTCATGTGTGATTTGTCCATGTCGACAGTGGTGTCTGTGTATGCACACATATTGTACATGTTCCCTTCAGTACTTGTGTTCTTTAGAGGGCCTTTATCCTGGCAGCGCTGATGGTTACATTTGTAATTTCACAGTTGTGTTTGTCATCATTGGATCACATTAGGACACATTGACTGGCAGGTCTGGAGCCCCTAAGTCACTTTTCATTTGCATTGTAATCCAATGAGCCAGACTGCATCTCAACATAGTGAAGCCTCAACACTGTCTTATTATTTGTGGTTGATCATCTCCAAGGTTGAATAGCATCCAACAAAAACGGTTCCAATCTCGAAAAGACTTATCCTGCAAATGATGTCAATTAAAATGGTAGAACACTTTCAGACAAAGATTTAAAGATATATGGTCACAGCACTTCACATCCATGTTGATTTGAACTTTTAAGTACAGTAGAGTATGCAAGGAGGTAGTCAATGAATGAAAACCCATGGCTAATGTTTGTGTTGTTTGCTGCACAGAAATACTCATGTCTATTTGGAATCATTACATCTTCTATACAGTAACTCTCGACTGCTCCAGAGGAGAGCTCGACTCTCTGTTGCATGAAATCAACGTGTTGTTATTTCTCATGTTTACTTCTTTTCTTTATCTCCTAGACGTCATAACCAGAAGTTATCTTTTCCAGGTATTATAATCAGCTATGGTCTCTGGCTGGATGGAGTTCTCATTTTGAATTCGAGTTCCTCTCAGAGGTTCTTTGTGGTGGAGGGACTCTCCCCGTGGAGCCGACATGTGCTCAGACTGCAGGCCTGTACAGCACAGGGCTGTGGAAAAGGACCGATGGTTAGTGGATTTTTTTTTTATAGTGACTACAGAAGACATTACTTAGTAAATGAGTACATGAATGTGCATTATTCTTTTTGACATCTCTAAAGATTGGCTTTCTTTTTCAGGCGACATATTTTGATTTAGTTTTGTTTGATTTGTAATGTCACAATACGTAAACTGCAAAACTACAACATGTTATCATGCAGATATTTGAACAGGTATGCCTACTTAGACATTTACAACGTGAGTGGGCTTTGCATGTGTGCGTCTGTGTGACACCGGGTGTCATAAAGGTGATCGATCCTCTCAGCTCAATAACGAGGGTCGGCGTGGCAACACTGACATTTGGTAGGAAATGCCACTCCTCTCTCAACGATGCCTCAGACGACAGGCCATATTTTGGGGCATTTTTCCAATACAGACTGCATGTTTTGTCAAACAGCAGGAGAACTGCTGACGCAGCAGAACAGGAGGAGAGAAGGGCGGGAGGGGAGCGGCAGGAACAGGATGAAGGAGTGAAGAGGAGATGACAGGGTGGATGGGAAAAGTAGAAGAAAGGATTCGGGGAAAGAGCGAGTTTAGGGATAAAAAGAGTGAAATGATGAGGATAGAGTAAATGGTCAGTGCGTAGTGAGAGATGAGGTGAACAGTGAGGATGTGAAGGGCAGCAGAGGAGAGAGAGAGAAAGGATGAAATGAGACGAAAGAGGAGAGCGAGGAGAAAGAAAAGAAATATAAGACAAAAAAGGTGAAGTATCTAAAGGCAGAAGTTATAACTCACACTTAAACTGTTGTAATACTGTTATTTTATTCATCTACTCATTGAAATACACAATCATTATGACCTTTATCAGTTGTGAGGAGATTTTTTTATTTGTCATTTTAAAGTTTGGAATGATATATTCTCCAGTTGGATGGATGAGGTTGTGAATAAGAAGAATTATTGTTAAAAAAAAAAAAAATGTTTTCAGAGGATCTTAATTATGCTTTTTTTTAATTAATTTTTTGTACATAAAATAGACGGAGCTGCGCACATTAGAAATGGCACCAGAAGGCCCAATACTGCTGGAACTGACCAATCATAGTTCTCGATCACTCCGAGCCCGCTGGACTGCCCCTCCGAGACCAAATGGGAACCTCAGCTACACACTGTGCTACAAAAGCAAAGGTAACACATCATCAGTACTCTCATGTAAACACACACATCACTGGAATGCACACCTGTGTAAGCAATTTAAAGTTTCATAAGTTTCTAGTGACCTGGCTTTATGTAAATACAAAAATGAGTAATTTGCAAGCGTTTGTTCATTGTCAGCTAAAGTGGAGAATTCTGTTCATCAATACAAACTAATCAGCTGACAGTGGAATCTGACTTTGTAAATATATCTTGACTTACATGCAGCACGTGACGAAAACATCAAACATTGAAATAAAAACATCATTCTGTATTTGTGTTGAGTGATTTGGAGACATCCTTACACCAATACATGAATCATCCATTAATTGGGAGAAATAAAAAAAAGTCCATCTTGTTTACAACATTATTTTAGGTGCCTAGCTCACAGCATATGATGTCATGTCTGAGAGCTTGGTCTTCTTCTGCAATACTTTGATTCCATCTGACGTTTATAAAGCTTGTGAATAGTGTGATGTAAAAGACACTTCTGCACATAGTGGATAATAAAGTTCTGACTCTAATTTGCATTCTTTTTTTGCAGATTTTTCTACAGTGTCATTAAAAACTAGTGCTTGTTTAGTTATCTCAAGCTTAAACAATGCAAAATAAAAGTTATTCTGTTGCCTGCCACTGCTACTCAAAGTCTGTGACGGAGATTTCTGCATTCTAATATTCTCGCAACTTTATTATGTTCAGAGATAAAATCTCTCCCAAGAACAAACCAGGCAGCTTGGACAGGAGTCACAGTTGTCTTCCCTGTTGTCTTCATAGGGACTGTTGAGGCACATTTTCTCTCAAAACACATGTGTACACAAACACACTCTCCAACAATGCAGACCTAAGCTGAAAGTCAGGCATGAAAGACGGGAAGTGAAAGAAGGAGCTATCAAAACCAGAGTGGTGCAGAAAAGACAATTTGTTTCATTGCCAGTGACTTGAGAGAGGAGATGATGTAGGAGTCCAGCCCAAAAATGAAGTAGGAAGATGGAAGGAAGAACAAAGACTAGTTGTGGTAAACAACAGTATATAGAGAAGAGAGAGATGAGAAGCTCCACAGATGTGTTGGAAAAGATTGCAGGTAAAAAAAATAAAAAAAAGAAGAAAATAAGACTTGAAGAAGAACAAAACAGCGGATGAGACTAACAAGATGGAAGAGGAGAAGTGGACATGGGAAGAAAAGGGTGAAGAAGAAAATTGAACAAGATGAGAACAGGAGCATGGGGAGACAGGAGAACACACACACACACTTACTTACACATATTCACAAAGTGCTCACTCTCTCTGGCAGACACACACACACACACACACGGAGAGTCAGGGACTTTGATCTGCGCCTCACAGAGGAACAGAGATTAATATGAGTGGGGAGAAGGATAGGAGAGGTGTGGAAGAACGAGAGAGAGATGGTGTTTCGCTCTAGTTACCCACAACCCCTTGTTTCTTTGATACACACGGCCTTCATCAGTTCACAGAGAACTGATGTGTGTGTGTGTGTCCATCTAAATATATTGGATAGGCTTACATGTTGTAACTTTCTGATCCCTTTTCTTTGACTATCCTTGCATAACCTCAATCTGGAGAGCTCTCTCTGTTTTGATCACTCTCAGTTAATCTCAGTCAGTCTTTCCCTCTCTTCAACCCTCACTCGTTCTCCTCAAGTCTTCCTCTTCCTTTTTACGCACACCAGACTTCTGATTGACATAACTCTTCTCTGTCTTCCTGTTTTGTCCTAACAGCTGACATGTCTCTCTCCCTCTGTGACTCTTAGATGGTGATGGTGTGTTGGATGGAAGTACAGCAGCAGGCAGCTGGTTGTCTGTGAGCGACCTGCAGCCTTACACTAACTACAGCTTCTGGATCAGGGGATGCAACACGCAGGGTTGTGTCGAGAGCCTGCCACACAACGTGACCACGTCTCCAGCAGGTACACACACCCTCGAACAAAAAAACAAAACACAGATTCAGAAAAGGGACACCTTATAAACTTCACTTTGACTGAAAGATAAGACTGCACACGTCGTAAATACAAGCCTTAATCCGATATTTACTGATATTAAAAATAACAAACGCTAAATGATGCATGTGGAGATTTACGGTAAATATACACTTTGTAGCATTTTCTTCTCATTACACAGATTGTTCGGAACTGAAAAGGTTCATTTTTTAAGGTTCTGATGTCATTTTTTTTCAATGAGTAGAACTGTGGAACACAGACCCCCACAGAGCAAATCACAAACACAGACACACACACACACACACACACACACACACTTAAACACAGATCATTGATTTAGCTTAATGGTCTGGACGCACAAGTCTGATTTACATAGAGGGTTTTTGTGTTTGTGTGTGTGTGTGTGTGTGTGCGTGTGCGTGTGTGTGTGCGTGTGTGTGTGTACTTGTTATTGTTCAGGCTGATTGTGAATACTCGTAAATGTCAGAGCTGATCAGAGCAGTCTGGTGATACTGGAAACCAAGCAGTAACCCATACTAATAAGACACACATTACTGCTTTATCTTATGATGAGAAAAAGGGATTAATGAAGAAACACACACACACACACCACACCCATGTCTCAGTGAGAGAACAACAAAAGACAGAGTATGGAAAGTTCTAGTCTTCAAGTTCAAAACAAAGGCATAAGAAAGTATAAATTTTAAATACCAGACGTTTCCTCTCTTTCTATCTCTCTTTCTACCTCTGTGCCTCTGGCATCTCTTTAGACTTCTTTAAGGCAAACTGTCTTTATGCGTCCTTGTTTCATGAAAGAACAGAGAGCAGATAGTGGAGCAAGAGACAGAAGAGCAGAGGAGGAGGAGAGCAGAGAGAGAGAGAAGTGAACATAAAAGTGCATAGTTTAAAACGATTAGTGACACCTCTGATATTGTACCTGCTAACACACCATGAAAGAGACACAGTGTGTGCCTGTGTGATGTATGTGTTTTGTGTGTGTGTGTGTGTGTGTGTGTGTGTGTGTGTGTGTGTGTGTGTGTGTGCGTGTGCGTCAGATCGGCACAAATCAACGCGTTTCAGGAATTTCACACGCGCACACACACGCACTCTCTCTCTCTCTCTCTCTCTCTCTCTCTCTACTATCTCTTCTTCAGGGAATGACCATTTGCTTGTGTGCAGTAGGCAACTTCCTTATTAAAGACTGGAAACAGTCATTGAAAAAAAGTCCTTGACATAATTTAATGATGTCTTCGTCTCATGATTGATCAAGTAGTTTGTTTTTCAACAAAAATGACAAAGGCACAGTTTTTGTTGAATTGACACAAAACTGAGATATACACAGAAGACATTGCTCAACAAAATAACTGTTTGCAGGCTAACACTAAAAAGTATGCAAGAAGTGCCTCCCCAACACAAATGCCTTTCTTGCACGCCGACACCAATGAAGAAAAAAGAGAGAGCAACAACTTGAAAGACAATAGAAAAGTGAAGGGCTTCTCTTCAAGGATTGGCCGCAGAGTTCAGATAAATACATGACTGTCCTAATAACAAGCAAAGTTTATTGTGTAATCAGGACAGTCATTGTTTTATTAGCCAACTTGAAAGACAAGTTCAGACAGACAGAATTATCTGTCTGTCTGTCTGTCTGTCTGTCTGTCTGTCTGTCTGTCTGTCTGTCTGTCTGTCTGTCTGTCTGTCTGTCTGTCTGTCTGTCTGTCTGTCTGTCTGTCTGTCTGTCTGTCTGTCTGTCTGTTTTCTTTTAAGGGTCATTTATGCACAAAAAGAAGTGCTCCATGTGTTTCTCTGTATGTACAAGGATAATGAATGTGAACAAGACGGATGATTTATGTTGGTGAACCACAACTAATATTATTCTGAATCAATCACTTTTCAAAGAGCTTTTTGACACTTTTTGTGTGTGTGTGTGTGTGTGTGTGTGTGTGTGTGTGTGTGTGTGTGTGTGTGTGTGTGTGTGTGTGTGTGTGTGTGTGTGTGTGTGTGTGTGTGTGTATTTATGTTTGCAAAAGCCATCTGTGGCACAAGCAGTCTTCAGCAATCAGTGTTGTTGTAGTGGAACGAGAGCGGTCTGTGTGATTGAAGGGTCACTTTATACATCGGAGAGCCTCCTCATTTTTCACATGGTCAACTCTACAGTCACACTCATCATTTTGCACTTCTATTTGTTGTCTTTTTTTTTCTTTTGTGTCCTCACATCTTCTCTGTGTCTGTTAAGAGCCGGGCTATCATACAGAATCAAGACGTTTTTACTGATTTTCCAACTCACGCCGTGTGGTTACATGCTCAGCTGAAAAGGAGGAAGGCTATAGAGGGGTTGAGGTCACGAAGTCGTGTGTGTTTGTGTGCCTATTTGTGTGTGTTTATGCATGTGGATGTATGTTGGGGAAGGTGGCTCCTGCCACCATCTCTTCCTCATCACTCATTTCTTACTTCTTCTTTTTTTTTTTAAACATTCTTTGATGAAGGACAGGTGACTGTGTTTGGGATGTTGAATTTGTCACATTATTTGTATACCAAGTTACTGTTCTTTTCATCCTACTCCCTTTTTTTTTTTTTTTTTTTTAACTTTCTTTATTTTACACCAAACCACCTCCATTCATCTCTCTCTCTCTCTCTCTCTCTCTCTCTCTCTCTCTCTCTCTCTCTCTCTCTCTCTCTCTCTCTCTCTCTCTCTCTCTCTCTCTCTCTCTCTCTCTCTCCTGGATAGCCCCTGATGGGTTGTCTCCTCCAAGGTTGGCTTATGCTGCTTGCACCAGTCTAAATGTATCCTGGTCCGCCCCCACCCACTCCAATGCACCAGGCCCACTCCGTTATAGTCTGCAAATGAGGACATCCCCATACAGGCCTGTGATAAGGTGAGGGGGGGGGGCTTAAAACCTACAGTCACAGAATAAAAAACAAGAACACACGTTAGCTGACTGCTGTCCATGTTGAGCACTCATGGTCTGAAAAACAGGACCCTTGATTATAAAACAGAAATACAATGATAGAAACACAGCTGTCTTCGGTCCACATGACATATGTGTGCACCTACAACATAGTTACATACACATATGCATACACATGTAGATATCAAGGGGTGCATTATACAGCACAGCTGAATATGTCACATCAATATGACAGACTATCAGAAAAACAGAGAGGAAATGGGCTGGAGAGACGGGGGGCAGAGTCAAAAGACAAAAAATCAAAGAGCTGAGCAGGGAGAGAGTGAGGCAGAAAAAAATGTGATAGAATAAAAAGAGAGAGAGGGTGTGCATCTGATATGTATTCATTACATGCTTCCTGACAACAAATTGCAATTTAATCCAAGAAGAGGAGGCTCTCATTCTGTGGTAATAAATAAATGACTAGCTACATGTATTATATATCAGACAGCCATGCCCTCCTCCTCCTCTGCTATGGAAATCTCATTGTTCTCTGATTTATTCATTCATTCATCCCTTCTATCCATCTGATGCTAAATGGTCAACGGTCCCTCATTTATGACAATATTCTTTTACTTTGTCCTAGATTCCCTTTGTATGATTATGTGATGGGGTATCAGGTATGATATGGGAATGTGATAAAAAGCTTTGAACATATCGTGAACATTGCCAAGAGAGTCACTATCGACACTATCTTCTCAATTGATCCTATTATGACATCAAGAAGGAATGCCTTAGAATACACATAAAACAGATGAAACATGGCGTCAAATCAACAGCAGTTTAGAAGAATAAACTATCAGCAAGCCATGGTCAATTATGTTCAGTACAAAACTCTACCTGTGCAGAAGTCACCTTGAGAAACTAAAGGCACCAAGGCGCCAAAATGATGTAATGTGCCAGAAATGGAAATCAAAGACCGTACGGCTTATTTCTTTTGTACTTTGTTGAATAAAAATGTTTGCATTGCTAAAGTTTGGCTTAAAGTTTTGTAACCTCAGTAAGTGCTGTGTACTATGTTGTTATTAAATTATACAGGAAATTAATGTGTGCCCATCATCTCCTAGGATCTTGGAAAATGCAACAGACACCTTTTCCCATCTAATAGAGGGTCTGTCACCGTACACGCAGTACATGCTTCGAGTGACGGTTTCACACACTCATGGGCAGACTGTCGGTCCCTGGGCCACCCTGCGCACCGCAGAGGACAGTAAGTACACACACACACACACACACACACACACACACACACACACTCATACACACAAGAGCATATACAAAATGTAACATACATGTTGCAGCAGTAAGGATTCCTGCACTTACACATAATGTGTCATTGAGCACTGACGACTATAAACAGAAACAAATCAACTAATAAAGACGTGACAATTATTGTTGGGTCAGATAAACTGTCACTGCTGCACTGAAGGCTACCTGCTCGCAGTGATTGTAAGGATTGTGTTTTATACTGATTTGTGCTGCCTGGGTGCTTGTGTCAGCAGTCTAGCAGAGTTTTGCAAGTGAACGTTTGGCAGGTGGCTGGCAGCAGCAGCTGGCTGTTAGCTGGCCTCTGCCGTCAGTTGGCTGTCAGTGCTGCTGAGTCAAAGTTAAACTCAAAGAGCCTGATGGGTCCACTGATTTTAGGTGATTATCTAAACAATAGCCTCATACATTAAACATATGGTCTGTGGTGTGAAAAAACACAGTCCCTGCCCAATTCTCTTTTATATCCGTAAAGGTGTTATTTTTATCAAAATGTATTACTTTCTGAAGGTGGTAAATACGATCAAGACACTATAGAGTGAAATACAGGGACAAACAGGTGACAAGAAGGTGACGTTGGAAGCACTTGCACAAGCAGGATTTGATGAAACCCACTGACAGAGTGAGATTAGCATACTGTAAGGTGTGCGTCTGTGTGTGAGTGACCTAGCCAGTGTCATTGTGGGCTAATTGCTGTAATAGAATCATATTAGCCACTGGAACAGCCTCCTCAGTGCAAAGTTATAAATTAATTAGTACCACGCTATTATCACATACATTATCATTAAACAGCTGAGATTTGCATACTTGTGCATGTACACAAACAGAAATGTGAATGTACACATCCACGTGGGGTGTGCACACACACACACACACACACACACACACCACAGTGAAGGAAGAGCCACTGATGCACACACACATAACCATTCAGTCACACACAATTGCAGCCTTTTAGGATGCCTTAAATGACGGCCTTATGCTTTTCTCATCACTTTTTGGAATTTGACTTCTTCGAGCAGTCACACACAAACAATTACACACGGAAGGACACTCACACGCACACACACACACACACACACACACACACACACACACACAGGCCTCAGAGCACAGAGTCTCTCTTGAAAAAAGTGTATATGCTTTTATAGCACGTTAAGGTGGACACTGTTTGTGTTTTTTGTGTGTGTTTCTTTACTTTAGTGTCTTTTATGTGAAAGTAATGATGTGTTTGATCCTCTCCATGTGTTTGTGTGTAGGTGTGTGTGTGTGTGTATGTGTGTATATGTGTAGGTGTGTGGACTGTAATAGATGTGTCCATTCGGTCACACTGTGCCCCATCGTTCAAACCTTCATCCCTCTCTCTGGCCCCCTCATACACACTGAGAACACGTGTCATGCACGCACACCTGCTTGTCTTCCTTATCAATCACACACCGCCTCATGCTCATAGGCAACACCACACACTCAGGAAGTTTCATGCTCACAGAATCATCCCTGAACACACAGACACAAAGGAGAACTGGACTGAAGAAGCTGAAGTTGAAAACGTTTTATAAAACGTGACCCATCGCAAATCTTTCAGCTTCATTAAATAATTCCGATTCTGGCAGCGCAAGATTTGTAACACACACAACATAGTTAGCTATTTTATACATAACACAAGTCATTTATCTATAAAGTAAACAATATGTTGTGTGGATGGAGGAATCTGTTTTCGCTTTCTGCTCCAGTAAATGTCCGGTTATGTTGTGTTTCTCAATAAATGAGAATAAAAAAACACAATTAAATATCAGTTTCAACCACTAAGTCCTTCATCCCTGCTCTGACATGCAATTCATACCATTGTTGAAATGTGAGTGTGCATAAATAATCTTTTTAACATAATAATAGCATACATAATAAATATGTTATAGCTTCAAAGAAAGGATTTAAAGAGACAATGGAAAAACACCAAGAGCAGGCAGATTGGATTTCTCTCACACTGATGTGTGATTTATCACTATAAAGCCATCCTCTTGTCATCTGGCAGAGGCAGCAAAGGCTACGTTCCCCTCCAAATCTCCTCTCGCTTAAGCTTCTAAAAAATGTCAACCCTAAGTAAGCACCTTTGCATTTAATTCAGCATTCATTAATATGTAGTCCATAAATATTTTAGTCTTCAAAAAATACTCATATCAAGACATTGACAAACAACTTAGTGAAATGTTTATCTTGATTTTTTGCTGTCATATAGTTTAGTTCTTTAAATCATCCCTCCAACCTGATCTGTCTCTGTTACTTCACTGTGTGTTGCCATGGACCTTCCACTGCTTTTAACAAGTCTAACGTGTATTATAATTAAAATAAATTACTTTCTTTTGTCTTATTTTTTTTCTTTTTTTTTTAACTTTTCCTTTTTTGTTTCTTTTTCCTCTCATAATACCTCATCCTGTCTTTTCTTTCTCAGTCCTAAGGTTTTTACGAAAGAGAAGAGACAGGGTTCAAAAGAGAAAGCGAGGAGATAAAAACATAGGGAGAAACAAATCAGGAAAGAAAAAAGGTAAAATGAGGAGCTGAGAAAAAAATAGGAAGAGAAGAAAGAGACGGCTAATGACGGAACAGAGAAAGAGGGAGACCCACGTGTCCTCCTTTCCTTTTTATCATTCCATTAAAGTTTTATATCCATCTTTTTAATGTAATTTGGTCCCTATGAATTCCTGCCGCTGCAGAACAGACAGACGGCTCCTGCGAACATAAACTCTAGCCGTGTTGGACAGCTCCCTTTCCTCTGTCTACTCCCATGTTCACATTGGCTAAGTGATCTAAGGGAGTGTGTGTGTGTGTGTGTGTGTGTGTGTGTGTGTGTGTGTGTGTGTGTGTGTGTGTGTGTGTGTGTGTGTGTGTGTGTGTGTGTGTGTGTGTGTGTGTGTGTGTGTGTGTGTGTGTGTGTGTGTGTGTGTGTGTGTGTGTGTGTGTGTGTGTGTGTGTGTGTTAGAGAGCTTTATAGAGAACATGAATAAAGCACCGTTTTGACAAAATGATCTTAGCCAAGCAGTCTTAGAAAGTAAATGTGTGTGTGTGTGTGTGTGTGTGTGTATTAGAGTGAGAGAGAGAGTGAGAGAGAGAGTACATGAAACAAGCAGAGGGGTAGAGAGAAGAGATGAGAGGTGTGATGGAGAAAAAAGTGACAGAATTATAGTTCGAGGTAATGACAGAACACCAAAAAATTCATGTTATCCAAGAATGAGTGAATTCATGAATACATTCTGCTCGGTGTGCTATTGTAAGGTAATGCTGAAATGAAAGTGAGCATGGTCCCAATGTTGTTTTTGGTTATGAATAGAAAAATGATGACAATATAGCTAAAGTGATTTTTTTTTATTTTTAAAACTAATGTATTTGAATTTCCCTTTAAAGCCACTCATTTCCAATGTATGTGAATAAAATCCATACGTCTACCAACTTTTATGCACTCTTTCCATTTCACATGCAGACAGCTCCTCTGACTGGAGTAAATCACTCCAAATAGTCAGCGTTTGAAAAAGAAATTGCATTTTTGTGAGTGATTGACATTTCAGGTACTTTGATGGTCATTGGTACTTAAAGGCTAATGCACATCTCATAGACTCATGATGTTATGGATACAAATCAAGCTTATGACCTTGGTCATGCATCATCCTCTCTCTCAGTGCCTCCTCAGTGCCTCCTGAAACGGCAGTGACATTAAATAATCTGCAGAAAAAGTTAAGATATGAAATGCAATGTAAATTCCCAGCGTATTACTTGTCACGTTTTGACACCATGCTGTAAGCATCTTGATTACAGGAAAGCTCAGCGTTTGTCCTCATTATGACTCCTAAAGCCTTGACTCACCTTCAAAAGCCCAGTCACCCACATACACACATGCCCACAAACACACACACTCACATGAACAGGACAAGGCTAAAAATAATACCCTTCCTCTTCTCTTCGTGTGGACACACACTATTATACACTCTGAAAATCTACACATAAACACACAAAAAGCCACATAACATGGATAAAGACACACACACACACACGCACACACCTCCCCCCTGACCAGCCCTTGTCAGTTGATTGTGTTATTACTATGCTAACCAAATCCTTATAAATGTGATTTAAGGCTTGACGGCTCCGCACTCCTGTTTTAGCCTTCTGCTACTGTGTTTTACTGGAGAGAGGAGTAAGGGCGGGAGGGTGGGATGGAAAAGAGAAAGGCATGTGGAATGAAGGGGTCAGAGAGGTAGCAGGAGGAGAAAAATGTCGGGGCAAATGGGAGATGAGAGAAAAGAAGAGCAGTAGGTTAAAGGGAAGATGAGAGATAGAGCACCTAGAGAACATAAAGAGAGATACAAAGTCAGGAAACCAGAGAGAGGGGTGTTGCCGTGCATTCCCTCAACACTCGTTGCCTCCTATCCAGAGAGCAGTAAAGCGTCAGTAAAATAAAAAAAAAAAAAGAAAAAAAGCATCACCTGCATCTTAAATGAAAATTTCAATTGAAAAACTTAACAGCCCTTCAAATTGCAGAATTTTACACGCGCCAGTAAAGCCTAAATAACACTCAACACTTAGAGGGAGAGTGGGAAGGGAGGAGGGGGAGGGAATGAGGCGGGAATGGGGGGGTGACAACAGGGGTTATTTTGGGTGGGTGAATGGGGCTGAGTGAAGGTGACTGGATTGTGTTTCGTGGTAAAACTATTTACAATTGAAGACTGTCTGCGATCTGTGTCTCTGATTATCTCTCGCCCCCCCCATTTCTTTTTCTTTTTTTTCGAGCCTGACAAATATTTTGACCAGACAGATGGGAGGAAATATCGAAGGCAGACAAGAATCAGTCAAATAGATGGAGGGATGCAGAATGTCTAATTAGACGAACAGAGAGTGAGACATTACAACCCTCGGTAAAGACACACAAGAACATCGTGAGGCAAACAGACAGGCCGGCGGCTCTGCTGGGGGATCTGCACATACACAGACAGGGAGACGGGCTCCTTGGTTATTCGTGGGGTTCAGCGGACCTTTGGTGGTAATTGAATCAGTGTGAGTGCTGAGTAGAGCTAGCATAAAAACCTGTTAACCTAAAAGGTCAACTCTCTGCATTGTTTATTTAGCAGGGATACCAGAGAGTGAGAGAGGGAGCAAAAGAAGGAGAGAGACCGCGACACAAAGCACGAGTAATGCAGAGGGACAGGAGAAAATTAGGCTGGGTGGAGGGGTTTGGTTAGGGAAGAAGAAGAAGGGGTCAAGAGGAGGAAAAGACAAGAAGAAACAGCCAGACAGGAAGAGAGCTGTAGACAGGAGTAAGGTTGGGTTGTAGTTAAGATTATTTGCATCCTGTAAAATCATCCAGGCTTACATTTCCTTTTATACTGTCGTTTATTTGTGTGGGAGTAAAAAATCCCGGGCTGGCTGAAGAGTTAGTGTGTAAGTAAGGAAGTGTTAACCTTTTTTTTTTTTTTGAGGTTCGTTGAAATACTTTTTATTAGTTGGCATCTCACTTTGTCTGAAGTAAGGCCCATCAGTTCATGTTTCATGATGACATGTACATTATTACACAGCCAATGTCTAATTTCTATTAGACTCATTTCTAACATGCTTGTAAACTCTTTCTCTAATTCATACATATAGCTGTGAATGCAGACACTCCACACGTCCTCCTTCCACCTCTCTTTTTTACTTTCTCTCTCTCTCTCTCTCTCTCTCTCTCTCTCTGTGTCTTTCTCAGTCTCTCTCTCGCTGTCACACACAGACACCTACACACACACACACACACACACACACACACACACACCGCCATACACTGCCATCTGGGAAAGCCGTTAGCGGTTAGCGGTAGCACTTAGCGACGCAGCACGCTCCCTCAGTCCGCTCAGTCACCTTGATCTGCTTGCCCTTCACACAGCACCATTACTGCTATACTGCATCACTGTGGGTGTGGGCGGTGTGGGCATGTTAGTGTGTATGAGAGAGAGAGAGAGAGTTAGGAAGAGTGGGTGTCTGTGTCTATGGACATGCATCTGTGTGTGTCCATTATAAAGCAGTACAGTGGGATGTAAATGCCGGGGGAGGAGGGGTGTGGGGGCATTACCTTCAAATGAGCCACTGTGGAGTGAAAAATCCCTCTGTCTGGTCTTGTGTAGGTTCTGATCTATGCATTGACATGTGAAAATCATGGGACTATGTGTGTGCATGTGGCACACTGATGTACATCACTGTTAGACTATGTAATTCTTATACTAGTGAGGAATATTGAAACTTCTGGACACAAGAATTTAATGAACTCAAAGGCATTGAGAATATTATTGAACGTGAACACAGTTTCTCCTCGCTTTCTCACACTTAAACTGTGTTTCTGCAAACAGATGAGATACATTTGCAATCAATCCTGGACCTTTTTTTTTCAAATTTCTAACATACATTATTCGCATGTCAAACCTAATGTTTTCTCTAATTATAATTTGAAAACCATTGAATTAACATGTTTGTGTCTTCTATATATGTTTGTGCTTGTGCATAGTAAACACATCATAACAAGGTAGTGTAAAGTTTCTTTGCAATGTTCCCAGCAGTGTAGCCTTGGCTGCACATCACCTCCTGAATTTGCTGCTGAAAGATGCACACAGACTCCCTTTCTTCACAGTCACAAGTACTTCATTAATCCACAAATACAATCTTGGTTTGCTCAGGGGGAGAAATTGAGAGAGGAAAAGAGTTTGTGTTAATCCCTCGGATAGGGATGGCAAAATCACTCTTTGTCCTTCTGATGTCATTCTTGATGTTACTTGTCAAATAAGTCTTCAGAACAAATCCCCCCTTCTCCCTTTTCTCACCCTTTATAGCACACTTTAAATGTATTTATATCTCGATGTTTCCACTTTTCTGTCTTCATATCTATTTCTTTGTTGTCACCCCCAGGTCCAGGACCGGTCAAAAGTCCGGCTGTATCAGGCCTCTATCCACGAAGTGTAGCAGTCACCTGGGTTCCTCCCTCCCAGCCAAATGGAATTATCACCAATTATACGCTTTATCTTAAACCAAACTCTCTCTCTCCTTTTGATTTAAAACCCAGCTCAGTTTACAGCGCCAGCACAACTCTCAGCTCCAGTGTAGATTCTGACCAGGGTTTGCTCAGCACTGAAGAGGCATCTCTAGATTTAGATCAAACATCCAGTTTAACCCCCCTGTATACAAACCACATCTCCATGTCTAATGCCAACACAAAGAGTAATGATAGCTCCAGAACTACCAAAGGCACAAGTCCCAGCCTCTTCGCTAACCCTTATAGCTTAAGACCTGGCATTGCAGGAGATGACCAGATTGAATCCACAGGTGTAAGCAATACAAGCCGAGGCTCTGGTTCCTTCTCGCTCCTCTCCACCAAACCCGATGATGCCATTGTAAACCCAAGCCCCAGTCCTTTACAGTCCAACACAAACTATAGTCCAACAACCTCAAAAACCAAATATATCCAAAATCAATCCTACCCTGACGGCACCGTCTCTACTTTGTTCAGTGAAGATTCAGATTCGTCAACCTTATCAGTCTCTGTTCCCGGGAACACCACAAGCTGCACTCTCCTCAACTTGTTGCCATACCAGAGTTACAGCCTCAAGGTACAATATAGTATTATGATGCAGTGTTAGAACACAGCGTGCACCACATACTGCTAATCATATTCTGAACCTATTTTTGAATGATGACTATAAAAACTATTAAAATGTTTTTTTTTATTGGAAATTAAATAATTTGTGCAGATGGGAGTGAATTTCAAATGTCACTGCACACTTTACTTTCGTGATTGTCAACTATAACACGCATTGCAGCGTGGTTTTTAAAGGCACTACAATTAGAGATTATGGACAAATAATAGACAACAGAATAAGACAACGTTAACTGACTTTCTTTTTATTGAAATGGTTGATTTACTGACCAATGAAAACTTCAAGCCTTACAACCAAAACTCTTGAAATCACATTGTGATGTGAATCTGTATTGCTCTCAATCATCTAGCTGGAAGCGTGCACCGGTGTTGGTTGTTCAGTGTCTGAGATGTCTCAGAGCTTCCGTACCCTTCCAGCGCCACCTGAAGGGGTTCCTGCACCACACCTTTACTCCGACACTCCAACCTCTGTTCTCCTGTCCTGGGGTGCGCCAGATTGGAGCAATGGGCCACTTGAAAAGTGAGAGGTGATCACATACTTAAATCCCTCTGTTACATTCCTATTTGTGTATTAACTTCATTGTGTTTGTCCTGGGCATAGATGGTTGATTGAACGCAGAGTAGCTGGGACCAAACAGGTCTCTACAGTGGGCCATCTCCCACCAGCTTCTCCCCCTTTGTCCTTCCTGGACTCTTCTTCAGCTCTCAGTCCCTGGACAAGCTACCAGTATCGACTGGTGCTCCATAATCAGGCTGGCAACACCACAGGTAAGGCAGTCGTATTTGGTCGAGCTGGATTTGAAGTGAATATTACCATCATGTGTTTGTTGCATTTTAAACTTTCTCGTAGGAGCTTTATGGAGTCACCACTTTCAGTCAAACTTAAAGAATTATGCTGTCATTCTTTGCTCTTTCAAAGTTGGACCTTGAACCACATGATATCAATTGTTTCAGGACCCTGGGTCAATATCACCACCAGACCTTCTAGGCCAGCTGGTCTCAGTCCACCGAGGGTACAGGTTTTGGGCCCGCAGTCACTTCAGGTATGCAGGTGTATGAGATCATGAAGACACGAACAATAACAAGAAGCCTACAGATGTGATCCAAGTCATTCATTATTGTATTAGGATATTTTACAATATCTATTGTTACATTTATCCGATAGGTCTAAGGGTTACAGACGGAACTTACAGAGTTAAAGAAGTGTTTAAACGTATTATACATAAAACAATGTAACTTTGTTGAGAAACTCACCAGTCTCTGAGTAGAAAAGACAAAGCAATGTCACACTGATTCCTCTGTCTTTGCTTCTTGGGATTTAATGAGAGAGAAAAGCATTCAACTCAAGGTCCCCTTCAGAAAAGTGGGAGGGGCTGTGACCCTGTCTGAGGAAGCTTCCTTCCTGTCGGCCATTTTGAAGGAGGGGCCAGAGTTAAATTCCACCACTGGCTAATCCCACATCAAGGCCTTTTCAATAAGAGACAGTGAAACAATATTGTATGCATGCACACACATAGATTCACACACACACATGCACCCACAGCCCTGCACTAATGCTAACTGCAGAAAAATGCTAATGCCTGTCATCATTTCAGATCCGCCCCTGTCATCTCTGCTGCCGCACAGCTTTAGAGGTCACAGGTCCGAGGACTAAAGTGTTCCTTCCTGGTTGTTGCTAATTGGACAGACAGGCAGGCAGCTTCCTGCTTGCTAATTGACCTTGACAAAACAGACAGGGTTTGAGTATCTCCCTTCATTCTTTAAATCATTTCTTTATCATCACTTCTTGCTCATTGGGTTTTCACTCATTCTTGACTATTATCAGGTTTATGTTTTCTTTTCAATTACCTTTTCTTGTATAAATTTAAATACTTCAGTGTGACTCCTGGGGGTTGACATGTAAACAGCAGGTCTACTGAATGTCTCCCTTCTGATATTAGAAGGGTGTCTCGTCCCTTCTTTTTTACTCTGACAATGGCCTTTGGCTTCATCAGAATATGAGTAAAAATACAGTGGATGTTTTCTGTTGTTGTAGGCAGTTTTTGGATTGAACGAGCGTAGTGTTTTTAATAAAGTTACCGTGCTAATTAGGGACCGAAGCACTGACCAGTGCGAAGGACCCTATTGTATCCCTTACGATTATTTTTCTTCCGATTGACACAAAGCCAGTGTCTGTGTGTTCTTGACATGTTGAAGATCTCTCGTTGTGCTCTGCACGTTATTTCGTCAAAGGGCGTGGTCATACGGACGCGTTATTCGTCACAAACAGGAAGTAGTTTGTTAAGGGGCATAATATAGTCCTAGAGTCATCAAACATCCCAAATATGATTCCAGTAGAAAAATAAAACTAGTCATGTTGGTATAATAAGTAGGCGTGGCTAACTGACTCAGTGGCGCCCCCTTCAAATTTTCAAAATGGGCATCGACCCCCATGTACGTTTTTTTGTCCTACATGCACACACTTTTTTTATGCTCATTCGGCATGTCAGGAGCTACATAAAATCCTCTTACACCCATAGTCATAACCAAACAGGAAGTCCGCCATATTTTTTGAATGCAAGAAAAATGGTTGACATTCCTTTTTTTACAGGTTACCTATTTGAACAAACTCCTACAAAAGCGTTTATCTGATCATCGTAAACTCAGTGTCAATGTGTTTTAAACATGTTGAAGATCTCCCGTTGTGTTCCGCACGTTATTTCGTTCAAGGGCGTGGCCACGGCGCACCCCATTTTTTTAACCTTTGATGATTGAAAGGCCTGCTGCTTGGCCATGTGCACTCCCGCAATCGCACTTTCACGGTTGCGACATGCACGGGGTGCTTCGGGCCCTTCATCACCGCTTGCGGTTTCAATGTTTCTTTTTTTCTTTTTCGGTCCGTCTCTTTGGAGCCATTTTTGACAGCTTGAGCGTGAATGAAAACTCACCAAAATTTCCAACGTCATCGGGTCTGGCGAAAAATGTTATATTTTAGTTGTTTAAAAAAAAAAGTGCATAAATAATTGTACCCGTCTGTTGTAGTGACTAATTTCAAGCTCCAATTGATTACATTTTCACACTTGTCTGATTGTTCAAACGTCATCTCTAACATATCTATTGTTGGAATCAAGTTTTGAATTAAACAAGTTAGTTGGATGTGTAATATCTTCTTCTTTTTGCTACAAACTAGAAACACAAGCTAAGATATGGGACTCTATCCATTTACTGGAGGGGTTTTTAGGAGGAAGAATATACTGCATAGATTTATTCTATTATGTAAGCACTGATGTAATGCATTTAATTTCAAAACTTTTTTTTAGCTGCAGATTTCAGCATTTTCTCTCTGCCTTTCAGTTTCTTTTCTTATTTAAATAGCAAAGATGCACACAGATACACACATACACCATGTCCTTACACACCAACCAACACTCTCTAAAAACCAACTTTGTCATCTCTCTCTCGCTCACTCACACACCAACACACTGTACTGGCCTTAGCCCCCTCTGCTCTGTGTCAGTCCAGGGTCTCTGCTGTCTTCACCATCTCCAGATTACATCAAGCTATTCAATCTGTAAATGACTTCCACCACAAAGCACACCCAACACGCACTCTGGGAAATGAGCTACCTAACTCATCGTGACCCTGCCCATATGTGGTTGTGTGTGTGGCTCAGAGTGTGCATGTGTGTGTCCTGTATCACCTCACTGTGTCACTTGTTCAATGAATATCAAGGTTGTGTGAGAAATAATTGTTCTTGACATTCATTCATTATACTCTCGTCAACACTGACCACTCAGTCACCTTAACTCATGAGTGAACTGAACGAGCTCTGGACTGATGGGTTTGTAAGGTGTAGAGTGTACAGTTCATGAAGACAGGGGTAACTTTATAGGTATGCAAGAAACTACTGAATTAAGAGAACGTGTGTGTGTGTGTGTGTGTATATATATATATATATATATATATACACACACATATATATGTGTGCTTATACAAATATCTTCTACATATTTGTTGTACGAACGTGCCAGAGGTCTGTTTGTGTACTTGTGTGTTTGAAAGTAAATGTGTGTGTATGTCAGGTCGTGTGAGTGTATCACCATTTGTGTATGTGCCAGTTACCTTCATCTTTATGCTGAAATGCTGACAGACTGAACTGTTTCCAAATCAGATGCAGCGCTCAACGACTGCAAGCTTTTGTTTTTGCATGCAGCAATTCCATTACCAGCCGTTTTCATTATTTTAGCATGGTGTTTGTGCTTTGTGTGTGTGTGTGTGTGTGTGTGTGTGTGTGTGTGTGTGTGTGTGTGTGTGTGTGTGTGTGTGTGTGTGTGTGTGTGTGTGTGTGTGTGTGTGTGTGTGTGTGTGTGTGTGTGTGTGTGTGTGTGTGTGTGTGTGTACCCTGTTTTAAATGTGATGAAAGGAATCTTCTGCTCAAGTCAAAGTCAGGTTATCTTTCCCCACAATAGAGTTGAATGCACACACACACACACACACACACACACACACACACACACACACACACACACACACACAATGACCCTCCTTACACATAAAGATGAAACTATTCATACATGGTTGCACCATAATGCTTCTATAGTAGCTCTCAACTTCCCAGGTATGTGTTTGCATGAGCGCATTGTTTAAGCTCTGCACAATGCCACGCGTTCCTTTAGTGTAATTTCAAATATTCAGCACAAGGTTAAGACAATCCAGCAGAATAATGGTAAGATTCTGGAAGGATGACAGCACAGTTCAAAAGGATTCAGTGCACAAGCTTTAATTTCCTGTAAACTGCTCTTTTAACCTGGATAAAGTATTCATGGAACAACCCAGAACTTATATCTAATCACTTGTGTTTCAGGTCACATGGTCTCCTCCCCTCATTCCCAATGGGGAAATCCATGGCTATGAGATCCGCCTCCCCGAACCACGCATCTTCAATGATAGTGCTGATGTATCTGAGCTCAACATCACAATAACAGACCTCATTCCAAACACAAACTACAGTATCACTCTGCTGGCCTGTTCCAAGGGTGGTGGACACGTTGGGGGATGTACAGAAAGCCTTCCCACTCCAGCTACTACATTACCCACAAACCCTGAAGGCCTGAAACCTCTGTCTGTAGTTGCAGTCAGTGAGTCTTTCCTGGCCATTTCCTGGCAACCACCAAGCAGGCCCAATGGAGCCAACATCAGGTATTTCAATTAAACTCCTTCAAGGAACTAGTTAGTGGTTTGTGTCAGTTTTGGTGACTCCCTGTGGACAAGGTTGGGCCTTTTATCTTTTTTCTCCTTTAATCCTTTTCATGTGTTAGTCATGGTTTCTCACCAAAAAATCATGTCCTTTTTCTTTTTAATAATAAAAATAATAATAAATTGTATTTGTAAAGCACTTTACATTTTTAAAATCTCAAAGTGCTACAGAGTTTAAAAGGATAAAAGGGTAGTTATAAACACATAAAACATAAAAAGCGAAAAAAAAGTTACAGAAAGGCTTTTCTAAAAATATGCGTTTTTAGGCTTTTTTTGAAAGCAGCTGTAGCCTGTGGGGCCTTCAGGTGCTCAGGGAGAGCGTTCCACATTCTTGGGACAGCAGCAGAAAAAGCCCCATCGCCCATGGTGCGCCCATCAGCATTTTTGCATTTTTGCAGTGAAACACATCAGTCATCATGCATCTTTGCCTGTGAATATAATTAAAGGTTGTTTTAGAAGGCTGTTCATTGCCTCATCTGACATCTACCCATTGGCACTGTTTACAGGCATTAGAAATAACTGTGTAGAAAAGAAAACCCTGCTGTTGCTGATGGTCTTGCCACAGCAGGTCATATTGAAGCATCTTTATTCATTTCAGTCTGTTGCATAACCAGCTGAAAACTCCTCAAAGGAACTTTAAGCTACCATATTTCAAAGTTTTGTTGATTATAAGATGAAGGTTTCTCTGCACTCAACCTCTAATAAGCAAAATGTATCATCACAAACATGTTGTTTTTTTGTTTTGTTTTAGTAACAGTTATATTGCTTGTGAATGGTCGTACAACTAGAACAAAAAGATCTCATATATTGACCCAACATCCATTTAGCCTGTAATAAAGACATGGCAGATGTTTGGAGTAAATGTTTCTTCTGTTTTGTACGGTGGTTGTAGAAATTTAACAAAGAGTGAAAGAGGTGGAACTTGGAAGTAAGTTGAAGACATATTATTTATATATCCAATATCAAATGCCTAAGAATAGGTGTGGACCAAACTTTTTAACCATCAAAAATGAACATAATCAGCCCCTTCTGTTTATTCATTAAACCTCAGCTTAAGACAAACAGGAAGCTAAGGAGGAAGTCTCCAGCATGTCGTTATGGTTTTTCAGACACCTTCTGGAGATGTTTAATTGTTACTGAAAGACTCCTGCAAACAGGCACATACTATAGAAACACGTTAACAAGCTGCTAACATGAGTGTCCTAGTAATGAGCTAAGTCTTGTGCATTCTTTAATCAGTGTTTTCACAGTCCTAATGCACATTCTGGTCTGTTTTGTTCTGTCCTGTTCTTCTCACTGGGAGATTAGGCCTTAAATAAAGGTCCATATTCCTGGCAGGCGATTAAAATGCATGAGCCCGTCTCTCTGTTCTGCTCCGCTCAGCTCAGTTTGTTTGTCTAAGTGGGTTGGTTAAAAGGCGGCATTAAGCCCTTCTCTTCTGATTACAGCAGAAATTAGCATCACTGTGGGGAGAGGAAAACACAAACCCTGCAAAAAAAAAAAAAAAACACAACAGAGGGAGGGGCATAGGGAGGTAGGGGTGCGATATAGTGAACGCAATAGAATAGAGAGGATGAAAAACAGTAGAAGCGAAGGGAATGGGTGATAAGGAGAAGAGTCGGAGGAAAATTGTGTGTCGATGCGTGTTTGTTTGTGTCTGTGTATGTAGGCATGGGGGTTCTACCATGTTTGTCTGAATGCTCATTCTGGTGCATTTGTGAACATGTGTTGTGGCTTAATGCATTCCTAAACATCCAACCAAGTGTGTGATTTTTCTTTTATTCAAATTTCCCCTTCAGATACAAGCTGCTCAGACGTAAAACCCACCAGCCCCTGGCCATCGCCACGGTCCCCACAGTAACAGCCATGTCCCCTCCCCCTGCAGAAGATCTCCATCACTGGCTCCATGTTTACTCCGGCACCAAATTGTTCTACCAAGATAAAGGCCTAAGCAGGTGAGATTACTGAAATGAGCTCTAGAGCAAACGCCGGAGCCGCAGCAAACCGTGTGTGCAGAGCCGATCGGCGAGCTACTGCTGATGCCGATCTTTTAATACCGCTCAAAGATACATTAAGCAAATATCCCAAAGAATTAAATTGTTTTTCACACAGCGTCCCCTAATCTCAGTTTGGCACTTGGTGGACGCAAATTTTTTCCCTCTCTGCTTGCTGAACAGCTCTGGGTGTACTCTTTTCCAGTTTATGTCTCCACTGTGTTTTATTTAAGATGTAAACTGAAAAAAACTTTTGAAGGTGTCAGCAGTTTTAACTTTGAATCTTTTGTGTGTGACTATCCTAAAAAGTTGTTCACGGAAAGCTCTTTACGTATGATTTAAAGAATTTACCATGTTGGGAGCTGTATGATGTTGGGATACCAGTGGACTAGTGGTTGGAACATACGGCCTGTGTACAGAAGCGGTCGTCCTCGATGCAGCCGGCCCGGGTTTGATTCCGACCTGTGACTCCTTTCCCGCACGTCCTTTTCCTGATTTCTGAACCACTGTCTTGTCACCACAATAAAGGCATAAAAGGCCTTAAATTAAACTTTAAAGAAAAAGGAATAAAAATAGTTGAAGCTTGACACAAATTAAGGATCCCCTTGTTTCCTTTTAAGAGCCTCGCTGTTCTCTCAATAAGGGACTGAGTTACTGTTAAAGCCTTGCAAAACAAGTGTTTAATTTAGCATTAGTGTTTTTCCATGCTTAAACTGTTTTTGGAACATTGATAGAAGAAACTCCTTCTTGATCCATTTTATTTAGAAACAAGAAGAGATAAAAGTATTTACTTTTAACAAACATGGAAAACAGTTGTTCAGAATGGTTGATCTTTAACAACAGTATTGTCTCCCAACAGATTCACACGTTATCAGTATCAGTTAGAGGTACACAATGATGTGGGCTACTCTTCAGGAGAGATTGTTACTGCAGTGACCATGGCGGGGGTTCCCCAACACGCTCCATCTCTGTCTGCCCGCGTCATCAATCACACTGCTGTAGAGGTCGACTGGACACAACCATGTAAGACTACCCAAGCTCTATTACACACACATTTCAACACACACAGCTTGCCAACTAAATGTCTGTAGCTGCAAAATGCTCTCTGACTTTACAAAAACCAAAAGTGAAACAAGAGACTAATCTCTTTCCATCTCTTTGTATCATTTTCCAGCGTTGCAGGACCTACAGGGAGAAGTTGAATCTTACTATCTGGCTGTAGAGTCTGCTCTGTCCATCCGAGTCTCGGCTTTGCCCCCTGAGATTCTATCCACAGTGATTACTGATCTTTGGCCCAGCACCACATACCTGATATCGTTACAGGTGTCTAACGGGGCACATAACACAACTAAGACCAGAGTTAATGTCACCACTGAGGATGGAGGTATGTGTGTATAATTCTCTGATTTTCAGTTAACATTTGATCAGAGTAAAGGGTTTTGATTTGTTTAAGGGTTGTGTGTCATGATATCACAGGTGATCCCGGTACATTTAAGAGAGGTGTGTGTGTTTACATGCATTTTTCTGTTCCTGTTGTGCTTCGCAGAAGATGTTAAACACATCATGTAGTGAGGCATGAAATCAATACAAGAGTGTGTATAAGGCGGTTTAAAATGCTTGTTGGCACCAGACAGCCTTACACACTCAAGCTAGCAAACATGGCTAACATGACATGCTAACCACTTTTTACTATTGAGTAACAATACCAATCTTTTTTTTTTAATGTAGAGTTCAATAAAAAAAGTTATTACGTCACAGCTAATATTGGTTTTAAATATTAAAAAAGAACAAAAAACACCTGAGACTCTATCACAATTTATAATCTGGCATATTAGAGAGAGAAAAAAGTAGAAGAAAAGAAAAGTATGTCAGTTCTTGGTTTTTCTAGTATTTACATTTTAGGGAAGGTCAGCTCTCTCACTCTCATCACTGCTATTCTCTCCATTTCCCTCTTGAACTCTCAGCACAGCCTCTCAGCGTTTGAGGGTTGTCTTTCAAATCACTCCAAGTAATTATATGTCCAAGGCCGCTCACACTGTCTGTTGTTTTCTTTATGTCTCTGTTTCTGTCTCACTCCTTCTGTCTGATCATTTCTCTGTCTCTCTTTACCCTCCAACAGTTCTTTCAGTGCAATCATATGTCAGAGGCCTCTCTCTTTCTCCCTAATCTGAGCCATATAATAAAAAGTGCATTAAAAACATTAGAAAATCATTAGGTGCTAAAGGCAAAGCACGGCTCGTTTAACTGAGAGGGCTCTGGAGGTAATTTCATTATTTTACAGCCATAAGAGTGTGCACACACAGACACACACACACACACACACACACACACACACACACACACACACACAGATCAAATATATTTCAACTAATGCAGCTCAACCCTACCAACCATCTTAACATGGCTTGCAATCTATAGGGCAATGCTAACATCAGGGCTAATTGGCAAGAAAAATGTGTGTGTGTGTGTGTGTGTGTGTGTGTGTGTGTGTGTGTGAGCAGAAGCGAGTCAGTGTGCAGTATTGCGTTAATAATAACATCCTGCAGTAAATGAAATGTAGAGCAGTAGGTTGAGTTTAGGTAAGTGCATTGGCAGCAAATGAATTGGGTTAACTTCTTTTAGCTGAGTGCATTTTCACTTAGGAAAGTAGATGGAGTCTGTGTGATTACCTCTCTCACACACCATCTCTGACGTCCTCTGTAACTCATTCTCACTTTCAACTCACAATAGGAACTGTATTTTCATTTTAAGACAGTTCTGTAAAGTTAACTGAATTATATTCATTGTATTCACAGCATTCACTCACTGTTTTTTCGTCACCCTGTCTACTTTAAAATCATTCACTCCCTCCTTCTGCCTCGTATCTGCAACTCACTTCCTATAGCTTAGCATGTTATACTAATCAGCATTATTGAATTATGATCTAGGTCATATGTAGATTTGCTTTAAAAATAATTTCATGTGGGAGATTGGTAAGGCTGTCTCACAGAAAGATTCACTGTTACGTGACAGAGGAACGGTAAGCTGATCACACAGAATCAATCTTGTATGTTGTGTGAAAATGCACTCAGCTATGAGAGGTGAACGCTGTTCATCTGCTGCAAATGCACTTCTCTTAACCCAGACCACTTCTCTACATTTCATTTACTGCTAGATAGTTTTATCAATGCTGTGCTGCACACACACACACAGAGGTGGTGTCCCTTCCTCTCGAACACACCGACAGAGTCCCACACGCACAAACTTTACTGCATACGAAAGCACAACACAACACCTGAAGAACACACTAAACATCTGTGGACTACTATGCTGTGTTGTCAGAAAAAACACCAAAGGAGGTGTGTGGGTTTAGGAGCTTTATCTTTTTTTAGACTAAACACAGCGCTCTGTAAGTTTGCAGCTACAGACTACAGCAGGCTGTCACATTATTGACATTACATTTGTGATTGTTGTCACCTATAACCACCAGTTAAAACCTGCATGTAGTCACAACAGTTCTGAAGGTGAAAGGTGCATATTGTTAAGGTGGCTGCCAAAACTATAAAGCACTGTGGAAAACACTGAAGTTTTTTTTTAGAATTTTTCTTCCAGTATTTTCACTTTTTAGTCATGTGGATTCAAAGGATTTTCCTTTGGACTGATAATATTGATTTCTGTTTTGAAGCTGAAAACATAAAAAGCTTTGATTATTGCAGTTATGCATCGTCTTAACTTAGCATGAGATGTAGAGAGCGCTGGTTTTCAATGGTGATACAATTATTAGTTGTTTGACAGTAAAGGACCATGTCTCTTTCCTTCAGGCTGTAAAATGATATAGGGAGGGTGGTTTAACAATGTAACAATGTCTTATCTCTCTACCCATGCACTCATTTGTGCCATCCTCAGAGCCAGACGGGATGTTGGCCCCAGAGGTGGTTCCAGTCAACAGCAGCACAGTACGAATTCTGTGGTCCCCTCCTCTCCAGCCCAATGGAGCCGTCACTGGTTACTACATCTACTTAAATGACCGTCTCCAAGGCCGCGTAGACAACAGCTCAGGGTCCTACCTGCTGGGGGATCTGCTGCCTTTCACTGTCTACAACGTACAGGTACATGCATTGACAAAGGCAGATATGCACAGCCACACAAAGTAATCATGAGCATTACGTATGTATCTTGTGTTTGTGTGTGACTTTCAGGTGGAGGTGTGTACTGTCTATGCATGTGCGAGGAGCAATGTCACTCAGACGACAACTGTGGAGGATCTTCCTGTTGACCTCGCCCCGCCAGATACAAAAGTGATCAGCCCGAGGTAGTAAATAGATGTTCAGCAAATGTCATTGTTTTGAATGAATACAAATGACATCCTAACCAGTTCTGGTTTACCAGTGTTCCAGTTCATATTACTCCATCTTGTTTTTAGTTGGAGTGTTGTAATCATTAATGTATCTGTTGCTATGCGGTTAGTTTGACACAACATAATGAATCAGATAAATACAATGACACACAAACAACAAAACAATATAATAATATCGTAGGCAATAAATAAAGCTTGTGCTGATTGAAGAAGTAGAGGGAGTGGTTTCTGCCTCTTCAGGATGCACAGAATGTGGGTTATATACAGCATGATCTATACAATCTGGTTTAGTAAGTAACCCAAATACCAATAACAGATTTAATGTAAACATTATTCAGTTTTAATGTTAAATAAGATTCTTTGCAGTGAAAAAAAGTTATAAAAGCTATTAAAGCAAAGTTATTTATAGCTCACAACGTCAAAGTATTTTTTTTTAGCATTTATGCATCTTTCTCAACATATCGGATGCAAAGGAAAACAGTAATAACTTCAAATAAACCAGGCTCAATCTGAAGCATACAGTAACAGATAAATGTTAGCATACATTTTCCTCTTATGGCAATTTGACAATTTATTTGCTGTCAGTCAATTCACTTTGGAACTAAACTGAAATATTACAAATCTAAAATGTACGGAGAAGAAGTGGTAAGTTGTGGCTTCTTCTCTGTCCAGGAGACTGTGTAACATTGTAACTCTGTTTGTTACTACATAGGTCTTGTCCCTGTCAGAGAAGAAGAAAAAAAAGGAAAATCAATAGTGAGAAGTGTATAAAGATGCACACATCCCAACACTGTAACTCAACTTTGTCACATGTTTATCATGCATGAATGCTGGTGCGTCTGACAAAGTTTTTGTGTATCTCCTGGTAGTGTGAAGGAGCACACTTAACCCCGTCTGTCTCTCTGTCTCCACTTGCCCTGCTGTCCTTCCTTCTGTTAGGATGGTGGGTTTGGTCTGGTCTCATCCAGGAAGACCCAATGGGATCATGCTGGGCTATGAGGTCGTAAGACGGACTCTGAGGTCGTGTGCTGTCACGTCCTCTGCTGGTGAAGAGTCAGGAGGTGCAGGTGGTGCACGGTTTAGATGTACCTACCTGCAGTGTCCTGCTACCCATGGTGTATGTGGAACATCCTGCTTCCACCCAGAGAGCCAGGTGATTATGTTCTAAGGATTTTATTTCATTTTCAATACGGGGCTAAAAGAAATCTGTAGGCAGACTTTAAATATGCTTTTACAAGGAAGAAACAACATTAAAAGGCCAATTTAGTGTCATTTGATGATTCTGGGGGCAGTCCTGGGTTTTTAAAAGTTTGTTAGGTTTTTAGTACTACCTTCAAACACACAGTCTGCCAATGCACCATGTAATTAGGTGCGTTGTGGACATGCTTATAAACACTGTTCTGAGAATCTGTGTTATACAGTATACTCAACTGCTCTGTTTAGTTCTTCATCTTTTCTATGATTTATTCCTCATTCCCCCTTTCACCTGCAAACAAGAGACTCATTTAAGTCAAGCCTTTCACGAGCATATTCTATTAATTAAACAACAACATCATCATGTAGAACAAGATTCAGGTCCAGGAGTCTTTGCTTTGGCTGCGTCTCTCTTAAGAGTGGAGAATACACTGGTGCTGTGTGTTCCCTTGGGATATAAGTCATCAGACCTCAGGCATATACACAAAACCCTGTAAAGACACAGAAAGACGAATAAGCAAATAAACACTCTCACATTTTCGCTTTTTTTCCCTGTGTGATGCACGTCATGCTCTCACTGATTAATTTCTCTAAACAGATTAACTTGTCATCTGCATTCACTCCATCCTTGTGTCATTGAATGCCAGCCAAGTTGGCACAGAGAAACCACCCAACATATATTTATCCGCACAGCAGCCTACGTTCACAAATATACACACACACACACTCACACATGAAAACCTCTCCCTCATCTCGCAGAAAGTAGTGCAACAACCAAGCCATGTGTAGCCTCCTTTTCATTGTTAATTATAAAGCTTTTCCCTTTGATAATGAGACACGTTTGTCTTTGAAATGTGACATCCCAATGAAGTCAGTCATTATGTGTCAATCAGTGTCATGAGTTGGTTGCACCTGCATGTTCCTGTTCCATGCGGTTAAGAGCCTCACTCCAACATTTAGTTAAAAACAAGAACTCTCTTGCAGATGTCTCGGTAGGTCTTTAAACTAGAGCTCAGGAGAGCAAGACACTGCTTGTTGTGATCTGATCTACCCTCCTATTGGACACGTGGAAGCAACGTTATGGAGTGCTTCGCCAAAGTCGCAAATGTTTTACAGTAACATCCGCACAGTCCGCAATAACAACATGCAGGACCTGGCACTGCGCTCATCTTGGCAGGTGCAGATATGCTCCTACTCTGTGCAAGACACAGAATAAATTTATTTAGTTACAATAAAGTCATTTCTGTATTCAGGATAAAAAATCTGAATCAGTATTTGTAAAACAGAATTCATGAGTAAAGGGATCTAATTTTACACTTCTAAACTTCTTTGATATTTTATGTCTATGTTTTGACATCACAAAATGGATGCAGATAACTGCTGCAGATTGTGCAGATGTTATAGAAGAAGACACCACTTAAACAATCATCATCTACTTGTTTAAATTGCTTCTTTAATCTTTCTTGGCATTTTACATTCATACTTTTTCACGTGTGCAATTGTTTTTAACCAGGTCTGCTGTGGGGAACTTGTGTACACTAAGAAACCACAATATTATTGCTGCCAAGGCCGATACTTGAGTTTGGGTAATTCCTCCAATCCGGTGTGTTGTGATGGCAAACTGGTTCCAGCTCTCCCTGAGCATCAGTGCTGTGGAGGATATTATGTTCGTGTAGAAACCAGTGAGTGTCAAACCTCTTCACAGCTCTTTTCTGCTTGACTACTCTTCTCTGTGTTGTCCAAGTGTTTCCTTCATCCGTCCTTGTCTTTGTAGATGAAAACTGCTGTCCTGACCACTCGCAGGGACGGGTCTCAGTGGGGCCCGGTGACAGCTGCTGTGGGGGGGTTCCTTACTCCATGAGGGGCGGCCAGCTCTGCTGCAGTGGGAGCCTCCATGACGGCTACAAGGTCCAATGCTGCGGAGGCCAGGTTGTAGATGAGACACTGGTGTGCTGCGGAGAAGCTGAGAGGGGGGAAGTGCATTCATATCTCCCAGGTGAGAGCAGGAAACACAGAGATACAAACATAAATTAAACATTAACTGTTAGAATACTTTCAAAACAAGACTGGAAGGTTAACATTTACATTTAATGACTCTTTTTTTTTTTTTTTTTCAAAGAAGGCACACTGGGCAACGTTTGATATGGTGCTGATTGTTCTGAATTGAAAACTGTTTAGTCTTGAAAAGTCTTAATCAACAAAAAGCACCTTAGTTCAGAAAAGTTCTGACCTTGTTCCTAAAAACCTTTTTCCATAGTTTTGTCTCAGGTTACATCTTCATAGTTTAAACCTAGATTAAGGGAAAATACAGGACATTATAAAAGCTGAGAGTAAACGGAAGAGTGTTGAGGTCGACACATGGTGCAGGAACGTGGGGTCGTTTCCCCTTCTTCCTCACCCGCAGTGTCCCAGAGCACCCGGATACCATGGCACAGATGGGACCGTGCAAGTGTGTGTATGTGAATGTATGTGTGTCATTAGACATCTTTGTCATGGCAGATGATGATAAAACACACTCGGGATGGCACCGTTGAGGGCACTGCCAAGCACACAGCAGGACAAATGCACACTCATTCCCTCTCACAAACGCAGGCCAGGCGCACACTTTCACAAGTAAAGACGTATCACATACACACAAACACATCCACGCAGAGTCAACAGGGTGCCCTCGGCAGGGTTCGCTTAGTGTTGAGTGCCAGAGACAGACACGTGGACTCTATTCATCACACATAAACAATGGCCCCATATGGACAGGCGTATCGTACTTCATTAGCCCATTTGCAAACACAAAGATACACACTGACACACACAAGATCCTTATACACACAAAAATCATAAATGATGACAGTAGAGTTCCTGATTCAGTGTCGAAGATTTAAATTCTTTATTGACATTGTACCAGACAACAAAACAGTGCTTCATTAAGTTATTCATATGAGAAATCATGCTTCATTTTTTGTCATAAATTGTGATCATAAGTCTTTTTCATTTTTGAAAACAATGATTTAAGTAGCTTCCACATTTAACTCAAGAATTTCTACTCTGTCGCACCTTCATCCGTTTTTGTTGCTTCTCCATTAAATCCTCTTCCCTCTTTTATCTAAGCAGGCTACATAGTGGTCATCCTTCATTTGAGGGGGCGTCCCATGGTGTGCATATGCTCCTCACTTCCTCCTCTCCATCTCCATTTATATATTAAACACCTCCTTTTCCCCTTTGTTATCTTCTGTGTTACTTCTCTTAAACCTCCCCTACCAAACCCAAACAAAATCCCTTTGATGCAAATTTCTTCCCCCAAACAAGTCCTCTTATTCCTCTTCTCTTCTCATCACCTTTCTCTCTCCCCCCCCCCCCCACCACCCCTGTCTTACTCCCTCCCCCCTTCCTTTCTTTATGTGCCCCCTTCCAATCCACTCATCAGTCATTAGCGTTAGCTTCCCCATTGAGAACATATGGTATGATGGATTGTAGGGCTAGCGGCGCTAGCAAGGCTAAGGGCCATTTGCCGGGTGCACCGCGCTGTTGGGGTGCCCTGAGGCCGGCTATGCAACCTCGACCCCACACGTCTTGTTCCAGACTCTCACACTCACACACACAACATACACACAGAAGCACTTATTATAGGATAGACTACTTAACCTTGGCACCACTCACTCTCAGTGCTGCCTTTCACCATGTCCAGGGTTTTGTGTTTTTAATGATGAGTGAGAGACAGATATGTGTTGAAAGAAATATAGAGGAAAAGTGA
Source organism: Symphodus melops (assembly GCF_947650265.1). Lineage (NCBI taxonomy): Eukaryota > Metazoa > Chordata > Actinopteri > Labriformes > Labridae > Symphodus > Symphodus melops. The sequence goes on along the minus strand of NC_136693.1, from coordinate 20,408,987 downwards.
GTAAAACATTGGAACACTATAGATTACATGGTATGGCCATAAAAATAATATCAAGTCAAATTGTGAAAACAGAACACAGCAAACAAAGAGACAAGAAAGACTATAAACACATCAACATTTTGTATGAATGAAGTACTTTGCAATAAAAATGACCCTGTAAGAAAAACTTCAAAAGTATAAAAGAACTTTATAAATGTTAATTATCAATGACAAAAAGGAGAGAAAGATGAGAAAAAGAAAAATGTAAGTAAGAGAGAAAAAAGGAGAGAACAGTGGAGTGGTGAAGAGCTAGATGGAGCAGATTAAAGGAGGAGTGAAGGGTATCCCATTGTGCCCAGCTGATAGACTAGGTTAGGCTGATGTGATTATGGGGTCCCTGAAGTGCGATCTATCACACATTACCGTCCACACTGTCAACAACCATACACACACACTGCAGGGGAACAGCAATGCCAGGAGACAGCCGTCTGGCAACAGACACTCGTACTGGCGTGTGTGCACATGTGCACATGTAGCTGTACGCACAGGCATCCCGTCCACAAACTCACCAACAGCACACAAAGAAAACATGCACGTGTATACACAAAAGACCACAAGCTTATGTAGAAATTTGAGACACACAGTTGCATGAGCCCTCACACATATGCTCAAGAATGTACTGTTTGAACCAGAAAACTAGTTTAAAGGAGCTATAATGGCATCAGGCTCAGAATCATCTCATCACAAACCTGAGCCAGTAAACCGAGTAACGTCCTATTTATTTTGTTTGAGTTTGCCTTGGCCATAAGAACCTGGACAAGTTTTTACTGTGTCCCTCATTTCTCAAAGACATCAGTGATTGGTTCTGCACATTCACAATGACTAAGTTAAGTCTGTAATTTACTGTGTGTGTGTGTGTGTGTGTGTGTGTGTGTGTGTGTGTGTGTGTGTGTGTGTGTGTGTGTGTGTGTGTGTGTGTGTGTGTGTGTGTGTGTGTGTGTGTGTGTGTGTGTGTGTGTGTGTGTGTGTGTGTGTGTGTGTGTGTGTGTGTGTGTGTGTGTGTGTAAACATTTAGGGGAGATATTTGTCCATACCATGAATGTTATGCAGGGTCTTTTCCAATGTTGGGTACATCACTAATGACCATGGAGTTCAAGGCTAAATGAATGAATTGATCATTGTTTTAAAATGATCTTTTACATGTAAACTAAGTTGAAGTGCCCGTCTTATTTTGTCCAGTGAGTATGAACTTAGTACTAAGAGCAGAATATGTGTCTGTCTGTTGTTCTGAAATAAGGATTTAATAAGCTGAGGCCAAAAACAATGTGAAATATAATAAAAAATAGATATTGGCTAAAATCAGTCATGCATCACTAGTCAGTTTTGTTTTATATCCCGACCACATCATTGCGAGCACCGTTCGTACTCTTCTAAGGTTTCAAATATATTGTCTCTATGCTTATGAGGCTAACTGTATGGATTGCACTGAGTTTTGCTTCTTTGTTTCTTTATTAAAACTCGAGTGATGTCTAAAATAGCTTCTGCTGTGGCCATTATTTTTCCCCCAAGCATTTTTGAGATGATGAATAATCCTCTCCTCAGCATCCCCCAGTAGTTCTACAAAAACACAAAGTCTCCATGCTAAATCTCTCGCTCCCAAATCTAGCAGTTTGTTTGAACAGCTTTCATTTCACTTTCAAGTAGATTAAATTCTGTTTGTTTTTGGACCAGAGCACCTCAGTTTCCTTGCAGCATCTCCTCCTGTGTTGCAGGTTCAGAACCAACTTTTAAGCTCTTCATTTGCTCCTCTTTTCTTCTCTCTCGGAGTTTGTATGTAAGATGTTTAGCTAAGACTTAGCTCAGATTAGATGGTGTTTAGAAGAACGTGTGTGGTGTCTTTGGCCTCCCGTTGCTCCTTGACTTTCCCTGAGTCCCTTGTCTCTTTGTGCTCGCTCCACTAATCATTTCCCCTTCACGCTTTTTCTTTATAGTATACCATTTTTTAACTTTTATATCTGCCCATCAACCCCCCATCTCTCACTGTGGGTGCTGCCATAAATACCCCCCCCCCCCCCCCCAACCTCACTTCTTTTTCTTCTTTTTCTTTTTAAAGAAAGTGAATCTTAAAAATGTATGCATTCCTTTAACTCCTTCCCTTACTCCCTCCCTCTGCCCCGGCCCAGCAGGCCCCATCCAAACGTTCAAGGACAAATCTGAATATCCCTTTTCACCGTTTAAGTGTTAAAAGCCTAGCGGTGCTGGGGTGTTATCTTAACGCGCCTTGCCGTGCCATCATCAGAGCGCGTGATGAAAATGGCTGTGATGATGCTAAAAGAAAAAAAAAGAGGAGGGGGAGAAAAAGTAATAATCAAATATGTTTTTCAAGGGCACAGTGACCATTTGCTGGAGGGAAATTATCCCAGTAGTTAAGCTAGCTCACTCCGAGCCTGGCAGAGTTGTGAGAGTGGATGTGTTTGTGTGTGTAAGGGTGTGAGAGTGTGCTTAGTCTTTTCTTGAACTTGGTGCACATGTGCTTCACTTTCTGTGTCCCTGGTTCTGCTTTCTGTGCATGTTTCTTCATTTGCCATTTCTTTTTTTCTGCAGGGAGACACATTGTTGCGACCGAAACTGTTCTCTTTTCCGACCCAACCTCAGTGTGTGTGTGTGTGTGTGTGTGTCTGTGTCTGTGTCTGTGTGTGGTGTGTGTGGGTGTGGGGGTGTGGTGTGTGTGTGTGTGCATGTTTTTTATCATTGCCAAAAGTCCTTCATCAATGATGGGTAGCAAATGGCCGACAGTCGTGCAGTCCAAACAGCAGCGTCTGGCTGCTTTAGAAGATCGAGTGCTCTGTGAACGCAGGAAGACATTTCTCTCTCTGTTAATGTATTTATGATGATGGCTTTTCTATTAGGTTTACTTTAATGACTGGCAAGAACAAAACAGAGGCTGTCAGGAGCAAAGTGATGAGGACAGTCTGCTCTGCTTGTGTGTTTGTGTGTGTGCACGTGTGTGTGTGTGTGTGGAGGACTGATTTTATTTGCTGTTGTGTTAGTATTGATGTGGTTACAGCCACACTTTGGATTTATTAAGTGTTCCCATTAATAGTCATAACTTGACATATTTAAGTTAATGTAACTACGTCTGCATAGATTTGTAATGTTACCTGTACGTTGCAGTGGCCAGTGGTTTGACCCCTTTATTCTTCTAGTAAGGACATGTCACATATATATATATATATATATATATATATACATATATATATATATATATATATATATATATATATATATATATATATGTGTGTGTGTGTAAGCAACAAAGCAGTGAATTTAACTGTTGAAGGTGTAGCACCTTCCCAAAATGTTTGTCTTTCTCACGTCTCACATCGTGTCTTTCTCATGTCTCTTTCTGTCTTTCTTGTGTCTCTCTCTCACAGAAACTTTTCAACACACACATAAACAGCTGCTTGCTGTGTCTCAGTTTTTAGTTAATCCCAGAAGAGTGGTGAAAATATAAGTGCCACCAAGGCATTTATCTAAGCTCAGCAAAGACACACACACACCCTCGAACAAAGACACGCCAAGATGCATGCATACTCATGCACACAATGTCATGCAGATGCCCAGCTGGTCATGTTGTTGAGATAAAAAAAAATAAAAAAAACAAGCCATCAGAAAGACAAGAGGACAACCGGTCAGCTGGGAAAAAGAAGGGGTGTGTGCGTGTGTGGATTTCTTTGATTATGTGTGTGTCTGCTGCCACAACATCCACATGTGTGTCCACAAGGGAACACTGTGCACTGTGTGAGAAAGTCAATCCACTGTGATTTCATCTCTCGACATGACATATAGTCTGGCCCCTCTGGAGCACAAAGTGCGGGCGTTCACGAACACACACACACACACACACACACACACACACACACACACACACATGCAAACATTCTCCCTCCTGTGGGGAACGAGTGATGTGCGAGGGCTCAACCAGTACTAGATTTGTATATTGTTTGCTCTTATTGTTTCTAAAATTATATTTGATTTAAAATCCAATAAATTGAGTAAAAAGTGTGAGGATAAACTTTATTGATTTCAATGATCAACAAACTGCAACTGTATACAACAAAGATGTCAGTCTATTCATTCTAAAATAAGAATTGGAGTCCTTAAAAGATCCAACCAAAGATCCAACCAAACAATATAGTATATATTTATAGTACAAATAAATATAGTTCTGGACTACAGTAAATATTGAATGAGGAAACCTTTACAGTTGATCAAGGTTCTGTTGTAAAAGAAAGAAATAGTCTGTAAGTGTTGAATCATGATAAATCTTCCATTTAGAAGCTCTTTTTCTTCTTTTTTATATTCCATTTGAGTTTAAAGCTGCAGGAAAGATTTCTCTAACTGTAATTCACCTCAACTGATTTCATGAAATCAAAATTAAACTTTCAGACTTATATTCAGACTTGTATTTTCTGTAGCTATAAAAAACATTCTCTTGGTTTGTGCATTAGCCTTTGCATCACTTCATTGTGTTTTCTGTTTTTCATGGATTTTTAAAAAAATGTTTTACCACAAGTCTTTATCTATGGGAGCTTAATCAGCATGAGAGAGAGAGAGAGTGTGTCTGTGTGTGTGTGTGTGTGTGTGCGTGTATCTGCTCTTTGTGCCAAACCCATTTAATATATTCAGGTATTTAAAAGTGTTTGGTTTGTTTAAAGTTGTAAAGGGGTTTGGTCTCCTAGAGAGCTTGGATAACCCTAATCCACAACACACATTTTTATCTGTAGTTCATTGGCAGGGCTAAATATTGACTTATCATTAAGTGGAATGACTGAAACCCTAATAATAATTCAGGTTGTCTAAGCACCTTGTGTTGACGCAGCTCTCCCGACGCTATTAACGAATGTATGCAAATCCAACGTAAATCTGAAGATTAGGGCTGAAGCATCCTGTGATGCAAGTGAGAAAACAAGAGGTGTGTGATCGAATGTTGTCAACACATACACACACATGCACAACAACACACAGCTTATAGAGAGGGGGGGAAACACAAGAGGTGTGTGTTTCAAAAAGTGTCCATGCATGTCCCACACGCTCAAAAACAGATGATGCTTCCAGAGACAGCGATACAAAGGGAGGAGGAAAGAAGCATGGATGAAGGGGGGAAGGAAAAGGAGTAATGGTAAAACAAAGTACTTAATGAAGAGATCAACTCAGATCAAAGAAGAAATCAGTGAAGGTGTAAAAAAAAGTTTGATTTAAGCAGAATAGACTTCTGAACATTAGGCCACACCTTATAAAGTTGCTTTATCCTTGAGTCAGAAAAAGAAGGAGATAAAACCCCCGTTAAAGAGAGTTCAAACAGGACTACCTCTGAAAAGCAGTCAGACCACTCGAGAGTAAACAGAGGGGAGGTTTGTGAGTATTAATTGTAGAGGGCCTGGGTGTCTGGATGGAAGGGATGGAGAGGTGAGAACGCCGAGGAGAGGACGAGGGATGAGTGAAGAGAAGCTATTTTGGAAAAGTGTTGAGCTGTTTATTTGCGCGTCATTGAAGCTGAAGTAAAGCGCTGAGGGAATTGGCCACCAAGCCCCAGCTCTGCAACAGCTGCCGCTGCTAAGTGAGTTACTAGCCGTCAGACTGCCTTTATGTCACACAATCACACTCACACACATACACATGCATTTTTCTGTCACATGTTTCCTGTGATGGATGTGTTGAGGATATAATGCACGGCTACAGTGCAGGACAAAAAGATGCGTCTTTCTCCACTTTGGGCCTTTAAGTGAAATAATTGCTGAAAGGAACATTTAAAGGGCACAAAGAGTGAACGCTGATTAGGTTGTTAAACAATAAGTTATTTATCACTCCACAACGAGCTGCAGCCCCATTACAGGGCAAAGCCATGATAGAAAGCAATGACTTAGAGTTTAATGTCTGCTGTCAAATAAAATGGGCGACACAGCTGGGGGTAGATAGTGCCACAGATCAGCATGTCATCAACTGTTAGCATACATTTGCTAAATACCTCATGCAAGTTAGATTGTTGTACTCTAAACTAAATAATCACAAGAGACAGAGGGGTGCTCACAATAATTCAGTCTGATTCCGAACGAGAAGCTTTAACTATTGTTGTCTGTCATTAAAATACAATTTGTCCCTTTTCCATCAGTACAGTTATGATATTTAAGTCGAGCCGTGCCGTGCCATGCAGTGCTCATTTGTATTTTCAGCGCATCTTCACAGCAGGATGTAACTATGCTGACTCAGTATTATAGCAGGACATCATTATCGCCCTAATCCATTGAAAGACCAAAGCTTGACAGTTCCCACCCACAACCAAGAGCTACGACGTCAGAGTAAGCAGTTTGAACTTGTGTTTTAAGGAAAGACAGCACCATGTTTACCCCCTATCTTCAGCTTTCATTGGCTGCATATGTCCTTCAACTAACCTTAATCCAATGCACATGGCTGTCAGTGTTTTCCGAATGTCTATCCATTTGTAGGGTATAACATTTGTGTGGGGTTGGTAAACCAAACAGAAACACTTGGAAAAGTACCAGAGAAGTTGGCAAGAAGGCGCCCAGTGCACTGGGAAAGTAAATGTCAAGAAGTCAAGATATTTTGTGAACTATAATCTCGCCTTTGTATCCTTTCAGTCATCTTTCCACCATTACTACTAGTTAAAAATAGGCCGTTTCCTTTGGACACACTTTTCATTTTACTGTCGTCTTTATCTGCTCCACGTCATTGTAAATTAGCACTAAGCTCTCAGTGATTATCCATACCCTTTAAAAACAGATGTATAAAATGATTAATCATTTGTGTCTCTGTTTTTTTTTTTTTTTTTTAAGTTGTATGTAGCTTTACATTTTATATTTACGTTGTTTTTGTTGAAAAGTTACCATTTTTTACAGGAGTAAAGTTATAAATGTGAACAGAACAAGATTCTTTAGTAAAGTTATAAAATATTTCAGTCACTCAATCTCAAGTTATTTGAATTTAATGTATGAAGTGCAGGGGATAGTGAGAAAACATGCTTTAAATTTGATATTCAGCAGCACAATATCTACAGGGAAATGGAGTGATAGCATGTATTTTAAATGTCACCTTGCTGCTGAAGGTGAAGTGGTGGCAGAGAGACATCACCTATCACTGTCAGAGATGGCAGCTCTCAGGAAAACACACTTCCTCTCCCCCTTCACTCTTTAGACGGCGTAGCCTGAATATTACCATTGAGCGAAGAGATGAGAGGAAAGAGCAGAGGAGGGTGTATATGAGAGTTGATAAGAGGAGATGTTCGCGACTATTCAGAGCAGCCAAAATACTGTTTCTCTGCAGAAGGGAAGGAAGGATTAGGGGGCGAAGGGGAAGATATGACAACATATAGTTGGAAAAGGATGACAGGAAATCGGTCAAAAACTAGGAAGTGCAGCAAAGATTTGCATGTTTGTTTGTTTTTCACATTTATTTAACCTTTATTTAACCAGGTAATTATGTCATTGAGATCAAGATCTCTTTCACAAGGTTGGCCTGGCCAAGAACAGCAGCACACGTCATGATAAATCATACATGATTAAAAAACAGTTTACAGAAAATAAGTTAAGAGAAAACAAAAATTGCAATGAACAGATCGATTTACAGATAAAGTGCATAGTCGTAATGACAGATTACAATTCAGATACACAGGCACTGTCCGATTGTTTCACTTTTTTTTTTTTTTTTTTTTTTGCTTCTTTTTTTGGGCTCAGTGCAAACATGAGGAACAGACAGTTTGAAAACATCACAGGAACACAATGTATTGGCCTCTTTTTCTTTCAAGGTATGCACATAAACAAGAAGGCACCAAACCAAGACTAGTTTTATAAATAACATTCAGCCACTTTAAATACCAGCGCACCTTTAAGGATGGCCAATCAGATTTCATGTACAGGTCACAGTGATGAGTGTATCAGACATTCCCAATTCGGGGTGCAAAGAGTCAAATAAAAAGCAAACTGAAATAAAGTGTTCATTAAAACCATTAGGCGTCGCTGGTTTGTCAGTCAGGGTGCTAATGTCTTTGACTCAGTGTGCTGGCATATCACTCGTACGTTCACGGCCAGAAGAGGATTTTATGACTTTCCAAGATGTCTTTGGGTCATTAAGATGTTTGGTTGTTCCAGAGATAAACTCTGATTTGGTGCTCTTAATTAGGGATGAACATTTGTTTCGGAGCTGGCGAAAGTGGAGCCAGTCGAACCTCAGTTTTTGATTTTCTTACCCTGGTCCAGGCAGCATCCTTATCTTTTAACAAATTTCCTATGTCCATAGAAAACCAGGGGTTGTTTCACCCTTTAACCCTGAATTTACAAAATGGGGCATGTTTGTCTATTAAAAACAGAAGGCCATCATAAAAATATTTCCAGGCTAGCTGTACATCATCAAAGAGAAAAGTTCTGACCCAATCAAAACAAGCCAAATTGTGTATGAAACCTTTTCATGAAGGTTTTTAAAATTCTCTTTTTACAAGAAGACTTGGTTTGAGGCAGTTGTTGCAATGGCACAGTGATCACTTCAATCATTATCAAAAACACCTACAGTATATCCATGTACTTCTGAGGGGCATTTTTTAAAATCAAGTCTAGTAGATTTGATCTTGAGGGTTGTTTAATATTCGGACAAGTTGAACTTTCAATAAGTTGAGTCAAGTCAGGAGAATCACAGACAGATTTAAGGCTGTCCGATGCTGAGGACAGTCACAGTTTAGATCTCCAACCAACAGAAGCTCGCTTGAATTTAGTCCATCATCAAAGTTAGATAAGCAGGAGAGGGCCTCGCAGGAGGATGAGTGGTGTTAGAGGATGCTGTGCTCAGTGTAAGTATGGAGATGGAATGGAGGATGTGGTGAAGAGAAGAATTGAATAATTCTTCATGTAATAGAGTGACACTTTTATCAATTTCAGATATATTGTTGTTGAGTGTGAAGATATTACCAAGTTGTGAAAAAACTTCTGATAAAACTGGGTGTAAAGGAAAGTTGTGAGCATTGGGTGCTATGGAAAGACATGATAGGTGGACATTCATGATGTCTTCAAAACAACTTGAACTAATGATACAGTCTGACACACAACACATTTGTTCTATGGCATGGAATGCATTAATTTTGCAGCTACAGTAAAAACATTTTCAAGAAATTAGAATCATCATTGACATGCTGAGAACATGAACCTTGTTTTGCAAGTGACAAAGCAGATCTAACTGTAATATTGTGCGTCTCGTCTTGTCTTTAGGTTTCATCTGCTGTGGTCTAAACTACATAAACTCTTCAACCTCTCTTTGCTGTGTGGGCAATGATGGATATCCCACAATGCACCCTGCCGGAAATGCCACATTGATGATGCAGTGTTGTGGGTCAAAAGTCATACAGCAGGAGGAGGAATGCTGCAATGGAATTGGTTATGACCCTCAAAGACATGTGTGTGCTGACCGACCGACGCCTGGCCTGGACATTCAGGTAAGAGGATGTTTCAATGGACTCCATCACACATGCAGATCCAAAGAAAACACCAGAGTACACATCCCATTTAAAATAATATATGCTCAATACAGAATTTTTTAAGCATATATTTCCCTTTTCTCCCTCTATTCCTGTGTACTACTCTCTTAATATGAAACATTTTCGTCTTTCTGTCTCTTCTCCTCTTTTTATGCTCTCCATCTGTGTCCAACTCTCTGTCCTTCGTCTGTGCAGAAACAGTGTTTGCAGGGCGCTGTGTGTCCTGTGGCTGCAGCATCTACAGCCTACTGTGGCTCCTGTGACCTCGATCCATCCATGACTGCCTGCACATGGGTTCTGTCTGCACACACGCACCCCGACACACCCTCCTCCACAACACACTCGCCTTCCATCAGCTCCACACATGAATCTGTCACTGCATATGCAAACAGAAGTGATAACACTGACAAAATGGCAGATGCGTTGGCTCACACACACGATGGGAATCGGCAGTCCAAGGGAAACCTCTGTCCGTTGCATGAGGAAGTTGTATACATCGGGGATGCCAACAAATTCTCTTATACAGGTAATCTGCATGTTTGAGTATTTGCTGCCGTGTTTATTGTAAAAAATCAGGTTCTTGTGAAACTGCCAATGAAATAACAGTTATTGCGTAACTATAATGCATGATGCATGAGAGTGCCAAATGTTAATGGACAGTTTCTGCATCTGATACAAATGTTTGGCAAACTCTGTGAAAGAAGAGGAGTCTGTTACACATTTTCAGTTGCTAAAAGACGCTAAAAACATCTTATCTGTGTTGCCAATGACCAATGAGTACATCGCCTAAGTATCCAATAGGGAGGTATCCCAGAGTACTCTAGATATCTGGTGTAAACATCGGTGATCAACCAGATTATCAAAGAGGCAGGTAGCAACAAGAATATGTTGTCAGTTGTTTAAGTGGATCTTGCTAAAGCCTGCCTGAGCACACTCGCACCCCCGGTAGATCCAAAAGCCACTGTACTTTGTGGCACCAAGTACCAGGAGTGGTTGTTAAGCTGATAATGTCTCACCTCAAATCACTGAGGTTCACTCTTCACCGCCAAATAACAGAGCAGATTTGTACTGCAGGTATAGTTGTTTTTAGAGACAGTTTGGGCTTTAAAGCTACCGCTACATGAGCTGGAGCTAGGCCAACAACAGTGGCAAGAGAAAACTTGCAGGAGGTCTCACCAACTCGGTCCTGCTGTTTTGGAAAAATCTCTGTACTACCGATCAGGACAGGCTGATCTTTATCCTCGATGTCATGGCAGACTTTTTGCCAAAATCTGAAAACCCAGGGGTTAGGGACAAAGAAGAGGACCCATTCTGAAAGGAGTGTAGAGCAGCACTTTGTGCCCTGAACCACATCTTGCCTAGATGTACCCAAGACACTGGGAGAAATCTAAAAAGCAAAGTTCTTCCCAAAATCTTCATCTTATTTGCGCAGGCGCACGTTTCTTTTTTACAACACAACACCGACATTAAGAAATATAAAAGACACTGTGGAATTTTAACAAAAATATCACTTCAATTTATAAATCCAAAATAAACTAGAAGTCCCAAACAAACGTAAAATGATCTATGAAAGTTCAAAACAAACTTAGTCCATCCACAAAGTAAAAAAAGCAATCCAACAAAGGTTGATCACTGATATATCAGGATAAAAAAGAAGCGATCTCACCAGGATGCTTGCTGGATTGGGCCGTATTTAGTTTGCCCATGTGCTCTATATTATAGCCCACCTTCAATTATATTTTATGTTTTTTTAGTGAAACATAAAAGTTATTCCTCTCTCCAGAATAACACGCTCTTGTTGGCACCGTCATGTTTGTTTTGCGTTTCGTCACTTGGCTGAGTTTGCACCTGCGCAGGTGTTGGCAGCTGTCAGAAACCGGGGTAAGGTTTACATGCTGCAGTATCCCGTTTTCTATCGGAGTTCTTCAGGTAGCATAACTGGGTTTTTGGTTTCTGAAATCGGGATATGATGTTTATGTGCACAAATACAAAAACGGGATACTTAAAACCCCAATCATAACCGGGATACTCAAGTCCATGTAAACGCTCTCACTGACAGGAAGACGCAGGGAAGATGCCAAATACAAGGACTTAATCGATGGAAGTGAGTTGAAGTTGTCATGGCTTCCCATCAATTAACCCAAAAGGGGTGCTTACCCACGTTGTTTCCCAGTCTTCTTTTTAAATGATAACATAAATGTGGCCATAACTGATCTTTAAAGATTGAAAGTATTACTTTCAACAGTTTTAAAAGAATGATTTATTTATTTATTTTTTTTTGGTCAGCATGCTTGTGTCATGTCTGTATGTGTATACACTTACTAATAATAATAATCATTTACACTTTATTAATCCCACGAGGGGAAATTCGGTTTACACTCTGTCTAACACACACATAGGCCGAGATACACACTCATGCACAAACAGGGTTCTAGTGACATGCATTAATGGAGAGGTCTCAGAGTGAGGGGGCTGCCCACAGCGAGCGCTCCAGAGCAGTTTTGGGGTTCGGTGCCTTGCTCAGGGGCACCTCGGCAGTGCTCAGGAAATGGACTGGCACCTCTCCAGCTACCAGACCAGTTTCCGGACTTGGTCCGTGCCGGGACTTGGTCCGTGCCGGGACTTGAACCGGCGACCCTCCGGTTCCCAACCCAAGTCCCTACAGACTGAGCTACTGCCGCCCATACATTTTAAACATTTTGAGCAACAGGAATGTAATTTCATCCTTGTATTTAACCTATCACATTGCTAAAAAGGAGTCCCCTTCCTTCTATCCTCTGAGCCACCATGTAGAATAAGCAACCAGCGGTTGTGTGTTTACAGATGAATGTGTCTGCTGCTACAATCAGTGGGCTTTAAAACAGATGCCTGTCCACATGCACATGCACACACAGACACAAATAAGGGCAGCTGTTGCAGTGCACACTGTAACGTGGTAACTCACTGTGCTGTACACTTGTGTCTCATTAAAACTTAGAAATGGGCGTTTAAATGCCATTTCAACAATCTGCACTATTTATCAACCCAAAGGGAGTTAGAGTCTTTATGTGTGTTGGTGTGTGTGGGCGTGTATGTCTGGATCTTCAGTCCACTCATTATTTATCAGGGTAGTTACCTCTGTTTAATCAAGACTAATTGTGGATGTGGATGTCATGTGTGTGCCTGAGGTTTTGCACTAATAATTACATGGGTCGTGTGTGTGCATCAGTGTCCATGTAGTCACTATTTCAGTCGGCCTATTTAGTCGATGAGTTCCTGTGCATGTGTTTCTTTTACTTTATGTGTTTGTGTATGGCATGGGGCGGTTAGGATAAGCGTTTCTAGGCAATGCTGTGACACCATCTGTGCACAGGCACATAAAGCTGTCGCCACCCACCATACACCAGATGTTTCACATACACAAACAGCTACACACACAGGGTTTCATACTACACTTCTCCGAGACCTACGGTGAATCACACTCCGATAGCTCCAAGTGAGCAGAGAGTTCTAAAAATAAACACTGTATTGTCCAAACTCAATTCTTATTCACTCTTTTTAGAATTTTAAGGCTCAGCTTTTACACTTGAGTGTTTATTTCAACGTGTATCACACTGTTTTGCTGCTACAGTTATCACAGTAGTAAAGCCCCAGACTGGCCTTTAAAAACATGGTTTTATTTACAGCAGCAGTCCCTCAACACTCCTAAAAATAATGCACGTGGGTGTGTTAGTGTGTGTCAGTGCATCTGAATGTATACTGTATGTTTAACTCAGCAGAAGGGTTTCCACACACATTCTCCCAGGATAACTATTACAAATATGCTCTTGTGATAGAACATATACGTCGGTGTCTGTTCATATAAGGTGTGCTAACATCAAGAAGAGAACTCCCAGAGCACACATTTTAAACAGGGAGCTACTGTTACTGCCCATTACTTTAGACGGACATCTGTTCTGTATGTTTAAATCCCCACAGTTTGGTTCTATGAGAAACAACTACAATGAAGTAATTGTTTCTGATAGAACTTGAAAATAATATACATTGTGATTATTTAAGTACTCACCAGGTGGTACTTACAGTATGAAAACAGGGTAATCACATATACACACCCACACATGTTACAGTGTTTTTAAATGTATTATTCATTATTGATCATGTTATTTACAGGTTTTTTAATTATTTTCTTGCATCAAGCCTTGATTTATCTGTTTACCTCCTTTGCTTCCCTGTATCTGTCCTCATTTACCTCCTTACTCTCCAATAGATTCAGGCCTGCAGCCCTTTACCAGCTATGAGTACAGAGTGAGGGCCTGGAACAGCTTTGGGAGAGGCTCCAGTGATGTTATAACAGTGACCACCAGTGAAGACAAACCATGGGGAGTTTCCCCGCCCCGTTGGAATCGCTTAGGTGAACGAGATGACATCATCCAGTTGCAATGGCAAGCACCTGCTAGGCCTAATGGTGCGTACTGCATGTCCATGTGTATCAGTGTATCATCAAAACTCCTCTTTTTGTATTTGCAGAAGATAAGAATTCATTATCAGTGTTGTCAAGTACCTAAAAACCATGTTGTAAGAATGATCTGAAATGAACGTTTCTTTTCCATTTTACTAGGAAAGGTCACACACTATGTTGTTCTGAGGAATGGACAAGAGCGTTATCGTGGTGATGAAAACAGTTTCACTGATGTGGGACAGATCAGGCCTTTCCAGGAATACAATTACCAGCTGAGGGTTTGTAACCAGGCTGGCTGTACAGACAGTCCAAAGGTAAAAGCACACATTGTTTATGTCGGAAGAACACACACACACACACACTCACACACACATATATTTCCTAGGGTGTTTGGGTGACCCCAGGCGTGTGCTAATCAGTAGCAAGAAGAGGAGCATTATTTCTCCTCCTGTAAGTCAAAGCGTGCTCATCTCTGCTGAGGTAAGCTTGTGTGTGTTGGGCTGGAGCGTTTCGTTCGTGTTGCTGTGCACATCTCATGAAACAGTTTGAGAGGGAGTCTACAATAGATTATCTAATGGTACTGCTGAAGATGGGCAGAACTGACCTATACATGCAGAACTTAACTAGTAGTTAAGTAAGCTCCCTTCTCTGTCTTGGTGTGTCAAAAAAAGTGTGTGCATGGATTTTAGAAAGAGAGAGAGGATTTGAACACTGCTCTGACAGGAAATACACATGTGCCATATAGTTTAATGGAGCTGTTGTCATTGTCTTTTCAGTGTTGAGATTTATGTCAAGACAGAAATACCATCAGCAATATCAGCTTTACGACTTGAGTGAATTTCAACAAACAGAAAATTCTTATTATTAACTTATTATTCAACAGCGTGCAGAGGATATAGTACCAAGTCCTTTTTCTAATCTGCACCTGCCTGAATACAACTTTACAAAGAACCCTTTTCCTGTTTTGCTCTGTCAAAGAGAAATTGCCTGAACCTCTGGATTAACGTGCACAGCAGTAAGGTTCTTCTGCAGTTGGTCGCTCATCTGGTCGGTTGTTTTCCAGTGGCCTTTCAGCTAACTGACCTTTTACCCTTACACTAACCTTCTTAAATGTTTATTTCTAGATGTTGTTTACATTGAAATTCAAAGGCTCAGTTGTTCTGCAAGTGATATTTTCAAATTCTAAACGTGTGTGTCTGACCTTTGTTGGAGAGAAATTACAGGGTGCATTGTCTCCGCACTGTGTGAACTCTGCACTGTTCCCATGTTGGAACAAGTTGTTATTTAGCCCTGTTTCCGCTCTCCCCCTGTATTCCAGGCTCTGGATTTGCTGAGCCTACCTGATGTTTGTGATAGCGTTCATAATAGCTTCACACAGAACTCCCCCCTGTTATCTCTCTGACTGTGGCAGAGCTGATATCACCACAACAATTAATTTCCCCAGCTTAGAGGTGATGAAAGCTTATGTTGAAAACTGTCTTTCTGGCTTTTTTAAAGCTAATTTAACGTCTCATTATTCTGATGAGCACATTCTTACGTAAAGATTGGGCCTGTGGATGAGTCAGTGGAGGGGGTGGGTGGACGGGAGGTGTGGATACAGTTTGTTAAAGTGCTTGTTAGGGCTTAGATAAAACAGGGTGGATTAATCAGTTAAATGAATAATTGTTTAGTTGAATGTGGACATAGGAGAATAGAGCTAAAGAACAGTGCATAAATTAGCCTTGACTTCTCAGCCATACATTTTTTATTGTTTAAATAATAATAATAGAGTAAAATAGACAATCTTAGGACAGTAGATAAGCTGCTCTACCTTTGAGCCACAGAACTACTCAGTAGGTGGATAACAGCTTTTGTGAACTTGTCTGCTGATAGTGATTTGCTTGATGACGTAATAAATATTTTGTTCCTTTTGTCTGTCATTAGGCTGACTCAATTTATGTAGGCAACTAAAACTTTTAAGTTATGATTGTAACCCCAGCTAAAACGTGCCCTTACCATTGTGTCGTACCTTGAAACCAGGCAGACTGCAGGTAAAGCACTAGTTTTTTGATAGATAAACCATTACCAGGCTGAAGCAGATCATCCCGGCTGGCAGCTCTTTCCTTTTACCTGGAACTATGAGGCGAACAGAAGAAACCAGTATACACACACAAACCCTCCTCGAGCTGTAAACGCTTACACCACAAACTCAATCTCTGTCTACTATGTTCTGTCGTTCTACCTCCCCCTCTCACATACACGTGTACGTTCACACAAACCACCGCACACTCTCAGCAGAGGTGGGAATGGGAGTGAGTTGGATTAGTTTGTACACCAGTGTAAATTGGCCAAACAGTCCCAATTATGGGATAACTTGGGCTAACCTAATACACCACTGCAATTACCTGGCATCAGCCCCTTCATGTACGCGTGCGTGCACACACACACACACACACACACACACACACACACACACACACACACACACACACAGGGACCCGGACAAACAAACACAGGCAAACGCACACCTGCTGTGACAACAGAAGGTGCTGATCTAATGCAGTTGGTCACTCAGAGAGGGAGGAACAGCGATTGGTCGTTCTCTGTCTTTGAATCCTTTTGTCCTGTTCTGGCTCCTATTTGTCTCCTGTCAGTCCGCTGATCTTAACACCCAACTCTTACGTGTCCCTCAAACTGTTTTCCCTTTCCCCCCTTAGCATCTGTCATCATCAAACCCTGCCTCTGTCCGAACACAAGTTTCTCTTTTATTACAACTGTCATTTGATGGCCAACATACCCCCCCCCCCCTTTTTTTTTCACTATCTCACTGTGTCGTTTTCTTTCTACTCTCTAAGTTTCCATTCTTGTGTACAGAGTCAGTGAGGGTTGAATGAGCGCTATTCTAGCTTTTTTATAGAGCAGCTTTGTTGCTTTTAATGATTCTGTGTCATGTGTACATGGTGATATAGATTTGATATCTACCCTATCAGGAAACATTAGGATGCTTTAACCATTTTTTCAAACTGTCAGACTTAAAGTCAAGGTTCCTTTCTGTTCTCTAAAGTTAGATTGTCCACCATTGTCAAATTGAAGTTGACATTTGCTGTAGTAATGCTGGGCTTACAAAAATATAGCTGCTAATTTGCTTTTATTTTCTTCACACCTGAGCAACATTTTGACAGATATCTGTTGCCAACACAGTGAAGTACTCACTGACTGATACTACACCTTCCCTGCATCTTCCTGATCGTCCTCTTTCTCCTTGTGTTTGTGTGTGCATACATACATGCACAAGTTTGTGTTTATGTGCAGTTGTAGTAGCACTGTTCTAATTGCATAGCACTGTGTGGGACAGGTGGGGGAAGTGCTAGTGACAGTCTATTAAGGCAGGATATCCCTGTTGCCATTAGCAGCAGATTGCCCTGTGATTCTAGGTCTCCACATTGACCCAACGTTCAGAAGTGCCGTCTGATACAACACTGGGAATGAACAAGAAGATGATCTCTTACAATACTGTAATAACACGCAGTCTTATGCATGCAGTTTTTCTTGTTCGCTCTGTTACTTGTTACTTAATGCTACTGATCAGAAACCCTTCATCCTTCATCATTCAGTGTTTTTTGCAAGTTGAACTGTAAAAGCAACTGGAAGTTGAGTTTAATGTCATGCATCATTGCAAAAGTGATAGAAGTGGTCACAGAGGCAGGATATCTGTTTTTCCATCGATACGGTTGACACTATTGTGTCCTGTAAAGATATGACTTAACCTTGTTCACTGCTTTTTATCAAATCTAAAGTAATCTATATACAATGGGAAACATAATGTGGCTCACACAGCTTTTTGCATGGTTCTTTCTTACTGACCTCCAGAGTCTTCTGCATGAATTCTGTAGTCTGTCGACTGTACATACAGACACACATGTAACACATTTTAGAAGTTCCTGTGTTCAGTTCATCAAGTAGTCAATAGTAGGCTATGACTTGCAATGTTCCTTGTTTATGCCTCATCTGGCATTACTGAAGGTTGTAACCAATGTCAAACGCTTGTCCATGTTTTTAACAAGGTCTGTATTACCTCAAAAAGGAGAGATCTAAATATGGATGCAGTTTATATTGGCTTGTGATCATTTAATTGGATTAATAAATGATCAGACGTCGACATCCATCTGTTATCAACTTCATAAATATCTGTAAAATCTTAGGAATGTGTTTCATGTTCCTTCTTTTTGTGTGCTTGTGCGCGCCTGTGTGTTCTAATGTATGTATCTGTTTGTATGTCTACGTCTGTATGTCATATGTGTGTTTAGGTGGTGGCAGTGACAGTGCAGGGAGTCCCAGAGGGCGTCCAGCCTCCATTGGTAAAAGCCTTAAACTCCTCTTCCCTCCATGTGAGCTGGTCTGAACCCACTCATCCCAGTGGAATCATACAACAGTACCACCTGAACCAGACCGGCGTTGGAACCATATTTACCCACAGCAACGGGCCAAAGAATTATACTGTGACAGGTAAGATTCTCTAAGCCTCCTTTATCTCTTTGTCTTAGTCTACTTTCTTGCCCTCTCTCCTATCTTCAGTTCGTCTTTTGCAGACTTCGGATCCCAATACCTTCCCAATTTTCCCCCTTGCTGTACCTGAACCTCTCAGTTATTCCCTTTTTCCAGTCCTTCTTATCTTCAACTTTGGGAATTCTTTTCCTCCCAAATGGTTTAATAAACACCTGAACCCACCACTCTTTCTCTGCCCCAGTCACGAAAACACACATTCAAATACCCTTAAAATTAACAAGTACAGCAAAAACAAATTTAAACATCTTAAACAAGCTCAAAAGTTCAGGCAAATGAAACCTAGAAGACCTCAAACTAAGTACACAGACAAAACACAGAGAGAAACACTTAAAAAACCTGAACATTCAAACAGAAGTGTGGACGTGTCTGAGTTATGTAGACCTGTAAAGAAACAGGACGGTGTCAGGCCTTGCTGAATGTACCCTGAGGAGGAGCTGAGTTTTTGGCCCTTTGCCATCAGTCACAAAACACATGCACACACAGATACAGACAAAAATACCTGCATGAAGCATTGTAAAGCATGATGATGAATACCAACATCATTTCATACCAGCAGGCCTTTTAACTTTAATTTAAAGTGTTTAAATGCTGATAAGAAGTTTATATGTAAATTTAAATTGGTAAAAAGAAATGTGATGACATCTTTTGTCGCTGAAAATCAGGGTCATTTTCCCTTCACAGATTTTTTTCTCTGCTCTGTGTTGGACTGAGACCAGGCTTCGGCTTTGCCAGTAGCCAATAGACTATTCCCAAAGTGCCTGTGGTTGGCTTGTATGGTCAGGAGTTTTGTGTGCACAAGCATGTGTGTTTGTATGCGTAGGAATGAGGCAAAGCAAACAATGCCAAATAGAGATGGTAATGTGCTGTAATACTGTACCAGCCCTGTGTGCCAGTGTTAGCAACCAGCATGCGTATGTGAAATTCCCCTGTCCCCCAGTGAGACACTGGAAAACCCTGTGTATTCAGCCAAAACCACTACTGGGGCAGTCTCTCGCTTCCTCTTCCTGTTTCTCTCTTTCCCTATCTGTCTTCCTCTCTCTCCCTGTTTTGTTTCTTGACTTTTGCAGCTCTCTTTGTAACAACACGTATCACAGTCACGTGTTTTGAATTCAGACACACTGAAGCACAATGCTTTATAAAAGTTGATTTCATGTTTCATATTCGATGTCTGTTTTTTTTACTCTTTTAATCAACATACAGACACGCTCGTATATTAAGTATATATGCAGACCCAAGTGTTCCTTGTCATATTGATTTATGTGCTGATATTATAATAAGTACCATTAAATCATAGCCATTGAAACAGTGTCACACCACCGAGTGCTCCTACAAATAGAAGTTGCACCACAGTAAATGAAATACAAAGGTAGAAGAAGAAGAGCAGGAGGTCTGGAGAAACCCCACTTCAGAAAAATCGAAATTAAAAAAAAAGATTTTTTAAATTTAACAAACAGAAGGAGTGAAGAATGAGATGAGATAAGACTCTTTGAAAGAGGGTGAAGGAGAAAAGAAAGAAGGAGTGTGACCGATGAAAAGATGGATGTAAGTGTTTTCATTGAAATATGAACAGAAATAATTGCTGTGCTACTCCCTCATCCTTAATGTTTAATACGCCATTATTCATCTTCTCTGAATCGCTCAGACGGGTCTCAACACTTCAACACACAGATGCTCAAATAGCTCAAGCACTCTTTCATTCAAACCACAGACACTGGGGAAAATGTCGAATTCAGATTAATTTAAACTCTTTTAGAGGTGAACATGGTGCGATGAAATGAAAGATAGTCTATCAGAATACATTTGGTAGGCATTAATCTATCAAGAATGTTCTTCTTCTTATGAGAAACAAATACCAGTCCTTTTTTCATGCATGATGAAACATGAAACAGAAATAATAAAACTTTTTGATTTAGAGTACCTGTTGCTTTGTGATAAAGATAAAAAAAAGAGTCTTACATACACTGCTGACTTACATCCAGTTAAAATAAGTTCCCATGTAGTAACATTCATTGAAAAATGAGTTTCTTCGAACCCGCAGCAGAAAGTGGTTTAAAAAGTGCTGAGCTTTCTTTGCACAGTTAAAATCAATTATTGTGTTACAAATAGCGTATTAGCTTTAACTGTTTGCACTATAAAAATTAGACTTCCACTTTTATAATGTCAAAGTTATGAAAACAAATGTATTTCTTTAATCATGTCCTGTTCATCAATGATTTGCCCGAGGAAAAAGCAAGACTGGTATTTATAGCATTTTTAGCAGTGACACTTCACAGAAAGAATTAAGCACTACTGTACAAAGACTCCCCATGTGAATCGATATTAAGTATTGCTATCATTAGCTCAAGATGAATTATTGCCTGCAATTATATAGATTATGGCATTAATCATGTGTTTAATTGGTCTTTTGTAGGCTCATTATTAATTCAGAGCAGCAGGGAATAGAGTATGTTCTTTTATTTATTAATGTGTTTCCCCCATAGTCCACAAAGTGATTGGTTCATGCTAAAGGTACAGACATGTAGACATGGGATAAGGAGCTGAGCAGGAGGAAAAGAACATCACTTTTCATGTATTGATCCAAATTGTGTCCTGTCATTAGAAGTGTTTCATCTGACTAGTTAACAACCAGACCCCTTTATACCCATATGAATTCTGTTTTCTGAAACTGGATCAAAAAAATATATAAAAAAAACGCTAAGCTGCCTCACAATCAAAGTTGGCGCTCAATAGTTGAGATCAGACGTGCTTCCATTGTGAATCCACATTACCCAGCTGAGCCGATCCGACATCCCTCTCTCCTTTCCTTTCCTCTGTTGCTGCAATAATAAAAGAAGCAGATAGTCACAAGATTGAGAAGAGGCCATTTTTTATTTCAAAGTCAACATAGAGGCCTCATGTAATGAACAGAGGCTTCCATGAGGTCAGGTTGCCTGGGTTCAAATCACACGAGATCTAATGTATTGTTCTATGTTAATATGATATAAAAACAAGCTGTGTTCAGACATGCATGTTTACAACTTTGCATTTTGTGCACAGTACAATAAGTTTTACCTGCAGGGGGCTTGCTTGCTTTGTGTTCAAGTTTGTGTGTGTGTGTGTGTGTGTGTGTGTGTGTGTGTGTGTGTGCGTGCGTGTGCGTGTGTGTGTGTGTCTTTGTCTCTGTGAACCTGATCTCATTGTTCCATCCCAGACGGTCTCTGCATTAGGGAGCCACAGACAGGAAGTCAAACTCTTAATTATTTAGGAGAGGTGTTATCAAAGCTCTCCCCTCTCTCTCTCTCTCTCTCTCTCTCCCCTCTCTCTCTCTCTCTCTCTCTCTCTCGCGCTCTCTCTCGCTCTCTCTCTCGCTCTCTCTCTCGCTGTCTCGCTGTCTCTCCTTCCCTTTCTCCCCCTCTTGCATCATTTTTTGCATGTTCTAAATGCATCTTCTGCATTGTTTTCTTTCAGTCCTTTTTCTCAGCTTTCCTCCTCTTTCTCTGGTTTAATGTGTCACTGTTCTCTCTTCTCCCTACTTTATCTTTCCATTTTGGTCTCTTCAGGTAGCTGTCCTCACATTTCTGTCTACTCTTATTGTCCTGCCGGTCTTTTCCACCTTCTCTCCATCTTCTCTTTCACTTCACCGTGTCTCTCCCTCTCTGTCTGTCTGTCTGTCTGTCTGTCTGTCTGTGTGGTGTATCAGGTAGCTGGTTTGGTACTGCGGCCTGTGACCCATCATCCTATCATATTCTCTAATGCAAACAGGGAATGGCAACCTGTCAATAAAATGCCGCTTCAAATCAGTTAGTTTTACCGCAACACACACATACTCACACACACACAGCGAGGGTCTCCCAGTTTCCTTTCTTGTTGGTTGTCTATCACACATTCAGAGTTACTTTCTTTGACGTTTTACTTGAACGTAAGCGCCAACTCTTTCCTCTGTCCTACTGCCAAAGTGTCTGTCTGTGTTTCTCTCTCAGTCTCGCACAAACACACACTGATCTCCTCTGTGTCCGGCTCGTCTGATGACAGTTACAGCCTTGTCTCGCTCTGTGTTAGCGAGCTGCTGGCTGCTCACACATCAAAACGCCCTCCCGTTTTTCACTTCCTGGTGATCACTGTTAAAATGATTGAAGCTTTCTCTGTCTTTCCATAATCAAGCACATTAGCATGTGTACGCGCACAAACAGGTACACACACACACACACACACACACACACATGCACACACGCACACGCACGCGCACGCACACACACACATTCCAGGTTAGACATGGTGTTATTTCTTCAGCAGACCAACACTGCCCTCTTCAGGCTGATGCTTATGGTAAATGAACCACAAAGAGAAACTTACATCCCTCTGGTTACATTTCTGTTCAACACAATTGTTTACAATTTGTTTAGTTTCATATTTCTAACACAAGAAGATGTTGGAGTAATGAGCTTTCACATGCTATTCACAGTTCTTGTTCTTCTTGGTCTTGTTAGTTTCTGACTGTTTTCATTGAGAGTTGAACTGATAAACTCTGATTTTTCTAATCAGTATAATCGATTGCCTGACCTGCTCAGCATCATTTTGCACAAGCAACATATACACTTTTTTCACTGGCTCTAAAGCGTTGCATCTCCTCTGTAAAAAAAAAAAAAAAGTTGTCTACTTGTTGTTTGTGTTAAATACCATAAATCGTTCCATTTTCTGTCCTTTTTCTGACCCCTTTAGATAGTGTCTGCGTGCGGGGAACTGTAGTGAAGGGTTACTGCTTTATTCAGTGTTGCAACAAATGACATCACTCGCAGTGTAGATGTCATTTACTATGCTAGAGTGCACACACACATATACACACGCTTAGTTGCACAGTTAAATAGTGTAACAGAGCCTTACGCTTCAGCCCTGGTACTTTTCGTATGGCTGGCAGATTTCCTTTATTTAACCCAAACACGGGGCCACATTGTGAGAACATTTGCGCGCACACAAACACACCATACATGCACAAACACAAACACACACATTGATCAGAGGCTGGGTTAAGCGTGGCAGGCTGCGAGGCATGTTAAACAGGCGAGGCAGGAGAAAGGAGACGTGAGAGTGTGTCTGTGTGTGTGGCGTGCATATGCTTTTAACCATGTCATTACAAATAAAGTAAAATATTGGTATTTTCACTACACTAAAGAGGTGCAACATTTGAGTGTAAAAACAAGTATTTCACCATTGCAAAGGATTTTTTCTGTCTGTTTTTTTTATATATTGACTGTATTTTACCATCTTACATATAAGCAAGTATGAAAACCATGAGTTGAGTTGAGTTTTTTTTTTTTTTTGTAAAGCATAGTATTTAATCAATCATAAATCATCACTGATATAAAAATGGAAAAACTCTCACAATAGATTGCAAAATAAAACTTTAAAACTGCATAATGCAATGCCAAAGCGTGTTTTTGCTGTCATCCCTTTGAAATAAAGTCGTTTTAGTTCTTTCCTCTTCCCTCGAATTTGATTTGTTAGCTGTTGTACGCTGTCAGCTAAGTGAATGACCATAAAACATCCAGTCAATCCCCATGACAACATTAAAGATTTGCATCCATCCATTCATCGTCCTCCACCCGCCTCACATCAAGAACCAGGCAGGAAATATAGCCAAAGGAATCAAAGCCTGTCAGTCCCCAGAAAGTGACTCTTCTTCAAGTGTAACTTTGTTTAGTTCAAGAGAGATTTCCAGTATTTTGTAGTTCATATACATTTCTTTAACAGGTTCAGTATAATACAAAAAAAACAAAAAAAAACGGATTTCCTGTGGTTGCAGTTAAAGCACCACTCAGTAGCTGTGTGATTTCTTTTAGACCGCATAGCGGGCACCTATAAATAAATCATGTTGGACGCTGTAGCCTAAACGCATACCGAGGTATCATAATTATCATAGATCAAAAGCTGATGACATTACAGCGTTGGACCGGTCCTATCCCATGTCAGTTCCGCGGATGCCCATCTTTACGTTGTTTCATTATTGAGTTATGGCATGCATAATTTAACACCGACAGATATGGATCCATCCGTTGAGAGACTGTGGGGAGCAGGGAGACTGAAATGGATAGAGAGACTTTCTAGTGCGATGATACGGGCAGGGCAAGCTTTACTCTTTCTATTTTTGTTTCACTGTTTCCTCCTGCTTTTAGTTATTTCTTTGTCTTGTCTTATAGTTTATTCTTTGATCGTTTTTATCTCTTTTTTTTTTTTTTAACTCCCATAAATATTTTGAAGTGATGAAAATAGAAAGAGTCCCAAAACACTGTACGAAATGTGTGTCATTTTGTGACCAATTCTCTTTTTTGTTTGAAAGGTTTAAAGCCGTACACAAACTACAGCTTTGTGTTGGTGGCCTGTACAGCTGTTGGATGTGGAGCCAGCATACCTTCTACAGAACGCACCCTGCAAGCCTCCCCTGCTGGTACACACACACACACACACACACACACACACACACACACACGCACACACGATTACATCGACACATACACACAGACATTTAAAAGTAAAATGCTGTGTGTTTTAAAAAACTGTTGCTGTACTTTATTTCCAACTTCAAATATAATACAAATAGAAATCTGACTGGGTGCTCTTTTTTTCTATAATGTTGACATAGTAAAGTTGCAAAAATGTGTTTCATTGATATTAATTTTAGCACTCTATTTAAATTTAATTCAAATAATAATAATAATATCTGAACTGAAACATGTTCTCATATTAATAAATACTAAATGCTAAAAAAAACAATAGGTCTTGTTTTTAAACAGATCTTTGTCTTCGCCTTCGTGAGCAACTGTGTCTTTGAGATTTCTCTTCTCCTTTTCTGCTCTGATCTTTTCTCCTCCACTGCTCTGCTGTTTTGAATTCCCCCCACCTCACTAACCCCTCCCTTGTCCCTCTTCGGTCTCTACATTATCTCACTCTCCTTCACCTCTCTCTCTCTCTCTCTCTCTCTCTCTCTCTCTCTTCTTTTTCAACGTCTCCTACAGTGGTACAACTTTAAATGTTGGATGATGATGGTGAAATTTGTGATATTTGCTCTCTCCTGTATGTCCGTTCACTTCTCTCGCTCCCCACAGCCTCTTCTTCTCTCTTCGCTCCATTCGGTCGAGATTTTTTTTCTTCCTCTACGTCTAAAACCTAATTGTAGGTCAGCATGGGATAGCCTAGTGGTTATGGCACGACCCATTTACAGACGCTACAGTCCTTGTTGTGGCAGACGTGGGTTCAAATCCGACATCGGTCTTTTGCAGCACGTCGTCCTTCATTCGCTCCTCCCAACATCTCCTGTCTTTTCAGCGGCAATATCTATGAAGGAGACAGGTTTAACTTTAACTGTGGAAGTTCTATTTTCTCTATCAAAAGATAAAAAGATCAATTCTTTCCTGCCTTAATGTGACTTGATGAGCCCTTTGTCAACCTCAATGAACCACATATTTAATGTTGATCTTTCTCTCTCATATATCTACCGTAAATTCCGTACTATTGAGCGCACCTGGATATAAGCCGCACCGGCTAAAAATAAGTAAATAAATGTATTTGTACATATATAAGCCGCACTTGATTATAAGCCGCAGGTGTCCACGCTATAACAAGAGCTATTTACACAGACGTAGGCTACCGGTAACATCCGCAAATACTGTAGCGTCCGTACAGACGTTGAAGGACGACGAGAGCGTTCAAATAATAACTTTTAATAACCCGATCACTGTCGGCCGTGACCACGCCGTTTACAGCAGAGAGCAACACATAACTTGCCGTAACAATCCAACTCTCTCCCCCAGCGTTCTCTCATACAGCCACTCAACACGTTCTCGCTGGTGCATTCACTGACTCTCAACATAATCGGAATTATGAACACATTACCAACTACTGACTTTACAACATGAACCGTTACAATACGAAGCCTAGCCGACGGTGTCTGTAACACGGCTGATGAAAAAGATTACCGTAATATATTTCACAAGAAAAAGTCCATCCATTCACTGCCTCAGAATGACTTCATTACTCACTTCCTCAGTCTCTGTTGTCGCTGTCAGTGTCATCTTAACGTGCAGCAGCTCTGTTAGCTTCTTTGACAGCCAGGTCGATCGCCTTTAACTTGAAAGCTGCATCATATGTATTTCTCCGTGTGTTTTCCATGATGAGGGTGCGTGCATGAAGCGCAAAATGACTGATATTAAGATCCGACGTGACGAAGTGAAATGTTTTTGCGGCAGAAGCTCATTGTCCCCCATAAAAAATCCATGCATTAGCCGCACCGGAGTAGAAGCCGCAGTGCTCGAAGTGTGAGAAAAAAGTAGCGGCTTATAGTCCGGAATTTACAGTACTTTTCTCTTCTATTATATAAAAAAGTTTATTAGAATTAGCATTTTTAATTTGTTTTGAATCATAATATATGCTTCTTGTTGGTGTTTGTATAACAGAAATCCTTTGATTAATTGTGAATCAAAAATGCACAAAGGTGACGGATTCATTTCAGATCATTTGTGTTCATTTTAATTTTAACCTTATTTTAACCTTCTTTTCCGGGCTAAATTAAATCTCATGAGAAAACTTTGTCTTTTTTTTGTTGTGTATTTAATTATTTGTAAATGTGTATAATACTTAGTTAAATAGCTTCATTTGGAACATGTCAAGAAACATGTACCTGGTGATGTTCATAAATAATATGTGACAAAAGACTAATCAAAAATGTTGACCTACACAAAATCAGCGTCCAGATTCAAGGTCCTTACTCTTCATCTACTTTTCAACAACCATTGAACAATGATCTCCCAAATGTGTCAGTGGTAGAAAAAACAAACAAAATTGAATATATGAACGGGCCATCACAATCTCATCTGTTTATCTTGTCCTTAAAAATGTGACTATTATCAGAAGCCAGCAGGAGAGTGATTCACTCTATAATTGTTTAATGACAGCAAGCTTGTAGATTGACTGTAACTCACACTTCTCACATCATCCAGCATGGAGACAGTTAGCAGTTAGTATTGATGCACTTTTAGTTTGCAGGTTCATAGGTGTTTAGAAAATGATCAATTCACTCCTCTTTTTTCCTTCTTTCATCTCAAGGTGTTTGGTCAAGGCCCAGACATCTGATCATAAACACATCGGCGGTGGAGCTGTACTGGGATCAGCCATGGAAGCCTAACGGACACATTTCTCAGTATAGACTGAAAAGAGACAGTCACACTATTTTTACGGGAGACCACCATGACCAGAATTATACCGACACTGGACTCCTGCCAAACCACAGGTAGAACATGGAACTGCACACTTTACATGACTGTACACATGAGAGTGTGGTGACATATAAAGTATTCACAAACACAAACAAGCTTCTCTTGTAGCTTCTTCTGTGTGTGTGTGTGTGTGTGTGTGTGTGTGTGTGTGTGTGTGTGTGTGTGTGTGTGTGTGTGTGTGTGTGTGTGTGTGTGTGTGTGTGTGTGTGTGTGTGTGTGTGTGTGTGTGTGTGTGTGTGTGTGTGTGTGTGTGTGTGACTATATCAGGGTCACCCTGTTTTAAGCTCTCCTATCATCCCATCCATGTCTCTCTCTCTCAGGACTGCACTCTGTATATGTCTGTTTGTGTCATTTAATGAGCAAATATTTGACATGCCAATGACAGATGCAAACATCATCACACACACCTGCACACACAATAAAATCACAAATCAGATCTGGCTTGTGCTCACACACAGCAGCAGTGGAGCGTAGATTTTATTTATCTGTTTATTTTCATTTAACCTTTATTAATCTGTGTGTTTTTTTCCATGATGGATTTTCTGTTTTAATTATGGGAGTGTAAAATGATACCCCCTCTCTTTCTCTTTATTTCTCTCTCCTTCTTTCTCTCCCCCGGGACAATTTCTCCCTACCCCCAATAGAATTCCTGGGATAACACCCTGCAGTACTCCATTCTCCTGTAGAAGTGTGTGAAAGAAAAAAGAGAAAGGAAGGAGCAGTGAAGATGGGACTGTATGTGTGTGTGACGTTTAATTTTCCCTAATTCCAGATAGCCTGCCAGAAGGCATTCCCGTCCCGACCCTTTGCTTCTCATCACTTGTCACGCTTCCTATCCACTCCTCCTGCTTCCTCTCACCCTGCCTCCCATCCTGTCCTTTCCCTCTTACCTCACTCCCTTCCACCTTTCCGTCTTTTCCCAATTTAGCCTTGCGCCCAGAATTACACAGGGAGCACCAGCCCCATTATCCCAGCACACAGTGTGTGTGTGTGTGTGTGTGTGTGTGTGTGTGTGTGTGTGTGTGTGTGTGTGTGTGTGTGTGTGTGTGTGTGTGTGTGTGTGTGTGTGTGTGTGTGTGTGTGTGTCCACGCTTGCCTTTCTGTGTGTACTCGTGTCTGTGCGTGAGACTGCTCAAAGTGGCCATTGATTATTTATGACAATGTTGATTAGCTGTCACTTTGCTGCGGCAGCCCAGGAAGTGTCTAAGATGACGAGAGAATTAACCTATTCCCTCTGGCTGGCCCCGCAGGACACACACATCCACAGCCAAACACATGCAAATGCCCCACTCACCAATTACCCACAACACACACACAATTTTACTTTTGATGTCCCTTGGTAGTGTTTACATTTAAGTAAATATCTTCTAGTGATCAAGTGTTGACATTCATTCTCCCACTGAAACCTTATGTCCTCAGGAAATCCTCCCTCTCCATCACACTCCAGTTTATGCTTCGACGTCTCCTGTTTGTGCTTTCTGTCTCAATTTCTCTCTTTTTCCCCTCTCCTTGTCATAGGTAGTGTGTCTTGGGGAAGTGTATTTATTTGTTGTTCTCTGCGTGTGTCTCCGAGGGTAACGTTGGAGTAGTTTTTATACCTTTTCCTGACTGCGTTCTAACCCACTGCAGAGCTGCTAATGGGCTCCTGTTTGAAACACTCTGCCCAGAAACAATAACCCAATGCCACTGCCTATTAATGCATGTGTGCCAGAGTTTATAGCAAATTAAAGGCTTTTAATGTTAACTGGTGGCCCACTTACACAGCTAATGTAGGCTTTAGCACCAGGCAGCCACACGCTCTTAAAAGGGAAATCTATCTTATGATGTCATAGGGGAGAGAGGTAGAGAGTGGGGTGAGCAAAGCTGTGAGACCAATGAAAAAATAAAGAAAGTGTACGAAGGTTGGGTGGGCAGTGTAGAGCATGAGCTTATATACCTACCTGTGTACACAAATACACATGAATAAATGTATTTACAGGATCATGCAAGTGCCAATCTGTGATTTTCTAAAAAGAGATGTGTGTGTGTGTGTGTCTGTATGTATGTATATATATGTATATATATGTATGTGTATATATATATATATATATATATATATACACACACACACACACACACACACACACACACGTATATACATAGATATATAATAGTCAGGGAATGTTATTGTCAGCCAAATCACAACCAAGTTGTCTTCATACTAAAGACTTGTCTTTGTGGTTGTTAGAGAAGTTTCAAAGTCATTAATTCCCGTCTGTGTATCCATTCAAACAGCCAGTATGTTACAGTGTATTATCATTTTGTGGACTTCTACATGCCAATATCCAGTCTCTCTTTTTTTAAGGTTGTGTCAGAGGCTTTGAAAACTCCCCCCCTCCCCCAGCGCTTTTTGATTTTTGAACGTGAACAACATGAACAGACTTGCTGATTTGATATCATATAGAATCCATTGAGAGAGTTTGACAATCCAAGCTGAACAACATTAACTCCAGGCCTAAAGTATTTGCTGCAGACATGTGTTGAGCTACTCTTTTAATGCTGTCTTTTCTCTTATTCTTTTTTTTCCTTGTTCCTTCTCTCTTTCTGTGCCTCCCGTCTCCACACTCCTCATCATCTCCCGACCTCATCAGGTATGAGTATGAGCTCGAGGCCAGTACAGCTGGTGGGACAGGTGTGAGTGACATATATGTTATACAAACACCAGTTTCGTGCCCCACTGGGATCCAACCTCCCCACAGTATAACGGTGTCAGGACCCCACTCCATCTCTCTGGCTTGGACTTCTCCTGGTAAGTAGCTGGATTGATGAAAACCCATTTTTAGCGAGGTGGATTTGATTTTATTCAGAGTAACATCATAAATAAGGTTGTTCGATTTTTGGAATTTTCTTTTTGATGTTTGTTGGTAATGATGAAACTAAAAAGTCAGTTTGTGGCTGCATGTCATCTTTATATTGTAAACTACATAACACAATTAAACTCTGAAACCAAAAGTGGATCACCGTAAGCATCATAAATTATCCTTGAGCATCATGTTTTCTATTTCCATTTTCTATCTTATCTCGGCAAAATCCTTTGGATGAGGATTTTGAGAAATAAAATCTCTAAAAATACCAGAATATAAAACCCCATGTAAGAAGGGAGGACCACATTCAACTTTAACTTTGTTGATATTGTCGGTGGCCCATTAAGAGCTCTGCATTAGAATACGACCCTGTGACAGTGTAAGAAGGCATTTAAAAATAACTACTTAAAGTGGTCATCGAGCTGATGGTCTAGTTTCCGTTTGATGGTCATATACTGTAAAGGCAAGAATGTTAAATTGACAATTTATTTGTGACTAGTCGAAACTCTTTCCGGTACGATTGACCTTTTTGGATCCCTGAACACATTCTTGTCACATGGCAAGAGCTTTTCTGAGTAAACCCAGGTAATTTATTCATTTTGATCAGCAGGTTGTTCTGAGTTAAACAGAAACTAGAAACAGATCTCCTTCAGTCTCCCACCACTAAGTTATTTCTCAGTAGAAATGTATCTACAGAAGGTCCACTTTAAACAGTGGTTGTCATATTAAAAGGAAAACAAAATGTTTTCAGAATGTTTCATTGACAAGGATAACATTTTCCTTTCATGTGAATCACTGTTTCTTCTGCTCCGAGAAGACAAAGAGGGGTCACACTGAAACAAACAGCACTGGCTACTTTTCTATTCACCTTCTGGCCTCCCAAGACCTGGACACACACACACACACACACACACACACACACACACACACACACACACACACACACACAGAGGTTTACATGAGCATAGAGCTGGGTCTGAGTTTCATGCTTATGGGGCAGTGATTGTCTGCCCTAACCCATCTATCATTGACTATTACTCTCTGATTAAGCTGATTTCCCATCTCAGAAACTGCTTATAGGGACAACTAGCAAAGGCACTTCACTTTGATGCCAGTGTGAGTGTGTATATTTTGTTTCTGTGAGTTTGTGTTTATGCATGCATTTTTATATGTGTTTATGCGTGCATATTTGTGTGTGTATATGTGTGTGTTTGAGTGTGTGAGTGTGTGCATATCACAGTGGAGCCATTTCCATAGGCAGGCCTATTCTATCGTCATTACGAGCTGATTTTAAAGGTGAGGAAATATCGGCTGGGTTCTCACGCTTGGTTAACTTCCTGAGCCCAGAGTCTGGACTGTTTTTGACTTGTGTGTGTATGAACAAGTGTGTGGGTGTGTGTGTGTGTGTGTGTGTATGTGTGTGTGTGTGTGTGTGTGTGTGTGTGTGTGTGTGTGTGTGTGCCAGTCTCTCTGACAGCGTGTGTGTCTTTGTGTAAATACATCCACATCTGTTTCTGTCTCATATGCATACATGACTAAAAAATGAAGGATGCATATTAAAAAGACATTTATTCTCCCTTCTTCTATTGTGTTGTTTGAGTCTGGTATTGTGCTCTCCTTTATGGTTGTGTGCGTGGATGAGAACTTTTGCTCTTTTTTTTGTAAATGTAATTGTGTACATGAGAGATAAAAACAATGCTTAATCAGCTGATTGTTTTTTAATACTGTGGTAGAACCTCTCGAAGGGATGATAATGTTTAAAAAGCAACATACTGATAATGTATTATGATGTGTGTGTGTGTGTGTGTGTGTGTGTGTGTGTGTGTGTGTGTGTGTGTGTGTGTGTGTGTGTGTGTGTGTGTGTGTGTGTGTGTGTGTGTGTGTGTGTGTGTGTGTGTGTGTGTGTGTGTCTGTGCGTGTGTGCGCGTGTCTATGGGCAACCAAAGCATGCTCATATAAAGCACTCTATGTGCCACAGTCAGAGGTCTGTCTGTGTGTGTGTGTGTGTGTGTGTGTGTGTGTGCATATGGGAGTTGGGGGGTGAATAATTGAAGTCTTTCATTTGTCTGGTAATCAGTTCGTTCTCGAGATATCCAGAGTTCATGAATGTTGAATAACCCATCACAATACAGTTGGCCTGAATTATGGAAAAACCTCTTGTGAGAATATTAACAAAGTCTAGGTGTGTGTGTGTTTGAATCTGTGTGTGTATTTCCGTTTGTATACATTTGTGTGTGTTTTTCTGGTTCAGAGGCCACATCGACAGGCTAAGGAAACATCACTTTTGGACTGAAATATAGAGCAAATATGCATGTGACTTATAAGAAATCATATGCTATACATTTATTTCATTTTCATTCTACAATCTTTAAGATACAGACATTGTACAAAATGGGAACAAATTTAACAAAGTTTTCTCGTTTGGGATTTGTTCTTATAAGAACACAGATGCTTATAATTCTTCGCTTTCAGAACACGTCATGAATCTGACATAGGATTTTCAATAAAATGAATGTGATGTGAACTTTAATAGCAGTTAGTCTACGCTCCATTAACTGAAGTTAAAGTAAACTGCTATTATCATCAACAACAAAAATAGTTTTTTCTATTCTAATAGATTCCAGTTCCGAAGTCATGATAGCTTAGAAAACTCGAAATGACATGAAAAGCTACAAAATAAAAAACACTTTTTTAGATCACCACTGTCTTTGGTCTAGTAGCGCTCCAGATATAGCTTTATCAAGCAGCATTTCACAATAAAAGCACCTGGGGCAGAGAATACGTGTCACAAGTTTTCAATGTAATGTCCACCTTAAATAAATGAATAAACTGAATGCAGACTTAACAGTGTAACAATAATGTGCACAGCTCTTTTAGTGTCTTTTGGTGGAATTTGACTGGATCATTCGACAAAGCTTTTTAGCAGAAAATAAATAAATAACCCTGAGTGCAGGATGAGTCATCAGACATTTGAATTTTTTAGGAATTCAAATGTATTATGTATTGAAATACATTTGGCAGATAATGGCAGATAAATGAACATTTAACACAGAAATGGAAAATGTTTTACTCATTTTATGAGTAAATGAGTAAGTTTTTCACAATTCTTATAGTGTCAATGAATAAGTGGGAGACCAGATTGAAAACATTTTCTAAACGTCCTGTCTGATAATGTAGGATAAGTAAAAGTTCAAGCAAACTATATAAATACTTCTTTTTGGTCAGTTCTTCTGAAAAAATGTGACATTTCATCATTAATTTTGTTATGCATTTGTCTGCACCGCAGAAAGAAACTAAACTAATGTTATCGTTTTGTTTTTTGTGTTTTTTGCATTTTCTACAGCTCAGTTTACCAGCAACCAGCCTTTAAACTACAACATCCTGTTCAATCCAGGAAGTGACAGAGCTTTAAAGCGTCACGCAGGACAACACCTGCACCTCACTGTGACAGGTTTAGAGCCATTCACCGCCTACAACATCCGTGTGCAGGCCTGTCAAAATGGTAATTATTTGTCTTATTTCATACATTAAACATTCACAAGTTTTATTTATTTAAGAACAAACATTGCATGAGTTTTACATAAATGTTGAAGATAATCTAATAGAAGCTGTTGTTAGCAGCTGTATCTGTGGTTGACATTCAACATGTCTCTTTTTAGTAACCTTTATTAGTATTATTTTTCATTTTCACGAGATGTTTTTCAAACATGTATGTTAAGTGACAAAGTGCCTCTTGATTGTCCCTTGCAGAGGGGTGTGGTGTCAGCAAGGATGTGTATGTTCGGACTTTAGAGACGACACCAGAAGGTCTGCCTCCGCCCACAATAAAGGCAGCTGGACCAAATGTCCTAGAGATCCACTGGACACCCCCCAAAAAATCCAATGGACTTATTACATCATACCACATCTACAGGTAACATACCCACAATGAAAACACATACAAATGTGTACACAAATAAAGAACAGACATGTGTGAGTTGGATATTCAATATGCTTATCTCTGTGACCAGTGTGGGCTTTTTCTATCAAGACCAGTTCTGGTAATGTTCCCTGTTTTCTCTGGACATTTTTAAGACTCATGTATTCAACAAGTTGCTAGGATCACTACTTCGATCGTCACACTTTTAAATATTATATACGCTCCTCTGAATAATCTGTCATGAAAATTGATATTATACCAAAAAGCTGGTTTCACGTTCTTGTATACCAAGCTATGCCTGTGTGTTTTACCCAGCCAATCACTACTATTCCAATGAGCACACATATGTCACATACACATACTGTGTTCTGTATTTATTATTATAAAGATGAACTTCACAAACAGAAAACTGTTAAAGTTTTGAGGAAGTGTTTTCAGGCAAATGTCTGCCTTCCAATCTTTGGACTTTGTGCCAGTATCTGCGCGTGTGTATTAATGCATGCTGAAGGTCGTGGTCTGCTTGTTGACCAGAGTGTGTGATCTGTATGCAGGGTCAGACCAGACTAAGCCCTTTAAGTCCTCAGGAAACACACATTAGCATAGCAGTTCACACACACACACACACACAAACACTGACACACCTGGCATGATCAGACTCAAGCAGACAGGGACTTGGATAAAAACAGAAAATCTCTCTCTTTCTGTCTCTCAAACTCACACCTGAAAGCCAGAGGTAATCACAGACAGAGGGGCTTACCAAGACATCAGGATGCTTGCATCAGCCAGTGACTTACACATGATGTTGAAGACGTGATGTTACATTTTTTATTTGAAGTTTCACTTAAAGTTAGGATGATTCTTTCTTGTTCTCTTAATATGCTTAAAAAAATTGTTTGGGGATACACTTGAGGAGTACAGTTCTCTTTGTTTCAACCGCAACTTAAGTTTAGTTTAATGTAGATATACAAAGATTCATTGCACTAGCTTAATAATTCAAGTTACAAATGAAGGCTTATTTTTATCTAACGTATGTTAAAATAACAGTCACACATTTTCAAAATAAATGTGCTTTTGTGCCCGTCATTTGTGCTGTAGGGACTAAAGATGATGATGATTTGTTTGTTTGTTGATAGGCGTCCAGTAGAAACCGAGGAGGAGCTGCTGGTTTTCATCTGGTCCAGTGGGCCTCTTGACTTTGTTGATGCGAGCCCAGCACTACGACCATTCACATTCTTCCAGTACAGGCTTCGTGCCCACAACTCTAAGGGCTCAGTCCTGAGCCTGTGGGCTTTAGCTCAGACATTACAGGCTGAACCACAAGATATGGCTCCTCCTGCTGTGACACCTACCGGTGAGCTTAGAGAGACACAAACACTGGACCGCTAGAATTGTTGTAGTTTGAATTACTGTGACATTTCCAACATTTCCATATGTTGTGTACTTTTACAGGCGCATACTCAGCCCACCTGAAATGGAGAGAACCAGAGCAGCCCAACGGTCTCATTTCTCATTACAGACTGGTTTACAAGAAGCATCAACAGGATCCAACGCTCAACTCCACTGCTGTTACTGCTCTCACTGTGGAGGTAAAACACACACATACACACTTTTTTGACCATATAAACATTTATATTTAAGCACACTCAGATATGCAAATTTGAATATATTTTATTAAATAAATACATCTGTTTATAAATAAATAAACGGATGCAAATGATATACTGTATATTGGTATTGTGTGTATGTGTGTGCGTTCATGCGTGTATACGTGCAGTAGGGTAGTAGTAGTTATTCAGCATTAACAATTTCTCCCTACCACAAAAACCCACACACATCAAAGTACCATGAATATCACAAATAAATGCATTAACAGAACAGATTAAATGGACAGAAAATAGGTCAGTTGAGCTCTTTCATAACATTTTCTGTTAGGCATCCCTTCAACTACTGAGTTGAAATGTCATACCCCCCAAAAAAGAAAAGAACACAAAAGAAAAGTGTGTGTATTTGTGTTTATTGTCATTTGTGATGCATGTGAAGAAATGTGGACTCTACCTGTGGTGCTTGTGCCATCTGTTTGCCAGTGAGGGGCCTAAAGACACACACATGCACACACACACTGCTCATGTCCTGCCTTTCCCCAGGGCCCTCCCCGCAATTTTGTACCATGCACAATTTTTTTTTTACAGAGGACTCAAGTACAAGAATGGCCACTCAAAACAATCTTACACACACATGCTCACAGACAGACTTAAACATATACTTCTTTCAATGGGTGTCACATAGTCAAAATATGTGTTGGCAGCTGAGTAGGCTAGCAAACACATGTTTTGACTCACCACCAAAAACTGCAATATGTTCCCATCTATGGCCAGCATTCTGCACACAATTCACACCTATTTGGGTTTTTTGCCTTTTATTTGTGAAAAGAGAAAGAATAACATTGTCAAACAAAATAGAGATCCAAGGATAAAAATCTATCTCTCCTCTTTCCTCATCCTTATTCTTCCTTTAATGGTTTAACACACACACACACACACACACACACACACACACACACACACACACACACACACACACTTGAAGAGGGAAGGTGGCCAAAAGACACAGAGGTAGATTGGCAGAGCGAAGAAGAAATGAGTGAGAAGAGAAGGAAAAAGTGAGACCCCAAAAAAAGCATGGAAGGGGGTCAGAAAACAAAAGTGAAGGAACATTAGGAGGAGAGATCGGGGGAAAGGAGAAAGTAGAGAGAAGAGGAGAGAAGGTAGAAGTATAGATCTGTATTCTGTCCATACCAGTGGCCTCTTCTTCCTCTGTGACCTTTGGCTTGTCACTCATAATTAATACAAGATGTAAATGGAGACCTTTCACCTTCTCATTGATATGGAACACTCTGTGTGTGTGTGTGTGTGTGTGTGTGTGTGTGTGTGTGTGTGTGTCTGTGTGTGTGTGGAGAGCTCATTGACATGGCATAGACTTATTTTGGTTGTGGTCATTTGTCACGCCGTTGCCTTCGCCACATGCGCTCCGTTGTTTAGAGATGCACAAAGAATGTGACAAATGAGAAAGTTCTGAGCAAACTTGAAAAGAGATGACTTTGTGCTCTTAGAAAAGATGCCAAAAATCTTTTTTTTTTTTTTTGTAAATATGGTGCACATGTTTGTTATCTGGATGTCAATTTTGTATGTAATTTAAAAAAACAGAGGACAGGCAGTGAGTTAAAATGATTCCCCTAGGAGAAGCCATAACAAGTTGTATGCAGGTGGACTTTTTTGTCTTTTAACCAAAAAAAAATTCACAAGGGAATGAAAGTCTGACAGCTTATTAAACATTGCTCAGCATAACTGGGGTGTATTGGACATTGGACACAAACTTAATTGTAGTTTTAAAAATATAAACTCTATAAATACACAATGCCTCTTTTTGCAGCCTCAAATGAACACCGTTTTCCACAAGCCATCACAGGTTACCATTCTGACAGAGGCCACATGTACAGAGAGATTTAAGGTTGTGATGGGTCACTGGAGCACAATGTTCAGGCAGGTTTTCTTCATGGGATCTGTTTTTATATGCTAACGAATGAATTAAAACACAAGTGATTCAACATGTTTATGATAATGTATAATATCAGCACACTTGTTTTACAATATGGATTGAGCAGGCATTAAAAGTCTGTTTTTGTTCATGATAGAAGCTTCATACACACTTCTTCTGACATGCTTACTTACATTTTTTAGTCTTAAATGTCGACTGAACTACCCTACTTTGTGTTTTGGGGTAAATTGTTTGTGTATTTGTGTGCGCGTGTTTGTGTGTGTGTCTGTGTGTCCGTTCGGTATGTGCGTATTTGTGTGTGTATATTGATCTGGGGCTGGGAACCTTGCTCTGTGCCAGCTTGGCTGATTAATGGGGTCGTCATGGCAATCGGACGGAATGAGGGTATGAAGCGCAGGCGGCCTGCCTCACTAGACCCCTACACACTGCCTGGCAAACACACACACTGTCTCTCACACACACAAATTCACTCTCTGTGCCTTACATCTTTCTGACAGACATGTTAGTCACTAAAACAACCCTGTCAAGTTGTCTTTTTTGCTTCTTTGTTCCTTTACTTCTCTTCTGTTTTCTCTTTATTAATGTATGTCTTCTATCCTTCCTCGTCCTCTCATGAATGTAACCCACTGCAACTCTTGAGTTCATTCTTTTATCGTACTTAAATCCATCCCTTCCTGTTTGCATTTTTTGTACATCCTAGATCATTGTACACAGGGTCTGCTTATTTCTCCTTAGAGCTTATCAGGTTTTATTGACATTTTATTTACTATATATATATATATATATATATATATATATATATATATATATATATATATATATATATATATATATATATATATATATATTATGGCATAATATATATATATATATATATATATTATGGCATAATATATATATATATATATATATATTATGGCATACAGAGAACATTTTGCTTAAAAAAATCTGACCAGGCGCTACAATAGGAAAAACTAGAGAGACTTCATATTCTGCCCCTGGCCTTTTCTCTGTCCACCCAACAGTTTCAAGTCTTTCATCCTTTCAGTCTTTTCCCTTCTTTTGTAGTTAGCATCCTCCTCTTCTTTCCATATCATTTCTTCCCATTCTCTCCTCCTTAAGCCCTGGATTCTCTCTCCTCTTATTCCTTCCTTATTATTCTCTGCATTTTCTTCCACCCCACCTTTAATATCGATAATGTTTCCATTTCCTTCAATCTTATAATTTCTCCAACCTTGTTGTTCCTTTTCCACTTTTAACCCTTTGTTATCTCTGATCTCTTCTCTTACTATTTGCTCCTCTATTTTCTCTTCCAGTGTCTCCTTCTTCCATCACTGCATACTGATTTTTTTCCCCTCCTTCCAATTTTTTTTAAATCCTCCAGCTACCCATATTTCCCTGCCTACCACCTCTCCTCTCCACTCTTCTGTCCTTTTTTTTCTCTCCCTTTGCTTTTCCAGATGTTACACTGTGGCCCTTGGGATCACTGTTAAAGTTATACCACGTTCATACATATAAAGGTTTGTGGCTGTGTTTAACTCTGTGTGGATACATGTGTCTGAATATGGTTGCATGTGTGCCTTTGTGCATGCATAACATATTTTTTATTTGTGTGTGTGTGTGTGCTCAACGATGTGCGTGTCTGTGTGTGTGTGTGCGCGTGTTGTGTATTAATACATCCCATTGATCAGAGCAGGACCCCTGACAGTCATCATCCCTGAGAACCATCTGGCCGACGCCTGACGCTCCCTCACCCAAACACAAGCTGACACCCTATTAATCTGCTACCACCATGCATACATACTTGTGCTTGTGTGTGTGTAAGTGTGTGCGTGAGTGTGTGTGCGCGCGTGTGTGTGTGTGAATGAATGAATCTTTGAGAGCGTGTGGAAGAGATGTGTGATGTGAATGTAGCAGGTTATGTGTAGAATATGCGTTCACATTTTTTGCTGTGTCTATGGTTTGTGAGAATGAGTGAGTGTGTGCTACAAGCCAATATCGTGCACACACAAATGATTGTATACACACACT
Source organism: Symphodus melops (assembly GCF_947650265.1). Classification (NCBI taxonomy): domain Eukaryota; kingdom Metazoa; phylum Chordata; class Actinopteri; order Labriformes; family Labridae; genus Symphodus; species Symphodus melops. Next base: position 20,368,894 of record NC_136693.1, on the reverse strand, counting down.
ACTCCGACCATCCGCCAACAACAGCCGGCGCTGAAGGGAGCTGAAGGGTGCTTGGAAATTAAGGTTATTACACAAATTGAGCCATATGGTCTAAATATTTCAGAGCTGAAATTTACTAGGCAATAAAAATGGCCCCTACCTCGGTAATGGTGTAAATTACAGCTTAACCACCAGCGCTAATGATGTCCTTCTGTACACCCCGTAACCAACCGTACATGAAGGACACATTGTTTAAAAAATATCCCAGGAAAAGCAAGAGGGAGAGAGAGAGAGGAAGGAGGTAAGGAGGGATGGGGATAGATCGGGGAGAATTAAGTGAAGGAGGGGGGGAAAGAGGTGAGGGAAGAGAAGATAGCTGGATAGAGGGAGGAGGAGTTCTAAGGAAAGAGTGTGTGATTAATACATAAAGTGGAGAAAGAAAGGGAGAGAGCTAGCAGCATGTTTACAATCTGTTAGCTTACCATTAAGGGCCCGTCAGAGGGAGCAGGACAGCGAGGGCCAGCCGGTGAACTGTGTCTTGAAGCTGACATGATGTTTCAGTATGTGTGTTTGTGTGCCTGTGTGTTCAGCTTTCAGACAGAACGTGTGTATTGAAGCAGTGGTGAGATGTTTTAACGTATGGACATGTCATCAAAACACGTTTTGTGTTCTTAGACATGAACGGTCTGTGTTAAATGATGAGAGGCAAACAAATAATAATAGAGTTAATCACATGATGTAAACAGTAGGAATATAAATGAATAATTAGGAAACATTTATGTATGTCATAATGTATATTGCATCATGTTTTTTCATTTACATATTATTGTGCTTCGATCTTCAGTGAGCATGTTTTAAAAAAAAATATCAGCTTATATGCAAGTCAAACGTTTAAGCATCACCAATAGCACTGATAATTAGACCAGCACACACATGTTAAAGGTCCCATATTATGCCCTTTTTGGTGTTCATATATCTAATTTATGTCTCCTAAAGTACTTTAACAATCACTAATGTTAAAAAAAGGGTCTGTTTTCATGTACTGGTGCTCCAGGCAGGCTCTCTCATCTGCCAGTGTTTGTTCGTTCGGCTTTGTTCTAGGATATTTCCCGCACCTTTTACCATATTGGGAATGCTACAGTCAGTCCGAGGGGAGCGTGTGCTTCCTAAAACGAGCCAATGGGCTTGGATTAGTGACGTCTTTGTTTTGTGATGTCACACCGCACATTTATAACGAGGGGGGCTAGAGAGCGTTTCTTGTGGCTACTGCTAACAGGAGAAGGTAGGAGAAGTTACATTTCCTTGAACTTTGAGTTTTTGCAAACAGATGTGCCTAAACATGCTCAAGACACCTGGAAAACACACTGAAGAGCAGATAAAACCAGAAACAGCAGAATATGGGACTTTTAACTCATGTCACGTATAGAGCAAGTTGGAACACTTTAGAGATATTATTTGGGGTGGCGGTTTAACTCAGTGAATGGGTGGGTGCCCCAGAGGCTGTAGTCCTTGACACACTGATCAAAGGTCCCAGCAACAAACCTTTATGGTCCAACAATCTCCCTATGGAACCTAAAGTGTTGAATACAAATTGTAGTTATGGAGAGTTATTTGCAAGGCTTTTTTTCAGTCTCTTGAGTCTTAGCCTGTTTCCTGGCACACATCAAGGTTCGGGCACAAAAACATGTTTGTTTTTCAGCCAAATTTGCCAAACTTCATTTAGAAGTCCTTGCTTTAATTTATGTACAGCCAACGTCTTTGTGTCGCTTAACCACCACAGAAAAAATGTGGAAGACATAGGATGGTCTCAAAAAAGGAAAGACAAGACTTTGCCCTTGCTCTCAGTGACACCCTTTAACAAATGAGCGAGACAAAGGAGTGGTGGGGGGAGAGAAATGCAGAGATGAGTGCACAGAGGGTGAGGAGAGAGGCTAAGAGGGGGGAGAGGACACAGGTGAAGAGAGGAAGGAAGGATTAAAGTAGAGAATAAGGAGACTCTGATGCAGAGTTCGTTGGGCCCTCGGCCTATCAGACCCCTTAGTTAGAGGTCCCAATCTCTGATTGGAGGGTCCTCAGCCTTCTGCATAAACAGCTAAATAATCAGTCTGCAACACTCCCTCTTCTCTCCACTGCAATCTCTCTCTCTGTCCCCTCATGTTTTTCGCAACTCCTCCCTCTATCACTCCATCACTATATTCCTATCTGTGTTTTCTCTTCCTCTGTCACAAATTACAGTTTTTATGTTATTCTCATCCACCATTGTTGCTCCCCCCTCCATCGCCTCTTCTTCTGTCTCACTGTCTTAAAGGTTTGTTCAAGGGGTTCTTCTCCAGTTCCTCTTCCTCCCTCCCTTCACATGTGCTCTCTCTCTCTCTCTCTCTCTCTCTCTCTCTCTCTCTCTCTCTCTCTCTTTCTGTCTGTCTTTTTCGCTCTCTAATGACAGGTTTTGTGTTATTGTGTGTCTGCCTGTGGAGAGGCCACACCATCCAGTGTAGTGCTCTCCACTTGTCTTAATGGATGTTTAGTGCAGCAACTGCCATATGATGGTCATCACTTTAGAGGAACGCTGAGTGTGACAACTTAGACGTAAGGGAGATAAAAAAAAAAGTATGTGATGACTGAGACCATTCAACTCTAGTGTATGGTGGGTTTGGGAAAACTTCAGACTCAATCATTGTCACGTTTTTGGGTTACATCCTGTTTTTGTGTGTAAATTTAGCCTTCTGCATTATGTTCAATATCTTAATGTAAGGGGTTTCAAGATAACATGGATACAAAGTAGTGCAGCTAAATACATGTCGAAACTAATATATGTTTCCTTTTGGATCCACAGCCCTCCATCAAGTGGAATATGCCGCCCATAGTCACACTTATATTACTGAACAGTAAGATAAGCACAATCAGCAAAAGATAGAACAAAGTTAAAAACAAAGAGATACTCAATGAATTTATAGACAGGACCTTATTGGAAAATACATCAAATTTATAGTTGGACATTGGTTGGTCTTCGGTCCACAAGTGAAAACTTTTAGTGAATATCTCTAGTCTAGTCTCAAACAAGCTGCAGCTGCCCAAAAAGCAACCTCTGCTCTTTGTAGTTTTACTAAACTTTACCTTAGCTTAAAAAGAATGATTGAAGAAACATCTGGCTTCACAGTGCTTTATCAAAACTTTTACTGTTTTTTTATTAAATCTATTTTATGAATGTAATTAAGAATGATTTTTTCTTTATCTCCTTGAAGGAGTGGCTGTGACCGTTGAAACTTAGCTAAGATAAAACTACATGCAAACATGTGCATGCTTAAATTCAGGTGGTGTCTAAGATAAACACACACACACGCACACAAATATATGCACACCAAATAAGCTGTTCATGGGGTCTAGAGCTGCCGAAGCCAATCATGACTGTCGGTGTGAAGTGGGCACGCCTCTTCCAGACCCCTGCAGTCCCTCTCTCTGTCTGTGCTGGCCACAGACAAAACACATGCCTGATGGCACTCTGTGTGTTTGTGGGTCTGTGTGTAAGTGTGTCACACAAACGTCTGAATGTGTCAGGGTTTGTCTAACGCACACTGACTAGCAGGGACACCCACGCAGGGCATTTGCAAACAGACATAGGGCAATTGTTTCAGCAGCATTAGATTAGGCATACACACATAAATACATGAACACACACTCACACAAACTTGGCTTGAGAGCTTGGCATGGGGTGCGAGAGAGCAGCGTGTGGTGCACTGGCTCACCTCAGAAACCTCCAAAAACAATTACTGCTCTCAAAGGGCCAGTCAGGACACAGCTTGTACTAATGGACTGGACCAAAGAATTGATTTGAATTGGACTGTATTGTGCAGAATTGATTTGAGCTGGACTGTATTGAATCATATGTGATCGTGGCATGTTTGCACAACCCTCTCAGTGAACTAAGGCCCAGAAGAAAAGGCAACCCAGCATGGTGCTTTATTATCTCTCCAGGACTTAATATGACAGAGCAGAGAGGCCAGAGAAGGCCTGTGGAGGGAAACGTCCCTGAGGCAGACCAGTTGGACCCTGTTCACCTATCATTAGGCGTGCTTCTTTCATGTATGTTCTTAGGCACTTACTCTGCTTTTACCTGTACTCCTGCATGCTTGAAAGAGTTGGGGCAATGTGTGTGTGTGTGTGTGTGTGTGTGTGTGTGTGTGTGTGTGTGTGTGTGTGTGTGTGTGTGGAGCCATATGCTAATGTAGGTCCGTCTCTCTGTCTCGGTCTCTCTGCGGGGCCCAGTGCTGGGGCCTTTGTGAGATAATCAGCATAATTCTTTTGACAAATACACATGGTTATTCTTAATTAGTATCACACACTGTCCCCCCGGCTGCACCATGCCTCTCCACCTGAATATCACACACACACACACACACACACACCGCTGTGCACTAAATACACACTCACAACACACTTCTGGGGACATGGGTGCAAAATATGATTCATGCAGATGCAGGCTTGTTAGGATAAATTGCAAATGCATAGAAATACACACTGATACCGATATATTTACTCAAGGAGCACACGTGCACGCAGATCCTTTCATACAGTTTACACATACAGAAAAATACACACACACACACACACACACACTGTCCAGAGGACCCCTGCTGCAGCTCCGCTCACACACCAAAGAGAACACAGAATGAGGAAATAAAAGATTGAATAGATTGTTTCCTGGCCCTCAATGCTAAGTTGTGTTGAACCATGTAAGATCTGAGGGCTCTTTAATGTATAAATTAGTAAGACCTCTTCTCTTCTTCCCCTGTCGTTGTCTCCCTTTCTCTCCCTGTCTTGTTTACACCTTCTTTCCTTCATCTCTGTGCAAATCTCTCTTGTTCTCCCCCCTTACTCTCTCTCTCTTTTGACTTCTTGCTTCCCCCTCTGTTCTTTTGCATTTGGCATGATTAACTAGTGACTTTGATCATCCACACACACTTTCTCAAGCACACACAATTGAGGTTCACGAGAACCTTTGGCTGTCAGATCTTACATATTAGCTTTTCCTTGTGGTCTCAGGTTGACATGAAACATGTTTTTTTTTTTGCTCACTTGCTTTAATATGACTAATGCTGCAGCAGAAATTTAAAAAAAACATTGTAATATAATCTGAATCAAATACTACAACAAAGACCATAAGTACCTAGCACAATTTCAATTGAACTTTTGCCTAAAAAAATGGAACCACAACCATCACATGAAGCCCTCACTGTTTAAATGTACACAAGGTCAGATGCTCAGTTTAAGGTTGTCAAAATGTTCAATACTGTGTGTTTTTAATTACCTTTTCAAACAAAAAGGTCAAAGAGGGAGTAAAAAGTTGACAACATTTCAGTTCCAAAACCTTTATGCAATTTAGTTTATGCAATTATTCAATTTAGCTAGAGTGCATGAGTTTGCATCTATTTATTTTTTCGTTTTTGGTAATGAAACACAAGAAATCACTCATTGGGAGTCCAGGACTTTGCTTTTTGTAGCTGTGGTATCAAAACAAGTATCAGCATCTTTGTTTTTTTGACGTGACAGAAACCTTAAAAAATAAGTTTGAAATTCAATGTGAACATGATTAGTTTCTGTATTAGTTGTCAGTGTATGCGTTTGCCGACAGTGTCCTTATAATAGGTGATTTAGGATACTGTGAAAGTGCTTGTTTTTGTGTGTCTGCACATGTGTATGTATGAGGGAGAAACAGTTACTGAGGGAGCTGTTAATGTAATGTAATAGTAGTGTGTTTTAGTGTTGCAGCATTTGATTACTGCCTGTCTACGTGTCTGTCTGTGTGCAGTTAGCAGACTGAGGTGGTGAATTTCATGGTGCTTGATTGTTGAGCATTTGTGTATTTTTGTGTCTAAGTGTGTGTGCGTGTGTGTGTGAACAGGCTGTTAATGTGTTGTGTTTCAGTGATAAAGTGTTTGAATCTATTGCCATCTAGAGGCGTGTAGCAGAGTCTCCACGCTCCTATAAAAGCAGTCAGCGCCAGATGCTGCTATTGACAATGTGCATATGTTAACCGCTTTATAGGGCACATGCCTCACATATTTCACTGGCTTTTAAGGTAGAGAGATCTCTCATTCTCGCTCACTTAATCCGTCTCTCCCTTTTGCAACATCTATCTTTATGCTCTCCCTCATGAGCCTTTTTCCATCTTTTTTTTTCTTCTTTTTTTTTACCTATTCACTCAATCTCTCCTATTTGTCCTATTCTTTCTCAGACTTACTTCTGTAACTCTTTCTCTATTCCTACACCAGTAACTGAACTCTTCCCCCCCTTTCATATTCAATGTACTACTACGCTTTACTAAGATATATATTTAGTGTTTTTCCTATCTCTTTTTTCATTCTGCCTTTATTTCTAAGTCGTGCTGTTCTCTTTCTATCTCTTTCTCTCCCTCTCTCCCAATTTCTCTCCCTCCCTCTCTCCTCAGAAGTGTTGTGATTTGCAGGAGGATTTAGCTTGTGTCTAAGTGTCTAGGGGCTTATTAATCCTATTTTACTGTGGTTGAAAAACACGTTGGCTCGCAGACATGAAAACAGTGAATACATGCATTCTGCGTGTTGTTCAGACAGTTCATCCTTGGTGCCACGCTACGGTGATTTGTCAGGGTTTTCATTCGATTCAGTTTGAGTTGGAGCCTTTTTGATCCTCTTGCCTGCATTGAAGTGGGTTACCAGTTAATCTCTTTACATATGCTTACTTATGTGAAAGCGCAGGGCACAAAACTGCAGACTCAACACATGAAAAATATAGCCTCCTGTGTTGTACATTCACACAAAAATGTTCACACATAAACAGAGAGACACATCACTCTCAAAGCTGCTTTAAAGCTCACAGTCATAAAAGAAAGCAAACAAACAATTGCTATATCCTGGAGCCTCGTGCTCCCCAACTACCATGTCATCGCACGCCAGGGCCTTTTGAAACAACAGTGTGTCTCTTATCAATTAGTAAATGGTGCTCCCTCCGTAACACACACACACACACACACACACACACACACACACACACACACACACACACACACACACACACACACACACTGCCCCTGTGTCTGCCAGGGTGTTGGGCTTGGTCCCACTGCCTAAAGCTACTGGCAGACTCGCTCCGCCTGCGTCTCTGTGTTTTTGTGTGTGTGTGATATGAAAGGGTGCATGTGTGACATGAACACTCAATCTGGAAGCTTTGAATTCACCCATAAGGGACGCCTGTCTGCCTGCCAGTCTCTCTGTCTCTGCCACTTCTCTTGTGTCTACTTACTTTACCGAGGCCGAGCCTGTATGTTGAAATGTTGATATCACAAATCCCATGTCATGTCATCTTAGCCTGCCATTGTTTCACTGCTCCTTTCCCTTTTAATGAGTAATGCACTGGTTTTTATTCATGCCGGATTTGTTTGTGTAACTAATTTCCACTTGCTCTCTTCTCTTGCTTCGGCTCAGTACTCACATCCCCAGTCCACTACAACCCTGCACTATTTTGTTTCTCCTTTTAACTCTTTCCCAAACGTTCATTTATCTCTTCTCTCTTCCAAATGACTTACACATATCCCTTGTGTCCATACCTTTGTCCCTCCTTGTCTTTCAGGGTTCGGTCCTTGAAGCAACAATCTACGGTCTTGAACCACACAGTCAGTATAATCTACGAGTAGAAGCTGTGAACATGGCAGGTAGGTTGAGTGCAAAAAGCAACTGTTTCAACAAATTCAATGAATAAATAATATATGCTACAAGCATTGTACAATTTCATCAAGTCTCGATCTTTTGTAATCCTCCAGGTAGCGTGTCCAGTCTGTGGGTTGGCACCAGAACCCTGGAGGCTTCTCCAGCTGGCCTGGCTAACTTCACTGTGGAGCAGCGAGAGCAGGGCAGGGCATTACTGCTGAGCTGGGATCAGCCGGCGGCTCCCAATGGAATCATAACGGTACGTAGAACACACAGAACATGTACCGAAATGTACACACAGCATTTAGCAGATACAGCAGGGCGGTTTAAATATTTCAGCAGAAACAGCTGATTGATTCCAATGACATGTCAACACATGGAAACAAGCAAACACTCCTAAAATGTCATGAGATGTATTGGGTGGGGCGTGTATATGAACGCAAACAGCGTTTCAGGAGTGTGTATGTATAAAGGGCTTTATTAGCACAAACATGAACACGTTTAAATAGGCCTACACTTAAATACAGTTGAAGCCTATTATTTTCTTCCTTCAGTTGTTAGCATCTTTTCTCCTCTGTTTTTATTTATTGTCATTAAAAGCACCTGTGTTGCTGTCCTGTGCTTCTCTCCTGTTTTCTTTGTCTTTTCCAGATGTACAACCTGTACAGTGAAGGTAACCTGGAATTCAGCGGACTATCCCGCAATTTCTTGTTTCGCCGTTTGGAGCCGTGGACCATGTACACTTTAACCCTTGAAGCTTGTACCTCAGCAGGCTGCACACACACCCCAGCACAGTACATTACCACAGCAGCTGCTCCACCTGCCTCCCAGCTCCCTCCCAGGCCTCTCTTCATTGGCCCAGACAGTGTGTCACTCAGCTGGGGTCTTCCCTCGCAGCCCAATGGACCCATCAGAGAATGTCTTTTACTTGGGAGAAGTGTGGCTGAAGTGGGGAAGGGAAGAAGTAATGATGAAAGTGCTGAAAGAGGAAAGGTACATGAAATGATAAACTAGAGCAATGTGTTCATGAATATTAGGTTACCGCTGTAAAACTGCAGCTTGAAATGTTCAACATTATATCCAACAGGTACTGTTCAGGGAATCATCTCCACAACACGCTGACACCCTCTCATACACGGTGACTGGACTTCGTCCCTGGACGCAGTACGAGTTTAGTGTCCGCACTCACAACCCTGCTGGATACACCGACAGCCCCTGGGTAACCGTAACAACCAGACAGGCCCCTCCTCGTGGTCTCGCTGCCCCAACAGTGAGTCACCTACAGGGCCATCCCAGTGAGCTACTCATCTCCTGGACTCCTCCTCTGGAGCCAAACGGTGTCCTTCAGTCATACAGAATTCAGAGAAACAATGTCAGTTTCTCATTTAGTTTCGACCCCACTGTCCTCAGCTACACTGATGAAGACCTCCATCCATTCTCAACTTATAGGTATTACTGGCATTAGCTGATAAAAATTGTTTTCTGAGATAAAGTCACCTGATTGTTTCTTTTTGAGAATTCCAGAAAATCCAGAAAGATTTTCAATATGTAATAACAATAATGAACTTTTATTTGTGTCCTTTTCTACAGCTACTCGATCACAGCCTGCACGTCTGAGGGATGCATAACCAGCCCCTGTACAAACTTCACAACTCTCGAGGCTCCACCTGCCACAGTCCAAGCTCCAACACTGGACTCCATCACATCTAGTAGTATTAACATTTCCTGGAGTCAACCTTTGACACAGAATGGAGAGGTGACTGAGTACGTGCTAAAACTGAACAACCGAGAAGCCTATCGTGGAAGAGGCAGAAATACGGTGTTGTCGGATCTGCAGCCGCACACATCTTACCAGTTGGTACTTTCAGCTTGTACCAGAGGTGGATGCACCACCAGCTCTACTCTGTCTGCTGTAACTGAGGAAGCTCCACCCGAGTTCTTGCTCGCCCCAACCCTCAAGGTGTGTTTGTTTATTTAGGTTTAAGTAAAACTTTTTATTTTAATGTGCAGTGTCTAGATCTTGGGATTTTAGTCTATCAGGATTGTCTGTGCAGTGTTGAAGAGGTTTTATTATTGAACCTCTTATTCTACTGTTTCAACAGTTTATTCAGTTTTCCTAATGCTTAGATTATTATTAGAACTAGGAGGTAGTGCTGTCAAGAGCTCTGTTTAATATGACCTTCGGACTGTCCCTTTGAAGGTCACAGGCCCAGAGTCAGTCGAAGTTAGCTGGAGACCGCCAGAGAACCCAAATGGCATCATCACAGGGTATGAACTGCGCAGAGATGGTGAAGTAATCTACGTGGGAACAGAAACTCATTACCACGACTTTACACTAATGCCAAGTGTGGAATACAGCTACTTTGTCCGGGCAAACAACAGCAATGGGGCAGCGAGTAGCGCAGCGGCAACAGCAAAGACTCATGCGTCAGCTCCTTCTGGAGTTGGCCTCCCTTCTCTGACGCCTCTGGGACCAAGCCAAGTGAGTCATTCATCTATTTAGTCAATATGAGTTGCAGCTTACATCTTGAAATGGCAATTTGAAGTGTTTATCCTCTATGTTGTGGGTTTTTTTTAGGTGAGAGTAGAGTGGAGTCCTCCTGCCCGTCCTAATGGAGACATTGTTAGTTACACTGTTTATCACAGAGACCCGGTCCAGCTCAGTATCACCAGCACTGTGTTCACTCCAGACCAGACTGACTTCTCTCACAGACTCACAACTCTGCATGGGCTGGATGCTTACCACAGGTTAGTCAAAGCAGAATGCACAAAAGTCAATTTCTTTGATCTCTGCAGCGAAATGTGTTTGAAGGCACTGTTTATAAACAGGAAGAATATGTATGTAGGGGGTTTTAAACAGGAAACCTGAAGGAAGAAGATTTAGTGTTTTTGTTCAACTGCATTGCTGAAAAGAGTAAAAAGAGTGAAACATAAAAATGAACCACATTATTTTATATTTCCTTGTATAGTAGGCATTGTAGTAGAGGAAAGTCTGGGGAGGAAGACAAGATAAAAGTGTGATGAAGAGGGAAAGTAGTCCCATCTATAGGTAACAATGAAAAAAACCTTTGGTAGACGATACAAAACCTACAAATCCCAAACGCAGAGGAATTAATATATATATAATCACAGCCCTATATACTGTACAATACATTTGGATAACAATACCCATATCAAAATGCAAAAATGTGATGTGGAGAAATACACAGAGATAGAGGATCTACTCTCAGAAAAAGACGGTATGTTTTTGCATTTCTGTGTGAGTGTATGTGTGTAAAAGTGTGAGCGTGTCAAATTGATCAGGTTCTGATCATAGCTCATCAGTCTTATCATCTTCAGATTGCTCCCCGTGTCTCTCTGATGACCTTTTATCTATTGAACTCGTTCTTTCTACCTCTTCCTCTCAATCTTCTCTGTCATCACTCCCAAAGCAGTGACCTCAACATGTTGGTTTGGCTGCTGTAATTGACTGGAGTTTAACAGACAAATATTTAAGAAAATAATCATGATGAATGATCATTAAACATGGTGTTGATAACTTCATGTGTGATTATGAACAACACACCACCTGCTCAGCTGCTCAGATTTGTTTTGTAATGACTCTGACAGAAACATGCATTTTTTTATACATAGGACTGAGTTTAAATTCTGATTTAGGACTTTGTAGGAACAGCAGGAGACATCTTTACACCCCTATTAGTTGATTAAACAAAACCGTTTTGTTTTGTGTGTGTGTGTGTGTGTGTGTGTGTGTGTGTGTGTGTGTGTGTGTGTGTGTGTGTGTGTGTGTGTGTGTGTGTGTGTGTGTGTGTGTGTGTGTGTGTGTGTGTGTGTGTGTGTGTGTGTGTGTGTGTGTGTGTGTGTGTGTGTGTGTGTGTGTGTGTGTGTAGATATGAAGTGAGGGTTGAGGCTTGCACAGTGCTTGGCTGCTCCTCCGGTGACTGGTCATCTGTACTCACGCTCGAGGCTCCCCCTGCTGGACAAACAGCACCACTGTTAGAGCTGCGTTCTGATGCACGCACCGGCCTACAGACCACCTTTCTACTCACCTGGTCCCCTCCTGCACAGCCAAATGGGAGAGTCCTTCACTATGAGGTGTACCGCAGGCTGGACCAAACCACTGAAACCCACAATCAGGTTGCAGCAACACTGGTCTACAGGAACACATCTACTACATACAGAGACGAAGCACTACAGCCTTATACTCTATACCACTACCAGGTACTATGTTTTTTTTTGGTTTGTGTATTTGTTATTTAGAAAATCTAAATTACATAAGCTGATTTTTTTATATCAAACTGTAGAAATTTAGATCTGTACTTCTATTTGCTCCTTTGTCTGTGAAAACAGTTTCTTTATTAATTAATGAAAACAGATTCAATTTCAGCATTCAGCATTATTATTATTAGATTCAGTTAACATTATTAAAGCAAGTTGGCAAATTTAACTGACATTATCTGTTCATATTTGAAATAGAAATGGAAGCAAGTACTTTTAATATTTCCAAAAAATCTAAAATACATAAATCCAGAAGCCACAGACATTAGAGGCCAAGAAAAAAAAGGTAAGAACGGGCGCTTCTTCTCCAGAAAAATAACAATAAAAATGCTTGCCAACATAGTAGCTTTAAACTTTAACAACTCCCCTGACTTCTGTTTTCCATCCTCTGCATGGAAACAGAGTGGGATGTTTTATTGTGATCTGTGAACCTCATTTGGAAATGAGATCTGATGTTACTGACACTGAGGGATAGGTGGCCTGTTTTCACAATGAAATGCTTCACAAAAGCCTCGTCACACATACACAGTCACACAAATCATACACACACCTTAACTGACATCATCATCATGCATGCCATCGTCAACAACAGAGACGTACACACACTCACACACCAGCAGAGTGATCAGACAGGTGTTAAATGGACCACTCATATTCATGCAGCTGTGCTGTGTGTTGCTTTGCTAATTGACAGGCTAGCCCTTTGGAAGCAACAATAACATTAGCATTCCTGCCTGTCAGACATACGAGCCGAGGCCAGAGAACCTGTGTAATTGATTGAGTTTCCCTGATTGTGGTGCCGTCTTTATTTACGAGGGTCCTAATTTATGACAGGAGGAGGGAGGGAGGGAGGGGCTATGGGAGATGACGAGCGGGCAACAGATCCATTAATCACAGGGCCCTCAGAGCCCCCCACTTCCTGATTACCAGCCAGCCAATCGAATTAACTGTTAGCCCCCTTGGTAACAGAGCTTGTATTGGAAAGACCTTTTAATGGTGACCGCTACACGTCCCCTGGGGATTTGCCGGTGCAGGATTGGGCTACATGGACAAGGTGTCGGTGTGTGTGTGTGTGATGTCTATAAACAAGTGTACACAACAATGCTCTGTGTCTGTGTGTGCATTTAATGTAACATCTGTTGAGTGTGTATCAGAGAAAGAAGCAACAAGAAAAGCTTAAAGTTTTGGAATAGTCGTAAAGTTGTCCATCACACCCCTCTTTTATGTTTCCCAGCAAAGATTTTATTTTTCAGTGTCTACCTGTCCATAACAATTTATCAGTCAAATTTCTTACCTGCGTGCATTTATTTTTATGTAGTTGTTAATCCGTATGTGTACCTCTTTGGCTCTCATCCTTTTCGCACTGTGTTTCCGTCGTACACAAGGACGATAAGTCAGTTCAGTTTAGCACACCACAGTGCAGAGAGAGAAATCATATTAGGCTAATTACACTGGGTCATAAGCTCCTATTGACAGCTTTATGCTTGGTTTTAATTACTGCCCACTTTCACACAACTTAGCCCCTTCACCTCAAGTAGATGCACCCGCCAAGTCGCTCCGATGGCCAATCAGAGCACTCCGATCGAGCCCGCAGTCCAAGTGTCCAATAAAAAGGCTCAAATACATCCTAAGAGTTTCCTGTAGTCGTTTGTTGCCATGGTGGCTCCTTTGCTGCCATGGCATTTAACAGCGTATATTTTTATTTTGTGCCCAATAAGCCAAATCACGGCCCAATAGGAGAGGAGAAGAGAGAGCAGTAAAAAGTCTGTGGATGATATAAGGGTGGAGAAATTAGTTTTACCTTTTAGAACAGATCAAGGGCAAGGTGATCCGCACTGACTTCAGTTTTGAACTTTTTCTCTCTGTTCGAAGTGGCAAAAACTTTTTAATCAAGCCCAAAGCCTTTAAGTCACGTCAAGACTTTAACTGTGTTGCTACTAGGGGAAGAACATGGTTGTTGCTGGGGAGAAATATTTTATTGCTGCAGTCATAATGTTGTACGACCGGGAGGCAGATTTATTTGAAACTCTTAAAAACTACAATTCAGGCCACAGTTCCTGATAACAAAACTTTTTACATGGCCTGATGCTAATGCACTTTTTTTTGTCAGGCCATTTAACCTGACATTATGAATTCTTTCTAAGAGCTCTGTCCTAATAATTTGCAGCAGAAAATATGATATCAATTACAGCAAGAGTTTGTTCTTCATGTTTTGTTGCAATATAAAGCAGAATCAAGACATTGGGGATACTGTGTATACACGCATACGACCTCTGTGTGCTTTTCATACTGTGCTACTACTATTAACATTGCTTCATTTATTTATGGGAAGGAACAGTTATTTTGCATGTCAGATGTTATTAAGCTTATAGTGTGTGACAAGCCTCCAAAAGTCATCCAACACTGTAAGTAAAGCTGTTGTGTTCAGTTTCAGGTCCACTCTGATTCAGACTAAAATGTTTGGGACAAACCTGAAAGCGAACTGAAACGTGCAAAGACAACACACATGGATTGTTTTAATCAACTTTCACACACGCATTAGTATTTGACAACAGGTTCTTCATTATAAAGCAAGAAACAACTCTATAAAGGGAAATTGTAGGACATTGTAGGAAATTGGAGGACAGTCCTTTCTTCTTCTTCCAGCATTCAGGTTTTCTCAGCCCCAGGAAGTGTCTGGCTTGTTTTATCTTCAACATCTGCGTCAGTAGCTCTTGAGGCTTGTCTTCAGATGCAGAGGCATCCTCCTCCACAGGTTCCAGCTGCAGTGTTTGTTCAGCTGGAGGTCCCACAGGTCCTGAAGGTTCAGGTGTTCCCACAGATACAGCAGGCATGTTGCCCTCCATGCACGCACAGCTCATCTTGGGTCTCCTCATGGCTGGCTCGCTTTCTTCTTGGAAGCACGTAGTCCTCTGTTTTAGTCACTGGAAAGCTCCATGAGCTCCTTCTCCTCATCCGTGAGATGAGAAGGGTGATCTGTGTTTTCAGCCCCTCCTCCTCTTGACATTGGATGCTTTCCTTCTCCATCAAGAGCTGCTGCAGTCCACTGAGCTCCTGCTCCATCTTTTGTTGGAGGACACTTTTTTCAGTGTTCAAATTCCAGATTATAACCTGGTTCTCTGCAATTTTAATTGCAAATTACAGAACTTTGTTTTCCGTTTCAAGCTGGCGGTTTTCAGTCTGCTGTTTCAGAAGCATTGTCTTGTCCTTATCCTGCTGGAGCTCAGCGTTGAACTTCTCTTGGCTGGCTTCAAAAGCCTCTCGCAGCTTCTTGTGAGCTTCCTCGATGGCTTTGTGATTGCTCAGCTGACTTTTAAGTTCTTCCAGCTCCGTCTGGAACTTGATGTACTTCTCAAAAGCAACCTGCTGCAGGACAGCAATCTCCTCTGTGGCCTTCTGACGAAGGGCTTCCTGCTCAGCTCTCACGGTCCCAATCAGCTGCTGGTCTTTGAGACACTTTTTCTGCGTGAGCCTGACTTTGTTGTTTGTTCTCACACCGAAGGGTTTCCACCAGCTGATGGAGCATGTCTACACCGGTTTACACCTTATATTTCAGGAGTGTAAGGATATTTTCTCTCCCAAAATGATAACACTTTTAAAAATATTAACAGAGAGCAGCATCCTATTACATTTTTGGGGTGTTACTTTAACATTAAGCCTTTGTTGGAAAACATACAGTGCACCCTTATCGCTCCAACTTTAGGTGCTGATGATGTCATTTTCATTGAAAGCCTACAGATTGTTGGTGCTTCATGACAAATAGTTACCTAACCTGTATTTAAATGTTCACAGTAACAATACAGGCTGCAATAACCTCCGAACACATGGGAAACACAACTTGTAAATTAAATACAGAGATCATGTGTTGGTTGTAATTCACAGGCCCGGTGTCTACCTGGAGCGATGAACTGCTTGTATTTGAATTTGATCCATTCAAGTGTCTCTGCATGTCTTTTTCCTCGTGTGTCCTCTGTCTTCTTCTCTCAGCCCATCTTTCACACTCCTTCTTACAGACTCCTGCCCTTCTTCCTTCTGTCTCACTCATTCCTCTTTTTTTTATCCACTGCACAAAAGACAATGGCACAAAAGTTTGATAAAACATAAAATACAAAGTCAAAATGTAAGTATGTACTTCCTGTAAAACTGAATAGCTGCTGCTGTGGGCCACACATATCAAAATCTCTTTTTATTATGTTAAAAATATTTCTTAGTCAGACACATTATTTGCAATGTGCAATGACATTATAAAGTTTTTCGAAAAATAATGTGATGAATAAGGTTTTTTTTTTACCATGAAGAGAAAACGATCCGTTATAAAATGTATTTAAAGTTGAAAAACTATTTTGCTCTGAGGCTCGTTCTTTTTAAGTGGGGTTGTGTGAGGTTACCTTTTAAAACCAACTATCTTCTCATTTAAACAACATAGTGTAGACTCCATATACAGTACATTACTGGTTCCAGGAACTATGTTGAACATGTTCATATAACACCCAACAATGTTGCTTCATTTAAAGTCTAACTTTCATTGGTAAGCATTTCTTAAAGGTGTAAACTATGGTGAGTGTAATAATTTATTCAATGTGCAAAAGGTTTAGTGTGATGTCGGAGAGGCTCTGTATTGCTAAAAAAAAACAAAAAAAAACTCAAGCACAGACTGAATTATCAGTGTCCAAGCAGCTTCATTTAAACTGAAAAACAAACAGCTCAGCTCAAAAATGTGTCTCTTGGTTTCCTTGCTGGTGCTGTCTACCCTTCCTCCTCTCCTCCTCTTTCTTTTTACTAGTCGCTCCATCTTCCATTCCTTCTTCCCCTCTCCCATCTCAGTCCATCTGTGCTGTCACTTAGATCAATCAGCCTGATTGATCACAGCCTAATTGACTATTATTGAGGTTAATTCAACTCTTAACACTCTTGCATGCACACGCTCACATGCACCAAACCCGCTTCCACAGCTACAAACAACACGGCTCTCACACACACACACTTTGAACAGTAAAGCTCAGACCCATCCATCTGCCTTCTGCACCACTTCTGACAGGCTACAGATGACTTACACATGCAAATCTCCACCCTGCCTGACCCTTCGCTGTGTACACCCTCTAATTATACCCAACACAAGCACACAAATAAGATTACCATGTGCATGTGTGTGCTTGGTGTGTGTGAGAATAACTCCTTGATGAAGGTGAAAAGTAATTGTCATGCAGATACGTTGGTGTTAGTTTGCATGTTGAAAAGGTTTTGCTCTCAGTGCTGATGTTAGTTTTGATGGATGGTCTGATGAATTGACTTTATCTTTTGGTAGTCTGGGGGATTCTGGGTAATTGAGGGAAGCTTTTAATATTGGGAAGTAAATACAATAAATCCAGAATTAACAATAAATGTGTTCCATTGAATCTAAAATGTACAGGATGCTGACTTGTGATCATGTTTTGCTGTTCTGACTGACAGGTGTGTGCAGTGAACTCAGCCGGTCTTTCTGCCAGTGCTTGGGCCAATGGGAGAACAGGACCCGCCCCACCTGAGGGTGTAGGCCCGCCTAGTTTCCTGCGCGTTTCCGCAACTTCAGCGGTAGTTAACATCCCTCCTCCAGCCCGACCCAATGGGATTGTGAGCCTTTACAGAGTGTTCTCACTGAACTCCGACGACGACAACAACAACAACAACACTCTGGTACACAACAACTTATTGCAGTCAATTATAACTTGTGATGTGTTTTTCTGTTAGACTTCTGCACTCTCTCCTTTGTCAGTTCATCCATTTTAAATGACTACAAATAAATAATTACTCTCACTCCTCCTGACTATTTGTGTGTGTTACCACACAAAACCCCAAAACATTCCCCTTCCTGTAGCTGTCAGAGGGAACATCCCATCAGCAAACTCTCCATGGTTTGCGTCCTTACACCCAGTACTGGGTCGGAGTGGAGGCCTGCACATGTTATCAGGTAGGACAACTAATACGAAAATCCGAAAAATATGAAAATCCTCTTAACAAGCACCACTTTTTTAACCAAAAAAAAACTCAGACCAGTAGAGATAAAGATTTGATTGAAAAAGTGGTATAAAATAAGAAATCCTATATATCTTTGAAGTCTCCATTTGAACCTTTGACAGTGCTGTAGCCAGGGTCTGCTGACTGAGCTCCGCACCCTCGCTGCCCCACCAGCCCAGCAGCCTCCTCCTCAGCCCGTCACCCTCACCTCCCGCTCCATTCAGCTCGAGTGGGACGAGCCTCTGGCACCTAATGGAGTCATAGAGAGGTGAGACTTTAAAAGACCACATTGTCCAGCGTCTTCTTAGTCTCGGTCAAACATTTTGGACTTTCTGTCAGGACTGTGAATCAAGAAACAGAGCATAACACGATTGACTGAATCTCTCTCTATTTCCAGCTGTGAGCTACATCTCAGATCATCTTGTCCGCAGCCCCCCCAGCCTGTACTCCTCTCCTGTCAAGAAGGATCAGTGGAAATTAGGTTTTTTGGCAAAAGAAGGAGCTACAATGTGACAGGTCACTCCATGATCATCTAAAGTCAAGATTTGTATTTACACAAGAACAGAACACTATTGAAGAAAGCAGCAAAGTCATATTGCCCAGGGAATAAACAGATACGTTTGAAAATGTGTTTACTTTACTTTTATTAATACAAAACTGGGAAATCTATAAAGACTCTAACTGTAACACTACTAAAAGAGGCAGGGGTTTATTTTGTGCTTAAAATGAACTGAGAGAGAATGAAAGGTGGAGAAAACAACAAAAAAAGATGTACCTGCTCAGTGTGCTGTCTGTCTTTAGGTGCTGTTGTCTTTGTGTGTGTGAATGACAAACTAAACTAATCTCTGCAGGTCTTAAACCATACTCCAATTATCAGCTGAGAGCCGCCTGTTTCAACAACGTGGGCAGTACTGCCTCCAACTGGACAACAGTCACCACCCTGAGCGAAGGTAGCTAATGTGTGCAGTCCTTCGTCCCCCTGAGCGAACACATCATGAGACAGATATGAACACGGTTTCTCTCCCCCACCCCCCCCCCCCCTCCTTCTAGCCCCCCAGTACATGTCTCCCTTCTCAGTGGACAGTAACCTGACCGTCATCTGGCTGGACTGGACCGAGTCCTTCTCCCTCAACGGGTACCTGAAGGAGTACAGTGTGACAGAGAGCCGGCTGAGGGTCTACACTGGCTTCTACAGCTACCTCCATATTCCACGCACATCGCAGAAAAGTGAGGAGACAAACACATCCATGAAATCTTCTGTCAACTTACAAACTTGTTGGAGGTGGAAACTCGGACAAATACACACTTACAATGTTTAAAAGTTTGTATTTACAATGAAACATAATTCGACTACAACTTTGAAGCTCTATGTTTACAGTTACTGTCAGAGAATACAATTAATTAACTTTGTCTGCCTGGAGCATGTAACAATAATGAGCAATAAGCTTCTGATATCATGATCATAAATCACAAGTGTTTTTCAAAGTTCAGTCAACATGCTTCATTCTTTAATGCACAGTAATTTATGTGCTTGGCTGTCAGGTTGGTAATAATTTGATTGAGGTGATGTGATAAAGTGTCGAGAGTGTTTCAGAGAATTGGGAGACTCTGTGAGTCTGACAGATTGAGTCGTAGTTGAGAGTTGAGAGAGTTTGATTGACAGCAGGGGAGACAAAGTGAAAACGTGTTTCTTTGTGCACCACCAAATTCTCAATATCACAATTTAATTCAGTTTTAACCTCAAATGTTCTCTTTTTCCTCCGTCTCCTTCTCTTCTAGCTTTGTCATTCCAGGTGACTTGTACCACAAACAGTGGAAGTGCAAGTACTCCAATCATCAGATACAGCCCTGCCACAGGCCAAGGTAACTAACACACACGGACACACAACTCAGTTCAAGAAACGTTTGTTTATCTGTTTGTGACTTCATTTGTGTAAAAGTAGCAATTTAAACGCAACAAAAACAACATCATACCAGAAGTATGTTGAATATGTCTCTCTCTGCAGGTCCTCCTGTTGAGGCAGAAGACGGCGATAAACACGGCATCAGCATGACAGCCACACCAGTTTACTCTGAGCTGTGGTTCATCTTGTTGTTAGCTCTGCTTGGTCTGTTTCTGCTGGCCATCCTGCTGGGCCTGGTGCTACAAAGGTAGTCCAGATGTATCATTCAAAAATTCAAAAAGTGAAAAGTGCATGACTGAAATAGAAAACAAAAAGACGTCTCCTTCTCAAGGACTCTGCACCAGTTCATTACCACACAAATATTTCAAACTATTATTATTTAATGTTTTTGTGTACAATATAGCAAAGTTGATCAAAAGCCACTGACAATTTGATCTGGGTAAATGTTTTTTCTCCCCTCTAGAGCCCTGAGGAAGACTCCATCAGCCAGAGAGCGCCCTCCGCTGGTCATGCTTCAGAAGAGCAGGAAACCAGGAGGAGAGACGTACACGGTGAGAGGGCGTTGTAGAAGCCAGTGTAGACCGTCAGCCGGCTCTCTGTCACACTGTACTCCTTCAGGTACCCGTTGAGGGAGAAGGACTCGGTCCAGTCCAGCCAGATGATGGTCAGGTTACTGTCCACTGAGAAAGGAGACATTTACTGGGGGGCTAGAAGGACATGGGGGGGGGGGGGGGGGGGGGGGGCTCCTATTTGTAACAAAGGAAGCTCAAACTAACTTCACCATTTTAAGTGTTTTCATTTGACCATTTACTGTCTATAAAAGTAGGAAAAGGTCAATCAATCTGTATTATCATGTCTGTATGGATGAGTGTGACAGGGTGTGTCAAATTTAGTTGAAAGCATAAGAAGTGTCAGGTAGCTAGCTGCTGTGCTCGCTGGGAGTCACATCTATAGTAGGAGAAAGAGCGAGCTCTGGTTCTGCAGCTTCTTTAGTGAGATGTGCCTGATGACACCGTTCTCCACTCACAGGCCGCATAGAGACACACGGATTAGTAACATTACAGCAAATGTTTTATGTCATCAAGTACATTTACAATATTTATATTTAGGTATTTATATGAGGTACTAAGTTAAAAATAGTTATTATTTTTTTGTTACTCTGACTCGTTGTGTAATTGATTCCTGCAGATTAACAGGTGTTGTATTCATTTTGTTGCCATGTCAGTGGACTTGGTGCACAGCAATTTCAGAAATTCTAGATTTTCTACATTCACTACTCACACTAATCAGGACTCCCTGAACAAAGAGTGAGCTGCTCAGTTTAACGTCAGAGGAAAACCTCCCCTCACACTGAATGTCATCGTCTGAGCTTTTATAAATAAGGAGTTGTGTAACATTGATTCAGAGGAACAAAAGAAAACTTTATATTTACAATATTTACAACGATTTCAGTTTGTTCATCACCCAGCTTTATCTACATATCACCCCTTTCAACAACCACAAAATACTTGATTATTTTTTATAAAGGACATTTTCTTTTTGTTCTTTTTTTATCTGTCAATATTTCTTCTTTCTTCTTCTTTTTTCTTTCACTTCTGATTCCCTCCCTCCTATAAACACTTTCTCAATCATCTCTCTCTCTCTCTCTCTCTCTCTCTCTCTCTCTGTCTCTCTCTCTGTCTCTCTCTCTGTCTCTCTCTCTCTCTCTCTCTCTCTCTCTCTCTCTCTCTCTCTCTGTCTCTGTCTCAGAGGTCCTGTCCTGAGTTGTGCTCTAAACATCTCCACAGCTCTGTGCTCCTCCCTGACCGTCCCACAGTAAGATTGTTTTCTCTTTTTTTTAATTGTCAAACCCTTATACGTGTGTCTTATTGTCCCCCTGCAGTTTGACACTGTAGCAGGCTGTGTTGAGATCAGCAACGTTATTCTAAAAAGCTTCACTGTGTACACCGAGGTACGGGACTGATCTGTGTGGGTGCCTCACTGCGCATGCTTGTTTCACTTGTGTTCATGCATGCTTTGTGTGTGTGTGTGCATGCGTGTGTGTGTGTGTGTGTGCGTGCATGTGTGTGTGTGTGTGTGTGTGTGTGTACTGAGATGATTCATATGTTATAAAAACCAGAAGCTCAGCCCCTCTTTTGTATGATCCAAGCTCCAGTTCTTGCTAAGCAGTGCCCCCTGTTGATTGTTGTGACAATAACAGCTGGTACATCATGACACTGTATCGTATATATGATATTGCTGTTGACTGTGTTTGTTCATTCAAAAAGCTGAAAGAAATTCAGCCATAAAATAAAGTTCACCTAAAGTCACTTTAACATCTGGTCTGACTATAAAAAACTATTTTTTAGGGTCTGACAGACACAAAGATCATCAGCAGCAGCTCCCGGTTCAGCCCCATGTCAGTCCTGAGGGTCCCCAGTGACACAGACCTCAGCCAGAGTTACTCCCAGCATTCCTTGCACCGCAGCGTCAGTCAGCTGATCGACAGGAAGTCCCTGATGCTAGAAGAAGGAGGTTGGGACAATCCACTGGGACACGATTCTGGACTGGTAAGAAAGAAATAATGTGTATGTTCAATAAGGATTTTATTATACAGACAGTATTCGTGTCTACATGGTCATCGAGGAGGTCCGAGAACGAATCTTTGGGAAATTTAGAGAAAAATAAGGTAGAAAAGCCCGACTTCACTCAAAGGATGCAAGATAAGGGCTCGACCTCAATGTCAAAGATTTTCTGTCAACAGTTCTTCAAACACAGAAAATGTATGAGCAAATGTTTTCATGACAATTGTGGAGCAGCACAGATAAGACTGTGTGAGCCAAACACATGAGCTTCTAGATGTCACACAGTAAATCAGAGACCTGTTCATTGCCTCTTCCTCACCTACCCAGAAGAAGTTGTTACAGACATTACACTCTTCATATGTAGTCACTCATGTCCATGATGGTCTCTTTCAGTATGTCGAAGAAGATGAGTTTGTGGACGCCATCAAAGCCTTCAGTTCTGGGACAAAGGAACACACCATGTTCACAGACACACATCTTTAAGACAGACAATCTACGCTATGCCTGAAAGAATATTGATTTGATGCAGTTTCACAAAACGATGTGATGATAGGCATTCATCGGGAAATACTGATCCCAACTGAAGAGCAGGTTCACCTTTCATGGTGATGCATCGAGGGCGTTTTAAGAGTTGGATATTTAAGTTGGGATAGTGTTTAGTTTTTTTTCTTTCAGAGCAAAGTTGCCACATGTTTTGCAGCACATCATAGTTGTAAAGCAAAAGAGTTATAAAGAGATCTAATAAAACACTTATCAAATGTTTGTCTAATTGAAAAAAAGAGTAGTTACATGGATAAGCCATTAAAGTAAAGGAAAGTAATAAATACCATTTTACAAATCAAAATCCTCACTCTTAACCTGTTGTGTACTATAGCTCCCTGTTACAGGGGCCTCTCTGCCTCCACAGAACAAAACCAATTAATGCCCCTTTGTCATGATATTGCAGTAACATAGACCAATTAGTACGAGGGGGATGAGCAGTGGAGATTTGAGGGGACAGTGTGTTATCTTTTATGATAGAAATACAAAGTTTACTAGAAAGACTTTAAACATAATATTAAATGAGAGTGCTGGTTTAGCTCCGTTTGTTGAGCATGCACTAATATACAGATGCTAAAGTATCGGTCTCACTGGTTGCAGGATCTCGTCCTGGTCCTCATCCCCCACTCTCTCGCTCCCCACATTTCCTGTCCCTCTGTGAATGTCATATCACATCAAGCAACATTTATCTTCAAGGATCTAAAGTCTTTATTTTAGTTGAGGCAACGCTCCAACCTCCTTAAATACAGTTCTGTTATGGTAACAATCAGCAGTCACTTTGAAAGCTTGAATCTGAATCTCTGCTCTGTTGATGAACCGTCTCTGCTTGCCAACTATTGACAGTTTAGTTTCAAAGATGAGCCTAAGCTCTGTACCTCGGTACATACAGTATATCTACACCAGATACATTCACATCATCAGCAGCAATAATATCAGTTGTGTCTCATGGCCTTGTTAGTATTTTTGTGACAAAAATGCCAATTGTGTTTTTTTAAAGTGTTATGTGGCTGGAATTCACAGATGTGCCGTCTTAATGTTGTAGTTGTAGGATTGAACTTGAAGGCCCAAAGTGATTACTTTTTGTGTACAATATTTGTTGTTGACAAACAGTTGAGTGTAAGTATTAAGCAGCTGAACATCATACATTCAAGCTTTGTTCCTGCTAGTTAGGCTGAATATCAGCATTTCACTTTATAAAAACTAAAGGAAGTAGAATCCAGACTCCATGTTGTTTGAGTGTTTTTTCAGTTTTCACTGTAACACTATCTTCTAATGGAAGATCAACATGTCTGCATGTTGTCCATAGACCACATGAGACCGTGCTCTGTGTTAGGAGTCCCTGAGTCAGGCCGGTCACTTTCAGAAGGACATGGTAGAATCTGTGTTAGATAGAGATGAATTTGAAGTTGAATTTCTGTGTGATGTTGATGCTGAAGTTGAATATTGATTCTTGTTCATTTTTTTTGACATTATTTTTTTACACGTTCAGTATTATTTATGGCTGTTGTATAAATGTTGAATTAAAAGATGTTTTATTGATTATTTTCTGTTTCTATCTCTGTGTGAAATTATAAACCGGACCAATGGTCAAGATCCTTCTCCTTGTGTTTCTCCATGTGAACATTAAGAACCTGTGCAAACAGCTTTTTTTTTGTTTTTTTATGATTGTCTATTTGCTATTGGTTATTAAGTTCTTTAAAAATCCCTCCTCCTACTTCTATCTCTCCATGCACTTTATCAGTTGAGACAGTTGAGCCTGAAGTGTTTGGATTGGGATGATGGAGAACTTTTATGCAAACTAAAAGTGAACATGTTTTAGTCCTTCATGAAAAGAGAAGTCCGTATTTAAAAGTAGTAATCAAAAGGAGACTCTGACATCCAAAGCCATGTGTTGTAATGAAAGAGGACAAAACGCCACATGATATATTAGTTCTTTGATTAAGTGAGTGTCCTTTGGGTCACACGTTCATTTTCACTTGAAGACAAAGGTTAAAGAAAGCTTCATAGTTAGCACTAAGAGTTCAATGAGCATTGTGCTGGATGGGTGCACAGCAGAGGAACACACTACTGGAGAACCTCAGATATTTACAACTCCAGACACAGTTTGTTTTCAAATCTAAAGAAGCATTTGAACTGGTGCTTTTACACACAGTGATAAGAAATGGTTAAACGTGACTGTGAGACATCAGAATTCATCTGTGTGAATGAGCTCCTCACAGACACTCAGGCTGGTCAGGGGCTTTTGCTGAAGTTGAAACGAGATTTCAGGAAGACTCATCTGCTGAGTTTGGAAAACTCCGGCGTGTTGTCAGCTGTGCAGTCAAACACACAGAGGGCCGCTATCTCCATCAAAACTGTGCAGTAATTTAGTTTTGCTCCTGCGTCCCTTTAGGGAACATCATGCCAAGTTTGAAATTAACAAACTGGCAGTAACAAGCGTGCCCTCGCTCAAGGACAGCAGCCTGACAAGGACACTTCTTAAACATTCACAGCCACATTCACAGCTATTGTCAGCTACGCAGGGAGGGAGAGGCTGTGAAAAGAAAGCTTGTGGAGTGATTGTAAGGGACAGTATGGCCGTGAGCTACACACACACACACACACACGTACACACACACACACGTACACACACACACACACACACACGGTTTTATTAAACTCATAAATCATGATGACGACAGACGGCGTCTCAGAGAGGAGACTGTCTGAACGGGAAGGTTAGTGAAATGGAAGGGTTCGGACACACACACACACACACACACACACACACACCTCGGACGCCCAAAAAAACCCCAAAATGTGTACTCTGGGAGCTTATTCTCACAAATCATGTGCTAACTATCCGCAGTGAGAGGCAGCATGTGTTTCAGCCTGCTTGCCTTTTGTTCTGAGCATCATTTGAAAAGGGAAATGTGCAGATAAAAAAGTCAAACTATTTTTTCTTTCTCTAAAAGCATCATCTCCACGGTGACAAATAATTCACGTCATAATTTCAGCTACTCTTCATCTGTTGTTTCAACTGACTTGATAACTGGACTGGAGTCAGTTAAGAGTTTTTACATTTGAAAGAAAAAAAACCCAGTAAAAATGGATAACCGGGGGTCGCCGGTGGCGCAGCGGCAGTGCGCGCGACCCCACGTATTGAGGCTCAGTCCTCGCGCGCGGGCGGCCCGGGTTCGCGTCCGGCCTGTGGCCCATTTCCCGCATGTCTCTCCCCACTCTCTCTCCCCCCTTCCGACTCTATCCACTGTCCTCCCTCTACAATAAAGGCATAAAGACGCCAAAAATAAATCTTTAAAAAAAAAAAAAAAAAAAAAAATGGATAACCGACAACACATTTATTTCTTAACGGTCAATGCAACTCTTCAGAGAGTTCTTGTCAGCGTTTTCAGTGAACACAGTTTTAATGTAAACAACACTGAGACTCAAAGTTAAAGCCAAAGTAGATCGATATTATAGGCATTTGTAAATAATATGACAGTATAAAGCAGCTCACACACACACACATGATGTAAGACACTGAAGTACAGGGCTGTGGAAACAACATGTGTTTGAGCTCACTAACATGTGGCTGTAATATATTGTAAACATAGCCAGAGAGAAAGTGAGGGACGACACGTTAAACAGTTATGCTCAGAAACACTTCAAACTATATATATATGTATTTTTTTTAAATATAAAATAAACACTAGCAAGTTGCTTTAATATTAGTCTTAATAGTGCAAGTGCAAATGCTGTTAGGTCCAATAGCATGGTCACGTAAATGTAACAATATATGATTATCAACATTATGTAATGGATAACAGTGTAAGATTCAACATCAATGCATCCTCATCAGGACTTTGTTCAGATTATGTCTGTTTAGGTTACACACGGGTAAAATGAGGGAGTAAAGGTACATCTTTGTACAAGCAAGCAGAGACCATGTGATCAGTGCGTCTTGAAATAAAAAGCATGTAACCAAAATAGATATTAAAATAAAAGGTTAAACAGCTGCCTCAATTTGGCAAATCATATTTACGTCACCATTTTTTTCAGGGTTCTCCAAAGTCATATTATAAAGTACCGTAGATACACCATAGAGCTGGTGTGGCTTCTGCTCCTGACAAACAGCTTGCAGAGATCTCACAGAGGGATGAACCAGTGAAGCAGCTGTTACCTCACAAAACCAGCGTGCTCATCACGCGTTCTGTCCTCTTACTTTCAGCTCTCTTTCTGCTTTTCAAACTTGTAAATGTGTGTTGTTTTCCTTTCCAACAAAACATGCTTTCACAACGTTACCAAGTATGTTTAAGATCCTCCAGGTTTGAGATCGAAGTTTTGGATGTGTCACTTTAAACCTGGGTCAATATTTAAAACAGGAGGTAATGATTTAACATGTAGTTCTTATCAATTAAAGCAACCACGGGTAGAATTAAATCTGGCCTGGTGTCAGCCCGTCATGAGACTATCAGAGCAGATGTGGCTCCACAATGTTCCTGCCTTCACACACCTTTGGTCAGAATCCTTCTCAGCTAAAACACAAACAGGCTGATAACGGTCACTCAAGTGAAATAAGGCACTGCAACAGTCATCCACAACTAAAACAAGACACATTTCGAGTAAAGTGATGTAGTGTAGGTCCTTGTAAACTGTAAAAAAATAAAAATAAAAAAGGAAAAGTGAATTGCACTGTGAATAATAAGGTATGCCATCTTGCACAGAGACCACCTCTGATTGGAATTAATGATTCCTCTCCACTCTCTGGCGAGCTCAAACTGAAGGCTCCACGTTCACTTCCACAGAACATGTTTAATGATATTGCCTCACACTTCTTCTGTACTGGACTGGACATTTTTCATTGCAGACATTTGCCAAAAGAAAGGTTAAAGTGATATGTATTACATAACTGTGATCTAATAAGGTGAGCTACGTGTTTTTGTTATTGTTGCAAACTGCTAGCTAATGTATCGCTCTGATACGTGAATGACCTGTATCATAGCAGACAACCTGAGCTTTTCCTGTGGTGATGAGGCATGATGGAGGGGCTCTGAGTTTTCAGCTTGTTTGCTTTTGTTAAAGGAAGATTTTCCTGTTCAGAACAGACGTCACAACGTTCTGCCTTCCTGATGCTTTCCATGTCAGAACTTGATAGTCTTGGTGTTTTGCGCCTTAATCTCTGTTGTAACCAAGCAGCTGCGTGTACCGCACACTGGAACAGGGAGATGTAGCGCCTGGTGTCAGTGCTTTAACGTCTACCATTGTGTCTCTGGCTGCAGCATTTAGATTCAAGTAGCTGCCAAAGTCTGTCCTTGGAAACATGTTTATAGTGAGTTAAAGCAGAAATTTGACACACAGTGTCAGACACTCACATGATCCTCACTTCTGTCATTAAAGGGGACTAAAAATCTTAAAGGAAACTGAACTGATAGTAAATATTTAAACCAATAATAAACATGTATCTGACACAAAAGTAAAGATCTGCTGGCTTCACCATCTTAAATAAGAAGCTGATTTCTAAAATGTGAGTTGGTGTTTGTTTGAGTCCAGCCATGAAATGAATGTGAGTCAAATAAAATGTTTATATCTTTATAATGTCAATTTATATGGAGTATTTGATTTGATTTAATCTAAAATGAGTTGTCCCTATCAGAGTATAGGTCAAATACTTTCCTTTGTAGGCTGGACTCTCCAATAACTGATAAGACACAAACAACCTTAAAACGGGGAGTTCTCCTGGACCAACTAAGAAAACGGGCTGCAGATTTGATCCTAAATGTTCCGCCTCTAGACATTAGCCATCTGTGAAGACTTCAAACCAACTCCAGGAGCAAACTCACAAAGTTGGATCTCCAGTTGTAAGCAGCCGATTTGCGTGTGTCAGAACATGAAGTCTTTTAAAAGATTAAAAAAACTAAATGCACTCCTCTCCCGGCTGAGATAGCATGCTGTTAGCTCATGCTGCACGACAGAATTTAAAGTCATAAATAAGATGCCATGCTAAAGTTCCACTGACTTTTCGGTGCATTTAGCAAACTGAGTAAAAATGACCTGACCTCAGATACTACTCATCAGTGTGGCATCCCTAAGAGGAAAGTCCTTTTTATCCAGTTATATCACCACAAAGACCTTTAATAGAGTGGATGGAAAGTCCTGTAGTTGCCATATTCCTCCTCTAGTGTGATCAGCAGGTCTCAGTTTCCACATGCACCTACAGAGCACATCCTACAAGATGATTCCTCTTAAATGTGAGTATGAGGAGGAGGGGGGGGGGGGGGGGGGGCGGTTGGGGGGGGGGGGGGGCGGCGGCACAGAGCGTCGTCACAAACAGCTGTCCTGATTGGACAGCTCAGGGGCCAGCTTCCGATGTCGAGGTGAGGTGGAGGAGGAAAGTTTGGTTGGGGAAGGGGAGGCGTTTGATGAAGAGTCGCTTCCTCCTCCGTCAGATCCAGAGGGGAGGGAGGAGAGGTGAGGCACTGGGGGAGCCCTCTTCCTCCCAAGAAAGCCTCCTTCTAGTACTCCTCTCTTCCTCACACCTCCCTCTGCTTTTACGCCTTCTCCACCTGATCCTGAACCCTCTCCGTCCTCCGGCTGTGGGAGAACCTTTCGCCTCACGTCGCCTCCAGGAATCGGGCTGTCAGGTGGTTGCCGTGGTGATTCTTGAGCACCTTCTGCTTTCAACCCGCCAACACCAGCAGTCGTCAGAGCTGCAATAGTATTAGAGCTGGAGCTCGCTGTTCGACAGGCCCAGAGCTCCATAGCGGATGCTCTCCTCTCGCTGTCCTCAGATCCAAAGTCACAGAGCGAGCGTCGAGTGTCAGGCGGCTGGCTGGGGCCTTGTGAGTCCAGGATGCCTCGACTCAGGCTGAAGTTTTGGAAGTCTCTAAGGAAGGAAGGAATTTCAAAGCAGTTTGCAGTTTATAACCAGGTATTAATGGTCCTAAGCAAAACTTCACTGGCTTTTTATTGGCTAAATTCTCTCATTTAACACAATGAAATAAAGGTGGAACATTTAATCTGGCTCATTTTGATGAGGTGCAAAATGCTTATCTTCAAGTCATCCAATTCAAAATCTAAATCTTCCAACATTATCCATATGAACAAAATCTGCATAAAAAAACATACATAAGAGAAAAGATATTAACAATATGATCCTATACACAACTTAAACAACCTAAAGAATCTTTATTCAAAATTTTGATTAAGGTGGGCACACATTTTTTTTTATTATTTGGTTCGTTCTCTCAACAGGAGTCCCCTCAGTTTCTTCCACAGAATAAGTACAAAAGAGCTAAAGGAGATTATTTGTTTACTCATCTCACGTAAAGCATTTTTTGGTTTCTTGAATTACACTATACTGTATAAAACCAAGCTATTATTATTGACTTATTTAAAAAACTACATTAAAACATATTTATTATATTATAATAAATATTTTCAACACACAGAACTTTACTCTGTTTACATTTTGTACTGAATCTAATCAGTAGTTTTCAAGAACGAAAGTCAGAAAAAATCAGCATGTCTTGACAGGCATAGGGGTCAGTGAGGATTTGTGAATATAGGTGAACAGACCGGTAACTGTGGAAGGACTCGGTTCTCCGTGCGCGGGCCAGCAGGGGGCTCTCTCTGTAGGGTCTCACTGCTCCATAAGTGGCCTGACTCTCAGGGATTGGCTCCTGGGCCTGTAGCTGCAGACTGCAGACAATGAAAGAGAGAGACAGGGATGCAACAGCTTCATGGCTGGGGTAAAGAAATATTCAGACAATTATGATCAACCGTTCGTCTTATTTCACGTGGACATGCAAAGATGATTCAGTGCTGGTTCAGAGTTGGAAGGTCAAGTGTTGGTCATGGTTGATTACTACCTCATTACTTTGTCTATTTTTCCTCATTATTTGTTGTTGCGTTTCATTCTCACCTTGAGCAGGACTCCCGGAGGCGTGTGTGGTGCAGGACAGAGGGGGCGGGGCTTATATTTGGTGTAGCACAGCGAGAGGTGCTCAGGTCACACTGATCCAGCAGCTGCAGCAGCTCTTCTTCTGTTGGTCCGCCTACATCTATAAACACAAGAGCGTCTTCAGGATTCATGTATGCACTTCCATCACTCTCTCTCTCTCTCTTTCCTTCCCTCACCCTCTCTCTTCCTCTCCTCTCCTTTGTTGGCTGTGTCCATCGCCGTCGTCAGGTCCCACATTTGGATGCTTCCGTTGCCGTGACCGGTGAAAAGATAGCGTCGAGGACGGGATCCCATCCGGCTGGAGCCCTCACACTCTCGTACCATGAAGCAAGATATGGTCGTGCAATCTACAGACTGCACCTCACAGATCCTGACAAACACACACACATCAACATAGAGCGTACAAATACAAAAAACTCTAAGTCCAGACATAGGTCAAATAAAGTAGAAGTAGCCCCAGGTTATATGACTAAGAAATTGATAAGGTACATTTTTAGAGCGATCAAAGACAGAGTCAGAATATTTTACCTCTTTCCAGTCGATGAAAGTCTCACAAACAGTTTGTTTGTGATGGGGATCACCTTCTGTATGAAAACCTGCTGATCGTCTCTCTCTCCAAACGGACCTGAGAGCAGAAAAATGTCCAACTTTAAATATATTATAAAGGTCAAACAGAATTTCGCACAGTGCAATGTGCAGTTAAATCCTATGTAGACAGAGTGAATACAATATGAGAACGCTTGTAAATAAATGATTAATTCATGATCAGTCTTATTTACCAACATGTTCATTTTGCTGCAGCTTTACGTTCGATTTAAAGACTGGATCCAGTTTCCTTTAAGCGACCAATCTTATGGGTGAAACTTGTAACACGCATTTTCATTTTTCAGTGTTCAAAAAAACCTAACAAGTCTAAATGTAAAAATAAAGATTCA
Organism: Symphodus melops; assembly: GCF_947650265.1. NCBI lineage: Eukaryota > Metazoa > Chordata > Actinopteri > Labriformes > Labridae > Symphodus > Symphodus melops. Next base: position 20,337,082 of record NC_136693.1, on the reverse strand, counting down.
AGCATTGTTAGTCATGTCACCTCAACATCCAAGCACCACAGCATCAGATTATACTTTTGATCCTATGATCCTCCATTCTTACCGATGTCGTTTCCCGAGCAGTAGCTCCCGTGGCTCTCCGTCTCTTCCAGTGACAGTATCTTGAAGGAAGCCAGAGGGGTGGAGCCAGGTTGGGTGGAGATCATCCCTCTGAACCGGGTCACAGTCCAAGTCCTGACATGGTTGTTGTCTGCACACACTGACACGCACAGACAAACAACAATCACACACCATTTTAATCACAAGTATACACAAAGGTGCAAAGGTTGTTTGGGGTTTTTTCTGCATCAAATCTGATGTCAGAAATACTTTCCTCCTCTTCTCACCTGATACCAGATGTTTCTCAGACAGCATGATCTTGGTCACGGGGCTCCTGTGCACAGTGAACGTCTGAAACAGCTGAGGCCCTGATCCTACCGTCTCTGGGTGCTGCACGATGACTCTCACTGCACCGCTGCTCGTTCCATAGGCTATCTCTATCCAGTTCCCACTCACACCTGAGAGCAGGGACAGATACAAAAGGAGGACATTAAAAAGACGGGTATAATTCGGGAAGGTCCTTTTTACTTTTGATTTTTTTTTTTTGACAGGAGAAGGACAATACTCGTGGATTACTGACTGGTTTTAGGTGTGAGGTAGACAGACAGGGCAGTGATGGCATCGTTTGAAGGGTCATGATAAAGCTCTGTCACGAGAAGATCGTTATCCTTCATCCTTAGAGGAAACTTTTGCATGTCTGAAGAGGAAAAGAAAATAATCATAACACATCCAAATGAAATCCCTTTAAGCACTGTGTGTGTGTGTGTGTGTGTGTGTGTGTGTGTACCTATGTAGTAGATAGAGCCATTGTTACAGCCCAAAAGAAGAAAGGATCCTGCGGTGTCACAACTGGTGATAGGAACCACATCTTGGACCTGACAGATACACACAAAAAGAACCAACAATGAGTACATACAGATAATCCATGTGCACACTTTGTTCAAGCACAAGTGTGCACATGGTGGGAACTGTAAACGTTGCTCAAGCACTCATTGAGACCCCAAACCTCTCGGAAATGTTCACCCTTTTAGTAGAACATTTAAACACAAACATACTTAACCAGTCTTCGACTATATATCTACTCTCTCACTCACTCACACACACACACACACACACACACACACACACACACACACACACACACACACACACACACACACACACACACACACACACACACACACACACACACACACACACACACACACACACACACACACACACACACACACACGCGTAAAAACAAACCCTCCTACCTGCCAGTGCTGTGTGACAGCATTCCACACCCCGACCTTCCCTGTGTGGCTCGTAGCCACCAGCTGGTTCCCGATGAAGAAGAGATCATCCACAGGTACACCCAGACTGAAGACGCCTGGGATGACAGGGACACAGAGGAGGTTATGTGGGGAGGGTGAAGGCTAAAAGTGCAGGAGGTCAGAGGGGTAACAAAAGTACACACACACTAAAGATGTTGTACGGGGGCAAAAAGGCTGAAAGCGTCACGTAGAGCAATCTATGAATGAAGTATAAATAAGTGGTGCAATTCAGTTGAATAAATAATAGTTTATATCCCCACAGAATATCAAAGTGTTTCCCTGCCTGTACAGCATTTCTCAGAGTCCAGTTGTATCGGGAAGAACGCTAATAAAACAAACACAAGCATCGCTATCACTCTGTTTACCGATCTCATTGCCACTGCCGCCGTCATGGATGCTCCAGAGGATGATGCTGCTTTCAGACGCAGCGGCCACCATCTTGTCCTTGTCTCCGTGCGGGCCGCCCACCACCTTGGCATTTAGTGCAATGCGTTCAATGGTCCAGTCAAGATAAGGAGAGGAAAACACCTGCTGCCATCCGGAAGATTCCTTTATCCTGTAGTGTCAGACGCACATGAGAACAAACCACTGGCCCTGCTTTTCTTCTCACTCTATGTTTTAGCAATCTTTAGTCTTCTATATCAGCTTGTCAGACTATCTTTATCTCATATTAGAACATTAAAGGGATACTTCACCCATTTACATTAAGCGTTGTATCATTAGAAGCATGGTGGTATTTTTGAATGGTCGTGCATCCCGCCCTCATTTTGTCCTGAGACGGGAAAGCTCTGGATTTATTTTGAGAAAAGGAACCTCCAATGACACCGAACTCATCATTTTGCGCCATCAAAGGTTGTTTTGGTTAGCAGGGGTGAAGCTACATTGCTAGTTCCTCATATTTTTGACCGCAGAAGCTCCAGACATTACAGATTAGTAGGTGGGACCTTACTGCCAGAATCTAAACTTCACATCCGCCATAGTGCGAGGAAGCAATGCTAACACGCTCTGTGGTAAAAGCTGATAAGAACCGAGAATTCTGAAAAAAGTAAAGTTAAAAAATGTTTCAACTTCACACTGATATGGGTGAAGGGTGAAGGATGTTCGTGGCTATGGTTACGAGCCGCAGTATAGTCAGGCGGCTTCTCCCTGTCAGCGGCTGTGAGGAACATCCAAGATGCCAATTCCTTCTGGATGAAATCTCGGAGTCAGTTGAGGAAACATCCGTATGTGTCGTAGTTAATGTAAGCGAGAGTAGCCCGCGGTGCTGTGCATTCTGGGAGTTGTTGTCTTTCATCCACATGAGCAAAAAAGACACTTTATGCTTTTTTAATTGGTCAAGAAAGCTCCAACTTAACAAAAACATGATTTCACATCTCTACTACATATATGGCACAATGTCAACACAGGTTCACGTTTCAACGGGTGAAATATCCCTTTAAAGATGTGTAACCCACATGGAGCTAACAAGTGAAGAGCCAAAGTAACAGCTCACATAGAAGAGCCTTTAGTGAGAAATGTGAGACCTCACAGATAATAACCCTCCCATGGTAAATAATTTAAAGTTCCCCCCTTATGAACCAAAGAGTGCATGAGATATAAGTTAACCAGCCAGGTTTATTACCTGTAGCAGATTACATAATGTGCATAAGCTGCTACAATCCAGTTGTGGTGTCCTGCTACGATCAGCACTTTCCTGGGGTCGACAACAGGACCTACACACAGAATACGGACAGACACACTGAATGTAATGATAGGAAAAGGTCTGGAAGCAAGAAGAGATCGGATCTCAAGTTCCTCTACATCGGTCCAGAGCGCACTCTCTCTTTGTTTATTGCAGCTCACTACACTGATGTCATCCTCAACAAAGAGCAGGCTGATGTGAAACTAGGCTACCTCAGTCAGGGATGTTAGCTAAAAGGATGTGTCAGGTCACATTAGCTGCAGCATTAAAGCACACTCACTCTCCCATTTAGAGTGTGTATCACACACATACAGATGTGAAACATACAAACACAGACCTACACAGCATACACGCAGTCCAACTGACAGCTCGCTGTCAACACAACAGCCCTTTTTACATTGCTGCTTGCTTTTTTAGGTTAAGATACACTTTTTAACAGAGATGGAGTTTTGCCACACAAGAGTAGCATTTATGTATATAATCTACAGCTTTAACTGTTTTTTCTTTCACATTTGGACACACTGCATAAAGCTGTCCCGGGTTACTCACCCAGCTTGCGGTTGCCATCTGTTCCGGGTGAGAGTGAAGGGTGGGGAGGAGGACCAACACGGGTGAAGCCCTCAGCTCCACTGGGACCCGGATGCTCATCAGACAAGGCGGCTGGAGCAGGGCTGGACTTACGCGCGGGGATCACTGAAAGAAGGGAACATGCACTGAGAGTACGACACGGACGTTTCTGCAGACTTAGTCCATTCAGTTCACGATGAAAGATTCCACCATTTTCGTTCATTATCCGCACCGCACAGTTTACCGTCTTTACCTGGAGGCGGCAGGTAACCATGGAATAGGACACTGCCACATGATGAGCGGTCCAGCTCCTCACACAGCAGAAGACGCCGCACTGCACACAAACACATAAACACACATTTGTACCGACACACAGACAAACACTACAAAGATGATGACCAGTCACGTGAAAGACTTTTTTAGACAACACCTGTCAAATGACTATAGGACATACGAGTCGTTAATATCATGATTAAAACTTATTTTTATTTAGTGAATTTTAAACCCTAAGTTCTATTTCTTTAATATGTTTTGTTTTCTTAAATCACAAACAACAATTTAAGTTCTGCTTTTCTGCTCTAACTGAGATTGTGCATAACTCACTTCCATTGTATTAGATTGATGCTATGCACATTATGACTGAGCAAGAGATCAGTTTCCACAAAGGTAACTTTCCCATTCAATTACAGACAATGCAGGGAAGTTACGAACACTGAAAGAGGAAGTTAACAACCTCAGACTTCACAGGACTAACAGTAAATACTTTCAGACCGAAGCCACAAACAACATTTGACATTAGGACAAATATTTCCTGTTAATAAAATTAGTGAGAGCGGTTTTAATGATTAATAGTGAGTGTTAATCAGTTCCTTCTAATGAGATATGAGATACGAGACTTTCCATAAAATATCTAAATCTTTGTACTCACCTAAAGGTGTTATTCCGTAAAACTCTGCTTCATGTCGCAGGACACCGATGTTGACACCTCTACAAAGAAGAAGAAAAGTTTAAACACCTCATCGTCCTAGGATCCACATTCTGGGATCTTGTTTAATGGTGTCTTGACTCTTTACCGTAAGTCTAATTCTTTGGTTCTTAGAAAATTCAAAATTGGTGCAAAAGCTGTAGGATCCCGATCAATAAATATCTGTAAAAGAAGGAACATGTGAGTTGAATGCAGGACGTAATCACCCACAGGAAGAAACGTCCTGCACTGTTTTTACAATTAAACGAAGGAGGGCTGGAATGATTCATAATTAAAAGACATTTAACCATCACAGTAAACAGAAAAAAGTATACCATTTAACAAGAGGATGAGTGTAATGATGAACCATTGGCTGTGTGGTGTGTGCCTCCGAGTGTGTCTCTGGTATCATCATATAGTCTCAAATGTTTTTAAGCAGACATAGACTTTGTCAGGTCACAGCAGAGGGAAGCTTTGAGACCATTTTCAGATGTTACATGATGCCTGCAAATAATGTGCTGGATTTTCTATGACAAACAGCAAAGGCCTACTCACAGCTCCAGTTTCATCCCGAAGAGTCGATATCCTTCCACTCAGCAAACTGGATCCCATACATACACACGCACACACATGTACACACACGTGCACACACACACACACACACACACACACACACACACACACACACACACACACACAGACAAACAAAAAGAGAGCTCCAGTTAACCCAAACACTTCTCAATTTCCACTTACAAGCAATGTTACCACAACCTGAAGTAAACACAAGTTATTTGCTTAGTAAACAACCATTTAGTTGTTTTCTCTTAGCTACAGTTTAATGTTGCACATTTGAAAGAAGAATGCTTCTAGTTTGACTGCTGTGCACACTGCAGACAGACAGACAGACAGACAGACAGACAGACAGACAGACAGACAGACAGACAGACAGACAGACAGACAGACAGACAGACAGACAGACAGACAAAAGCTGAACAAACATCATTTCTGATGTCAAAAAATCTTCTAAAAAAAACGTTCAAACAAGGCATGTGTTCAATATTGGATAATACAAGTCATGACCTTTTTCTCTCTTAAACACAATCGCCTGATGTTTTTAATCAATAAAACAGCAGACATGAAGCAAGACAGACAAGAGAACGGAACATGCCTACTTAACATTAAATATGTAATAAGATTTTTGTTTAACAGGGTTGCAAATGCACTATAGCATGCTCTTCTTTTTGTTGACCTGTTTCTGGTGGGTCCTCATCCACGCCGTAGAGAGAGTTTAACAGACCTCAGAGGGAGTCTGGAGAAGTTGAATCTCCTTCATGCTAGTTGGCTTTAAGAGCCCACACTTTGCTAGATGCATATTTGGTCATAGGAACATTATGTCCTGATTTTGGCCATCATGTTAATACTAAAAAGACCCATTCATGTGTAATATGTAGATAGTTATTAATATTCACAATGCACTGACAGCATTCGTGCGACCTCTCATCTCTTTAGTTGATCTTGCAGAGATGACGTGAGAGTAACACTTGACTGACAGTTCAGACTCTTCATGTGCTTTCACATCCAGACAACATTTAACGAACCTTGAGAAGAAAGAGTCTGGGATCCACATCAGAGTCTGTCTGGAGGTGCTGAACCTTCAGTATGAAGACACAATGGGAAATGTATTATCAGTGCCAGAATATGTGGACTCAGTCAGTGTACTTCTGAGGACAAAAATGATGGATCTATTATAATAGATCATAATAATTAAAGCAGAACAATAGGGATGTCAACCAAGGAACTACTTTACTGGTGGATTTAATACCACCAATGACTTTATATATGAGATATTATTTAAGGTGTTAATGTTCAGCTATGACAGTATTAGTATAAGAAGTGCTGAGAAAGTACTCAGTAGTAACATACACACAACCTAGTAGTGTATTAACTCCATCTACGTCCATGACTGCTCAGACGTGCATTTATTATCAAACTGAATAAAGATCAAATGTTCCAAATTGGGAGCATCATGTTCTAATGAAGCTTACCTCGTCCCACCGACGTTTAGCTGGATGATGTCTCCCATCCCAGGCGGTGGGTTGTTACCATTCGTAGCCATAATGACGACTGCTGCTGTTCTGTTTTAGACGATAAAGACTCAAAGGCTAGCTTGCTAACGCTCCTCTCTCCAGCTCAGCCGATGTCCCGACTCCACAGCCTCACAACCTCTCCCTCGTCCCACCGTCCATAAAATATCCACTATGCACGACCTGCGGGGACGTCGTCAGTGTGGTTACATCTCCGCATCGTGTGCGAAGAGAGACAGTGGTCTATTTTATCCATGAGAAAGACTTAAGAATTACATTATTTTCATGCGGGCTTGTTTGCATCAGTGTCTTGCATGAGCAAATCGTGGATAACATCTTGCGCAGAAAATCAGCAATGAGAAACAGCTGTACAAACCATGTACGAGTGAGGCGAGAGCGTTCACCGATAACAACTTCCGGTTTCGCTGACTTAACCATTTTGATTGAACTTTTAAGTCTTCACCTTGTTGGGAATATATGAGGTTTAACAAGCTTGGTTTCATGTTGTTGTGTTAGGCTTTAAATTCATGCAGACAATTTAAATCTACATAGTTGTACTCCTCATGGGTTCCACTCATATACCGTTATGGATGGGAACTATCTTGGCTGTTATTTGAAGTGGTCACCGTCATTACTGCGCTGGACTTCAGATGATAAAAATGAAGACGGCAACTTTACTGGTACAAAATACCTCACTGTCCCAGCGTTCTGTGGACCCAAAACATTAGACGAAGAACTATAGACAAAGCATCCATTTGCTAAAATAAGAATTGCTTAGCCAGCTATACATACATGTGTTTGTTTGAATTTTATATCTGACATTCAAGGTCCCGCTGTTTTTGACTTTTTGTTAACAACTACACACTACTGCGTCTTCTGTGCGCAAACAAGCGCTCCCCAAGTGAAGCCCCTCCCCTCCCACTCCTGCTGAGGCAAAGAGACTGGAAGCCCAACATATTTCATGACGAACTACATTTTTTCTTTTTTAGTACAAAGCGTCCCTTTTAACTGCTTTTCATCAACATGTAACCCAAGGACATTGCTCTTGCGGTAGTTTCCTCTCCGACGGTAAGAGGCCTGTGCTTTGTCGTTCAGTTTTATGTCAGCTGTTTGTTTATTTACCTCACATTAGCTTGTTTGCCGGGGGAAAGTTAGCTAAGGTGTGGGAGGCTGAACTTCTGTAAGCTAACATTGAGCTTCAGTAAAGCAAAGTTAGCTATGATACAGGCCTACAGTGAGTTAAAATGTCTGAACTGTCTGTGTATTGTGTGTTTATGAGCAGCTGAGTCCAAGCACTACTATTAGATATAAGTTCATGTCAAAGTTATAAACTAACACAGGTGGGAAAGAAGGACTTAACTTGAAAATATAATGCGTGTAACTTTATCGCAAAAGGTAACTATAGCCCTCTCCTTCTACATGATTCATGTGTTAGCACTCCACTCCGTCAGCTGTACTTGAAAGTCAGGCCACAGAAAAAATGGATTTGTGACCAGCACCCAGACAGAGGAGAAAGTACCGAGGAGGCTTCCCATCATACATCGCAGCTAAGGAGCTAAAGGCTGGACAAGAAAAGATAGCAGAGCTGAAAGTTGTGTCATCATGTCAGAGACACAGGAACAAGGAGGTACAGAGGGAAACGTGCCAGAGGTCACGGCAGGACACATGCCCAGTAATAGTCCACAGGTACAAGATGCAGCATCTGTGGCTGCACCTGTGACCGTACAGCCTCCGGTTACCACGGCAACAGAGGATGAGGATGAGAGTGAAGATGAGTCCGAGATCTTGGAGGAGAGTCCCTGTGGCCGCTGGCAGAAACGCAGAGAAGAGGTAGGATGGAGTATCAACTGTTCAACCTTAACTCTTTTTTTAAGTTATCACCACTCTTTCTACTTGTGTGTGTGTGTGTGTGGGTGTCTCTCTTTGTTTCATTGCAGCCATTTATTAAAATCAAAAAAGTTTATTTTATTTCTCATTACTGTACACTCAGCACCCCATCTTGACAGAAAAAAACAGAAATGTTTGTAAATTTATTAAAAAAGAAAAACTGAAATATCCCATGGTCATTCAGAATGAAGCAACACGTTTTTCACACCTGGATTTTGGGATCCTCAGAACTTCTTCCTTGCAGATCCCCTCCAGTTCTGTCAGGTTGGATGGTGAACGTTGGTGAACAGTCATTTTCAGGTCTCTCCAGAGATGCTTTCTCGGGTTTAGGTCAGGGCTCTGGCTGGACTAGTCCAGAATGGTCACAGAGTTGTTCTGAAGCCACTCCTTTGTTATTTTAGCTGTGCTTACGGTCATTGTCTTGTTGGAAGGTGAATCTTCGGCCCAGTCTGAGGTCCTGAGCACTCTGGAAGAGGTTTTCTTCTAGGATGTCTCTGTACTTGGCTGCATCCAGTCATCTTGTTCCTGCAGCTGAAAAACACCCCCATAGCATGATGCTGCCACCACCATGTTTCACTGTTTGTATTGGGCAGGTGACGAGCAGTGCCTGTGTTTTCCCCACACACACCACTTAGAATTAAGTTCAATCTTGGTTTCATCAGAACAGAGAATCTTCTTTGTCATAGTCTGGGAGTCCTTCATGTGTTTTTTGACAAACTCTATGCGGGCTTTCATGTGTCTTGCACTGAGGAGAGGTTTCCGTCGGGCCACTCTGCCATAAAGCCCCGACTGGTGGAGGGCTGCAGTGATAGTTGACTTTGTGGAACTTTCTCCCATCTCCCTCCTGCATCTCATAGAGTTAAATATGAGTGTCCCAGCAAAGGCTCTGAATACTTATGACCATGTGATATTTCAGTTTTTCTTTTTTTAATAACTTTGCAAACATTTATACATTTCTGTTTTTTTCTGTCAGGATGGGGTGCTTAGTGTTCATTAATGAAAAAATAAAATGAATTATTTTTATTTTAGCAAATATCTACAACGAAACAAAGAGTGAAAAATTTAAAGGGGTCTGAATACTTTCCGTACCCACTGTATATGTTGTTTTTATGTCACTACTTGTTGTATTGCTTTTTGGTTGTTGTCATGGATTAATGTTGCCAGGGAACTACAGATGGAAATTAGCAAATGGCTTTAATCTGGCATATTTACATGTTTATGTTCATCAATGTGCACTGTCCCTATTTCAATAAATAAATTGTGGGACTCTTCACATTGCTCTGCATTTTTATTCAAAGTGAACATAAGTTTTAAAGTCGACTGGATTTATGGATGCACTTATATTGTGTGATATTGTTTTCTTGCTATTTGGGACAACAAAATCATGTTCAGTCATATTAGTTCAACTAGTTTTATATTCACTGCAGGATCATCATTGACACATGTGGGGGCAAAGAGTAAATGCTATTGACGTCTTTATTGTTTCATTTTTGCATACTTGTCCATGTCTTGTATTTCATTTTATTAATCAAATGTATCATAACTTAACTTATCTTCTGAAAATTCTGCTGCAGGTGAATCAGCGTAATGTCCCAGGGATCGATGTTGCATACTTGGCCATGGACACAGAGGAAGGTGTGGAGGTAGTTTGGAATGAAGTCATGATCTCCGAAAGAAAGAACTTCAAACCGCTGGAGGTGAGACAACAGTGTCAGAGTTTTTGTCAAATAGATTTGTCAAAAGACCGAAATGTGGATGAGTGAAAGAAAGCAAAACACACTGTCTTTGTCTACTTACATTGCTAATATGATTAGTAAAATGTTCATTTGAGAAGCTGCACGGGAACAATTTTGCTTAAAAATAATTGTTTTGAAATATCAAAATAATTGGTGTATTTTCTGCAAAAGTACTCCATGCTGCAACTTACCACACTAGGGTGAGTTTTATCACCAACTGTTGTAAGACAAAAAGATCAGACGTTTAAAGCTCTGTGACAACCTGCAAAAGAAAACAATCTATCGAATGTGTCCACGTTTATAAATAAAAATGTCAAAAATATAACCTACCAGTAAGAAAGAGAAAATGTTGTCTAAACTTTTTTTATTCTCTTCATGTCTGTTTAGGAGAAAGTAAAGGCAGTATTTGATAACTTGATCCATTTGGAACATGCAAATATTGTCAAATTCCACAAGTACTGGGCCGACACGAAGGAGAACCGGGCCAGGGTGAGTCTGAGCTGCCAAAACACTCACTGGTGTCCTTAAAACTGGAGACATACTGTAGGCTTGTTGTTGAACTTTTGACTTTCCTAATTTTATAAAACGTTAAACGTCGAGTATCAAATGTGTCTCTTTTTTTTATTATTATTGATAGTAACGAGATTTTTCATTCTCTCTTTCTGTCTTCAGGTGATTTTCATCACTGAGTACATGTCATCGGGGAGTTTGAAGCAGTTTTTAAAGAAGACAAAGAAGAATCACAAAACCATGAATGAAAAGGTAACACCTGCGTCTTCTCCAATCGTGCCAAGTGATGGTGAACGTCTGACAGCCGTGTATGATCGTCACATGGTGTGATAAGTGACGGAGGAGAAGGTCTTTTGAAAGTGATTGAAATAAGCTTTTAAATTGATTAATTGGCTGTTAGAAAAAAGAAGAACAAAGATCATCATATTGCACTAAAAAATAATCACTTCTATTCTACGCAGAGGGAACTGATTGGACCAGAGTTAGATCACATTTTGAAAGTCGTAGCTTCTCCTTATGAGAAACATACTGTGTGTGATCCTACAGGCTTGGAAGAGATGGTGTACGCAGATCCTCTCTGCTCTCAGGTTGGTTTCCCCTATTCACAAATGAAATTCAAAATGTTTTTTACTGAAGGAAGAGGGCACTTTTTATAGTTAATTTCATGCAATAGCGTGGCAAAGTGGTGACATATGCATGAGAAATAAAGCATACAAAACAAGCAGACATGATCAAACTATACCAGCTTTTCTTTTTCTTAGAGTGCACTTTGAGTATAAACAATCTGAACCGTGTTTGGTGTTTTTTTCTTTGGTGCTGCAGTTATCTCCACTCGTGTGATCCTCCCATCATCCACGGCAATCTGACCTGTGATACCATCTTCATTCAACACAATGGGCTCATCAAGATCGGATCAGGTATGAAGAAGCACTGGGTCAGTCTTGAGACGGTACCGGGCCGGAGTGATTGGTAGAATAATACTGAATGAAGAATTTAAGGAAGTAAAAAAAGAACCGTTCTTTCTGAGTCCAAACTAACCAAAAACGTAGCGTGAGTGTAGATTAGACAACCACTGGGGTGTGTGCTCCATGACTTGAGTGCAGCTACAGAAGCCCCCTCTGCCAAACACAGCGTCCAAACTCCACAGCACATTCTGTACATTTAACATTTTGTCTTCCTCCTGCTTCATGTCTCTCCTTGTCGTTTATAGTCTCACCTCTTGTTCTCATCTGCAGTTGCTCCAGACACCATCAACAGCCATGTGAAGACGTGTCATGAGGAGCAGAAGAACTTGCATTTCTATGCACCGGAATATGGAGGTAAACACAATTTAAAAGACATCTTGAAGTCACTTCAGGGCTGAGCTTCAGAGAAACATAACAGTTTATTTTATTCACTAATAACATGTGGTCTCTCATAACATTATGTATTGGATAAAACAAAGTACAGGAAGTGCATGATAACTAACTTTTTATGTATTTCTTTGGTTTTTCACATAACTTTCCAGGCTTTTTGTGCATTATTCTTACATTTGCTGACTAAGCTTGTGATACTGACATTTGCAGACTCAAGGCTAGGGACACAATGTGGTCACAGCACAGTGTATGTCAGAGAGGTGCCCAGTTGATAACCTCGGCGATGTCTTGGCTCTTGCTGCTCATATATTAGGTTGTGGGTCCATTAGGATCATGTAGTAGGTGGGGTTTTTTTTGGGGGGGGGGTTTAATGCCACACTAAATATTTTTGTTTCTGCATTATGATTGCAGTCCGAACATGAAAAGCTGCAGGTTCAAAGCTCTATGAATGTTTGGTGTCATGGTTTGGCGTAGAGATTAATGTTTAAACAATGAAGTGCAGTTAGTTCATTTTCTGCCTGTTCTTTCTTTAGCTGATGATGATGTCACCACAGCTGTAGACATCTACTCCTTTGGCATGTGTGCCTTAGAGGTGAGATTGTGGGACTCATAATAAATAGTAGAATGGCCTGTGCCCTTCCCGAATGCAACTCATTGATGCGAGTGTTGCTGTGCTCCAGATGGCGCTGTTGGAAATCCAGGGGAATGGAGAGACCTCCTATGTTTCTCAGGAGGCCATCACCAATGCCATTCAGTTACTAGAGGACCCGCTGCAGAGGGTGAGATGAAGACAGCGCACTATTTATTTATTTATTATTTTAAGGCCAATGCATAATTTAAAAAAAAACAAAAAACATTTTGGTTAATATACCAGAGTTAGAAAGCAAGTTTTCATCTGTTGTCCATTGCTGAACACATTTTTATAAAAGGCTCCCAAGAAAATCAAAACAAATTCTGACCTTGCTAAAAGCTACAAATAGAAATAAAATGACAGTAATTAGATGTTTATGTTTGCATGTTTACGAGTATCTGGAAATATCATGCCAGTGCAAGCTGCCTCCTCGCTGTAAATGAACCCTACTCCTTAGTTTTGAAGATGAAATTCTAATTTGGTAAAGAAGTCACCTTTGCAGAAGTTTGATAACAGGATTCTTTTTCCGTTTTTTTTTTTTTGCAGGAGTTAATCCAGATGTGCCTCGAGTCTGATCCCAGTACGAGGCCTACAGCCAGAGAGATGCTGTTTAATCAGGCTTTGTTTGAAGTGCCGCTGCTAAAACTGCTGGCTGCACATTGTATTGTGAGCCACCAACGTAAGTCTTTAACATACACAAACAACAATCCCAGAACACAACACTGAGTAACAGTTTTACTGGTCTGGACCAAACACTGCTGATAGATGATAGTCATTATAACTCCTGCATTCTCTCTACTGTCCACAAGGTGGAGACTCTATTCTTTTAGCTTACCTGGATGTTATGTAGATATTTTAGTTCAGGTAATAATTTCCTAATGATCACATGGTCTCTTCAATAAAGCAAGGTGCTTTACTTTGTTACTTTATAGAGATGATAAGCCCAAGATGGTGATGGCTGAAATTGCTGTCTAATATGTTCCATCAGTGAGTTGTGATAATGGATAAGTTTATTCTTTATCACTTAAGATTTCCACACAGACTCCCACACGCCCAGAACCATCTGATACAAAGACCACATACATTCAGGGTTGGATTCATACTCATGGGATTTTTCCTTTCTTTAATGTGATCAGATCAGTCTGATCATGTTAGACTGCTCAGTCTGTAGGGACTTTGGTTGTGAACCGGAGGGTCGCCTGTTCAAGTCCCAGCACAGACCAAGTCCAGAAATTGGTTAGGTAGCTGGAGAGGTGCTAGTCCACTTCTTGAGCACTGCCGAGGTGCCCTTGAGCAAGCCACCAAACCCCCAAAACTGCTCTGGCGCGCTCGCTGTGGGCAGCCCCCTCACTCCTGTTTGTGCATGAGTGTGTATTTCGGCCTAAGTGTGTGTTCATGTCCATTAAACAGAGTGTAAATGGAAAAATTATATTTCCATTTACACTCTTACACTTTCCATATAATTATAAAATTATATTTTATTATTGTCCAGACATGATTCCGGAGAATGCCCTGCAGGAGATTACCAAAAACCTCGACCCCAACCTAGTCATCGCTGAGACAAGAGAGGACGTTCAGCTCAAGTAAGCTAATGATAATTAATGATAACTCAGAATCAACAGATACAGCTGTTTTACTTGGGATGTATGAAACCAGCATTCGTGCATTTTGTTATTTTTAGCACATAAAGCAAAAGTAAAACAAAACAAGACATTATCAAATGGACCCTGATATCATTGATTTCTAAAATTTGTTCTTACAATTTTTTTGTATAAATAATCTCATTTTGAACCTAAATCTTTAGAATGAATATGTTCTTTTTTCCTCCTGTAGGCTTTCACAGTTTCCGGCTTTAGAGCTTGATAAATTCCTGGAGGATGTGAGGTAAGACATACAGCTCTCCTCATTTCATTTTCTCTAAGACCTAAAGATAAAACAATTTCCAGCCACATGGGGGCAGTGTTGGACAATTTTCATTTGTTTTCTTTGTTTTCTGCCGTCTTTAAAAACATCTAAATATGCTTTATTTTTTGATTTGATGTATGACATTGTATAACTACAAGTGACATTGTATTTACGTGTTTATCTCCTCCCATTTCTTTGTCTGTTTTCCTCTTCTCGCTGTATCAGGAATGGTATTTATCCAATGACAGCATTCGGGCTGCCCTGTTCTCAGCAGCCTCAGCCTGAGACTGTTCAATCCCCTGTTGTGGTCCCCTTGGTCAAATCCCCCACCCCGGAACCTGCAGAGCTGGAGACACGGCGGGTCCGTACAACACATCCCGTTAACTTCATTTCTTAAATTTCATGACCAGTTGCTGAATCAAGATACATACTGAACATTTAACAACATTTACTAGATGCGTATTGAGCTTTCTCACTTCTTCCGCAGGTGGTTCAAATGCAGTGTAATGTTGACTCTGTGGAGGAGGGAACCAAGTTTCATGTAAGTCTTTGACAGCATTTACAGTGTGATAACTTTGACTGCCAAATATGCCGTCGGTTATTAACCACCATCATGTCATTTTTTAGTTCCTATTCATACATAAGTTAAACAAAATCTGAGATTTGTTTTTGTTTTTTTGTCTGTTTCTCTTTTTTAGTTAACGTTACTGCTGAAACTGGAGGATAAACTGAATAGACATCTAAGCTGTGACATGTTACCTCGTAAGAACAAATCTCATATCACACTCTGACACTCGATCTCTGAGCTCAAAGATCCAGTTAGTGATGTTGTTGTAGTGAACCTACTGATGAAAATGAAAATGTTTACCCAGCTATCAGAGTTTTCTGGTAGAGCTGTGTTACACCAAAAGAGAGCTGGACAGTTCGGTCACAACAGACAACCATTGGTATTTCCATAAGTCAAAAAAACTGTGTGCTGCAATTTAAAAACCAAATAATATTTCTGAAATTGTGAGTTAGAGGAGTTAAAGGCTTTTCTTTCAGGTGTATATCTTAGTGTGTGTTTTCTTATATCTGTCCCCATACTAGCACTTTAACAGGTGTGTAAAATATCAGAAGCAGATAGCAAACTGTGTTTGCCGTTCTTGTTTGGTTAGGGAATGAAAAATGTGTGTGTGTGTGTACATTTGCAAAATGTTCTTTCTCAAGTAAAAACAAGTATAAACCTTCAGAGTTTAAAGATTTGTTAGGACTGTCATCTTTTAGTCAATCCTACAGGTTTCCATCTACAGCTCGAGGAGAGGGTGATTTATAGAGTTATATTTGACTTAAGGTGCCGATAAAATTATAGTTAGAATAATATTCAATAGTGGAGTCCACTGTCCACACAGAAAACAGAGTGTTGTATACAGTAGCTCTCCATGTGTGTGCTCTTAGACATGGAGGAAAGCTGGAGTGAGGTTCCAAGCTTCAGTGCAAGCAAGACTATTTTAGGCAGGGAGACTGACTGTCGCACATGTGTCATGAAAACCTTTCCTCTCCATTATGGACTGCATACAGGAGGAGATTTTATAATGTTAAACGACAAAGTCATTCAGCTGAAAGCATTTTCTCCGAAAACAACAAAAATCTTCGTTGACTTGTCTGCAGACCTGCACTTATTGAATGTGTTTATTTGAAATTGTGGATTTTGGCTGATTTTTGCTGTGCATGAAACGAGAGGAAATGAGAAGCGTTTTTAAAAACAACATGATCAGATTGAGTGGGTGGGTACGATCCAGTGTGTACATACACACACAGGTATGGTAGGCATGTCTAATGTTGCAGGCGTGTGGGGAATGCCTGGCCTGTGAAAGGCTGCAGCTGACAGCTGTCACCTCCTGTGTCAGAAGCTGACCAGCTCTTCCCATGCTTTCATCTCCATGTCTCTCACTCATGCACACACACACACACACACACACACACACATTCATTCATATGTTATCTCTTTCCTCTCTTCCCACTGTTTTTCATATTATATGCATGTTCTTGACACTCCTACCCTTAATACCACTTGCACATATATACTGTAGCTTAATATCAGTGCATACTTAAACACTCCAGCTCACAGACACACCCTGTCCTCTTTGTAAACAGTTTCTCCTGATAATATCTGAGGGTTCACACCAAAGTCCAAAGTTGCATTAACTGAGCCACTAGACTTCACCTCTTGTCCTACAATCAGTTCCAATGAGAGCACAAATGAAGCTCGTTTTTCATCACTTGAAAGAGATGTTTTTGGATGATAAAATCTGAAACCTCTGAAGCAAGCCAGTTCCTCCTTCACCAGTAATGTGTCTCCCCATCATATAACGTAGGACTGTGCTGATTTTTCCTTTCTCATAGTTGACAAGTTCAACCGTCCCTTTCACTTTAGTGTCTGGTCCCAGCCACATTCCTGAGGCCGTGGTAAATTGACTGCAGGGTTATTAAAAATCAGTAGACCATGACAACTCCTCTGCTCAGTAGACAGAATGAATGACTCAACCCAAGAAAGTGACTATTAAGAGCGATAGTAAAGCAACAACACACTGGCATTGAATACTATTCCTGTTTTAAGAGACCTGTGTGAAATGTAAGCGTGTTTATGCAGATGCATCTCCCATGTTTTGTTTTCAGAAAGTAGGCATACAGTTACAGACCTTGTGTGTGCTTTTACTCTTCTCTTGATGCTCTTTGTCGTTCAGTTGTTTGTGAACTTGTTCCCTCAGCTTTTCCTCACCAAAGGTAGTGTGTTGTTACTCTTTCTGACAGAGGAAAAGCACCGAAAGAGCAGGAGATGAGTTTGAACTGTGACGCTGACATAAATGATCTCTCTGCCTTTTCTGTTGAATGTGCAGTCTTAAGATAATGATTGCCAAAACTATTCAGGCAATGCTTTGGTTAAAGATTTAAAAAAAATAGGATAAACACTATGTGGGCTTAAATGAGATATGGGGATGAGAACAGGGCTCAGTAGTGTTTTGGAAAAGATCTACAATTATCAGCCAAAAAAGAAAGCACAGACTCTAAAACTGAAGGAAGGCAACCAGGCTTAGCTAGGTCCATTATATCATTAAGTCTTTAACAGCCTGGCCAAAATGAAATAGGTATAAACCGATTATACTGTAATGAAGACCACGCTGGTTGGCATACATTTCTTTTTCACTTTTCCTACCAGACTCTTCTCTTTTGTAACCAATCAATGAAATACATTTAAAGTAACTATTCACATTGGGCTGAATCAGACCAAAGTTATCTTATTAAACTTTACATCTGGAGCAGGTCTTAGCTTTACTCTCATGCTAATAATGAAGTAATAATAATGTTAAGTGTGCTGCTGTGTGTTTCAGATGAAAATGTTCAAGAGTTGGCTGAAGAGCTGGTGGAGCTCGGCTTAATCAGTGAGGTGGGTGTTTTAGGATTTACATTCAAAGTGTGTGTGTGTGTAATGTGTGGGTGATACTTCATGAAAGTGTGCTAATTCTGCACCACATTGAAAAATGACGTGGACTCACAAGGTGAAGTGGCTGCTGACTATTTTTGTGTGCCCTCCAAAACAAACACACTTTATCATCGAAGTGAAAAATGCAGACACTGCTACTGCCCCATATGTCTTGATGTGCCCACTCATCATTCCTTATGAACGATGCACTCTTATATATTCATGATCATGTAGACACGTGACTCATTCCTTGGATACGTAGAACATTATTTATACCCTGTGCATCATTAATAATGTTTTTTTTTTTTCTCAACAGGCGGACCAAAACAAAGTATCCTCTCTACTGGAAGAATCTTTCAGCCAAGCTTTAGGAACGCTACCCTCGACCATGTAACCCCTCCTCATTACACTCTTTCAACGCTGTTACATATTGTATTAGGTTACTGAACTCAGTGACTTTATTTAATGCCTTTTTATGTCATTTCTACTAAGCCTTAGGAGGAAATGTGACCAAAAGAGTGAGTATTTTTCTCTGCTCTAAAAAAACTGAAAACTTCCTAAAAGCGCACAAAACTTCATCATTAAGCCACTTTTAGAGTCCAGGGGAGTCTTAAGAAATCACCTGGAGTGATTTCACATTTTTATTTCAAAGGTCAACGCATAAATGTATATTATATTTTATGTGTGGTATTCTTCTCAAGGAGTTGGCATCTAAGTTTGCTTTTAAGTTAAATTAAAAGGTTCACCTCATTAATGCTGCAAGAGACACTTGATCCCCACAGCACTGACAGGGTTTACTTGCAGCTTTATGTTAAAGCCTAGTTTTTCTCAAGGGTACAGTTATATTTAAGTGTGGTGTATTTACATTCGTTAACATTATAATGGTCTGTGTCTTGAAACACAAACAACCTGAGTTCACGTCACTGGAGTTACACCACCGTCAAACGCTGTGTTTTAATGGTGGAGTCCAAACCAGCAAATCGACAGAACAACTCACAGTGAAAGGTTCACAAGATGGTTCCAAAATAAGAGAAGCATTTTTTTCTGGGTCCTTATGTCATGTGCTTATACTTCTTATATGACTCTATTTAATTTCATCTAAAATGAGAGAAGTGTCCCTGCCCTCTAGCTTTTGTGATGACCAATCTGTTAGCCATCAGATTCAATACATGCAAAAGGTTGGAAGCCTGAATATTTCTCATTTAAGTCTAGAATTGACAAAAACCCTGACATACAACTTTAAAAGGACTTTGACACAGAATGTGTGTTCACCAGTGCCTGTCACATTTTTTGGGAGGCATCACTCCAATTGTATCTGGGAAGGAGAGTTATTTCATTACTTTAGGTACTGTGAACATGGTGTTACTGAATTTCTGTGTGAATTTGTTTTTTTTGTTTTTTTTCTCCTCGACTTGCTTCATGCTTGACCAATACGCGCATGCCTTTAAACTCCTCTTCTCTAAGTTTGTTTAGAGTTACGTCATTCGTTGTTTTGATATTTGCTGCTCGTTGGGTTCACACGTGTCTGCCTTTTAAAATCCATTCATGTGGGACTTGTGTACTGAACTTGGCTGCCATAATGCTATAGGAAGAGGACCTGGCCCGGTGAATATTTTATTTATGTCATAGATGTTGTATATAATGTCTTTTTCTTGTCCATTTCTTTCCATTTCCGTTAGAGACCATATTGATGAGAGTCTTAGCCAACACAGGTTTTTCTCGATGTGTTTTCTTTTGATCAACTCTTGATAGACCTGACTGCAGCATCTTGTATCATATGGGGCCTGTTAGAACCTGTACTTAGATCAGGGAGTTACCTGTGGCCTTTTTGTGACATTTTGGCTCAGAACTCTTATTTTACTGGTACTACTGTCTAAAAGCTCATACAGTTAAGGACATGAAAACAAGCAGAAAGAATGCAAAGAAAATATCACACATGAGGTACAATTTAAAGCAATACATTACATTTTTTAGTTATTACTACTTTGACATGTCTTCTAAATATAATCCCAATGTCATTGAACTAATATTGCATGAGTTTGCATGCAATATTAGTTAATGTTGAAGAATTATTACGGTCACACTCCAGTCATATTTAGGTCAGTACTGTATTTCAATCTGACTTTTTTCTTCCACTTTTGCTTCATGTATTACCTGTAGACGTTGATGTATTCTTTACATGAATTGGGCTTTGCTTGAATGTCTAATTGTGAACTGCTATGATTGTATATTCCAAAGATATGTTATAGAGTCAGCCACGAGAATGTAAAATCATCACTTCTTGTATGAAGTGGTAACAAATGTGATCACCAGAGCAGCTTTATACATCCCCCAACTTGCTCTCTCACTTTCTTTCTTTCTCTTCCACCCAAAGTATTGGTGGGGATGAAACCGGTTATTAAATAATCATAACGGGTGTGCAGCTTTAGCCTGTTATTCAAAGATGTGAGCCAATGGTTAAATATGGAAAATTCTATATTTTGTAAATGTGCGAATGTCAATGTATTTTCTCAAACTTGTATTCTGACAAAATCAGCAAAGTATGAAAGTTCTTTCAAATAAATGTCTGAAATATAAACCCTTGTTTATTTTATCAGGTGTGGAGGAAAGGTTTGTTTTTGTGTTTTCTTCAACTCTCTCCTTTCTTGTCAGAGACCCTCTCCCGGGCCTTTGTCTGTGCGAACGTAAGATATACTTGCGAGAATTGTAAAGCGACAGCTGCGCCCCTCAGCGTCCAGTCGGCTGCAGGTAACTCACAGGTGATTTTCTTGACGTCATACAGGAAGTGGACACAGGGTCGTTCAGGCTTCTGTTGTAGAGCAGCTGCCCGAAAGTACCGAGATTGATTAATTGAAACGGAAACGTGTGAAGAGATGTGCACTTTCGGTGAGTGATTTTTCTTTTCTAGTCTAGTCTATTGTAAATGTCTCGCGTGCGTTATTAAGGCCCGCGTGCGTTAATTAGGTCCACACTGAGCCCTGCGTTAGTGTCCTCTCAACGGGCCTGCAGCTGGCTGACGTGGTTTCACTTTGAACATCTTTCTTGATTGATTTGAAGTGTAATCATTCTGGTGTATCTTTGGAATAGGTGAGATGTTATGCAGACCATCAAGTGAAGGGCAACAATTAATAATTTGAACTTTTTGAAGGCATCGCTGACCCACACTACACCCTGTATCTGTGACTCACTCCCTCATTAAGAGAGTGCAGCCTTTCCATGCAACATGTACTTGTTCCACCCATGCAGTGAACTTAACTGTGGAATGGTAACTATTAGGAGTAGCCGTTGTCACTCATCAAATTATATTATATGCTCGCCAAGTCTAGTAATCGTTTGTCTTTATATTTAGTTTACATATTCTATGGTGTTTGTGGGTAGGTTTACACCACGATTGGATTCTGTTTCAACTCGCGGCCAAGACATAACTTGCTGTGGTCTACAATTCGCTTAAATATCAAAGAAGCCCGCAAAGGAATTATATTTTATGCATAAATGTTTTGATATCAGTGACAAACAGCAAGGCTATAATACATTTAACATATTTATGTTCATTTATATTGCCTAAATTTATTACGTCTTTATTTAAAAAACCATAAATAATAGGCCGAGTGAAGATGTAAATAAATAAAAAAATACTAATAATAAAAACCCAGCACTGTGGCAGTGGAGTAGTGCTAGATTATGTCTATGGCCATTTAGAGTATCACCAAGCTGCTTTTTTCCACCACATTTTGTTCAAAAATGAAAAAAATCAATGCATGCTGTTTGTCAATTACATTTTTTTTATTATTATTTTAAGCCCCTTAACATCTTTTCAGATCCATCTTTAAAAATCGTGGTATCCATTCAGGTGCATTAGAAAATAAACAAGTAGTTTTGTATGTTTTGTTCAACATTAGTAGTGGATAATTAATATCTCCTAACAAGCCTTTTCCAGGTTTTTATCTAAGCCATGTAACAGTTATTTGATATAAATTATATTTCTTGTACTTCTTTCATGTAGATAAGGAGAAAGGGCCAAGCAGGCTGATGAAAATGGGATTAATTCTTATACTCATTGGCCATGTAAATTTCATTCTTGGTGCTATTGTCCATGGGAATGTCCTTCGTCACATTTCCAAACCGACCCAGCACATCACCACAGAGTACACTGTGGCCAACATCATCTCTGTCTCCTCTGGCCTACTCGTGAGTAAACAGATAATGTGTACATTCTTTGTTTGGGTGTCTAATTTGCAGTTTTTACTTGATGTTGGCAGAACAATGAAAGTGTAAGAATGTATGTATATCATATCAGGAATAAACAACATAATACATTTCCCCCTACTTTGTTTTAGAGCATCAAAACAACAAATATTACACAAAAAGTGAGGAACTTTGTGTTTGGTAGATTTTTTGTTGTTGTTGTAACAATGCTTCTTACAATAAACCTTGTAATGTTTATTTAACTTTTAAATGGTGCCACATTTGTAAGGAACATGCATGTGCAGGATAAGCAGCAGAGCTGAGTGTGTAGGTTGCTCCCTTACTGGAAAAACAAGGCTCGTCATCATTGGAGGCTATCTCAGTGCAGACATTGAGATGAGATTCTGCAACCCGTGGAGGGATTAATGGGATACTGCTTCCAGAATTTGGGAGTGGAGTGGCCGTGTTGTTTAATGCCAGAGTGACCAACACAACAACCTTGGCTGACTTGCGACAAATACTGGTTGAACAGTGGGATGCCATCCCACAGCAGTGTTTGACCAGGCTGGTGACCAGCATGAGGAGGAGCTGCCAGGCTGTTGTGTCTGCGTATGGTTCTTCCACGTTACTGAGGCTGATGTTTGTTAAATAAGTAAATAGTTAAATTGCCAATATGTCTTGATTCTTCAGACTTCAATCATGCGATCCACTAAACCACACCAAATCAACAGCAACAGCTGAATCAACAGCAGAACAAGCTGTTTGGCATTGGCCAAGTTTTTAATGGGCACAACCCACATACTCAGCTCTGCTGCTCATGCCCACACATGCATGTTCTTTCAAATGTAGCACCATTTAAAAGAGGAATAAACAGGCTTTCCAAAGGTATATGATTTATTGCCAAGAAGTATTGTTTCAACAAAGAAATCTACCAAACACAAATGTCCTTACTTTATGTGCACTGTTTATTTACCAACATTACAAATGCATCGTAGTTTGTACTGTTAGCTCTTTTAAGTAATGTGTTTTTCCCCTCGCAATCAAGACTGAACTTGCCTCCAACAAGAGAGCTGGTTTTTCAAACTACTCTATCTGCCTAAGGGCAAGCTTCATGAACTAATGATGATTAGATAATCTGGCAGCTGCAGATGTGGAGATGGTATAAATGTCACATTTATTTGAAAATATACTCCATGTCATGTACTTACATGGGGTATTACAGGATTTACAGGGATGACAAGTTATAAAATACATTTTATTATTAACACTGCTTTCTGTTCCTGCTGTTTAAAGTTAGAGGACATTTTCTTTATTTGTCTCTGATGTCTTATTAGCCCCGAATCTCAGTGAAACTGCAGCTTTGCATGATTGGGACTAAGGCTTCGACTTGTGAACACAATAAAAAAACAAAAAACATTGCACTGTAGTAGCAATGCTAAGCTTAGTCAATCAGTATCATATTTGTTTTTTATTGACAATTACACAAACAAGGAATATAACTTAGTGTTTTGCTGCAAAACAGTTAACAAAGGAAATCATCATGTCATTTATACCAAACAGAGCATTGCCACAGGGATAATTGCCATTGTGATGTCAAGGAACCTTCACGTGTTAAAACTGGTAAGAATTGTATTGATCTTTTACTCTTGATGTGATTCATTCATTTATTCTCTCACTTGTTGTCTCTCAATTGTAACTTCACCACCTGTTTTTACATGTTATTGTGTCTCCAGCAAATAGGACTTCTAACAGCCTCCGTCCTGAATGCCCTGCTCTCAGCTGCATGTTGTGTTGGGTTCTTCTTGGCCATCAGTATTACTGTTGCCCACAATGGCCAGGGTTTGATGCTGGGATGCAATGACACAGAAGTGCCAATCAACGCTCGGTCACCTGTCAGTGCCCGATGCCCATTTGACACAACACGAATCTATGTGAGTGAATAAAATTACTTGTATTTAATTAAGACTCCTTCTCAAGTAATCTTCTCCCTTTGATGATCTCTATCTGAAACATGGAAACCCATCAAAGCGTCACAAGAGAAACCTTTCACTCTTACTTTATTTTACATTTTTCCCCTTTCTTCCATAACTTCTGCTCTGTAAGGACACCACCCTGGCTCTGTGGGTCCCCTGTACTGTGTTAGCAGCATTTGAGGCTGGTCTCTCTGTCTGGTGTTTCATTGTTGGATTGGTTCTCAGAGGGGTGGAGCCCTGCGGGAAGAGCTACATCAAAGAGCAGGTGTGTGTGTCTTTGTGTGTGGGGGCGGGTAGGTATCCTTGAAGGGTGTGTAACTGTGCTGCGATGCGAGTCTGTCCGTATCTTTTATACAACTTATCCCCTCTACTCAAGTACTAGTGAGTCTGTCATACTTCATTTCCCTGAATTGAAAGAGTATAAACCACTTTACTTTACACTGACTGATCCTGTTTTTCTCTCGTCCAGTTGGAGGGAGAGGCTGACTGTTCTCCCCACAGCCAGCACCTGATTGGACAGCGCTCAAACCCTGACGCATAACTGAAACAAAAAAGAAGGAAGGACTCCACTCCATAGACAAGTACAGCTGAATCCCAAAGGCATGCTTGTTATTGGGACTAGATTTTGTTTAGTAGTAAAATCCGTTCTAACAAACTGTGTTTGGCTTTGTGGTAACACAATGCTGCATCTCCTGTTCACAAATGACTCTTTGCTTTCATCCCTTTACTAAACAGCTTACGCTGAGGCAAAAGCTGTGAGCAGAGTAAACCCTTCAATTGTTAATTTATTTACAGTCAATCAAATGTCCCTCTTAAGGTGGTGCTTTCTATAGTATGTGTATATGTGTTGTGTGAAGATTGGGATCAAGTTTGCTTTTAACTAGCAAAAGCATAGTATCTCAGTATTCTCTGTTTATGAAGTTCATTTTTTTAATCTTGTGACATCTTTTTTAAAGTATAATTTAGCTTGTATGAACCTTATTTCACATTTTTCAAATGTTTTTAATATTTGACTTTTTACTGAGACTCTTAAGCACTCCAAAACCATTCTCACCAATGACTGACCACAAATCATTGTTTCTTGCCAACTGTTTCTGCTAATAAAGTAAATTGTAATTGTAGACATATTATTGAGATTGTGATGCATGCTATTATTATTTTTTTTAATATACATGTATATTTGCAGTATTTGGCTTCAGATTAAATTGGAAGTTTTTAATTGAACTTCTTTCACTTGATCTTGGTGATGTAGTTAAACATTGACTAGTTGAGCTTTACTAGTACAACATTCATTATTTGTTATGCTTGTGCTATTTACAACAATAATCTTCATATACTTTTTGTTGCATTCATATTTAGTAAAACTGACACTGTCATTAAACAATTACAGAGAAGAAACCCAATAGCCAATTTAAATCTCCTTCTCTGCAAACATTGATTTACAGTCGGTCTCATAAATTCAGTGCCCTGGAGATTTAATAAGTATGTTCTTGCTTTTGGTTGGGTTTTTGGAAAAATGCTTTGATCAGCTGAAGTTGAACATAATCTGGATTGCAGTTGAGCTGTGTGAGGAAACGTGCATTAGTGTATGTACAGTATTGTGGTTGAATGTCAAGTGGGGTCATGAAAAGAGGTTAAACCAGTATGTGGGCCAGCTGCCTCAGCTGGCGTAGAACCCCCCACAAGTCAACGACAGAGAAGATCAGATCAGCCATGAAACAGTTAATCTAGAGCTGTGCTCAATTGTGTGGAACGGAATCATAGCACGCAGTCCTAATCCTGAGGCTACGAGGGATAAATATTGACATCGTGTTGACTGATACAATCACAACATGCCTGTGTGGCCATTTCAGTCATGGTTCTTGCAGTCATTGTTTCCTTTTGAAAAAGATATCTACATTTAGACATTGAGTAGGATGCTGTCCATCTTTACATCTACTACATGAAGTTTAATTTTAATAGCTAAACATCTTATTTTACTAAAGTTATAAGGTATTCAGTAATTTGGCCTATCAGCGATTTGATAAAGAAACATTTGAACTCATAACTTGAATGCGAATAGTTAATTGACTCCAGCTCTACTCTGTGATTATCAGTATAGAGAAAGATGTAGGCCTATGGGGATCTGAATAGACTTAGTTATGTAGGTTTCCACATACATTTTCAAAATAATGTCAATTTGATTGTTCATTAAATTAGTTAAGTGTGTGATGTGTCTGCCAGGACTTTTGACTTTCCTGATGGGACAGCCTTAACTGAAATCCCTCTCAGAATCTGTTAAACATTGTTTTAATTTTTTAATCAACTTATGGATGTACTGCACTCTAGCTTTTTATCCTGCTGTTTTATGTAATTATATATGCATTGAATGTACTGTATGTTTTCAATAAAGTTTTACAACAATGTTACCAATATGGTCATGTTCTGCTTTATGTTGACATCAGGGTTACAGGAAGGCTGATGGCCCATCTTGTACCAAGCCACTGAGAGTTTGAATCATATGTTTCCCTTCTATTCAATGATTGTTTTTTTTCACCCTTTGTGTCCTGTCAGACACCATCTATAGTGGGATTTCATTAAAGCCCTGAGAACCTTGTTTTGATCCTGAGGAGGACGATGACGTCCTGCTGGCTCTTGCGCTTTTGAGTCCTTGGCACCCAGGAAGTGTTTTGCTTATTGTATGATTTTAAACGTAAACACATGAATTGTTGTTGTGTGTGTGTGTACATATATATATATATATATATATATATATATATATATATATATATATATATATATATATATATATATATACACATATATATATATATATATATATATATATATATATATATATATATACACACACACACAAAAGAATATTAAAAATTTTTTTTATCAAGAATAATTAAAGAGGGTCAATCTACCTTATATTAATCAAGGACACAGAGCCCTTGGTCTGTTTGTTAAACCTGTACAAACACGTATAATAACAATTTCTCTGTCAGAATCAAGTCTGACAGGTAGCCAATCGCGCTCTTTACAAAATAATTGCACAGTATGCACATTTTTTATGGAGCACGCCAAGACCTACACCCTCACAGATCCGTAGGATAGCTGTAGCCTAATAGAACGGGAAAGTGAGCATACAATGTCCAGTTTGGAGGCTGGGGCCAATTGAATCATGTCTGCGCGGTCACGATGAGTCCGCGGTCACGCTGTGTGGGCTGCACGCTGCAGGCAACCAGCTGCAAACAGTGGAACAACGAAGTGCTGCAGTGAACGGAGCCGAGGAGCGCCCGTGCTGAGCTCGTTACTCTGCACAGAAGGTAAAACATTTATTATTGTAACGTGAGACAGGAACTTTAAGATTAATCTCAAACATTATTGTAGATAAGACAAGAATACTTGGACTCGCGATGATTTGAAGGGATCGTGTGCACTAATAGCGCGCTGTAGGGCTGAAGACACTGCGGTGACAAACGCTCCCTGCTCCCAGGATTGACACGCTCTCTCTCTTGTTGTGACTTGGTGTGTGACTGTTGCTTTATGGAGCGACGTAACATCTCTGTCGCCTACCTTAAAACGCTCTCCAGTAGTCTAAAACTAGCTGTAGGGTTTTCCCCATAACGCATCCACGGGCAATGAGGATGCGAGATGTAACGTGTTCCTGCGTCGTTATATTTAACGTTATCAATTTTATGTCAATTTCAGAGCAGGCGAGTTATCAAGGTGTCCACGGAGAAGTTAGCTCGTGCACAGACGCGGGTAGTTTGATGCAGGTGCAATTAAAAGTCACGATTAACGCACGCGCTAATTTTCACTTGTATTTCAATAGTATGCTACTCAAACTCAGTTTGTGGAGTTTACTGTGATAGTAAACTAGAGAGACACCCTGTTGAAGAGTGTGAAACATCACAGGGGAGCGTTAGTGTTGCCCGGCCAACCTCACACAAACATGACAATAGTCCGCAGGTGTAACGTTCTCATTCACCTGTGCCGCGCGTGGACAGTACACTACTAGTTAATGTTGTATGCTTTGCACATATCCTCAGTAGTCCTAATCATGAACTGCGTGTGACCTGATGACACAACTCTCATAACAAAGCGCCACAGTGCTTGTCATCTACAAGATTGGTTATGGTGTTTTAGTAGTGATTTATATATATATATATATATATATATATATATATATATATATATATATATATCTTTTTTTTTTTTTTTTTTAATTGTAGATGGACATTATAAAAATGCATTGGTGTGTCTGATAGAGGCAATACTACATAGGCCTACAGTTCAACTGATCTCAAAGCAAGCCCTCACTCTGCCTGTTTGACCATTAGGCCTTTTTTCTTTGTGTGTTTTAAACCTGCAGGACCTGCTTGATGGATCCACTCCAGTGTAGCATTTTGATGTGAAAGGCGGGGATCCTGTTGTCTTCAAGGGGAGTCCATAAAATCATCTTGGAAGATAATATGGTGTTGGATGTGTCTTTGAAATATCAGTGGAATTGGAGTAAAGAGACACAAAACCAAATGCAGTAGAAATAAGAGGCAATCAGAAACCCAGTGGAAGCCTCCAACAGACAGCTGATGGTGGAGCTGTTCTCTCAGGGACATGCTTTCAGACTGAGGATGGAACAAGGAGAGTCTGTCCTTGACCATCGGATTACCAGGCTGAGGAGCAATACCCAAACACTGCACAAGCTGTTTAGTTTTGGAACTGTCTATTAACTCTGACAGATACTTAATATATACTCAGTTGCTTATAATGTTAAGATTTAAAAACATTTCCTACTTGTGTAGTGGTTGTCAGTGTGATGATAGTCATCCGTCTGAGCCACTGTGGAGAGATGTCTGACAAAAAGATGCACTCGCTTGTCGGAAGAGGATGTACCAAAGACTGGTTTCCAAAAACTAAAATGATGTCCTGCAGACGAGTTCCTGTCTGTTTTCATTCCCTCCCTTTTTTCTTGCTCCTGTTCTACCTGGTCACTCCTGCCATGTCCATTCATATGGAGTACATCGAGAGCCACAGTGAGTTTAGCTGTGAACCTATTAGACTGAGAATGTGCCAGGATCTGCCTTACAACACCACCTTTATGCCAAACCTATTGAATCACTACGACCAGCAAACTGCGGCCCTCGCCATGGAGGTAAGTTATTTTTTATTTCCAAGTTGTGTTTCATTCAGAATGTGCATACTTATTTATGTCTATGTTAAGTGTACAATATACAGAGATATTGGTTTGCTACTTAAACCAAGATTAAATTACGCACACACACACACACCTATATATATATATATATATATATATATATATATATATATATATATATATATATATATATATATATATATATATATATATATAATATGCATTGTAAATCTAAGGACTATAAGTTTCAACTTTTTTAACGGTATCTGTTATTTAAAGCTCATTAACTGTCTTTTCTTGGGGACACAGTTTAGAAGCTGTAACAAACATGACAGAGCAACTATCTGCAAAGTTTGACATGGTGTCATGCACATGCTGTAGACTAAAATATTTCACTTACAGCCTAAAAAGACATTATCAGTGACTTGGAAGGTTCAAGGTAATAAAGGGAACATCCCTTAACAAATATCTTGAGAGATATCAGAAGATGTTTCACCTTTAGTGTTGTAATTTAGTCTCTGTTAATATGTATTCAGTTCATTGACTTTATTATTTCCATCTTGTGCAAACATAACACAATGCAAGTTATCAACTCTCAAATCACCCCATCCCTTATCTTCAGAAAGTACACAGAGGTAGTTAAACACTAAAACAATGGGGAGGCCTGGTTCTACACTTAGGCAAAGGGATGCTTTTTTAAAATATTGCCCCTCTTCATATTATCTTCATGCTGCTGTAGAACAAATTGGATACATGGAGCCACGCTTTATGTATGAGTAAGGTGGCTTTCAGGCAGGCGTGGAATATCAAAGAGGTACCCCGAGCAGTGAAACGGTTGAGAAAGGTGATCGGTGATCTCCTCATGTTACAGCTCCATCACTACATGTCACTGTTCCAGGTAGACAAAGATGGATGTGTATGGACTCACTCACGGTCTGCCGTCTTTGTGGGCTTGTAGTCCATCTGATCAGCAACAGCAGAGGTAGTGTTTAAATCAGAAAGCAGGTGATAATGTGACTGATACTTCTTCACGAGTATTTTGAAGTGTATAAGCATTATTTATTATATACAGTATATTAAAAAACTGCTTTTATTACACCCTGTGTGAATGCAACAGTAGAAGCACACAATCCGTCTGTATCATGTTACCTCTCCTTTGTTACTCTCCAGAGAGAGGGCGAAGTAGAGTAAAGCAAGGTGTTGCTCAATAACAAGACCCTAATTACCCATCTGCAGCAAGTATTTATCAGGACCAGAGAACCTGTGTTTGAAGTTTGGACTTTTGTGTGGAGGTTCCACAGGAAATGACTTGACCTGAGATAGTTTAGCACTAACTGTAATGAAGATCTATTATTCCAAACAAACAATAAACAGGGACACAAACTCTTTAGAGACAAGACCAAGCCTGTTGTTTTTACAGAAAAATCAGCTTGCTTAAATCTCCAAACATTCAGATCCTTGTGTTTCTGTGTGTATTCTTCAATCCACATGGACGTGAGCCTCGATGGACAAAGTTTACCCTTGTTTTATCGACCATGTATGTGGTTTATACTTTCAATAACATTAAATGATACGACATTGTAGTATTAAATTTGCCTCCAGCTGGTCATAGTTGGCATATTAAATTACTGCTGTTGAAAAGCAGATGAACGTGTGCATGTCCTGTGTTGGCTGTGTGCACATTGCGTGTTTAATCTTTCGGGATTTTTTTTTTTTTTTCAGTACGTTTAGTTAATGCTTTCCCATGTCAAAAAGCAGATGAATATCAACCAAAAGATCAAACTCAAATTCTCAATGCTGCAGCTCTCTGAATATTCAATCACAGAGAGGGATTTCCAACATTTTCTCTTGTCAAGATATGCAGCGGATCACTGCTGTCAGGCACTCCCTTTCCCCCGCAGAAAATAGAGGCATTAAAAAACAGCTTTATTTGGGACTGACAGGCGTGCATGTTGAATTTGCTTAGCCTGTCCCCGATGGGTGTTATCACCCATTGGGGTACAGGATTCACTCATCACAAAAAGGACTGTGCAAATATTCAAGTCAAGTAAATTCTCTAGTGAAATGTCAAGACACGGTGTAAGGGATGTATGAAACTTCTGTTGCTGAACTTGATTTGACCCAGATGAAGTCAGAGCCAAGTAACTGACACCTTCAGTCCCTGCAGTCACAGAGGAGACATCTTTTTTGATGATGGTTAAGAAGCAACATGAGCCTTGGTAGTTTTCCTGCTCAGGTCTGCTTTGAGCAGGCACGGTAGTTCTGCGAGGAACACTGGACGATATTTCATAAAATCTGGGTTAGAGGCTGCATAAACTCAACTTGTGTGCCTATTTTCACACACCTAAACATGCATGGACATGCACTCACACTATTTTATAATACTATAAATGAATATCAACCGTTAAGTGTCAGTCTGGTTTAGGGGAATTTCACTTGTTTCAAATGTAAAAAAAAAAAAAAACTGCTACCAAATTGGCGTGAAGTATGTCATGCTTTTGCGAAACTGGAGCTATTGTCAGCAGCTGTTATCACTTTCGAGGTCTCATCACATGATGAATGTTTGCCTTGGTGGCAAAGCTGTCGTTCCTTGCCTTCTTTACGAAGTGTACATTAGTCTAGTGGGCTGTATCTGTCTTATTGTTTATTTTTGCTTTGAGTTGTCTTTTAGGAAAAGGTGACGTATTCAAGCCCTGGACTCAGTTATAACAGATGTAACGAGGGCCCCATTTTGAGTAGTGTGGAGCCTTATTGACTCATCAGTTTTGACGGATATTGAAAATATTGCCTTTTCTGTCTCTTCCTTTTAATTTGTCAAGCTGAGGGGAAAAAAAACGAATAAGTGCATGATTTAAAAAGCCTTGTCCAAAAGTATTTCATGTTAGAATGACAGGCTCAAGATACTGTGAAGTTTTTCTCCTGCATGTCATTGCTGAAATTAGTGCTGAGCCTGGCTTCAGGCCGTTTGCTCATACTTCCTGTACGTGTGCTGTGAATGACTGACAGGGGAGGTTAACATAGCCAGCTGTCAGCTCTCACTAGTGCTAACTAGCTGCTAATCTCTGTCTCAGTCCCACAATGAAGACATTGATTCCTGCAGACCAACCACCACCCCATCTGCCACAATAGTCAATTAAACCTGGAAGGAGAGGGTGAGAGGGACTGAAACCTGAGAGGGGGACACGGAAGAGAAGGGAAATGAATTTGGAATGGGGGGGATTTTGAGATGTGTGAACTCATTTCTTTGGAAACATGTTAGTGTGTGTTCGTGTGTGCAATTGCATTCTTTTGTATCTGCATGTCACTCATGAATATGGCCTGTACTGTCCATCTGCCATAGCACATTATGGTTCTCAAGGGGATGTGCTGAGGGGCTTTGACACTATTTGTAGTCCATGTCAAACAAAGAGACTAAGACATCACGTAAGACATTATTGTTACCGTCTGTCTGCACTAAAAGACAAGATGTGGTGCTGTAGCTTCATGCTAACTTCAAGTTATTTCATTTAAATACATATTGAGAGTTTTTTTATTAAAATGAAATATATATATATATATATATATATATATATATATATATATATATATATATATATATATAGACACTCTTCACTGATTTCTAAAGAAGCACAGTCGATCACCAGTAAATTTGTACTGATACAAATACATTTCAAACATATCAGCTTTTTCTACTCCTGAGATTTTGTTAGTGTAACATACACAGATAGATGTGTGTTTGGTATGCTTTCAAAAACAACTAAAAAAAATCATGAAACGGAGAACAGGCTCAGACTTCCCTGTTTTTTCTTTGAGAAAAATAAACACCTATATTAATAGGCACGCATCATGCAACGTTACCATGCCCAAGGCCTTGGCAACCCAGATGTCTGCTTGGCCACAGAGGTCTGTCTTGAGTTAATGGAAAGATATTTGGCTCCCTGTAATGGAGTTTTGTTTTTGTGTGATATAGAATAAGGTGGCGTCTGCCTTTTTATTTTTTTTTTGCATTATTAAGTAAAAATTTACTTTATTCAATTATTCAAATCAGTGAGCAAAAAGAGACATCATAGTCTGTGCCTCATTTCTGCAGTCTTTAAATCAAAGTTCTAAATTCTTAATTATTCTATTTGTTGTATTATATTTATATAAAGTAAACAGACAGTTAAAAAATACCTGCAATGCAAAATTGTTTGAATTGCATATACAGTATTAACAAACTGTATCACATCATATTTTAAAGTTCATGTGAAAAAAAATCCCTACAGATGGAGGAGTTTACAAAATTTCAGTTTAAAAATAACAAAACCACGAAAGTATATTCTGTGCTGACATTATACCTCGTTGACTCTGTTCAGAAAATTCCAGGACAATCTTTTTCATTTGGATCCTTGAGTGAAGGAGATTAGAAAGCCCCAGGTCGAACAGTCGGCTGAAGAATGGCCCGTTTGGCTTACAATAGAGCACAGTGTTTGTAAAGCAAATAGACAGCAACCCTACCTCTGAATGAAGGGAGCTAGAGCTGTCAGTCACTCTGTTGACATGCCCACTGAAAAATCAGCTTATTTAAAAAAAAATCAAACCAAAGCAGGGAATTTGCTGCAATGACCCGAGTACTTTTAAACCCATCTCTGACATTTATCAGGTTACTGATTTCCACATTTAAAATAACTGGGATAGTTTGAGTGTATTAGTCATATTACACTCCAGCCTACTGAACCCTTTTCTTCTTTTGCTAATGCAGCCTTCAGACTCACAGCATCCGTAAAGAACAGGCTTAGTAATAAGAGGCTACACAGTTTCCCTCGATTTATGCTTTCATCTGAGATTTAAAGTCTTTGTATCCCTTACTTCACCTAAAGTATTTAGTCCAGATTGGTTCCTTACATATGTTTAAGAATTCAAGTGACTGCAGAGAGCTGGCACAAAGCTCTTTCTCGAAGTGTAACACAGTCATGCATTCTGCCTTCATTAAGCAGGGCTCTAGTTACATGGACCAGTAGCCATCTGACAGTAATGTGATGCTAATACATTAAATCAGAAGTATATGATACCTAATTTAAATTTATTGAGGGTTGAAACTGAAAGTCATTTTTTTAAACCATGTCTGGGTTTCCTGTGAAAAATGTCTGTAACGACAATAAAAGGCACTCAAAGAAAAAAGGTCAACAGCAGACGTGTCTCAAAAGAACAAATGTAACTAGCTTTTAAAAAATATACTGCAGTCTAAATATTGGAGGGCACTGTGTACCCTTGCTCAATCCTCCCTTCAGTCATTGTACATGCGGGTTGCTATATCATGGACACGGAAGCTTCAGCGTTTAGCCAGCTCAGCATCAGTCTTAAAACATTTATGCTTTCTAACTTCTCTGAATTTTTTAAAACTTGACATCAATGGCATCAACATTTTGCTTGTTTTCTTAAGATATAAGCATAATGATTTCATTAATTAAACTGTGATTAAGAATGTGAAGATATTGCTGGTATTTATAGGTTGCAGAGGTAGATGCATATCTGTGGGAGATGAAAAAACAACTAGTGACTGAAAGAAAAAAGTTTTGAAAGAAGAAAATATATGGAGAAATCAAACAGCAGGACATGGTCAGGGAGCATATAGAGGGAAATACTGACAGAGTGACAGGTTGTGGAAAGTCTATAGACCCTACTGTCTCCGGTGTTTGTGTTTCTCTCTGTATGGGGTCCTGTCTTTCAAAATAAGACTGCTCAGTTAAAAGGGCCACCCTGGGGCCACCAGGTCCCCTCCACAGAAAGAGTTTGTGTGTGCCAAATCTGGAGAGTTTGAGGCTTGTTGTGTTTGAGTGTGGGCTGTTATTTCTTTTTTTCATTGTGTGTGTGTGTGTGTGTGTGTGTGTGTGTGAATACGAGAGAGGGAATTGGGTTTTATTGAGATGTTTTTTGTGTGCTGTGTGTGTGACAGTGTGTGTGTGTGCTCGTGGTTTTCAGTGCATCTGAAGAGGCTGATTACCCTATTCACCGGTGGAGACAGACAGGTCCTCATTCACTTAAAAAGTTCCTGTTTATTTCAGTTGAACTCTTGATTATCCTGCTTACTCTACAGAGTCTACTGAAGCTGCCAGCCTTAATGAAGCAATCATTTATTTATGCTTTGAACAAAGGCATGGCCTGGTGTAGTGCTTTGGCAGACTTTCCCATCAGCATTGCTTATCAAACCTTACAATGCCAACCGGAGCGAGATTAAAAGAAACTCAAATTCTGCTCTGTAGCCAACTGTAAATATAGTCGTCCTGGTTCCCACGACTATATGAGGCGAGACATGCTGCTTCTTTTCTATAACCCACTATCTCCCTTCTTATTCTACTGGGACAATATGCTGTTAAGTGCAACACTGACATGCTTAAGTGACTGCATGACTGCAGAAAGCCAACAGATGAGAAAAGAAATCCCTGAATCACTCCCTTCTTTTTCTGTGATTAATCATCAAAACTAGAACAATTTAAAAAAGAGAAACACACTAAAACATTTATGCTCCCTTTTTATATTCAACAAATAGTAATAAAACCAAAAGGATTTTTTTAATTTTAAGAAGAAACATCTATTTGATATGCATATTGTCATATTTCATATGTCATGTCATATTTCTACATGCAAACACAATGGACTGCACAACCTCACACTTTATTATTTCTACAAAGGTAATTGGTGCACAATTTCCAATTTACCACCAGTATTTCACAGTTCTGGACCACTTAGTACATCTATGGTGCTTAATTAGGCATTCATGTTAAACCTCTGTCGTCCTCCTGGCCTCATCCTGATATACTTTGTGTATGTGTTGGTGACTCATAATGGAGGATCATGTTTGTCCCTCTGCATTGTTTTAATATTTATTTTTTACTCACTTTGTTCTTCCAGGTTTTTGTGTCAAACTTGACTTGCTCTGTTACCTTCATGCATCTGTGATGGACCCTGCATAGTTCAACATGTAAATATAGGTTATCCATGTATTATGGTCTTAATCTAACCCATGACCAGCCTGGGATCTGCATGTGTGTGTGTGTGTGCGTCTGGTGAGAGATGTTTAACCCTCACTGTTAAGCCCAGCTTCACAGTAACATACACACAAACACTCACATCATTGATCCCCTTCTCACGCAAAGCCACTCAACACAAGGCAGCTTGAACATTTTCTGCAATCTGCAGGTCAGGACCAGCGTCGGCATTAAGAGCTCTAGGGCCACTAATTGTGCACTTATTGAGACTAATGCAACTCTCAAATCTCCCAAAATAGCTCACGCATAAAAGCATGCAATCACATGGATTTTTAAACTGTTTAAATACGCTCAGACATGATTCCTTTTCATTTTAGAACATTCTTTTTATGCTGTTACTGACTAACTCATCCTGCATGGTCTTGGTTTAAAAAAGTTTTTAGGTGCACAGCAATTCCTCCGTAGTTTGTTTAAATATAAAAATCTATGGTTAATAAATGATGTAACAGACTATACTGTATGTGCTAAACAGATGGATATGTACATGTGGCTCGGAGGGTGTTAAGACATGTGGGTGCCATCTGATCCAGCTCCTTTGTCACACACACACACACACACACACACACACACACACACACACACACACACACACACACACACACACACACACACACACACACACACACACACACACACACGCCCCGCCCCCCAATCTAAATTTCATATGACTCTCTCCTAAGCCTCTCAAGTTTCTTTTCACTCTCACTTTCACACTCTTTATGTGTCACTCTTTGTTCGAGCTTATTTGCTAGAGTGTTTGGATGATTTCACCCTTTTAAAGGAGTCCTACCAAAATGAAGTGTGTGTGTGTGTGTGTGTGTGTGTGTGTGTGTGTGTGTGTGTGTGTGTGTGTGTGTGTGTGTGTGTGTGTGTGTGTGTGTGTGTGTGTGTGTGTGTGTGTGTGTGTGTGTGTGTGTGTGTGTGTGTGTGTGTGTGTGTGTGTGTGTGTGTGTGTGTGTGTGTGTGTGTGTGTGTGTGTGTGTGAGCACACTCATATGCTTGGCTCTGTTATTCTGAATGAGACGTGTCCCTGCGAGAGCCTTCACATCACCTGTTGCCATGGTAGTTAAATAGGCAGAGAAGGAAGGGAAGGAATGGAGGGAGACAGACAGGCAGGGGAGGGGAGCGAAATTGGATGATGAGTGCATGTTCTGGACTAAACCAAAGAGAAGGAGCAGGAGGGGGGGAAGGGACCGATAACAAAAGGAAAAGTGAGGATGCAGTAGATTTACACTTGTCGCGAAGTCATCACTTGTGACCTTTTTTCTCTGAAGATAAGAATAAAGAAATTCTGCAACACCTGTATAATTTGCTGTTACTCGAAACATCATAGCTCAACAGAATTGATTTCATAAAGGCTTTCATGGTTCCAATTCTCTGTTGATAGTTTACATTAATACAGCTTGTAGTTCTTCCTGCAGGAAGTCCAGGCTCAGAATCCTCATCCTATAAGCTCTGTTTGGCTATTTATGACCCTGAGCGGGGGAACAACACCTGTTTAAAATGCTGAACAAAGCGTTTACCAACACAAAAACCCATGGATTCATTGGAAGCAAGTAAAGGTTTTTCTTCCCTCATGTGTAAGTCTGAGAATTGGGCCCTGCCCCAATATCTGCACTTCGGCCCTAAGGTTTTCCTCAAAGTGCACGTCTGTTCAAAGTGCACCTTCGGGGATAAGTGGGGCCAAAGCTGTTAGGAGCAGAATTGGAACAGTTCTGTACACATCACTTATAAAAGCTTCCTTCACTTATCCACAAAGCTCAATGCTGATGCCCGACTAACAAGTAAACTTTATTTGACATTTGGTTTGTACATGTCAATACAGCTAATGTGTGCCTATGATTATAGCTGTGATACAACGTGGTCTTTTTTTTTTTTTACTCTTTTCAAACCAGGATAATTGATCTAACCTTACACTTAAAAAGACATTTCTTCTCCATCATCTCTTCTCGGCTTCCCTGTCAGATCAACACAGGAACAACCGTTTTGCTTCCCCATTGGTCAGCTGTTCAACATGTCAAAACCACAGGGATTCTGGGTAGAAGCCTTAAGTGAAGTTAGGTGTGATGGGTGGACTTGCATGAGGGGTGAATTAAGGGTGCAAGGATTTATGATAATAATACTTTATTAATCCCACATGGGGAAATTCCGTTTACACTCTGTTTAATGGACATTAACACACACATAGGCCGAAATACACACTCATGATGCACAAACAGGATCCTAGGGGTTAATGGCATGCATTAATGGAGAGGTCTCAGAGTGAGGGGGCTGCAAACAGTGAGCGCTTCAGAGCAGTTTTTGGGGTTCGGTGACTTGCTCAAGGGTACCTCGGCAGTGCATAGGAAGTGATCTGACACCTCAACAGCTACCAAACCAATTTCTAGACTTGGTCCGTGCCAGGACTTGAACCGGCCTCCCTCCGGTTTCCAACCCAAATCCCCACATACTGAGCTACTGCCGCACCCTACAGTCTCACAAGCCCTTTCCAGGAAAGCACAATTAAGGGGGATAATGGGACAGGGTTGTTTAATATCTTTAACATACCTAAACATTGTGAAATGTAGTTTTTTTCCAGATTTAAATCTTGTGGAGAAACATGAAATTGTGAGAACAGTTTTGCCCTGTAAAACTAGAAAAACAGTTAAATTGTGGCTGTTAATGTGCTCAAGAAAACAAAATTGAAAGGAAGCTGCCTCCATTATAGACAAAATGTCAACAATGATGGAAAACGATAGAAAGCTGAAATTTTAAGATCCTTCTTGTTTTGAAAAGAAAATCTGGAGAAAAAAGAAGAATGCAAAACATACCATTTGAAAGTACTAATTATGCTCTGAAGAAAAGTGAATTAGTCAAATGTATGATGGATTATTAGAATATAGAGTGGATGAAAGGAAACTAGACCAAGAAGGTTGATGTTGTTGCCAAATAGTTTCTTTGTCAAACGTGAAATGACAGGTTAAAAAGGAGGGGAAGTCTATGAATGATGATGTCTGAAGAGAAAAATGGTGGAGGAGGAGGACAAGTGGTTGTCAGCATAATTGCCAGGAGTAAATGGGAGGCAAAGAAAATAAGAGATGAATACAGGAGAAAGAAGATAGGAGGAGAAGAGGAGGGGAAGTGAACGTGAAGGGGAATGCCATTAACGGCTTTGTCGGCTCCTCCTGACTGAGCAATGGATGGACACACGGATAAACGAACAAATGAATGAAAGAAGCAGAGAGTGTGAGAGCAGGGTGCCCTTTTTTTAACTGTCTTTTCAGAGATTAGGGAGGAGAGCATCTCGCTCTGTTCACTTCATCTTTTCATGGCCAACGCCTGTCTCTCTCTCTCTCTCTCGCTCTCGCTCTCTCTCTCTCGTAAAGAGAGCAGAGAAGGGGCATGTAGCCAGAGAGAGAGACGTTGTGTGTATTGTGCTTCTAATTTTTCTAACACATATAACATAGGTGCAATATGAAGGGAGGGAGGAGTAGGAAATGTTTCTGAGGCTTCATCTTTTCAGTTTGTAGAAAAGAGACAATGGTATGGTTAAAGAAAAAATAGAAAACAAGCTGGTGAAAGGAGAGGGGGATGGAAGGATCAGGTGATCAAGATGATTTTGATTAAAATGATGCACTTCGCTTTTACACTGTAGGGTTGGAAAGCGAAAGAGAGAGAGGGGGGGTGTAATTGTCTCTAATGTACAGCCTGAGCACGAGGAAGAAAATAGAGGCATTGCGAGGCTTTAAGGAGGACGACGCAAGCAAGAATATTATAGCTGATGCAGAGACACGGAGAGAAATGGAGGATAAAGATGCATAGTTATTGGGTTGGTAGTGTCACAGAGATCTTATATAGTGGTGTAGCTTCTGAAGTTAGAGCTGATGTGGTCTGACAGCATCTGTGCTGCAGGGCCCGACGGACTAATTTCAAAGTGAGACGGAGAGAGTGAGATAGTTCAAGAAGAAAGTAAGCGTGTGAGG
This sequence comes from Symphodus melops, assembly GCF_947650265.1. NCBI lineage: Eukaryota > Metazoa > Chordata > Actinopteri > Labriformes > Labridae > Symphodus > Symphodus melops. Next base: position 20,296,614 of record NC_136693.1, on the reverse strand, counting down.
CCGATGTGTCCAGATGGCGAGGTTGAGTAGAAGAAAGCATGATTTCTCATCTGTCTGAACGATGTGCAAGACATGGCCATCGCATCTGCTCATTCATTAACAGATCGACATTTTGGCCCTTTAATGTGCAGGATTGAGGAAAAGCAGGAATAAGATAAACCCACCGGCTTCTTAAAAGACTTAAAATGTTCCTGGATTTCAAATAGTTTTGCAGCACATCAGATGATCTGATTTCTATTAGAGTGGTTTTCTGCATAACGATTGAGTGCTGAACTCTAAAGAGTAGAGCTGAAACGATTCCTCGAATAACTCGAATAATTCGATTACAAAAATTCATCGAAGAATTTTCGCTGCCTCGAAGCTTCGTTAAGTTTTTTTTTTTTTTTTGCGTCATCAAAACTTTGGTATGAGTATAAAACACGTGTAATGTAGCTGCAGCTACCTGCTCCTCTCTCTGACACACAGCGCTAACGCGCACACACGCGAGCGCGGCGTGCCCCTTTTCATTTTTAGTCAGCACACAGTTGATCCGTGATCCATACGACCCAGTCCGGAACACGTGATCTGGTCAAACAGTCGGCTTTTCTCCGTTCACTCTCTCCGTGTTTGCAGCTAACATAACGATAGCAACGTCCTCTCACAGTCTCTGTCATAGACATACTGTATGTCTATGGTCTCTGTAGTCTGTGAGCGCGCTGAACGCACGCGCTGCAGGAGCAGACAGAGATACACTTTTAACAATATACAGGCTGATTATATGAAATGTCTGATGTCTTCAAAGCTAAATCAAGAGATAACTTGTTTGTGGAATAATAATTTAGCAAATATAAATTTAAAGTTTCTCAATTTCCTTATCTGACATAATGATTGATTCTGTGATTGATTCAACAGAACATAATGCTTTCTCTATTAAATGTACTGTAACAGATGTGTAGGCTACACAAAACACTATTTGCTATTTCAGCCATTAAAACGCGTTTGGCCTGTATTTTTCATCTACCTGCCGCCTTGACCAGTGACTCATAAAGTGAATTTGGGACCCTGTCAGTAATATGGTGAGCATCATCAGCAGCTGTAGAGCAGAGGTGGTTGGCTGTAACAAGCAGGCGTTTCCATGGTAACTGCAAAGAAGCAGGTTTGTAGGGACGACCCAAGACGAGTTAAACCTTAATTAAGCAAAAGTATGATTTATTAGATTACTCGATTAATCGACGGGATATTCGATAGAATACTCGATTACTAAAATATTCGGTAGCTGCAGCTCTACTAAAGAGCTCTTAACAGTCATAAAAACAACAGCTTGGGGTCAGTGAAAATCACTGGTAAGCCCTGTTAAAGCAAAAAGGAATCCAGGATCACATATCACACATTCGATATGTTCACTTTGTCGGACAACTTGGGAGAAAGTTGTTTTCCGTTTTAAGAAAGCCCGGGTGCCAGTTTAGTAACTGTTACTATGGAGGCTTTAACCCAGCAGCCTGTCACCTTGATCCGACCACAACACAAAGCATGTGACAGTTTCAGGAAGCCAGTGTGTGTATGTGTGTGTCCATCTCAGGTTCTCACACTCTAAACACTCTATCCGATCCATTTGACTCCCTAATCCACCGGGAAACTCTTTTCTCCATTCCACTTCAGTTTTTCTCCTCCTCCTCCACTCCTCCTTCTCCTCATACTCTTGGAAATGTATGAGTGTTTGCAGCATGCCACCACTCTTCTCTGCACCATAATGCATACAGTAGTACACTGATCTCAAATCTTGTCTTTTTATATGTTTCCTGATTGTTGTTGTTGTTGTAAATTGCGTACAAATTAAAGAAGAACTTGTGAATAATGAAGAGATCACATTTCATGATGAAAATGGTCATTTCTTCTTTTGTCTTTCTTCCCAAAATTGTAGCTTTTCCTGGAAGTTCTCGGTCTAAAAGGCTCATGAATGACAGCTTATAATGTGTAACAGTACTCCCACATCTATGGTGCGAGATGTTTCACATGAAAACTCCCTGTTGAATGTTGTCAGTGCTTCTGTGTTTTTATTTAAAATAGTATAAAAGATAAACTGTATTATCATTGCATTTCTTGACTGTTAAATATGTCTCTTTTTTTGATCTGTCATTCTCTTGGTTTTTTCTTTGTTGTTGTTTTACATGTGTGGTTTTCTCTCTCTCTTCTTCTCCATGGGTTTCTTTGGCGAGAGGGAGTGAAGTGAAAGAAACTTAATCCGTCTATTGAACAAGAGGTGGAGCCGTCGGGGGCTAGTTTTTTGTTTTTTTTCCTCTTTGTCAAAAAAAAACCTCACCCTGCTTTTCATTCCTCATCCAGTGCTGAATGCCTCTTTACAATTGCCTCTCTAAATCACACATTCAGATCAACCAATTATTTCACTTAGAATGTGAAGGTCATCCAACAGTTAATGTCGACCATGTTTTATTGGCTGTGGTTTAGACAGTCTTATATTTAAAACTGAAGGTCAAATGTTGTCCTTGATACCCTGTCAATCTCTCCTCTTATTGTTAATCATAATGAAATGTCTGTAAGTTTTCAATTAAAACCCAGCTGTTTGTTTATTTCAGTCTAAGAAATGACCCTGCCTTTATTTAGGACAGGCCTCAATATGAGACAGGCCTTTCATTATTTAGGAACCAAACTCTTGCATAGCAAATATGGTAAAGACCATATTTTTTGCAACAGAAAGAATATGTAACTGTACAAAATGAGGACATTGATAAACAAATCAAATCACAATTATGAATGTGTTCTTGTTTTGTCAGACAGCCTGCTGCACTGTGGGGGAGAGAGGGCGAGAGCCCTGTTCATATAATCACTAACGAGTCTACTTTAACTTATAGTATAGGCTAAATGTTTGATAAGAGATGGGAAAAGACTGTTTTCATCATTTCAACATGTATTTCCATCTGTAAAGCCAGCACAAGCAGCAGACTGCTCCATGTCCCTCCTGTCACGCACTGAGGTTTAAATGTCTTCATCCAGATCATCATGCAGGAGACTCTGAGACACACACACACACACACAAACACACACACACACACACACACACACACACACACACACACACGCACACACGCTCACACATCAATTTCCTGCTGATCTTTAATCTTCTTTCTCACACATACTGGCATTATTCCGTCTTCATTGACAGATGTGGAAGTTCATCTCATTGGTGGATAATTGAGACCTGCCTCTATTCGTAAAAACACGTCTATTTAACTGTATTTTGTATGCAGTGCTTGATATTGATTTATACCAGTGGGCTTGTATAAGTCTGGATCCATAATGTTTCTCACACTGCAGCTGAATCAACAGCGCTCATGCTGTAACGTGTGCAGTGTGCACTAATGAAGGATCCGTTTGTGAATGTTTAATTGTCTGATATTATATGTGCCAAATGACTGAGGTCAAGCCTCCTTTTATACCATTTTAAAGCTCTGTGGGGGAGCCATCAAGTTGGAGCATTGCATGATGGATGGTGTTTTGGTAACATTTGTATCCCCTTTTTATAAAGTACATTGATTGTCTGCTTTATGTTGTTAGAGCTGAGCTACTTATTTCATCCTGTACTTTTTAGTTTCAAATTGATCCAGCTGTTTTGACCAGACTTTTACAGAGTGGTGTACATTATGCAGCTTCCAGGACACAGATCTATTGTGTACCTTTTTGTCTGTAATGACTGGAAGGTAATTATCTGCTGTGTTATTAAGTGTATTTAGTCCACTACTCATCGATGGAAGGGAACAGGCAGAGAGAGAGATCAGTTGCTGAAAGGTGAAGCACTACATTTCCTCTCTTTTATCCACATACACCATCCCTCGATCACACAGAGACCGTCTCCACCCTCAGGCCAGATTTTTTTATTTACTTCTTCAGTCTCCATCACTGCTCTTCTATCACAACTTACTATAAAATGCCAGACAATTCCCAGTAGTCTTCCTCCATGGAAAGCTGATTGCCTCCTCCTCCCTCTCTTGTGGGGTGGCACAGTTAGACCACTTAATATCAATATTCTCTTTGTTGTGAGAGATGGGGGGCAATTGCCCTGACCGTAGGAATAATTGCGCACAGATATCTGCACACATGCATTGACTTGTTCACACAGACGTCTCACATAGTCATGCACTGATAACTGGGACAGACTTACACAGAATACAAGAACACTGACACAAATCCACACACGTAACCCAACATGCACAGGGGAAATGGGCAGAATGGGGACACACACACCCGCTGCAGAGTGACTGTAAGGACACATGAAGAAAGAGTTCATTCTGCTGCACAGGGCGACACACTCATGCAGAAAGCACCTACCACTCGGTTAAGTGTGGCCTTAGGCTTGTACCAGAAGTATGAGTGAGGAGGGCGGACAGACAGCTACAGAGGGATCATTTTTCAGAGTGATGAAGCCCAGTTCAGTTTTTGTTGAAGACAAGAGAAGACTGTTCGGTCCTAATTGATGTTAAAATCTCCGAACATTTATTGAATCTGCTCATTTTGCTCAAGCTCAGACTATACCATCACAAAGATGTAACGGAGATAATGGCACATGTAACTGACCTCAGTAATGAAATGGTCGACTCAAATGAATCTTTTGTTATTGAGACAGACATTCAGTGGCGAGATTGTGAGGTGCAACAGTTCAATCTAATGTTTTTCAATACAACAGGGCTGCCATGAAGTTTTGTGTTCATTGTCTGTTGTTTGTGTTTGAGTTTAATTTAGACCAGTGTTAAATTATCTATATCTAATTGACGTCAAATAATATATATACTTTGGTTGGACTTTTTTTTTAAAAATCTATATATATGTATGGGGTTTTGTCCTCAAATTAATTTCACTGTTTTGAATTTGTGCTATTAAGGAAATATGACCAAATTAAATCCCGACAGCACATTATGTCAGTTTGCATTTCATACTGATTTAGGTTGAAACATAAAAATATCAAGGCTTGCTTAGCAATATGTTAAGGCAATACTTCCTTTTTCATCTGCTGTTCAAATAGGATCCATCAGAATATTCAGGGACGGCCGTTGTACAGCTGGCTATTGATGCCTCTATTAAGAAAGCAGCAACACTTTCCCACCATTTCATCACACTGTTCATTACAGAAAGTGCTTGTGAGTCAGTTTCCAAACAGTCAAACACAATTATATATTAAGAACTCTGCAGTTCGATTGCAGGTCACAGTGAATATCAAACTGATGTGTATCAACTTCTCCTCTAATAAAACTGAAAACCATGAAATGCACTCAAAGATAAACCAATAACTAACCCCTCTTTTTCCATTGACAGCTGAATGTTTCATCAGAAAGAGAACGGTAGATTAAGACAAGTTCATAGCTCTCATTTATTTGCAATTCTGTCTGAACATAATGTTTAATTTATCTACTCAAAGATGAAGTTTTGTCCCCAATCAGTGCTCCTTTCCCCCCGTCTCTTTTCTGTCCCCTCAAAGCGAAGCTTGCGTGCAACACACCAGGAAAGCATGTGTTGTAAATAGTGTGAATTATTGAATGAACCAGAATGGTGTGTGTGTGTGTGTGTGTGTGTGTGTGTGTGTGTGTGTGTGTGTGTGTGTGTGTGTGTGTGTGTGTGTGTGTGTGTGTGTGTGTGTGTGTGTGTGTGTGTGTGTGTGTGTGTGTGTGTGTGTGTGTGTGTGTGTGTGTGTGTGTGTGTGTGTGTGTGTGTGTGTGTGTGTGTGTGTGTGTGTGTGTGTCGTGGGTGCGTGCATGCATGCTCACATGTGCTTCTGAGCAATTCTGAAAACTATGTCAGACAGCTCATGCACCGCTGCACCCATTTTCTTGTGGAACATCCCTCCACTGTGCACATCTAGAACACGGCAATTGAGAACGATCAAAACACACTTGCTATGACTGACTCTCCACACACACACAATCAGGGATGCATGAGTATGTGCCTGATTGCACTCATACAGTCTGTAAGCATACACTGTAGCTTTTGTCGAAAGCAGTCAATGAAAGTGCACTGTTATGTGTCGCATGTACACATATTTCATACACAGACACACACACACACACACACACACACGCACTGTATTGTGTTCCAAAACACGATGTGTATAGTTGTATTGCTTTAGTCTCCATTCAGTGCTTTGATGGTTCTGCTCTGATTTCTCTGTTGTCTCTTTGAAAGCCTTCAGTGAAAACTCAGCTTTAGTGCAGTCAGATAATATGAACCTTTAAATAGCTGAACAGATGCAGGTCACTTTGCACACACGATTTATCATAAACTGTACACAATGGACTTAATGTGTCTCGCAGTTGCTTATAAATGAGCACAGCGTTATATTGTGCCTATTGCACAAACCTTTTTTGGTCAGTGTATAAGATTCGAGTGTACTTGAAGTTCTGTAAGAAGACATAATTACTAAATGTAAGTCCTCTTAAGTGGGCTTTATGCATTTTCACACCTGGGATTATTTAATTTAATTTATTTGATATCAAAGAAAATCTGATTTATTTTGAAGGGAACACACATTTAGGAATTTCAGCACATGCAGAAGTAGTCATCAGCTCAACTTAACGAAACGGTCGACTCAAATGAATCCGTTGAAATGAACACAGAGAAGGAGGGTTTGCATTACTATTCACACTGCTTATCATTTGTTCTGTGTAGTGTCAGCCGAGAAGTCACTCACATTTCTCCTATCATTGTGGGGATTTGAACCATCAGCCTGAAGGTCCCACTGCTGACTCTTTAACCTTTACACAGCCATCAGAGAAAACAGATCTCTCATCTTCAGAGTGTGGACAGCCCTGCTGCTTGTTTGTTCAGTGGATTGACACATGGCTGCAGCTCAACCTTCAGAGGTCCGTCTTTGCTGTCCCTCTACTTCAAAGGGTTGTTTGGTAATCTGATTGCTACCATACATATTTCATGAGCTTGTAAATATTGATGGAATACTAAGTAGTATAAGTTGCAGTGGAGAAGTAAGGGCTCATTTGTCCATCCTCTCCCTCTGGCCTCTTTGATGGTTATTTCAGGGTAAACATGAGCCTCCTCATATGTGCCACTGGTAGCAGTTAACTTTTTCCTCGGCACAGCCTTTCCCCCCCCCCCACGCATGGCAGTAATAATATCAAACCTGTCAAACTGGTTCCCAGTAATAATTGTGATGTAACTTTGGAATCATAAAGTGTGAGTGTTTGCTTTGGGACCTTTGTTTGACTGTATCCTACATAAAACATCAATTTTAAACCTCCCCATTTCTCTGTCTCCTCGACAGCCTTTTCATCCCATGGTAAACCTGGTGTGCAGTGCCGACCTGAGGATGTTCCTGTGTGCCCTGTACGCCCCTGTGTGCACGCAGTATGGCCAGGTGTCCATGCCATGTCGATCCCTCTGCCAGCGAGCCATGGATGAGTGCAACAACCTCATGGAGATATTTGGTTTATCTTGGCCAGATGACATGGAGTGTAGCAGGTGTGTATTTGTATGAAATATTATATCAACCTAGTACTGGAGTGTTATTAAGGGCCATACTGGATTTTTGAAGTGCCAATTCACAGATTTCTAAAAGCCTACAAAGCCCATGTGTTTTTTATTTTTTTTGAGCTGCGATGAAAAAAATAACCTTTTTATCTGGATTGTGCAGATATGTGTGCACTGATATGACCACACAGAAGGACAAGAAATATAAATAGATTTATTCTAGAATACGTAACACTACCACAGAAAATGACCAAATTTACTCTAAGCACTCTTACGTCTAATGTACACTTAAAGAAGATTAGAAATCAACATACTGAAAAATATCTGTCATTGACCCGGGCTCTATGGTGCAGAAGAATCTGTTCCTATAAAGCAAGTAATACCCTTCTGTTTTCAATTTTGAATACTGTTTATTTGCCCAGGACTTAGTTTGAAATTCAGCATTCACCTCAAATCTGCTCTGTTCCTGTTCTTGCTGCTTCTTTCTGAACTCAAGCCACATTCAATTCCACACGAAGCCAAACTGACTGCAACACAAAGTATCTTGTCTCTGTCACCTTAGTTTTCTCTCCTGTACCTCAAACAGTACAGCCTTTCTTGTTTTTATCCTTCCCTCTCTAACTTCTTACACTGTTTTATTTCATCAGCATTGTGACTTCAGTTGCACTTTTTCACATATATGTTTCCGCATTCAGTTGCCTTTTTTCATTCTGTACACTACACAGAAACTTGTGCATTATAATACAACAGCAGTTCATCCATCATCATCCATCATGGAAGTTAAAATCCTCTGTTTGTTTTGAAGTTGTTATTCAGAGAAGCTCATAAAGATTTCCTCATGTTATTTAAGCGAGTAACTCAGCAAAATGGATCGAACACTAATGAACATACGACATTCCTTCCCCTTAAGGTTCCCAGATTGTGACGAGCCCTATCCCCGGCCAGAGGACTTGTTAACCAGCTCTGACACCACTGACCAGTCGTCCATGACTGTCCAGAGAGACTACGGGTTCTGGTGTCCCAGAGAGCTCAAAGTCGACCCAGACCTGGGTTACACATTTATGGGCAAGAGAGACTGCTCTGCCCCCTGCCCCTCCATGTTCTTCAACCGACAGGAGCTGAATTTCATGCGCTACTTCATAGGAGTTGTTTCCATCGTCTGTTTATCTGCCACACTCTTCACCTTCCTGACGTTTCTCATCGATGTTACCAGGTTTGAGTGAATGATTGGTTGTATGGCACCCTCTAAAAACCAACGGTCTGGGACGACTGATTTACATTCTTTCTTGTCTTTTTTCCTCACTTCATTAGGTTTCGTTACCCTGAACGGCCAATAATCTTCTACGCTGTGTGTTACGTCATGGTGTCGCTCATTTTCTTTCTTGGCTTCCTGTTGGAGGACAGGGTGGCTTGTAACGCAGTCAGTCCCACCCAGTTCAGAGCTTCGACCATTACACAGGGATCACACAACAAGGTGAGAGCTTTAGGTTATTCATCCATCCTATCAACAAAATAGCATCATCTCATAGTAATGTTTGTGTCTTCGTCAGAGATTTATCTTTTAAATTCTCTGGATAAAAGCAGTTAACTATTGTCACTGGTCCTGATTAATTTAATATGAACATTTAATTAGTGCATTCTTTTTTTCTTTTGGTGCTATACCTCATAAATGACAAAAAAGGCAAATAAAATTGACAATGACACATCAGACAGACAATAAAAGAAACCTAAAGAGTGTTAATTAAAGTGCATTTGTGAGTATAGATGTAGGTATGAGGGGCACATATGGTGGAGAGTATTTAAAATTAATGTTGAAAAGAAACTGACAGCTTGAATTTTGTGGGTTATGTTAATTATTATTAACACCAGGGTTCAATCAACACATGCACCAAACTCCTGAAAATGTCCCACATTTGCAGGTTGATTTCAACATGTGAATTTTTCAAACTGTCACGCAAACAGGAAATGTTTTTTTTTTTTCATCAAATAAGATCAAATATGTAGGTTCATTGGTGATAATCATTAAACTGCTGGTCCTATGTGCCCCGCCATCTTGGCTCATATCTTGCCTCCCTAGATGAAACCCTCCTGTCTGACATGGAGAACTTTAGGCTGTGAGGTTAACATGTGACAGAGTAACTCAAAACTAAATGGCCTCTCTCTTTTTTCACAGGTGTGCACCTTATTCTTCATGGTGCTGTATTTCTTCACCATGGCCGGCAGTGTGTGGTGGGTTATGCTGACCATCACTTGGTTTCTGGCTGCTGTGCCTAAATGGGGCAGCGAGGCCATCGAGAAGAAAGCCCTCCTCTTCCATGCTGTTGCCTGGGGGCTTCCAGGGGCCCTGACTGTCACCCTGTTGGCCCTGAACAAAATTGAAGGCGATGGGATCAGTGGAGTGTGTTTCATCGGGCTGTATGACATCGACGCCCTGAGGTGGTTTGTTCTGGCACCACTCTGCCTCAACGTTGCAGTGAGTACAGTCAGGAGATAAATGAGTGGGTGGGCGGATGAAAGAGTTGATGATTAGGATGGATGGATCTGCGATGGGTGGGTGGATGAAATGATACAAAAGGCTGATAAATGGATTGGTTGATGGTGGACAGTCTTTTGGCCGGTGTGTGTGTGTCAGTCATCCAGCACTTTGTAGATAATCCTTTATATTAACTTTGTCACTGAGTGTCACTTTTCATTTCTCTCTCTCTCTCTCTCTCTCTCTCTCTCTCTCTCTCTCTCTCTCTCTCTCTCTCTCTCTCTCTCTTCAGGTGGGTGTTTCTCTCCTATTAGTGGGCATTGTGGCTCTTAACCGTGTACGCATGGAGATCCCTCTAGAGAAGGAGAACCAGACCAAACTCGTCAAGTTTATGATCCGAATGGGGGTATTCTCAGTGCTCTACCTAGTCCCCTTGTTGACTGTGATCGGGTGCTACCTGTACGAACACACCTACAGGAGCATCTGGGAGACAACGTGGATGGAGGAGAACTGCAGGCGTTATCACATCCCGTGTCCATATAAGGTAGGAAGAGAGGGATGAGGTGTGTGTGTGAGACAGTGGCCCTATGCTCACAAGATGAAGTGTGTGTTCATGGTTGATAGGGATTTATTTCACTTATGGAGATAATTATTTGGGGGAAAGGTGGCGGGAGACCGTCCAAGACCTAAGATCAGAAAAATCCCCATCAGATTCAGGTTTCAGGTTTGTCAACAGTTAAACGGTTAAAAAAAAACCTGTGGTTGGTCATTTTCTAATTTCCACTTATATTATAAAAGTTAAATATTCCCATTGAGTAGCTCTTCAAAACAATTTTTCTACCGTCTGTCGGGAACAGATGGCCTCTCAAAATCTGTGTGTGATCTCAGCTGGACATTGAAAACAAACACTCTCGACAGGATATTCAGAAGCATTGTATCACAGCTCATGCTGGAGCATTCAGACTCCCCCTGATCTCTTTCTGTGTCTCACTCACACACTGTGTGTTACCACCCTGCCAAAGATAGCTAGTGTGAAGTGTTCAGCTTCCCTCAGTGCCTTTATCTCCTCATTAAGTCACCGGGATGTCTAGTATGTCAATGCGAGAGGAAAGTTTTGCTGTATTTGTGTGAATGGTAAATACATGACGAACACTGAAGGCGCAAAACACACCTACAGAAGAATGGACTCGAGGGTAACTCGTCCTTTTACAAAGCGAGCCTTATTTCGGTTGTTTTGGGCATCATCCTGTTAGTTAGGACAACAAGAGAAGTCTTTGCTGAGTTCAGGAAAAATGTCATTGCAAACATGAAGTGTGTGTGTGTGTGTGTGTGTGTGTGTGTGTGTGTGTGTGTGTGTGTGTGTGTGTGTGTGTGTGTGTGTGTGTGTGTGTGTGTGTGTGTGTGTGTGTGTGTGTGTGTGTGTGTGTGTGTGTGTGTGTGTGTGTGTGTGTGTGTGTGTGTGTGTGTGTGTGTGTGTGTGTGTGTGTGTGTGTGTGTGTGAGAGACAAAGTTGGCTGTTTCTTATGTGTGGTCGAGTGAGTATGCATTTGTGGAGGAGGGAGCTAAGAGCAGTATGCATCATTAGCTCAGCTAATGCAGCTCTCTACAAAGCTCCCAGCTCTGTGTCTTTCTCTCTCTCTGCTGGTTCTCACACACTTGCTCAGTCATGCTCGGCTGCGTGTAGTGTTCTGTCCTGTTTTTCATACAGTCAAATACATAATATTAACAAAATCCATGTTCATAGACACAAACGCACTCCTACGTCCACTCTATCGCCGTTTCATGAAAGGGTCAACTAATTTGTGACTGACAGACTGCATGGGAGGGATTGGAGGCAGGTGCAAGTGCTTATGTTTCCTGTTAGTGTATGTCAGCCTATAGATGTGTGTGGAGAGAACTCATGAGGAGAAACCCCCTTTACAACCTGTTGTAGCTCTGGAATTTCATTATTACAAGGTGTTATTTGATCTTGACCCTGGGGGGGGTTGTGTGTGGGGTACAATTGCCATATTTTAGGATATTTGAAGGTTCTGTAGGCATTGTTCAAGTAACTTACGTTTTGGTGTGTGCGTCTGTGTGCATGTCTGTGCATGTGTGTGTGTTTGTGGGGCTTTTTGTTCGACTAAAGGCCTAAATTTGAGATGTTTAATCCCAGCCTGTGCCAGACGGAGATTCTTAGGGCCCCTCCTTCTTTCCAAAGCAAGGTGTCACAGGAGATAATGTTAGTGTTACATTTGAATTGGGTGAATCGCATCTTTATCAGAATATAATCTTAATTTTACCACAACTGTTTGGTGATTTTGGCATTCATTCTTTAAGCACCATTCCAGTATTTTAACACTTAATCATGTGCACCCTGAAGCCGCTTAAAGCTTTCAAAGGATAGTTACAAAAAGACGGGGCCTTTCATTGTGTATCTCTATAATACTGTTTCTACACTAATCTGAAACAGGCTGTTTGCTAATTCACGCCACATTTCACATGTACAGAACACAAGTATCTGAATCTACTCTCTGTTGATGTTTAAACACATAATCAGCGAGTTTAGAATATTTTGAGGATTGTTGTAAAAGCAATGTATGTAAAACAAATAGACTTCCTCTAAATGAAAAACCCTCCAAGCCTCTTCAGCTGCTATAAAGCATGCCCTCTGGTGGAGGTTATTTATCCTGCATCACAGATGAGGACAAGCTGAGGAGAAAGCAGTTGCGGGAACTGAAGTTCAGCTGCTGGGGCAGCTGTTTTTTTTGCAGATTGCTTCCCCTCTTCCATCATTTTAACTGCCTGACTCAACTAAAACCACTTGTCAGCTCGGGATCCTTTGCTTTAATTTAATGCAAAACTAGTTTAAGTGGCATGCTAAGTATTTCCTCATTCTTTACTGTCTTAACATTGCAGGAATAAATGTCCTGTACTTTTAAACTGCAATGTTGTTCTGATATTGAACATAAACTGTTTCTCATAGCCATGGTATAAATATTGTACATTTCCATTCTCTTCAGGTGGAGCAGACTAACCGGCCGAACATGGTTTTGTTCTTGATAAAATATCTGATGATGTTGGTAGTTGGGATCCCCTCCGTGTTCTGGGTGGGCAGCAAGAAGACCTGCTTTGAATGGGCTAGCTTCCTGCATGGACGCAGACGCAAAGAGTAAGAAAGAGGGATTATTTTTTCATCAATCTCTCCCTTGTAAAAAAAAAGGGAGCATTAAACCTCTGTCTTCTAATCCTCAGTGACAACATAGTAACCTTGTCCGCCTCCTGCCCTCCCCTCTTCTCTTCCCCTCTGTGTTCTTCATACCATGAATGTCTCCCTACCTCCATTCCCCTCCTTGTTCATCTGTCTCTAATTAATGTTTTTCTAACCCTTACCCTCTTTTTGATTTTCTAATACATTTTTATCTAATTTTCTTCTGCACTCCTGCTTTGCTGCTGTAACACTGTACATTTCTCATATTGTGAGATGAATAAAGGATTATCTTATCTGATCTTAATGCAGCAGTGGGGTGAATGAATCTCGTCAGGTGCTGCAGGAGCAGCCAGACTTCGCCCAGTCTCTGCTGCGTGAGCCAAACACCCCAATAATAAGGAAGTCTCGTGGAACATCCACTCAGGTAGGATTGCAAACAGCAATGATAGAAGAGAACCTAAACAAACACAGAATAGACGTGAGCAGTAGTTATAGAAACCTGACTGGAGGAGATCCTGTAGAGCATCAAAGCAATGTTATCACGCCGTCTTGTTGAAAACTTGACTTGGGTTTTGAACAGACTGTTAAAGGCCATCTCATGTCTTAGTGTTTGTTACATCCATCTGACCTCTGATCCTTCTGTAGGGCACATCTACCCACGCCTCTTCAACCCACTTAGCCGTCCTGGACGATTTGGATGAACCCATCAGAACTCACCATGGCCACACTGCTTCCACCAAGAGTAAGGCCGGCAGCGTCCACAGCAAGGCCAGCTACCACGGTAGCTTACGGCGCACACGTGACGACAGGTAGAGCAAGAAATCCGTTTCTGTTTGTCGAACGGTGTGAATTACAAAAAGTGGCGTCTGTTTTCTTTTGTCCTTCCTGTGTGCCTAATGTCTATTCCTCTCTCTCAGGAGTGATACTCTGGTTCACAGAGGTACTCAGGAGCGCAGTTACCATGGCAGCATGCCACGTCTGGACCACCCACTCTCCAGCCACAGCAGCCTTCATCAGTTAGGTAGCCACTCGAGGCACGGCAGCCAGCGAGACGTATCTGAGCCCCCACAGACCCTCATCACCCACGGAACAACTGCAAGTGAGAGCCCAGTGGGAGAGCATGAAGGCACCAGCGCCTGAGAGGACTCTCAATCTCTACAGTAAACTGACATAAGGATGCAAAGATTTCCCCTCAGCAGACACACGCACATCTGTTTAGTTGTGAATGTTTTCCTCTATCCAGATGTAGAATACCAGTGATTTCTGCAGAGGGCATTTTTAGGTAAACGTTCCTTGGGGATCATTTGTTAGCACTGTGGCTAAAGGCTAACACAGCTCCGTCAGCATTGTAGATTGGACTTTGACGAATGCAGTTCAGATTGTTTACCTAGTTTTTGTTTATTTGTTTACCTTAAGTCCTGAGTGCTTGACTCAAACCAGCTGACGAAAGGCATCTTCAGGGATCATCTGCGTAGTGCCCAGGTAAACCAGAGCTAGCACTGGATGCGAGACAATGGGACGTGGACAGGAGAAGTCTCCATGCTGTAAAAAGATCATCATCTCAACTGTTTCCTTCAGGCGTAGCTTGTTTGATTCATTCGATTCTGGATTTGTAGGTCTCATGGTGGAACTATTTCCAGGATGTGTCACCACCTTGCAGGGCCTGTATGAATGCATATTATTCAATAAGTGAACACTGCCGAGTATTGCTTTATAACAATCTTACATCTTCTGCTCTGTTGGACATATGTGGAAATGTTCTGCCTCAGTTTTGACTGAAATATTCAATCTTTCTTCTGTATTGGCGCTCTTAATGAAATCTTTTTTGTCTTTGTGTGGCTTCAGCGCTCCACAAATATGAACTTAATGTGAAATCGTGGACCTCTCTGTGATTTAGTGAAATATTTTTATACTGTGAAAATTGTCTGCTTACTGCTGAAAGCTTCATGTTGTGAGTATTTTTCAACTAGAGGAGGGGACACATTTTGGGTTTAAAACTCCATTTGTCTTCTCCCGTGGTGAGCTGATGAAGAGAAAGATAAAATGTGTGTCGTCTCGAATGTAAAAGGGGGTTGTCAGAGATGGAGATATAATAAAGACATGGTTAGGATAATTGAGCTGGGATAATATTTGTGTTTGAACCTTCAGTGGACACACACTCATCTTAGCTCGGCCTCCCTGAACTGTTTGAGCACTGACTATAGAGGCATTCGCTTGGAAAAGGCAGCTTTAGAAACCCTCAAGACTCCGCCAATCAATCTGTCATATTTTAAAAAAGTTGAAAAGAACTGATGGTGTTCTGTGTTGTTCTAAACTGACAGTGAAAACGGACAATTGTAAATTTATAACCTGAGTATTGTTACACATTCAGGTACAGCATTCAGTCCACATGGCTGCTTATACTGCAAACATCAATGGTACTTCTATGCTAATGTCTTTTACAGACAGAAATGGCGTCTTTGACAAAACTGTTTTTATTTTGTAATTTTCACCTCTGTACTTGATATTATCCTTAACTGCTTCTGTACAGGCTCTGTGCTCATGTGTGTTTGTTCAGTTAAGACGTGGAGCTCAGATTTAACAAACTGGTGCAGATATTGACAGTGAAACTCTTGAAACAATAATGTGTACTAATTGTGCACTGCTTCATTTTTATTGGACATGTCACACTTACCTTAATGTTAGAGAGTGTGTATTGTAGTTTTTTATAGTTTGTCCCTTAAGACCCAAATTAACCTACCTCACCTTACCCTGGGCCTTCTGTAAACACACATTCTCAGATATCTGCAGCTTGTGTTCTGTCCGTCCCACAGTTTTCTTTAGGTTCTTCAGTCCACCTCGTCAGATCACACGGACCCATTTTGTATCATCTTGTCTCTAAATTTTCTCTGCTGTACATAGGCTCTCTCTCCCCTCTGATGACTAAGCTGCCTCACATTTGCCTTCTGCTTCTCCTCCTGTGAACGAGCCCACGCTGATCTTTTTTTGGACCTACAGCAACTGTCTGTACTCTGTTAAACTTGTGATTGCTTAAAAACGTTAACTGTTGTGCTTTTACCTCTGAACTGGACACCTCAGAGAGAGAGAGAGGTCGACTGCCACTGAACTTGACACACTGGAAATCTGTCCTCTTTAGCTCTTAAATATCACGGTTACATTTTCATACTGTGGAGGGAAAAGATGAGACTGTTGGTGATGTTTCTAAAGCATAATAATAATATGAATACTGAAACTTGAGTTGTATTGTATGCCTTTTAATTTATTTGCCGTTGGGACTGTAAAGATTTCTTTTACATGCAGTCTAATAAACTTTTTATAAACTTCAGTCCTTGTGTAATTTATTTTATATAACATTCATGTATTCATCTGAATTAATCTTACTTGTCACTGTGGCTGTGTATGTTCAGTGTGTTTTACACAGAGATTAATGTCTTATAACAACCAATGACACGTGACGTCTTGATCACTGTGCATCACAAGTGATTGGTCTTAGCCTACCCTGCGTCAAAGAAAACAGGCGAATGAGGAGTTTGCTTTGAAAGTTCTACTTTGAATGGTGAGTGATTTGTTGATCAGAGCTTCAATATAATGTTTAAAAAAGCTGGGTGCTGTAAGTTGTTTCCTGAAGCTGTAATACACAAAAGGTAGTATCTCAAGATATCTAAGTGTTACATGTTATTGTCTTTACACCTACTCTGATTTAATAGTTTAACCTGAATCTCACTTAAATTACAAAACATGCTTTTAATGTACCTCTGCAGCTTTTCATGCATATTGAAAATATTTTTGGGGCGCTGCTGATTGAGAGCTTTGTTTGTACGCCTCATGTACAGAGGCTGTACGGCCCAGATTTGAATCTGACCAGTGGTTGCTTTCCAGCATGTCATTCACCACTCCCTCTTTCTCCAAAATGTCAGACTCTATCCACTGATCCATCTTTTCAATAATAGGAAAGAACCCCAAAATAAATCTCAAAAAAGAAAGACATTATTAAAGGATTGAAACATTTTCATTCAAAGCCAGTATGAGCAGGTTATTGATGTGGCAGAGTTTTCTTGGATAAATTAAAATAAGCTAAAAAGCTAATTAATTAAGCTGGTATCTACAAACTACACACTTCAAACTAGAAATCTCTGTAATGTCTTAAAGTATGAGCAGGGATTTTTTTTCTTCCTCATACTTCTATAAACTGTCACTCAGTCACGACCAGATTCCTGATCGTTCTCGTTTCCGGCGGACGATTGCAGCCACATCCTGTTTGAGAGTGGAAACGCTCTGCTCCAGTTGTTCAGAGAAGTTCCTCAGCAGCCGACCGTGCTCGTCCACAAACAACCTGAGCCCCAGAAGGTCAGACTCTTCCTACATGTACACACACACAATTAGTCATCATCATTGTGAAAACGTCCTAACAGTTAACAGAGTTACATGTACTACAGCAACTATGCACACACTGAGGAATACCAGAGCCCAATTTGAAAGATACAAATATTATGCTGACCACCAAAAACTTAAAAAACTCGCCAACACTTTAGACTGAGAGGAAGTTTTAGTTGCATATTCCATGTTCTAAAATTAAATAGCTATTGACTCTTTTACCGATATTCAACCAAAAGAATATTTATCACTACAAACAGCATGTCCATCACTATAGCTCTGATTCTGATTGGTCCCTAATCCTATACTGTTTTTTTCTGTTTTAGATGGCTTTGCTGCGATTGAATTAACCTGAAACAACTGAGAGTGACATTTTATAAATATATTATTTGTCCCTGAAATGGCATTGAAATAATGATTTGACCGGTAATAAGCATTTCGACAACCCAAAGCCAATCTTTAAATTGTAAAATCTAAACTAATGTATGTGGTGAGTTCTTTTCATGTTATTGGTTAAACTTCCTGCCTCTGTGTACTGTGTCCATTAGCTCACTGTTAATTTGATCAAAAAGGCTTATTGCTGTAATTCTCACTAAGACTACTCTGCAGGCAGATGTGGATACGCACACTGGGTCTGTGTCTGCGCAGGCGCTGCAGCTGACCCCTCACTGACGTCATGTTGTGATAGAAAACTTTCAGAGCTCGAGCAAACTCTGCATCACAGCTGGGACGCACCGAGCGACCACGCACATTATCCCCACCTGACACACACACAGGGAGGAAGACAGGTACAGTTATTGATGAATGAAATATTGTTTTGTATGTACCAGCTGGTGAGTCGAAATCACTCTGAATACAAGTAAACTGAAGATGAAATGTATAAACATATTGATCTGTCAGGCATATGGGGGTGTTTTATGTGTGTTTCAGTTACCATTTCTGGCTGTGTTGAGTTGTTCTCTCAGACTTTCATTTTCTTTTCTTAGTGAAGCGTTGACACCCTTCAGTTCCTCCATGTCCTGCTGCAGAGCTCTCACTGAACAGCTCAGCTCTCCTGAGTCTTTAGGCTTCAACACACACGCCCGTTTAAATGAGCAGATCGTTTTGTCTAATAAAATCTACGCAAATATATATAGATGATATAGACATCATTCCAGGAAAAATAAAATAAAAATTCTTAATTCATGGAATACAATCTGCACATCGGACTCACTACTGTATCCGCCATGCCTCCCTCCTCGATGATGAAGATGCCCTCTGCAGTCATCCTCACTCCCTCCAGAGCTGATATCAACTCAGTACAACCCTCTGAAAGAATAATCAACAACAATCAGCAGCTTTTATGAGAATGAAATGTTTCTTACAAAGGTGAAAGAAAAGGTGAGTTAAAATCCAACTCTCACTCATCTCTACAATCTTAGAGGCATAAATACAAGCTAATATCTGTTCATCTGAGGCTTTTACAGTTAAATCCAGGCTTCTTCACAGACAAGACAAAATCTACTGTATCACAACCAACTATACAGTCCAACTTCTTCTTTGTGTTATATTGATATTAATGAGCGATTTCAGAGACTCCTCGTCTCCTCCTCACCTTGAAGGCCCCAGAGCTCCAGCACTACGGCACTGCTCTGCAGGTAGTCCAGCAGACGTTGGGAGGTGTGGAGAGAGGAGAAGTGGACTCTGTGGTCCAGCAGAGGGTTGACGTTGTGCCACACAGCTGGAGTATAGAGAGACTGGCTACAGTCAAATAACCTGAACCTGAGAAAAGTAATCTGTGTCATTTGCTTGGACACTCCTGAAAAAGAGATTTTTTTATTACAATGAGTTTAAATAAAAGTTAAATAAAATAAAAAATGTAGGCTTTATCTGTGTCCTCACTGCACTTTGAACACTCTCCAGAGCTTCTCAGACCCCAGTATGCCTTACCCAATCTGGACCCCCCTATTACGGGTCTCTCTGATCCAGCGAAGGCCACAGCATTGATCCAGGACCAGCTGGAAGTCAAGTCGTCGACCAAGCAACTCAGACGGATCGATTAGAATGTCATCCTCGCCTAGAGGACTAAAGACAAAGTGGATTTATTCCGTTATCAAACTGTGTGTGTGTGTGTGTGTGTGTGTGTGTGTGCACCCATGTCCTACAGTCCTGTGGAGGTGCAGGGAACCAGCTGTGCTTGTAGAATAGCCTCCTCTGTACCTTCTGAGCCCAGCACCTGCACACAGAGCATCGACCTTAATTGTGTTTACTTTGAGTCTCTTCACAGGATGAGGTCAGCCATAGACGCGTGTCTTTGTCTAAATTGCAATCAGTCTGTGTTAGCACCTCGAGCTGCTCCTCCAGAGGGATGCGAAAGGCCAAAGACTGAAGCCAGAGGTGAGCCGTCCCCAAGAGCAGAGGCTCCACAGGATCCCAGAAGGGGTCTTTATCTCTGGGCATGGCAGCAGTGGACAGCCTCTCTACCCTCTGACCGGAGGATACAGAGATGATGAGAAAAAACAGAGTTATGCTCCTCAATGTAATCGTTCCATCGATGAAGCTCGCTGGAGCTCACTGTGCAGACATAACACAGGTATATTTTACATGTAGTAAGTCTGACTGCCATTACGTAGGAACGCTAAATCAATACAAGGATTACAGACATATTTGCACATTCTAAATGCAACCTGTCAAGCTTTGTCTTTTTTCTGTCAGGAAAATTGATATTGATACGTTTGTAGTTATTTGTACTTGAGTCTTTGAATTACATTGCCTCCGCTCTCAGTCTGATGCTGCCGGTAAACTTCCTCCATCAGGAACTTGCGGTTCACAAACTTAGCCTTGGACCATATCCACACCTGGGGAGAGAGTTCAAGAACAGCATGGAAAAACAAAAATTCAACACCACAACTCAAACCTGAAATTGAAAGTTCATGAATTGTGAAACTATTGCATGTAAGAGAAAATAGACAATGATACAAAGAATATAGACCAACCTGTTTTCCTACCATCGCGGTGACTCTGACCACAATCTCTTTCTCCAGATCATGGCCTTTTGAGTCAGATAGGGCCAAATTTTTTATCTCCAACCCAAACTCCACCCCCTAAATGCAGGGTATATACCATAATGAACATGTGTTAATAAATACATTTATTAGTAAATGTATATGATTCATGTCATTGATTAGACACAGGACTACCTACAGTGATCACAAATTCACCACAAAAACACTGCATTTCCATAAGTTTTTATTGAAACGTTAAACAGACAGAATAAAAGAATATCTGAATTTGTGTTTGTGCATCACCTTGTTTAGCTCCTGACTCATCTGATTGGCCTCTGCCACCATGGGCATCAGTTTGATGTAGTCATAGAAGACGGCCAGCAGATTGGGGTCAGCCTGAATGGACCCGGCACTCGAATCACCTGAACTCACATACAGAAATAACTTCTAACAAGTCCTTCCAGGAATAACCTTCATCCCCATCCACCTGTCGATCATCCTACTCACCCAGGTGGATGCCCTCTGCAGCGGCCAGCTCTGACTGGAAGTAGTCGTAGTCATAGCGACTCCAGTCATCCCCGCCCCTCTCAGAGGGATAGCCAATAAACAGGTAGGTGCAGTTGGAACCGAGGATGAGACGGTCCTGCGGAAGCAGAAAAAAAGTGTTGTATGTGTGCTGTAAGAAATTTTTCATAACATGGTAATGTTTGTGTATGTGCTGAGGCGCACCAGATGTTGAAGTTCAGTTGTCTGGGTAACCACATAGCCATTTATGATGACTTTTGACCCTGCCAGCGGGGTGAGTGTTACCAGCCTCTGTTCGTTCCTGAACACAGCGTGACGCTCCTGGATGCTGACACACAAAAAACAAATATGCAGCATGTTGCAGCATGCACCAGTTTGAATGCTGCTTAATGCTCAAAAACAGCCCATTGAGGATAACATTAAGGTCATTTTTAAGTCATCATTTTTTTAAGAAGTAACCTCGCAATGGCTGTGTAATAATCTACTGATTGATGTGGCGAAAACTCACCCTAAACCCTTGATAGAGATTGATGTTGTGGAAGAGTCACATAGGCCGATGTCCCACTCACCTAGAATATAAACTACAATTAGTTAAAGTGGTAATTAGCAGGGTAACTGCAATAAGAAGCTCATCTACCTACTTATGGACTTACCCTCCTGAATAAACAGCTTGACAACCCCTGACAGCTGAGCGTCCTCATTTATGTTGAGGATATAGGGATACATTTGCATCATCCTTCTCTCCTGACAAGGGGAAGATTGACAGATAAACGGTATGATTGAAGACAATACATAAATTGAAAATATCCACATGTGCAAGGATGCATTTATGCAATTAAATTGTACCATTTTGTTTTATTGAAGCTCATCTAAAACACAAAGTACTAACTAGAATAAGGGTAGCAACCTGTAAACATATGTAGCCATGCCACAAACATGCCCGTCTTTATTGTCTATTTGAATTTAAAATGGACCATAATTTACTAACAGATCTGGCTGCATTGAAAAAGACATAAGGAGGACATATTATCCCCCTTTTCTACTTTTTCAAACAGTATCCTGTGATCTGAAAGAAACATCTGTGCTGTTCTTCGGTCAAAATATATCATGAGTCGAGCACCGGAGGAGGTTTGTAACCCTGTATAACCCAGCTCTGTCAGAACGCTCTGTCTTGGTGTGTGTGTGTCTCTTTAAATAGAATGAAACCCCCCAGACATGCCTCCTTCGCTAGTAGTAATGAAAGTGCCATAAAGGTTTGCTTTAGGTTGGGGGTGGAGATACCAGAGGAGGGGTGTTGTTTTTTTTTTTTCACCAAAATCCCACCGTGACATCACTGGGAGAGCAAATTTGAAACTGAACATATTTCTTTGTGTTGTAAGACTGATAAACGAAGGACTGAATGGGCTTATTTCACATTTTTGTGGGTTGGTAGACACTCAAATTACCCAAATATACTGTATGTTCAAAAACACTTTAAAAGAAAGATGTTCGAAATATTTCCCCTTTAAAACTATCAACTGAGACCATAAATGTAATACGAAAATGTTTATGAGGGTCATTCATGTTCAAGGAAGAACCGTTATTTCATATTCTGCTTCCATACATATAGGTATAATCTGAATTTTGCAACCTGTGGAGCAGCCACCAGCTGGCCAATGAAAGAATCTGAGTTTGAGCCACTTCTGACAATCTGTGATCTGAAACTGTTTCGATAAGCATGTGTGGGTTTGTGTGTGTGGGTGTTTGTGTGCGTACAACTGTGTACCTGTGTAATGTTAGCATACTGTTGCTCCCAGTCCTTTAGCGCCTCCTGTAGATGTTGTTCCCACAGAGTCTGAATGGCTTTGATCTGGAGTTCATTGTGAGTCAGCAGCTGACGGAGTTCCTCTGGACAAACACATTTTCAGTTCATGCGGTTGAATAAGTCCATGAGGGATGGGTGACGTCACCAAAATAAATTATTCAAACACACATTCATACACTAACCCCCCCCCCCCCCCCCCCAAACAAACAAGCAAACAAACAAACACACATACATGTTGACCTCACTGGACCTCATCTGCTGAATTCTGGGAATTCTGTTATTCTCTTGACCTGAGGACTCTTACTGGTCTCATCGTTGGCTCTACGTCCCTCCTGACCCAGCCGGCTCAGGCGCTGCAGCAGCCGAGCATTCTCTGCCTTTAGCTCTTTAACCAGACGCTCTGTGGGGCTCTCGTTCACCACAGCTCGGTTCTGGATACGTTTTGCCCTGAAGTGGGTTGGGAATAAGTTACAGAACAAGATATGCGTTGCAGAGAAGGGGAAATTACTTACCGGCCATGTAGACAGAAGAGACAGAGGAGTAGGATTTTTATGACATTATTTTTTGATAACCAGCTGAAATCAGTTTTTACTGCATGATCAATTTGTTGTACCTCTCAGCATAACGTAGGGTAGAGAGGGACTCCTCATAGCAGATGTCAGCAGGACTCAGCGTTGCGATCTTTAATTAAATTAGAAAAAAAAATCACTGAACAGTGTTTACAAGACCACTTTGACAGCAGACAACTCATTGATGAAAAAATGCAACACTCCTGCATGTCAGCACTACTGTCTGTTACCATGACAGTGCGACTGTTTCCTCCCAGTGCAGACTGCAGCAGCTTGGTGAGGACTGAGTCTCTGTACGGTATGTGGATCACCTTCCTGCCCACGGCCACATCAGCCAGGGCACTGGAGGAGGAGACAGTACGTGGTCAAGTTAACAAAGCAAACTCAATAAAACAAAAAGAAGAAATTCAGGCTCACCTGATGACGTTTCCAAGTGTGGTGAGGCTCAGGTTGATGGCTGTGCCCTCTTTAAGTCTATCAGCCTCTGACCCTGATGACCTCTGACGCTCACTTCCGGCCAGGTCCACCAGGTTAATGTTGGACTGCTTTGTGATGCTCTCTTTGGAAAAGATCTGACAAAAAGTCACACTTAAATCAATTATAAATGGTGCAAAAGATATAACTCTTGTATATGGATTATAGTAAAATAGTGTTACTTAGAACTACAGGTATAGTAAGACAGACAAATGTAATCTTGTGAAACATGTTTGCAGTGTTGTTGGACTTCAGTTAGCATAGCTTACCTGTTTGAGTTGGAGGATAATGAGCATGTGTGATCGACTGCTGTTTGCATTCATGTGAGTGGCAGCGGTGGTCCGGGTTCTTGTCCCCTGCTCCATCAGCTGCTCCACCTACATTTAAAAAACACATTTAAAGTGACTACTGAAGTATAGCTTTCATCACTTTTAGTTCTTGTTTCTGAACATACTGGCTCCTGTAGTTCTCTGATGTTTCCTTCTCTGAGGTGTCGTGGTAATATGATATAGTTTGTCCCTGGTCCTTTCCAGGACAGATGTATACCTTTGAGATCTGGAGGTCAAAGTCTGTCTGTGCCAAAGCAATATATCAGGTCTCTGTCTCCTGTTAGGTCACAGCTGTCTTCATAATATTTTACCGGCTCTGTCTCGCAAGGAATCAAAGTCTTAAAGACAAAAAGGATGAACTTCAATCTACATTCTTCACTAAACAAACGTCTCCACCCTGATATGCACTCGTCTGGCCTGAGGACATGGGATGTGACTTATGGTGGTTAAGGATAATATAGATCCTCGTTTGTAATTCAATATTTAGCTCTGTAAGATTCTCCATAACCCCAAAAAAACAAAGTTGATCATGCATTTGCTTGATGAGACCAGGTGTGCTACAGTAACTCCTCAAGCCACAGTTAAACCAAACTGCTTGATAGTAAGAAATTCCATTGTTTTGTTTTTTCTTTATTTAAAACTCTGGTTTTTTGTTTTGTCATATTATGACTTTCTCTTTCATACCATGTGTTTTATAACTTTGCTGTATTTGATGTAAAGTTAACACTTTTATTATTTTAGAAATTAAGTCATTATTAGAAGAATAAGATTAATAACTGAGTACTACACATGTATAGGGGAGCATCAGAAAAGAGATCAACCACATTGACATATTGTTAAAGTTCATCATTACTGCTTTAAGTCAAATGAAACAAACACACTCAATCCTGAAGAGACTTCTGAAGGTTCAGCAGACTTAGCTTTTATAGTTGAATACTGACAAACATTATCTATACAATCATCTCCTACCTGTGGTGCACTATCACATGGGACTGTTCGCAGACCCTCCACGTAGAAACCTCTCTGCTGCTCCTCTCTGACTCTGAGTCCCCCCGGGCTACGAGACCCCCGAGACAGCAGGTCCACTACCTGGACAGAGAGAGGGAAGAAACGATGAGAAGCTGGTTATCTTCCAAAGAAATAACCTTTTCATGACATAGAAAAGGAGAGATGCAAATGATTTCTGTTACCTGCTCATTATAGATTTCCAACATACTGAAAAAGACCTGTGTAGACACAAAATAAATTAAACTTTAAGACTGGTTTAAAAACATACAACAGTATGTGCAGGTTAATGAAGGTCTCTTTTTACCTGACACTGTCGTGAGTCCTGGTTCTCTCTGATGGCCTGAAACAGTCGCTCACACAGTTTAGGCACTAGGCCTTTGTTCGGCCCGTAGCCCATCATGGAGTAACTCTTCCCTGAACCGGTCTGCCCGTAGGCTAGCAGAGTGGCATTGTATCCCTGCAAACAACAGATTTACACTGAACAGCTGTTTGAGCTAAGAAACACATCTAAACATAGTTGTTTCAGACGAGGCTTTGTGATATAACAATGAAACTTCAGTTCATATTATGACGATTTTTACCTGCAGTGCATTCTCCAGGATTCCCTCTCCTAAGTCCTGAAACACACTGTCCTGTAGGTAGAAGATATTCTGTGAGCTGCAAATCCATAACTGAGTGCTGACTTGGTCAAGCTCTCCCCCACTTAAAAATCTAGATCTCTGCTGTCTGATAATTATAATTTCTTATAGGGCCTAGATTGTTTTACTCTGGCGCTGCACATTCTGCTGATTGTAAACCTGTTCTAGCAGCAGACATCAGACCTGACCTGGTCTGCATATCGTCCTCCGGGCTCTTCGGGCACACAGAGGCCGCTGAGGTCACGAGTGAAGCCACTGTGGGACCAGTAAGCGTAGTCGAAACAAAAAGAGCGGCGGCTCTGAGGGTCCCGCGGGTCCTCAATGGTGATGGAGCTGGACACCATGGAAATAATACAGCTGCTGCCTGCATCTCTCTCCCTCTTCAGGGAGGAAGACAATGACAAGAGGCAAAACAAGACTGTGGTAAATGCTCAGATTTAAAATATATCCCAAGGAGAATGGGAGAACTGCAATAAAAGACTTTTTCTGAATGAACATTTGCTACCACTACTTGTTGATTTAACCAAGAGGAGGTCAAGTGTCAACTCTTAGTCAATGACCTGCCCTTATTAAGTCATTCAGAATAATTATTTGCTTGGTGTTTCATCATTGATTATTAGGAGCCAATTTGATAGTGAGATGCAAAAACTAAAAATGAGTGTGTACCTTAAATGTACACAAATGTGAACATTATATAATACAAACACTGAGACTATGTCGAATAACTCTTTCCTTGTTTTACTACTGAACAGGTTGGGTCCACCACTCTTTGTTTAGTTACTGTATGTCAGTGAATTGGAAACCAAATAATACATTACATAGATATACAAATACATTACAATAACAATATACAAATACACATCAGAAAACAGTAACAATAAGATATGGCAGTTTTAAAGGTGAAGCTGTACATTTTCTACACACTGACCTTGTTGAAGGGTCGAACCCTGACGGCCACTTTGACGCAGTCCTTGCTGTGCATGTCTTTAGCCCTCATGGTGCAGCAGGCAACAGATCTCTGCTCAGGATGCAAGCTCACTGAGTGATCAACACACACACACACACACACACACACACGCACACACACACACAGGACTGTGTTCAGTTACACACTGACATGATCAGGTTCAGACACTCTGCAGTCCATCTGTGAGGAATGCTACAAACAAGGTGATGGAAAAAAAAAGGGTTAAGCAACTTGTCTAAATCCAATTTAGACATTATACACTAAAAAAGTATTATTGTTTGAAATTAAAGTAAATTGAAATTTAACTAAAAGAATAACTACTGAGCAGATATTTGATCAGATCTCCTATCATATAATTTCATGTAAGAAGTGAAGATTGTAATGCTTATAACTGGTTTTTCCAACCAGCCTGATGTTGGAAGGGGAGCACTAAAGATAAGGTCAGTTTCACTTTCACCTTGTCAGCCACCATAAATTATAAAAGAGTCACGAGAAAAGAAAGGGAGTCAAATTATTATGGAACAGCTACGCTTTTAGAATCCTCTCATCTCGTCCTGGAATCAAACTCCCTCCTGAAAAGTTGACTTTTAAACGGAAAGCTCGTCTGATATTTGAGACAGGAAGAGATCAGAAGTAAATATTCACAAAGAAAGGAGTTAAGTTTCCATCGAAAGAAACAATTTTTGTTGAAAGAAATGTAAGAACAAAAGACTTAACTGTTCAAAAAGTTGTGTTCTTGACAGTCTCTGAATATTTCAGTAAGCTTCCCGAAGTTTCAATGAGACAGTTTTAGTAAGTTTGTGACATGTTTCCAAATAAAAGCTTCAGAAATAATTCGCTCAGTAACTCCATCCACCCACCGAGTGACCAAAGGAACATTTATAGCAGTTCATAAAATTGAGACGCTCACTCAGAAGTATTCAAGCTTTACCATATTTATCAAAGAGCAGTCATCAAAAATAAGACATTCTACATACATTCATCAGAAAATAGCCTTTTGTCAGATGGGATTTGCCATATTTTAATTAAACAAGCCTCTTAACATATCCCAAAGGAATTTACCAACTCAAAACATTGTGCAAGTTACGTTTTCATTCACACTATACATCTGTCCGGTGTACAAAAATCAGAAGAGTACAAGTCTGTCTCAGTCACAGAACATCCCCCACTCACTGAACGTTTAAGACTATGGCATAGGCAGTCTGATAAGATGATCAAATGCAATCCAGACACTTCACACTTCAAAATGAACCTTATTCACTGATGATTTATTTATTAACTTTATTTGGAACATAGCAAAAGACTATTTACAAATCTATCAGTAGAAACCTCTGGTCTCCACTGGGTTGGTTGCCTTTCTTCTTAAATAGAAAAAAAACAGCAGGCCTTGAAATCTTAAAAGTAAACATCAGCAGAAAAAAAAAAAAATTAAAATATTAGAGAATGTAAATAAAACCTCTTCAGCTGAGGCAATTTCACTTCAGTCTCTCTGGTTTACTAACTCCACACTGATGCTGTCCCTCGTTTCACTCTATAGCAGAGACTTAATGGTAGCAGGAACATTATAAATGTCCAACACAAAATGGCCACAGATGCGAGATTATGCGAGTTTGTAACAGTGCTGTGTAAACTCCAAAAATATAGTCCACTCACATTGCTGTGCACAGCCATGTGTTTTGTCCCAAAATATATTTTCATGCCTACATGTTTTATTTCTTGCCCTACAGAGAAGTAAAGAAAGAAAGAAAACTGCAGCACTGCGAGGCATCTGAGGAGATATAACCGTTCGAGGAGTTTATGCATATACACTTTAATTTGACAGCTTCTGAAACAGTTTAAAATCTTCTGGCTGCTGACTGAGGTTCAAAGGTTTACTCCTCATTGACCTCCTCAGAGCTTCTTCCTCCGTGTGACGGGTTTGGTGAAAACGGTGTCCATTATGCGTTTGCGTCGAAGGTTCATGTTGGTGGCAGGGACCTCTCCCTCCTTTGTCCTCCTCTGTGCTCGCTGAGGTGGATCAGCCGGGCTCGGCAGAGGTGAGATCAGGTCCACCTGTGCTATGGGAGGCGGCTCAGGAACGGCTTTGGATCTGAAGGTGGAAATAAAATTTTAAAAAAACGGCAAGGGATGATTTTTCTTCAACACAAAAACATAAACAAACTAGAGTCCTAGTTATCATTAAGCTACATAGAAGTTATACTACTGGTAGTTAAAGCCCCCATGAGGGGTTTAAGGCCGGCAAAACAGACTGAAATGAGTACTGATTGACTGACCAACAAATGCATCCGAGAACACGGATATAAACATTGGCTGTTTTGAGTGTCAGATCAACTGATTGATAGCACACTGCACAAAGTCTCTTTGACATCTAGTTAGAGGTTAAGATTCTTCAAGGTTGGTTCATTTGACTGTTAAAAGAACTGTTTTTTTTTGTTGGTGAAAATCAGTACTATGGGATAAACCCCCTGTGAACTGAGAGGTAGTCCATGGGGGGGCGCCAAAATCAACACAAAACTAAAATTCCTCACATGAGGTTCAACCCTTGACAAATGATGACATTGAAATAGCTCGCCTAAAACATTTGACCTAAATCTTAAACTCCCATCTGTGTTGAATCCTTTGTATCAGTGCTGCTTCAGGAATGATTCATTCCTCACACAGAGCGACACCATCAGCCCCGACTCTCGCTCTACAGGGACGAGTCTGGGAGGTCACGCTCCGCTCAGTCACCCATCTGTGTTCATGTATTGTGTCTCCTGCATTGGTGTCATAGATATAAATACATAAACAGTTGTATAAAAAGGAAACAGGATCTTACTTGGCGGTTCTTCTGCCTGTTTTTCTCGTGCTAGCACCGGCTTCTTTTTTATCTTCCAGATTTTCTTCTGTGTCCTAAAAAAAGAAAAAAGAAGAAGAAGTAAATACATTTTGAAATTGACAAAGACTGGACCACCATCTGCTCGGTGTTTAGCCGGAAAGGAGCGCATGAATTACACGACTTAGGAAAACATTTAAACCTCATCGGGGGCTGAAGCACTTACATGAGGAGCATCAGAGGCTGCTTTCACGACTCTTCTCCTGCTGCGAGTGACCGGTACAGCAATCTCTTCACTCGGACCCGGGGACTCGGCTCTGCTGGCTGACACACAGACACAACGCAAACCATGAAATAAACGCACCTGTGATGAAAGTGATGGATGTGTGTGTTAACGGGTACGCTGCTCACCTCTAGTTCTTCTGCGAGAGGGCGAATAGATGAAGAAGGAACGCTCGTCTGGACAAGACTCTGCTTCTTCTTGTTCGGGGATCAGAGCGTCTTTACCGGGAGAAACGGATTGAATCTGCTCCACGGACGACTTCGTGCTCCTCTTGCTGGTTCTCACCATCTTTGAGACGACTCCTCCTCCTCCTGTAATTGTTACACAAACAGCTTACACTTCATCCCTGTCCATGTCCAAATAGCAAAACCTCCTTGATTCCTTTCTTTTCCAGATATATTTCCTTGTACGTACCTTCCTGTTTCTCCTCTTCATCCTGAAGTCTCTTGATGAGGGCGTCAGCGACAGGGGTTTCAGAGTCCACCTCAAGCGGCGAGTCCAATAGGGGAAGGTCTTCTTCAGGGTGATCCCAGAGTTTGCTTCTGGTTGGTCGGTGGGAGTTGGTGCGAGCAGCATGGCTGCTGAGTTCAGGCTGGTCGCTCTGAGGAAGTGACACAGGGACCAGTTTGACCTGTGATCGTTAAATATCGATGAATGATTTATGAACATGGGAGATGAGGGATGAAATGGCAATAATTCAAAATGATTGTATGGCAGTAAATGTGACTGTTTTCTATGAATTACACATGAAAAACTAATATGAATGAATGCACAGTTGAATCCTTACTTGTGGATAAACACTGAGAGATATCTGGTTGGACTGTCGAGTCCTGGAGTTGCGTTTAAAGACCTCGGCCTGCTCCTTCTCTTCTTCCAAAGCCTCTAGAGGCGTCTGCACCACCTCACTGCTGCTCATGGTCCTCCTGCTGGATCTCCTGGGAGTGTTTACCTCAGTGATCCTACGTTTGGCCGGTGTGAGAGTCTTAGAGCTCGCTCGTCGAGAAGCCTTTGCGTCGGGGACGTCATCCTCTTGTTCCTGCTCGTCTTTGATTTCCGGCCCCGTGGCTGCAGACTCCTCCTCGCTGCCGCTCTGGCTCCTTGTCGAAGCGGCTCTCTGGGAAAACCGCCGTCTGCCTGGGGACGAGGTCTTAGACGTCGACGCCGCAGCAGCGGTGTTGACAGTGGCCTCGCCCTCTTCCACTTCACCGTTAGAAGGCACCTGCTGAGCTTTGCGGGCACTTCTTCGAGGTGTGCTAGCTTGTCCGTTGATGTCTTTGTTCTGTTTGACTTTCCTCGGCGTACGACTGGGTGAGGAAGGGACCAGTTGGCTCGTTTCCACATCCTCTACTCTCCCGTCCTCCTGCGGCTCCTCTGGGAGAGGGGAGATGAACGTGACCATCCTGCCTCTGGTGGTTCTTCTTGTCGGGGTTGAAGGAGCATTCCTTTTCCTCAGAGAAGTTGGGGTTTCCGGCACAGACGGCTCTTCTGGCTGACTGTCGGAGCTCAAAACATCAATCTTTGTTGGCTTATCTGCTGCAACTTCTTTTTCTTTTCTCTGTCCCCCCCTGGTCATTTTTGCCGTTTCTTTCTCCGTCTTAAAATCGTCGAGAATTTGCTCTTCTTTCTCTTTAGAGATTTGGTCATCCTGCTGCGTCTCCTCCACAACAGTGACCGTCTCCACACAGGGGGAGATCTCAATGTCCATGACAACTGGGCCGTTTTCTTCCATTTTCTGCTCCTCAGCCAGGTTTGGTTTATCCTCCTCTCCGAGCTCTTCTTCAGCTGAATCGCTCTTTGTAACAGAGTTTTCTTCATCCATTAAAGTTTGAAGTTCTTCCTCAGCAGGTGTTGGTTTATTCTCCTCTATGGGCTCCTCTTCAGCTGAATCGCTCTTTGTAACAGAGTTTTCTTCATCCATTACAGCTGGAAGTTCTTCCTCAACAGGTGTTGGTTTATCATCGCCGTCGTCCTCTTCTTCTTTTATCTCCTCTTCAGCCGAATCGTTCTTAGTAGTAGGGTCATTTTCATCCATTACAGCTGAGAGTTCTTCCTCTGCAGGTGATAGTTTGTCCTCCTCCTCTTCATTCTTCTCCTCACTCATCTTGTCCTCAACTGATTCATTGTCTGCAACAGAGTCGTTGTTGTCCGTTACAGCGTTTTCCTCTGAAGGTGAGCCAGACTCTGAAACACCTTCCAGCTGCTGTTTTTCAGACAATGTTACCGACTCTTCTTTCGTTTCTTCTTCAACATGTTCTGCCTCGTGATTTTCAGAGATGATTTCACTCGGTAGCTCAGCCTGCTCAGACAGTTTTACAAACTCCGCTTCTGTCTGTCCTTTTTCCTCAATTCCAGCCAAGCTGTCCATCTCTGTCCTCTGGTCCTCTTCTGAGACCGGATCGTCAAGGCCCAAAAGAATATCCTCAGGCTTGGCGCGAAGTCCATCACAAGACTCGATTTTTGAAGACAGGAGGGGAGAGAGCTCAGAGGATGGAAGATCGCTTTCCATTGGTAGGGTGTCTGCGTCTTTGTCCCCATCCTCTTCCACGTCCAGCATCAGAGAGAAGCCGCCTTGGGTTTCGCACGTCAGGTCGCCCTGCATGGTCTGATGGAGCTCAGGAAGATCCAGCTGAGAACCGTCCACGAGACCGTCCTGCCCCTCCATCAGCTCCAGGGGGACCAGGAGAGTGGTGGAGGGTTTGAGCTCCATGTATGATGATCCTTGCTCTTCCTCATCTGCCAGCAGGCCTCCGTCATCTGCCCCGAGTCTCACATCATCCTTAAAATAAAAGGATTATATAAATCTGTAAAAGTCTTAAAATCTCATCAGCTCTGTGTGTGTGTGTGTGTGTGTGTGTGTGTGTGTGTGTGTGTGTGTGTTACCTTCATCTCAGCAGCAGGTGTGATCAGAGAGAACGTTGCAGCCTCCGGCTCTGACAGGAAGTGCGCGTGTTCCTCTTGTATGAAGATTGAACTGGGTTGCAGGGGAGGCAGCCTCCCGTTACCCTGAACCTCCTCAATGATCTCCACCTCACTACCAGAGTCCTCCTCCTCCTCCTCCTCCTCCTCTTCTTCTTCATCGTCCTCGGTTTGATCAGAATCCTCTTCAGCTTCTTCCTCAGACGCAGGGCTGGAAAGCTCTTCACTATCGTTTACGCTCACAACAGCTGGGAGATACGGAGGAAGAACAAGCAGGAAAAAAGGTGTGTGAGATAAAATAAGTTGAGCAGTTTGAGCTGCAGCGTTGACTCTGCTGTGGCTGTTGTAGTGTGTGTGAGCTCAATATAGCAATACATCATTTTCCTGACTCGTTTGATACAGTTTAGTTATCACATTTGGCGGGTGCCAAATATGGATATTTTATTTCAAAAACATAAGACTGGCTGCATCATTCATTCAACGTGCAAACACAAGGAAGAAATGATGCAGCCAGACTTATTGTGTGTGTGTGTGTGTGTGTGTGTGTGTGTGTGTGTGTGTGTGTGTGTGTGTGTGTGTGTGTGTGTGTGTGTGTGTGTGTGTGTGTGTGTGTGTGTGTGTGTGTGTCTTCCTCACAGTGGGAGTCTGTGCCTGTAGGCTCAGAGGACGTCACAGAGGTTGTAGATTTCTGGCTGGTTAAAATCGGTGGGGCTTCAGCAGCAGCCGGCTCCTCCACTTCCTCCTCACTGAGAGAAGAGACAAGGTTATTTTTAAACTGTGCAAACACGCAACAATAAACAGAGAAGACACGATAACTTTAATCCACATCCTGTATCTATAGTTTTATTCATGGATTAATACAAACAGACTTTGATCTAACTGGTAAAATGGACTGCTCTTACAGCACCTTTTGTCTTACCTCTTCTGACCACCAGGAGCGCTTTTACACTACCTGTCACATTCCCTCTATTCACCTTTACAGCCAAGGACACTATGTAAAGTGGCCATCAGTGTTAACCAATCCCGTTCATTTCAGACTTAAGTCTGAACAAAGAAACAAAAAACGAGGAGCGATTTGGCGCTCAGAGTGTCACTGAAGAACATCATAAATGTAGTGTGCAGGAGTTGGGGATCAAACTGACAACCAGATAACCCGCTCCACCACTGAGCCACAGTAGCTCATAATCGATATTTTCACGTCTCTTCTTGATGTAATATTCCTGTGGTTGCTTATTGGCCCGAATGATTCAATCAGAACACAAAATTATAATCTTTTAAATGTGGCTTTATGTTTTACTGAAAGTTGGGATAAATCCTTTTAGCCAGAAAACCTTCAGAGAATATGTCGTTGAGAAAAAAATAAAACATTTTTTTTTTTTGATCAAAAGAAAGCAGCACGTACTTGTTGAAGGATGTCAGAGTCTGTGATGCATCGTGGATTCCTGAGCGGCCGAGCAGAGAGGTGGAATCACCGTCAAACAGATGTCTCTGCACGAACTCTGTCAGATCTGCTGGCAAAACACAAACACAAGTGATCTCCATCTTTGACTTGGTAAAAACAAACAATCAGCAACAGCTCAGTGAGCCAAGACTGCAGCGAACGAGAAAAATGAAATATGTAAGTGTGTCACTCATACCTGTCGATGGCTCAGGATCTTCTTCAGGGTCACATGAGGGTCCAGGTGATGCTTCCTGCTCGATGATCTCCGTTAGTTCTGTGGCCTCTGATTGGACGTCCTGTCCTGTAGTGATTACCAGCTGATGCTGAAGGTCGGCTTCAGGGACAGGCTCTGGGCTCTCAGTTACCTTGTTAGAAACTAAACAAAGATCACGTGTGAGCATAGCATTAACTTCATTGTGGTGCTAATGCTGGTGTCTTATAATAAGTTGTGAATAAAAAAATCGGAGCGTTAATTACCTTGATTGTGACCGGTCGACTGCTCCTGGTCAAGAACTGCAGCCCCTTCTTGTCTGCTGTTTGACTCGAAATGCTGTTCGTCTTCATTTTCAGACAGAACTTCTTGATCAAGACCAATCTGCATCACCTCCTCAGCTGTTTCGTCTTCCGTGACT
Source organism: Symphodus melops (assembly GCF_947650265.1). Taxonomy (NCBI): domain Eukaryota; kingdom Metazoa; phylum Chordata; class Actinopteri; order Labriformes; family Labridae; genus Symphodus; species Symphodus melops. The sequence continues at coordinate 20,261,725 of NC_136693.1, read as the reverse complement.
GGGGGAGTGTCCTCTTTGTCGTCATCCTCAGTGTGATCTTCTGAGGTCAGGGGAGGGGTTTGCTCTGTGATTGGCGAGGGCATTTCCTGTTCTTCCTCTTCCCTCAGTCCTTTTCTGGTCAGTGTCACTACCACTTCGTCTTCCTCTGAAGCAGCATGCACCCCCTCTCCTTCCTGGACCACAGAGAGCGGCGCATCAAAGAACTCCAGGGTGGTGTCGGTTGAACGCAGAGATGCCTGGCTGGTGTCGAAGCTCAGGCTGAGGTGTGATGGTTTGGTTTCAGCAGCGACTTCGCTGAGGGAGGAAGGCTCGCTCTCGAAGCATCTCAACTCTGGAGAGGGAATACCCCCTTCTGGAGGCAAGAACTTCACATGAGGTTGTGCCTCTTCCTCGTCTCCATCCTCTTCCTCCTCCGTAGGCTGTGAGGACCAGATCTTACGGGAGGCCTTGGATAGCAACGAGCCTCTGGTCAACAAGCTAATCTCGCTGTCTGCTGCCATCTGGAGAGTTCAAAAGAGGATTGGAGACACGTTTTACAATCAAGACAAACTGACACTCGAGAAGTTTGCTGAAACACGTCAAGGCGGATATCGGTGAGAACAATGTCATCCACTTATATCAGCTGATGCTTTGCATATGGAACACAATTTGCAGTCTTATAACAGATCTTTAAACCCATCCTGCAAACAAAAAACCCAATTATCAAGCGTGAGCTAAACTTCTTGAAACGGGAGCTAGCGGTCGACAGATCGTCTATCTTACCCCGTTAGTCCATCGAATGCCCTTCTCTGGCTCAGGAGATTCAGCCTCTTCGATGAAGGTGATCCGGCTCTCTTTGCCGCGGGGTGGAGGCGTAAGGGAGCGTCCTGGAGAAGCAGAGGGGGTGGCAACGGGTGTGGGCCTCAGGCTGCTGCGCAGGATGGACTGTGGAGTGAAGGCTGAGAACACAGGACCGGAAGCAGCCAAGGCCCGAGCCCGCTAAGAAAAAGACATGAAAAAAATGTGATTAAAAATCTCCAGGACAGGTGATGAAGGATCAGTGAAATACTATACTACAATACTTGTGAGAATCCCACATATGACGGTTCACCTTGACGACCTGCGGCGTTTGCAGAAGACCAAGCTCAGGTGCCTTGCTGTTGCTCTTTGGAGAAATCCAGGAGCTGGGAGGTCTGGGGGGGCTGAGCAGAGGGCGGGGGGTCTGACTGGAGGGGTGAACCACCAAGTCCATGAGCCTGGGACACAGAATAGAAAATTCATGGATGGTTCTGATCTTCACTGTATGAACAGAACTCTGCTGTGCATGCATGTAGCTCTTTGTAATGTTTATATTTGCATAACTGCGTTCACATTAGCAACACGATCTACTACGATACAACGACTACAGAAAGAGTTACTGCTGATGTCTAATAAAACTAAGTGTATGTGGTGGCCTTGTTCTGAAGCTTAACACCATTTAGTAACATGCTTACAACACAAAGGATCAGACTGTTAGAATTACGGGGTCTGGTAATGCAGTGATTAAACTTGCAGGAGGCAGAATATTTAAATGATATAGTTCTTAGCCTCAGATTTCCTTTTGTATTCACACAAATGTCTGTGACTCATGACGGTACCTTGACTTTCGTTTGGCGGTCATAGTGATGGGGGTCCCCAGGAAGGGGTCAGGAAGGGCCGAGGAGGAGGACTTAGGGCTCTCAACATTAGCAGTCCTGAGGTTAAAGGTAAAACAACGTTATAGGCAAATCCATCCGAATAAACCTTGGGGTTCTATTTGGGTGACTTTTGTGCTCACCTCTTTGCTGGTGAGGATTGCGGTGTTTCTCCATTGCCTAACCACACTTCCTCGATCTTTGTCAGGAGATTGTTGATGAAGCCGGCCCTCGACATCACCTTCTCAGTGGCGGAGCGCTTGGTGATGGTTGATAGTGGCTGCGGCCGAGAAACTGGAGCCCAGTGTGAAAGAGTTACTATCCAAGAAGACTTTATGAGTAATGTGTAAAAGACAAAGAGTTGGTGGAGCACCTCTCCGTACCTTCTCTGTGGATGGCGTAGGAATGCTGGTAGGGCTTGGCTCTCTCCATCGCCAGTTTCCTCTGAACTCTGGGTAAAACTTTGCCGTACTGATCCAGTATAGAGTTCCTGGTGTTTGTTCGTTCTTTCAGCTTTGGGTCTCGCTCATTCTAAAAACAAAAGAAAGATGACATTTGATCAAGTGTCTACTCTCTATAAAATACAATGTTGTGTTTTTTTACTGTTTAGAGAAGACATTCATTTTTATGCTTAATGCATCACAGTTTTGTTTGGATATGTGGTGTTTCAACATGTAATTCTCTGAATGTGCCAAACATACCACAAGGTTCAGTTTGAGGCTGTGGTTGAGCTGCAGGGCAGGAATGTAGTTGGCCTGCTGGAGGTAGTGGACCATCAGCAGCTCTCGGTTCTGGAGACCTCCTGTCCCCTGGAGAAACTTCTCCAAACATTCCTGAAACACAGAATAGAGAAACATGGGTTTGTGCATTGAACTGCATTGTCTTTAAACTAACCGTGTGTTAACTTATAGCTGTCCTACCTGCTCAGCAAGGCCCAGGGGCAGTTTGAGCAGCTCTTTGATGAGGTCCAGCTCCTGGCAGCTCTCATACAGGAATCCCATCAGCTCGGCCATGTTGAGACGACTAGAGTGCTGCCGAAGTAAAGACCACGCCTCGATGAGACACCTGGAAGAAGGACACAAAAGTTTGCCGTCAGAAAAGGATTTTTTTCAATTACAAAACTCCAACACTGTTTTTAATGAGAGAAGTGCACAGATTTGATTTCCTCGTACCGGTTGTGTAGCAGGACAGACAGGCAGAGTTTGGCTTGTGCAGTGGAAGAAATTGGGGGTTTTGTGACTTGAAAATATCGGAGTGCCACCGAGTGTTGACCCTGGCACATGAGAGCTTGCAGGACCCGCTCGTGCTGCCACTTAAACTGACACTGAGAGGACGCTGGATGCAGGAGCAGCTCAAATGAACTCTGACAAAGACCAGGGAGAAAAAATAAATACTTTCAGAAGAGCTATGCACAGGAAAAAACAACAGTACATCTAACAAGTCAAAAGAAGTTGTAATAGCTGTAAGTGAAAGTCAGGAACAGATGAATCCATGTGTACCTGGTGGTCATGATGGTCCAGAAGCCAGAGGCCCTGTACGAGCTTGACCAGTCCAATGGGAATGGCAAAAGCTGTGGGGAAAAACTCCACTGACGCTCCCTCCTTATTAGGGAGGGATTGCATGACATCGAGCAGAAGGTAAATCACCTGAGCCAACAAGTCAAGGCACATATGTAGAGAATATTCAATTTAGTCCATCAATGAGAGATTTGGGGAGTTTTGATCAGATTTACAAACTACAACCTTTCTAAATGGAAACAAAGCATAGTTGATAAATTATAATACTCTAAACATAACACCAGGTATCATGGATTCACAGCTAAAGGATTACAAAAAGAAAAACTTTGTAAAACTTGCATATAACCGTTTATTCTAAAATAACGTATTCAAGAGAACAGGATGTAATCAAACACTAGCTGACGCACACACACAACTTTACATGGTAGCGTTATTGATCAAAGGATACAATCGCATGTTTGGCAGCTTCGTCAATATTTTCCAGTAAATAAATGTCCAACAAGGCCTGTGAATCAAAAGGTACAAGACAATTATTTTTCATAGAGCACAGAAGCCACAGGTGCAAACTCAACGTGACACAGACGAGAAGGTCGAAAATACAGATTTAGAATGCTTACGTGCAAAGATGGTGGGGGGTACTGCCCTGTACCGCCTTCATCCCTTTTCCACAGGTCGGTCAGGCGATCACCACACTGGCCGACCAACCCGTCAATCATCAGGCAGTCTGCACACCACTTGCCCCTGAAAAGCAGCGCCAACATCAATCACATGAGGAAAGAGAGAGAGCTTTATCTCACTGTAACATCTTCGGCATTTGTTGAGTATTTGAGACACGAGAAGTATGAAGATATAAAGATTAGCTGAAGTCATTCACTCGGACTAGATTTAAGATTAAGCAGCTTTGCATGAAGAAGACGACTCACTTAGCCAGCCTGTTGAGCTCCTCTCTGCGTATCGTATAATAGTTGCCGATGACTGAGGGAGTGTAGAAAGGCCTGGAGATCTGGAGCACGTCATCGTCTGATGCGAAAGGGCGGATACAATTCACAGACAGAAAGTAGATCATTACATACAGTTGCTGTAGCATTACATTTAGTTTTAGTTGACTTTCCTGGCTCGAGATTGCATAATGCTTGAAGTTAAAAAGGATCTTTAATAAACCTGCGTCCCACTTCTTTATCAACTGCTTCTAAGAAACGGTTGTGTCAAATAGCTGGTAACGGGTTTTTTTTTAGATCCTGTTGATCCCTGAAGCACTTCACCTGATCCTTCGGGCAGTAGACCAGTACGACAGAACCAGAGGACCACTTGAGCGTATTTGGAAATGAGACTGGACACCATGTTCTTGTTCATCAGACCCACCAGACCTACACACAATTGGAAATATCACTACAACGCTTAAAGCCAATGGCTACAAATGACAGAAAAACTATAGTACGACAGCGTCCTGATTGGAAGATGACGTGTACATGTGACTTGATGCTGCACCTTTCTGTGTGAGCTCCTGAGCCTCACTGAGCAGACAGTGGAAGATGGTACTGAGGTTACTGAGCAACCTCTGGCTGTGCTGAAGCAGCTGCAGCGTCTGAGGGTCTGTGAAGTTGGATGAGCTGTCAAACAGCGGTGCACCTAGACAACAAGCAGGAGACAGAGAAAAAAACCCAAGAATAGAAATAGTTTATAAAAAACCTCAAAGAAGTGGAGGCATGAAAAAACATGTACACGACAACTACTATTTAAATCCTTAGGGGTTAAAAAGGTTAAAAAAGAACTATGGAATTAAAGTTGTAGTTTCCATCAGCCTTAAGAATAACAATACCCTACATACAGGTTATATAAACATATGATCTCATACATTTAAATCTATCAGTGTAGTCAAATGAAGGTTTGACTGATGTCCAGGTCTTAAAACTTAACATTACATACACTGAAAATCACAGCACAATCGATGATGCTTATTATGAGTTCTGTTAACAAATCAATTCAATCAAAACATACAGATTCCATCCAGTTCTTCCTTTGTCTGTACTACTTTGTTCCAGGCCCAGTCCAGGATGTAGCGCAGGTTCAGAGCGGAGCCTGGTTGTTCTGTTAAACAGGGACAGAATGATAAGTATAAGTATGACATAAAGGAGGAAAGTAGTCTGCATGTTTCGGTGGGGAATCTGAGAAAACGTCTATTCCTCCTACACGTGACCATGATGAGCACAGAAACAAATTTGAGGGCAAAAAATGGATGGCAATCTCAAGTAAGACTCCACACCTTCGGCAGTCCACTGCTTGATACAGCCAGTGATCAGTCCCAACGAGCTGGTCTCTACCGCTGTGGACAAGATGGCATCCAGCTGCTCCTCCTACGGGGCAACATCAAGTTACATGTACAACAACAACCAAACTTCAGAAATCTAATATGATGCATGGAATTTTTATTTAGAGAAAACAAAAGCAGGAGGAACAGTGGCCTGAAATATGTCATGAAGAATGTACCTGAGAGAGGCTGGAGGCCTGAGCGTCAGCCAGACGAGATGAGAGGAGGCCAGACATGAGGCAGCGAGAGTAGCTGGAGGAGATGATGTCACTGGAACAAGGGGCAGCTTTCTTCAAAAAGCTCAGTGTCTGTGTATGAAAGACAATATTGAGGCGCTGGCAAGGTGCAAAACACTTTTTTGTTCCATTTAATTTAAAATAGTTAATTTATTATACAGCCTGGATGATGCACAACACATCCAGGTCATTCAGATTATGAACAACAGAAAGTCACCTCTTTTTGATACCCAGAGCAGGTTAAGTGCACTATTCCAGAGTTGAGCAAACAGGTAGCATCTGTGACAGGGGAAAAAAAATCTTAGTAAAACGATATTACAACTACAAACCTCTGCATGTCTGTTCTTGCTTATTCCTAAGCAACATAAAACGATGAAAGCAGTACGCGGTGATTCATCCTGGAACAACATTGTACACAGAGTGCCTACACGTACCAAAGTTGTATGTGGTGGGGTTAAAGTACTGTTCTGATGGGGGGCAGGTGAAGGGCATGCCTCTGCTCAGGCTGCGCTCGTGCACCACCACATCCAGGAAGAGGTGCTGAGACACCATCTGCACCACAGGGTCCAGAGACCAAACCGCCAGGTAGGGACAATTCTGCAGAGACTCCCCCGTTCTGACAGAAACAAGAACAGCAGAGCAACTGAAATTCAGGGTCCTGTTTGCGTACAATAAATATCTAACAGCCAGCACCGCTGCTCATCGATCAGCATTGAACAAACCCTTTGTTACCTTTACTCATTTAATCTGTGACATTATTTTGTCTTGCACGAAAACACTCACGGTAATGACTGAAAACAAAAACATTTTCTTCCATCTTGTGTTTTATCAAACTACAAGGAGAATTTATTTGATCATAACTTTGCATTGTTAATTTGTACCACAAGCACATTTACTTTCCCCCAAGCTTCTATAATGTTCTATATCTGTCCCTCTTTCTGATCAGTTAATTTCAATTTAATTCTCTGGACATGTTACAACTCCACTGTACCTTAAGGAGTCTGGCATTTGTGCGTGGTACCAACGGTTGATGTCAAAAACCCCGATGTAGGTAGATGGAGTCCCCTGCCCGTATGCCCTCACTTGCCAGCTGAAGATAGACACGCTGGTGTCTGGAGAGGCAACTGAGAATGGGAAAGAAAATGCAGTAAAGTGACAACGAGTAGAACTTTTCTTCTTAATCTGCTGAATTTGTTGTATTCCAGTTGAAATACGAATGTTAATGTTTTTTGTTTAATGTTATTATTGTTATTGCATGGCCTGCGGAAAAGTCCTTACATTTCACTGCACACCTGTATGAGCACGTGACAAATAAAAATCTTGAATCATAAATCAAATCTTCACTGGAAGTCCAGTTAGTGGAAAAACACCCCAAAAAACCTCTTACCTTCGTTCATGCTATCATCTCTGTCAGGATGAGCTCTGAACTTCTCAATAGTTTGGCAACTCAGCAGACGGGTGTTGGTGGCCTGGGCCCTGAGAGGGAAGGCTGGGCCACTCAAGTCCTGACTGTAACGCTCCTCACAATACTCCAGACCCTAAGCCACAAAAAATTAACCATGACAAAGATTCAATCAGGTAAGTTAAGAGCCGACAAGCATAGTATAGAAATATTAACAAAGTGAAGAGAGGAAAAATGTAGTTGTAGACTTGTAGGCACAGCACACCTCATAGAGGATCTTTCCGGAAGCTAGACACTTCCTTTCACTGAACGCCAGCTGAAGCAGGCGGAGGCTGACCATATCTCCCTCACTGTGTGGGAGTGAGAGGAGACGAGATATGAGCGTCGGGGAGAAAAACAAACAGAAATAAACCATGTTTTCCCGTTACGCAGTGTTTGTTATGTGAAAGGCTTACAGGTCCTGAGAAGACTGAACGGCCCAGAGGTAGCAGCAGTTCCTGGGGTCGTTTTCAGGTTCCTGGAAGGTGAAGGCGTGAACGGGCACCCTGCCGCAGTCCAACTGGGAGTGGTATCTATATATGAATCAAACAAATCAAAATAAACACAAAACTATAAACTCGAACAGTGAGTTAAAAAAAGACATTTAAATCTACCTACCAGGGCAGAAGATTGTATTAGATGCAGTGTTTGAATTATTAGGAGCAAAGATCTCTTTGATAATTGTCCACTTTTTTCTACAAAGCATTAAGTTCTAATAATAATCATGATAAAGATAATTTTCGGTATTCAAACAGTATGTTTCAAAAACAAGTTACAAAGTGCTTTACATAAAAAAGTAAAAACAAATCCATAAACAATAATACATAAATTGACAAATACTAAAACTAATGAGGAGGTAAATTAACAGGTATTTGTTATAAAAATAGACACCCGTGCCCAAATCACCCATCCCAACCAAGACAAGAGAAAAGGAAAAACAGTAAGGAGCGTCTACAGACAGAGTGATAGAAAGAACAGGCGAAGGCAGAGCCAGGGAGAGACGCTAGCCCCGTTTCCATCAAGAGGTTCAGTTCGTTTCATCTTAGTACGGCACGCATTTCGTGCCGTTTTCATAGACTAAAGCCGGGAGAGATCCACAAAATACCGATTTGTACCATCCTACTTTTTGGGAACCTTCCGTTGGGTAGCCAAGAAAATCGATGTGACCCTAAAAGGTGGAGCTAAACACTGCAGTCAATTGATTGGTCAAAATAATCTTTAATTCTCCTCACGGCACTCAGCCTTCTCTGAAACAAAGCTGGGTTGTGTTTTGTAATAAAGAGCCACATATCAGGGACAAAGTAGATGAACTGCTGGATGCCTTCCATCGTTGGTCTTTGTTTACTGTGTCACGTGTTTCTTCTTTGTTGAATTTATGAGCGGGGGTACCCTGAGTCGCGCTGCAATGATGTCACACTATCACGTAGCTGACGCGGCTATCGGTGTTCGGCTTCGCCTTCCATATAGGGCACGGGTGGCTGTAGAAACGCAAACAGGATCAGGCTGTACCGAACCAAACTGTACTGATCCGTACCGGACCGCTTGGTGGAAACGGACCAGAGCGCCACTGAGTTAGCCTTCACGCTCTGAACCCCCATGAGATGAGAGAGAATGTTAGAAAGAGGTTAGAGAAGGCAGAGCCAGGGCAAGAAGCCTCATGAGGCCAGTGATGGAATGTGGCCTCATTTTAAATCAATCCATCTATCTTTCTTCTTCACTTTCACAGCATACAGAAAGTCTGAAGAAAAACAAGGACTCACTCCTTCTTCAGCGCCTTCATGTTCCACAGCTGTAAGTATCCATCAGAAAACCCCACTGCCAGCTGGTTGGTCCTGGAGATATACTGCAGAGCTGTGGCTCCGACTCCAGTGGGAGCATTCAGCTGGAGACAAAGATGTCTGCCTTCTCTGGTGCTGACTTCTCGAAGTCTGGGGATCTCCGAAGGAGATTTGGTCACTACCTGCAGGTCTGGGAGTAAACAGGAGAAAAATAAACAGGAGGAAGCACACACACACAAAAAAGAAGCAAAAAGAACATGTACATCAGCATAGAACATTTAAACACTCAAGCAGTGTCCTCACCTGAAGCCTCCAGTTCACTTTGGCTGCAGGACAAGTCATCCAGGCACAGGTCCACAAGCAGAACATGGCCTAGGTCTGTCACTACGGCGGCAATGCCAAAGAACCAGCGCAAACTCTGGTGAAGATGCTGGGTCGACGTGCTTGCGCCGCCATAACTCACCAATGGTTCAATTGCTGTTATCTAGAAAACAGACAAGGATTGAAAGGATACCAAATGTTTTAGAACTACAAATTATTCCATAACACTTGTGAACTGGTGCCTAAACATTTGTATGAGCTGGCTTAATTTCTGTTTTTGCGTTCATCATGAGAAGTGGACCCTGACTGAAACTTACCCTGCCTGGTATTACCACAGCTTTGACCACCCTTGACAGTCCTAAGTCATAAAGACACAGCACACTGCCCTCTGCTTCCTCCAGGCCTACCAGCAGCCCAGATCTGTGAAACACAACAGTGAAGGAGTTAACCTTTCATGTCTCCTCTGCATTGTCAGCAATATTTTTTGACCTCCTGAAGCTGATCCTTACGGTTCTAGACCAACAATCCCCTCAAGTTTGAACAGCAATCAATGGTTTGTTTTAAAGTGATTACAATCCACATCAGACAGTGATAAAAAAAAAAAAGCTCTGACCGTTTGAGCCAGCTGAAGTCCCTGGCAGCCAGGACACTGGGTGGATGCTCTCCTCCGCCACTGAAGCAGTACGCAGAGAGCCGCTCTCCTGTTACTGCATGGACGACCTCCAGGTGAGGGCCACAGGCCAGCCAGGCCAGCCCACTGCGGCCTTCACACCCAGGGAGGACAAGGAAGTGAAGAGGGAGGAAGATAAGAGGGAATCATCACTGTCAGAGGTTTGTGCTCTTAAGAACAAAGTAAAGCTGCTATCTAAGATGCCATGACGATGTAGATATGCAACAAGCTGAAACACAATAGACGGCAGTCATGTATCATGTATTACTATTAATAATTCTTTATAGGTCATGTTAGATTGATTTGTGTTGTACTCTTCCAGGGAGAAGAGGAGTTTCGTAAACATTTTGTTGTGATTTGTTACAGCAAAAAAGTCCATTTTATAGATAGATGAATGGTTGATCTAATGTCTTCACAGGTTGAATTATAATTGTTTGATAAAAACTGGCTTACCAACGTTGAACTTCCCATGTAGCACAGAATCTAGGGTGATCTCATCTTCCCCCAGAGCGTCGACAGTAACTGCTGGGTAAGGCAGCAGGCTGCTGGTGACTTGAGCAGTGAGGTTGTGCATCTTTCACTGCAACCATAAACAAAGACAACATGGGACAAACAGGAAGTTAGAAAGAGCAGTAAGTCCATTCATCCTCAACTTGACCATTTTATGATGTGCATCATCCTGCCCTTCATACCTGCTTACAAAGCAAACGTCAATAAGAATATTAACAACCCCTCTGCAATCTTCTTACTGCACTCCTCCTTCTCTGTAAGTCCACTTCAGGCTGTAATTGGTCTGCTGGGTGTTAGTGAACAATGGAAGTCTGTGTTTCAAACCACAGTTGTCAGGAAACATGCTGTCAGAAAACTTGCAGACAACTGGAGCTACGACTGCACTGCCTTCAAATCAAGAACCCAGACATGCTGCAAGCCTGCAACACATCTGTTTGTTTGCTGATGTGGATTGTGCCATTATGTTACGATATAAACGTCTGGAGTAAAGCACTTGCATATCGTTAATAAAATATTCCCCTAAAAATTGTCCTATTTTAATTGTTCTCATTGCTCACTGAAAATAAATCCAATGTTTACAGACCTACAAAAAAATCTTCTGAACTATAGTTTGAGAGCAGGTGTCATTACGTCTTATTACATTAAAGGTTTTCTTTTTTTAAGTGAAATAAATGTAATTAGATAATGGCTTAACATTTTTATGTTGTAAAAAAAAAAGACCCCTGTAACTGAAACTCATAACATTAAGATTAAGGTTTGTTTTTAAATAGAGTAGTTTTCTTCCTAATTTTTCTGGTAGTATCATTATGATGATTTAGCCTTCTTGTAATGTTATTATTAACTATTATGGACCAAAGAGTGTTTATGCTGTCCCTCAGACCCCTTTTCACCACTTCTGCTCCAAAAAGATAACATTATCTACAGCAGCATGTTTCACACAGAGGCACTTTCAAGGCCAAGTCAAACTAAGTAGAAACGAGCTTTACGTGTTCAGTTTGTCAAAAGGACACAACACTGCCCTCTGTGCCCACGGGAGAAAAAAACACAGCACATTTCAAGTGAGCTCCCGCGCAACCCTGCTGTCACCACGCAGCCACATGCCTTAAAGTCAGACAGATTTATTTATTTATTATAATCAAAACTAAACATGCCCGATGCGATCACATACCAGTACAGGACAGGTCCCTCTCAAGGAAATACGCTGCTTCAAATAACTCAATCTTTCCTCGCCAAAATAAATCTGTCACTCACGTGTTTCAGTATTTAAAAAGTTAGAACAATAAGAGATAACCTCTGAAACGGTATCCTCACCTCCCTGTTTGACACAAAGTAACTTACAAAAAAGTCCTCACAGGACTGATGAGACCGTGATTATGTGTTAATTGTATTTCTGCATCAGTTAACGGGCCAGTTAGCTCCTTAGTTTATGAACAACATAGTCCAGCTGTTAGCCGGGAGCTAATCTGGCATAATGTAAACAAACCCAGATTGTTTTATTTGTATAATATTATGATGCATATTGACGTTGATCACTGCCAGCTGTATCTATTGTTATAATGGTCGTACTGTTTGTTTGTTTTTTTACAGGTGAACATTTTTTTTGTAGCGTATGTATACAAGTTCCTCACTGCATTAGCAGGCTACCCGGTTAGCTTGCAAGGTCATGCAGGATTACAGTTTATCTGAGTTCACAGTTCAGCTAGCTCACCTAACTGCACACAAACAGGAGCACTGGGAGTGTGTGATGCCAGCAGGTAGCATCTCAAACTGTGTATGCTTTTCAATGATTGAGTTGGAAAAGCAAACCCACCACAACAGTGTCTAGCATTTAGCCCTGATGTCTGATTTCATTACTTAAATCTGGGTGGCTAACTAGCCTAGCTAGTAAATGCGTTAATATTAGCAACATTTGGGTTTATGCACTTTACATGTTCCAAACACAATTAACATCAGTATTTTACCATTGGCAGTCTCACGCGTGAAGTCTGATCTTAACATATATTATTAGTTGATTTAATTAGATAAATCAGAAGTTTAGGAGACAAGCAGACACTTAGCTTAAAGCTACAGGTAAAAACATCACACCGTTCATAATCATCAACAAAGAACAATGTTCTGCCATTACAGCCTGTAATGATAAATAAACCACACTTCAGTCGTATAGTTAGCACTTCCAGCTCCGACAGAAAACGTGATGCAACGTGCCGCTAACTGCTACCAACGTTACACTAACCTGCACGAGGATCACGGCTTTATCACAGCCACGAGGGGTTTTCTTTTACCAGACCAGTCTCTCCACTTCTCCTCTTCTCTGTCATAATCCGCTACTTCTTCAAGTACAACCCATGTAAATAGCCCTCGGAGTGGAGACGGATAGACCAGCACGTAAAGCCTCCTGAGACTTCAGGCTCCGATACCACTGAGCGCCATTTCCATGGTTTGGACAGCGCTCGCTTCACTTCTTCTTCGCGGGCTTTGTTTTTGGCAGAGTAGACAGAGCGGCGGTCTGGTGCTGCCCCTCACGGTCTGGGATGTCCTAGATTAAACATTGAACCTGCCACACGCATTGACGTGTGTTAATGATTTACCGGAATGCCCTATTTCATTAGATTCCTCCCACAATAATTGTCTCTTACTGGGTTTAAGTGCCCACAACATTGATGGTTTACAATCCACTTCCCTCAAGAACAAAAAACAAGTAAGTCCCCGGTTTGGTCAATTCGAAACTGTTTGGATTATCTTTGTTATGTAGCAAATTAATATAACTTCTAACTTCATGTATGAATTAGCTGGGTTTTTTTTAACATTAACAAAACTCAACAGAAATATCCACTTCTTCCATTTTGGTTAATTCAGCAACTCTAGTCAGCTTTTTAGAGAACTTAATTAAAGAAACCCAAAGGCACAAATAAACTGTTGAAAAAGAGACATGCATTAAAGTATGAAAATACATTATTGATTTTTATTTATGCTTATGCCTTGTTCTTCACTTGTGTAATAGATTTTTTCAAATCTGTTGTGACATCAATGGAAGTCCAGTTGTCATGATAAATCAAATATTAGGGTACTATGGTACACATTTAAAGGGGAAAAAAGGCTCAAGTAAACTTACTCAAGACACTGTCTACATAATGTGAAAACAAGAAGAAAGCAACAATTTAGCGCCTTATTGGCGATCAAGGTGGACACAATACAATGACAGAACCTAACACACATCAGCTTAAAAAAAACACCTTTGTAGTGAAGAGAACAGCATCATATAATGTTAATAATGCTTGCAAAAGGGGCATTATATCATGTTTGATTTTATGAGATATACAACTCTCATAAACATTTTAAAGTTTTGCAACTAAAGAGGCAATATACAGACTTCTCCCGAAGACTCAGTGCTTAATTATGTCATCATAATGCAAAAGACAACAAATATAAGAGAGGTAGCCTGTGGAGAATGAAGTGAAGAGATTAATCATAGGAGCTATAGCTCTAATAATTTGTGACAGTGCTGCCTTAAGCCGTTGAAGAAACAGGATGCTTTCCAGCAGTTTGACGCTATGGTAGCACATTCTTTGGTATCTGCTGAAAAGGCTGTGCCAGACAAGCCATATCACTCTTTCCCAAAATGATTGTTTATTAAAAACAAAACAAATACTTAAATAAAAAAATGTTTCCCTGTATTTGCCAATATTCTGCTTTTAAACTCGTCTAACCAGTGACGTCAGAGAGTAATGAAAGAGGACTATTCTGATTTTGGGATTTCTTCTGCATCTGCCGATCAATCATCTGGTCAAACTCTTGTCTTTCTCTGAAACAAAAAAAAACAAAACATTGGAAATAAAAGTTACTGCTCATATTTAGTATTTAATGTTAAATCTGGTTCCTTAATGGTATCCAATCACTTACCTGTTGCTTACACAGCGTCCTCTTAGGTACTTTTCCTCTGCCTTTTTCACTGAGACTTTGTCCACCCCAGCTATGGCATAGATGATGGCCTGCACAGGACAATAATCTCAGCTGTACCACATTACCCATGAACTGCATAGTAGGAAACCAACTTTATGCTTTAATGGAATAAAGCAACACATTAAAGCCCTGATGGAAGTTGGAACTCACCTCAGGAAGAAGCACATCCAGGACAAAGGGGATTTCACCATGAATTTCCATGGATTTCACCTCAGCCAGACAAGGGTGAGTGGTCACAGCAGTTGTATAGAGCTCATTCAGGTACATGAAGACTTGGTCTAGCTGCTTTTCATCTTCCAGGTATACGTTCACAACTCGTCTACGACTGGCACTTAAAAAGGAGCGAAGCCATCTGGACTGCTGCTGCCCACGGATAACAGCCTGATAGGAGAAGGATACAAAGAGGGTGGACTTGTTCATCCATGAACTGGCTTGTTGCATGTGTTTTTCAGACTACATTCACTGACAACTGAAATATCATCAACACTGAGTTTCTTTAATCTCTTTGCTGACTTTCCTTACATCTGCATAGAGGATATGTTACTCTTTTGCTAATCAACAGTAGAAAACCCCGCCGAGCCAGCAAGGGTCAGTGCACACACACACACACACCTCATGTATAGACCTCATTTAGATACATGACCCCAACCAGTTTTATTCATATGAATACATGTCCTCTTCTACATAAACACATATACAGTATGTCAAACATACTCTGATCCATGGGCTACAAAGGCAAAGGTGCACAAACACTGAACTACACCTGCCAGTACTCTAGTTATCAGAGTGTCAGGATTTTTTGCAGCAACCGTTTTTGTGTACATGTCCGGTTAGGTACGGTATTACTTCTAAATGTAGTTATGTTGAGGTCCTGTTCATTTAGACAATTGGACTGTATGTTCATATATGCAATTTATTTTTTTGGGGAGGGCGGGTACAGAGTATATATTGCTTTAGTGTTATTCATTAAGTATGTACTTCCTTTTTTTTCCCCCCAACAAGAAACTGTGCGAATTTGGGTTCAAAATAATCATGTATGGGTCATATTTAGGGTGCATCTGTTTTTTTGGGTCTTCCAGCAGCAGAAAAGCTTTCCCCCCTAATGGACAGCCCTGCTCCAAAGATAACCCTAAATACTATAAAAGACATGCAGACATCTAAAATTAAGTGGCTTCTTTTTTTTAAATGTACTAATTAGTCGGCTGTGTCAGCTACAGACCTATTTGATTTTTTACAAATCCAGATGATTTCTTGTTATTGTCTTTTGATGATCTGTATATTGTATATTTTGATTTCAAAAACCCAAAAAGTCGAACACCATTCTCAGTGATTCAACGCTGGAAAATTCAATGAAGTGTTTTTGAAGTGTGTTGATCATTAATGAGACACGTCGAACTGCCGGGGGGGTTATCACACATGGTACTAAAACTGGAATTCACTTCTACATAATGGGGAGAAAACTTCCAAGTCAAAAACTGGTGTGAATTAAGGAGTGTTTGCTTTCCCAAGACCTTTAACAACATTACAATATTCAGACCATCTCTAATTCATCAGCAAACCACTGATCCTTTTCATTCATCTAGTATCTAGCATTATTCATCTAGTTTACATTTGATCTATTACGTATAACTTCTTGTTACATTTCTGTTTATTTATATCTTTATGTACAAGCTACTACAAACCAATTGCCCCAAGGGGGATTAATCGAGTTGTTTGAATGGATGTGTATCATACCAGAAGCCGTCCTTCCACCATGCGCTGCTTCACGATGAAATGCACAAGCTTCTCATTAGCACGGTTGTGAGCGGCAAGACTCCGGTCTGGCAGCAGCCTTTTTGAACTCCCGATGACCTTCTCATGCTGTTCACAAAAGCTGTCCTCCTTATCATCATCACATTGCGCCTCGAACATTGGATCACTGGCGATGGTTAATCTCTCAGAGGCAGCGTACGGGTACTTCCTCCTCACAGGATAGCCTGAGGTCGTTGAAGATAGAAGGTAAAGATCAGCGTCAGGAGAAGACAGGGCTGCTGGTGAACTCAAGTTTCCATTCTGCAGTAGCCTAACAATGTGTTGAACTTACTCATATCGTGGGCAAAGAACTCAATGAAGGAGCCTGAAAATGAGCCACATGCTACAAAGACAAAACGTGATCAACATTCATCAAAAATTCAGTTGTACTTAATAATAATAATACATAGTATTTGTAAAGCACATTACATTTTTAAAATGTATTTGGACCAGATTGTATTTATATGATGCAGGTAAGTAAGCAGCAAATGAGGAATACCAACCAATCCGTATTCTGTAGTCCGTTATGAGCTTCAGGGACCACTCAATCACAGCAGCATACTTTTCTTTGGCTTTACACTATAATAATGTGACCAGCATGGAAGACACAGTTGGCTTTCATCATAGCGGCATTTTAGAATGTTGAGTGTTTAATTTGAGTGCAGGTCTTACCACCAGCTCATCGGCTTCATTACAATCAAAAGGCTTCAGGGTTTTCAGAGACACCGTAAACCTGTAGGAGCGCAAACATTCAACTACGTTACCCACCATGAAAGTGCACTCGCAGTTCACTTTTAAATGGTTGTAGCTGTAAAACAGAGCTTTTACTTCCACATTTAGTGAGATTGGAAAGTATTTTAATTCAATTTGTAAAACCCAAATAAGAGCTTCTCTAAACTCTTAATCCTAAACATCATAACAGAAATTCTAGTGAAGAAAAGGTAAAACAGAGAGAGAAAATACCCCTTATTTTTCTGAATCAATGGGACTTCAATGAAAATAATGCTGGCTTTTTGCTGCTTACGGTTCACGCTTTTTACCTGCAGAGAAGAAAAATGTATGAATTACAGACAATTTGCAATTTGCCAGGTTTAGTTGTGTTGACGAAGGACCTTCATGTCCTGTGTCATGAATGTTAACAGCCCATAATGATTTCAAAATTAAATGACTGAATCAAACCTGTCTACATCTTCCAAAATGTTCATTCTAAAAGTTGATATAGTTTTCATTCGGCAAGTTTCAGGATATAATTGAAATAATCATTACAATTACATTTTAGGATGAAATAGAGTTTGAATAAATAAAATGCCCAATAGTCTCTCAATCAAGTTTCTGAAATATGATAAGTCGCTTATTTCCTTTATTATGATCATTATTCTTGTAAACATTTTTTACTCTTGGTACGGCAGTTCAGCTCAGTGGCTGGAACATATGACCTGTGCTGTCTGTTCAGATCCCCATCAGCTGAAACCTAGAGCACAGCTATTTTTTCTGTGCACATGAAGAAACTATTATATATGTACATGTGCAGAGGCTACTGTCCTTTCAGCTGTCCCGGTTTGATTCGGACCCTCGTCATTTTCGGCATGTCCTCCCCCCACTTTCTCCTCCCAATATATCCTGTCTTTTTCAGCTGATCTATCAAAAAGGCCTCAAATGGTCCACATATATATATATACATATATATATTTCTTAAAAGCTAAATATTGAATCCAAAGACTTTAACATAAACAAATTATGTGAAACTGCTCATCCACACAGGTGTTTAAACTCACCAACGCAGGCCAGAATGGATAATTTCGGAATTTATGCCACACAAACACTCCTTCTGTTATAGATGGAGGCTCTGAAAGATAAAAGAACATACAGTCCCTTAGTACACAGTGTGTATGCACAATACTGTTCATATGTCAACGAGTTCATCTCTCTCACTTTTGTCCCCCTGCATTAAGAAACTCGGTAGCTCCTCCTCCTCCTCTTCACTTTCTTGATCTTCTTGAAATGACAAAGGCAGCATCTGATGCTCATGGTGACTCAGCTCTATTGATAGATCTGAAGACAGCAAAGACTCGTCCTCTTCTGGGGTGTGAGTAAGGAAGGATGCGTTGGGCAGCAAGTACACAGAATTAGATTAAAGAATTGCAATCACTAGGATAATTACATTATGAGCTGATCTATATCATTAAAAGTGAGTCTAGCAAATACAGATACACACAGCATACAACAATGGACTCTGCAATAATGTGGAGGATGCAATGTTGATGTTCTTCTGAATTACACAGCTAATAGTTCTGTAAAAGCATGTATGTTATGTGACATAATTACCTTTCTCTGCTGCATTAAACCTCTCCAGCTCAAATCTTGGTCTTGAGTGAACAGTTGGTTTAGTGGCACAACCCTTCTGCAAATTCGTTGCTTTGCACTTCCGCGTCCTCCCAGGCCTGCGCTTGGCCGGTGAACCAATGGAGTCACTGCCACTCTGCTTCAATCTCACCCTTTTTCTGGTTTGCATAGGCTGGGAGGCATTATACCCCCTAAGTCGGCTCTCATATTTTGATCTGCAGCGCAGTGAATTTATCTCTGATGTTTGCTGGGGAACAGATTCAAAGATATCGTTTAAGATGATCACAGATTTTAACTCAAAAGGTAAATACAGTATCTAGTGATAAAAAGAGGGGTAAAACACCTCAAAGTGAGTGCAGAGTTGTGGGTTTTCCAGCTCCACTTGTTTGGCTTCTGATGAGGACTCTGAGATGTCAGGTAGTATGTCAGTGGAGGAGCTGTGGACTGGTGTGGAGGTCAAGGGCTCTGCTGGAATCTGTCCCCTTTTTCCTCTTTGTCTTTTTGGTGTCTGTGGTAAGGTGCTCTCAACCAAAGTATTGACAGGAACAGAGTTTGACTTGTCTGTCGCTTGAGGAGAAGCATGGGATGAGGCAACTTTCTTTGTTGGTGTCCTTTTAGGTTTTTTCCCTTTTCTTGTTTTCAGTAGTCGACCTGAAAGATAGTTTACGGTCACATTACACATTACACATGAAATAATTAATCAGTCTCTCAAAAGCAGGATATTCACCACATGAGATTACAACTTTAGAAGTCTGGCCACCTTTCATAGTTGCATGACTTGGCGTGGTCCTCTTTTTTGTGGTTGTATAGTCCGGTAGAAGTGATCAGATGTCACATTTAGGGCTGGTTTCCTTCTCCAGGCCGATGTCTGTCGGAAGACAAAGATGGAAAGGTCATCAAATATTACTAAAACGACTCTTAATACAAAGGACTTTGGTGTGAAACTCGTTGAATACGAGCATTTTATAAAGGGGTCATAACAGCCAACAATATTAACTAACTTACAGAAAAACACGTCGCCAAGAAAACAGGTTAAAAGATAACGAAGTCCATTAGCTCAGGAATGATTTTTTGTGTGTCCTAGGTAACGAAACGCATTCAGCTGTAATGTTCCCTGAAGGGACTTAGACAACCATTTAATACTTTAGCAAAAATAAATAAAATCACGTATGTGCAAATGAAACCTCTATAAAAGCAGGGTTCATCGTGAACAGAAAAGATGCTCAGCTAGCTTGAATGCGTTAGCATAATACCGCTAGCAAAATGATTGTAAACAAGTTGGATCAGGACATTTGTTGTTAATATGCTAAAGATAGTAAACACAAGCATTTACAACCCACCAGAACAGTGACAGCGAACGCATTTGTTTGTTGCTTATTCAGCAGTGCCAAATGTCACTAGGTTACATAAAGACATATAAAAGATGAAATGCACACGCAGCTCAGTTCTTACTTGGTGCAGAGACGCAGACTATACACAGATTGCTTGGCAGGCTCAAACTAAGTATTAGTTACGCTTCTAAATATCCATTCCAAAAACTAACAGGTTTTCTTCTTCCCTTTCTGTTTCTCCTTAGTCTAAATGGTGGTTCTTCACCGGTGGCGAACCACTATCGCCACCTACTGTTGGAGTGTGGACCTATTTACATTAACAACGATTAACAATAAACTTCTTTTCATTTGGATTCTTCAAATAAGATTTCAACACCATTCCAGTAGTACATGCTATTGGGATAATTGTTTAATACAATGTTAGTAGGCTACCCAACTTCTGCCAAACGGAGTCATTGATGAAACTGCTCTTTTTTTTGTCTTAAAAGTTAAAATATGATTGAATGAAGGAAACCTTTATTGCCCCTAGCGAAATTTGCCTTGCAAGGACAGCATGAAAATATCGAAAAAATCATTAAAGCATTGCATGATTACATGTTGGGATTTCAAGTAGCAATTCAATGAAGTGCAGAGTGCCAAGTTCAATAATCACTGCTTGTTGAGCAGCTCAATGCTGTTTTGTATGTGATGCCACTTTCAGTCCTTATTTGGTCATTCTGTACATGTGCCCTGAAGTTCAGATCCCATGCTCAGAACAAAGGGGGTGCAGAGGGCGTTTTTGCTACATTTCAAAAACCTTTAGGTTGCTCAGAGACAAAGCAAACAAGAAATTAACTATGGAGACATAAAACAGTTGTGTTTCTATTTGTTCCAGTTTCCAGGCACTAAAACATTTAATTCTGCCTCAAAGTGTGCCTTTTTTTCATATGGGGCCTCATTGAGACTGTTTTGGCTTGGACCTACCTCATGTGGACACTTGGAGAACTGCAGTTATGTTATACTGCCACCTTTTGGAGCTACTTATACTAGAGTGAGGCAGACCAAACATATTCTGCCTTGGTTAATACCAATTCCTTCTAGTAACTTCAGTGTTCTCTTGTAAATAACATTGAATCATAAGGTAGTCTATGAAAGAATAGGAAGATTAGTTGGTCTGCAGTGTCCAGCGGTTTTTTCCATAACAGAGTCCCCATTTAATAAGGAGCACCGGGCGTCTTTAGCACACCCTGATTTCCTTTAGTACAATTCACTCTTACTCTAATTTTGAAAGTTTAATAATGGATGTCTTTGACCTTAGGGTGGTCCAAATGCTTTCACTCTCTCATACCCAGATCAACAAAAAGGAGCACATTCTGATACCTCTGCAGAGGCAAAGCATGGACCATGTCACTACTATGTGTGTTTGGCTTGTTCAAGTCTCGAATGTCATTGATCTTTCACAAAATTGTTTCTGCAAAATGTGGTTATTTTTTTCTAAAATTTGAGACATAAATTTTTTTTATCCACAACTCAAGTTATTTTACACAAAACCTAAAGTCCTTTTTCACTGCAGACCTTGACTTCTAGAGAGTGATCCTGCACAAATGCATCGATGACCTTGAGGGTATGAATCTTTCCCACTTGAGTTTCAGAGATCTATATTTGTGGGGGGGTTTTCCCTCTAAATGTAGGGCTGCATGTCAAGTGCATTTGTAATTTACAAGACTGCTCAACCAGTCGACACAAAGAAAGAGCTCTTCTTTTCCTGATATAGTGAAATCGTCCTCAATGTGTCACAGGGACACTCATAGGAGACAACATGAGGCTCCTTTTGCAAAAATAAATGCAGAGTGTGAGGGTATTTATTTGTCATCAAGGTGACAGTCCTCAGAACGTCAGTTGTCGATGGATGGATATATATATATATATCCATCAATTTTCTACCGCTTATCCGGGGCCGGGTTGCGGGGGCAGCAGTCTAAGCAGAGACACCCAGATTTCCCTCACCCCAGACACCTCCTCCAGCTCTTCCAGTGGGACCCCGAGGCCTTCCCAGGCCAGCCGAGAGACATAGGGCCTTTCTCAGTTCCCTTATTTGCACCGAGTGTCCTCCGAGTTGTCTCCTCCACTTGCGTCTTAGTCCCGCCCACCAGAGATGCACGGAGGAAACGAAGCAGAGGAGAGAGGACCGAGGAAATCGGCTTTAAGACACCTGAGACGTCGTTTCCTCGACAGCGTCACATGACGCGACATCAGCTGATCACGTTCAGCTGTCAATCAGCCGAACAGCTGTTTATGTCCACACAAACACGCACTGTATTATTTCTAATCAAACACACACACACTGTATTATTACTAATCAAACACACACAGTTACAGTGTTTAGTGTCTTTACCTGATAAAAAAAAACACCTGAAGAACAACCTGCAGTCTGTTTCAAACCAAAAGGACAGTTTCTACTGACTAAAAGTTTTCATTTTGAATTGTCTATAATTATTGATTATTATTAAACAGTTTGGACTGAACCTAGCCTGTATTTAGACAATGAACTCTGTATTTTATAAACACAGATATTTATGTGTCAGGATACTGAAAATGATTGATTAGAATCTAAATGATGAAACGTTCAGAAGATAAATAAGTGAGAATATAAAACGGACTCCTCTTCATCAGACTCTTTTTAATCCCAGCTCATCACAGATCGACTCTTTACAAACTCACTGATGTTCATCATCAGTTTAAATGTCCGACGCTCCGTTTCGCGTCTTTTTAATGTCCGTCTTTTCTCCGGTATTAAACTCTGCTCATGTTGAGAAGTTTCACTGAAGTCTGATCCTCTGCAGCCTCCAATCAGTGAGTGATATACGAGAAGGGGGCGTGTCTGTCAGTGAAAAGACTTCCGTGAAGTCAGCTCTCGTGTCTCCTCGGTCATCGCTCCTCGGATCAGCCTCCTCTCTCCTCGATCCTCTCTCCTCCGTTCGCTATAAGAGCTTTGGGACGATCCTCAACATGGCGGCTTTGGAACTACTTCCGGTTCGGCCGAGGACCGAGGACCGAGGAGACTGCAAATAAGAAAAGTGAGACGTACCCATAGTCTCTCCAGCGTGTCCTGGGTCTACCCCGAGGCCTCCTCCCGGAGGGACATGCCCGGAACACCTCCCTAGGGAGGCGTCCAGGGGGCATCCGGACCAAATGCCCGAACCACCTCAACTGACTCCTCTCGATGTGGACTCCTCTCGATGTGGAGGAGTAACGGCTCTACTCCGAGCTCCTCCCTGGTGACCGAGCTCCTCATCCTATCCCTAAGGGTGCGCCCAGCCACCCTACGGAGGAAGCCCATTTCGGCCGCTTGTATCCGAGATCTCGTTCTTTCGGTCATGACCCAAAGCTCATGACCATAGGTGAGGGTAGGGACGAAGATCGACCGGTAAATCGAGAGCTTCGCCTTTCGGCTTAGCTCCTTCTTCACCACGACGGACCGATACAGCGACCGCATGACTGCAGACGCCGCACCGATCCGTCTGTCGATCTCACGCTCCATCTTCCCCCCACTCGTGAACAAGACCACAAGATACTTAAACTCCTCCACCTGGGGCAAGGACTCCCCACCGACCCGAAGGGGGCAAGCCACCTTTTTCCGGTCGAGAACCATGGCCTCAGATTTAGAGGTGCTGATCCTCATCCCAGCCGCCTCACACTCGGTAGCGAACCGCCCCAGTGCGCACTGAAGGTCCGGGTTCGATGGAGCCAACAAGACCACATCATCTGCAAAAAGCAGAGACAAGATCCTGTGGTCCCCGAACCGGACCCCCTCCGGCCCCTGACTGCGCCTAGAAATTCTGTCCATAAAAGTAATGAACAGAACCGGTGACAAAGGGCAGCCCTGCCAGAGGCCAACGCGCACCGGGAACAGGTCCGACTTAATATCGGCAATGTGAACCATACTCCTGCTCCAGTCGTACAAGGACCGGCCCGCCCTTAGCAAAGGGCCCCAAACCCCATACTCACGGAGCACCCCCCAGAGGGCGCCGCGAGGGACACGGTCGAATGCCTTCTCCAAATCCACAAAGCACATGTGGACTGGTTGGGCAAACTCCCATGAACCCTCGAGCACCCGTTGGAGAGTGTAGAGCTGGTCCAGTGTTCCACGGCCAGGACGAAAACCACATTGTTCCTCTTGAATCCGAGGTTCAACTAACAGCCGGAACCTCCTCTCCAGTACCCTGGAATAGACTTTCCCAGGGAGGCTGAGGAGTGTGATTCCCCGGTAGTTGGAACACACCCTCCGGTCCCCCTTCTTGAAAAGAGGGACCACCACCCCGGTCTGCCAGTCCAGAGGCACTGTCCCCGACCTCCACACGATGTTACAGAGGCGTGTCAACCATGACAGCCCCTGCACATCCAGAGACTTCAGATACTCAGGGCGAATCTCATCCACCCCCGGTGCCTTGCCACCAAGGAGCTTGCCAACTACCTTGGTGACTTCGGCTTGGGTGATGGACGAATCCACCTCTGAGCACTCAGCCTCTGCTTCCTCAGTGGAAGACGTGAAGGTGGGATTGAGGAGATCCTCGAAGTATTCCTTCCACCGTCCGACTACATCCCCAGTTGAGGTCAGCAGCTCCCCACCTCCACTGTAAACAGTGTTGGTGAAGCACTGCTTCCCCCTCCTGAGGCGACGGACGGTTTGCCAGAATTTCCTCGAGGCCGACCGAAAGTCCTCCTCCATGGCCTCCCCAAACTCCTCCCAGGCCCGAGTTTTTGCCTCCACGACCGCACGGGCTGCGGAACGCCTGGCCTGCCGGTACCCGTCAGCTGCTTCAGGAGTCCTATGCGCTAGCAACGCCCAATAGGACTCTCTTCACCCGAGTGTCCGAGACACACGGCCAGAGGTCAGATGACACGACCACAAAGTCTATCATCGACCTCCGGCCTAGGGAGTCCTGGTGCCACGTGCACTTATGGACATCCCTGTGCTCGAACATGGTGTTTGTTATGGACAGACTGTGACTAGCACAGAAGTCCAATAACAGAACACCACTCTGGTTCAGATCAGGGAGGCCGTTCCTCCCAATCACCCCACTCCAGATCTCACTGTCGTTGCCCACGTGAGTATTGAAGTCCCCCAGTAGAACAATGGAGTCCCCAGTCGGAGCACTGTCCAGCACCCCTCCCAGGGACTCCAAGAAGGCCGGGTACTCTGCACTGCCGTTCGGGCCGTAGGCCGAAACGACTGTTAGAGACCTGTCCCCTACCCGAAGGCGTAGGGACACAACCCTCTCGTTCACCGGGGTGAACTCCAACACCTGGCGGCTGAGCTGTGGGGCTACGAGCAAGCCCACACCAGCCCGCCGCCTCTCACCGCGGGCAACTCCAGAGAAGTAGAGAGTCCAGCCCCTCTCAAGGAGCTGGGTTCCAGAGCCCAAGCAGTGCGTGGAGGTGAGCCCGTGGAGGTGAGTATATATGGTGCTAAAAATCCATATGGATTTTTAGCACCATTTACCTTACCTGTCAAGTTCATGCTGCAAAACCTCTGCAGGTTGAGTTTCAATTGGGATGATCACATTCCCCCAAACTACCAGTTGCAGTGGGTCAAGTGGCGAGAAGATCTTAAACTGGTAAAACGTGGCCGCAGCGTCATCAAACGTTATGGAGTCATATTCACCTGCATGTCAAGTAGGGCGGTACATTTGGAAGTGGCATATTCATTAGACACAAGTTTATGCATCAATGCAGTGCGCAGATTCATATCTAGAAGAGGACAAGTATCACACATCAGGTCAGATAATGGAACTAACTTTGTAGGAACAGAGCGTGAGCTGAGAGAGGCTCTATCTGCCTTGAATCAGAAGAAAATTCAAACCTCATTGCTTTCTTTTGGAGTGAAGTGGAGCTTCAACACCCCTGCAGCATCACGTCATGGTGGATCATTGGAAAGGATCATTCGCATGGTCAGAAAAGTGCTGAATTCAGTACTACATCAGCAAAATGTGGACGATGAAGGATTGCAGACTCTTTTGTGTGAAGTTGAAGCTATTTTAAATGATCGCCCCATTACAAACATCTCTGATGATCCAAATGATCTCGAACCTTTGACTCCAAATCTTCACACATCACCTACTGTTTGTCCTGTTGGTCTCAGGCCAATGAGACCACAATCAAACAACTCAGATCTGTCTACAATCAGGCATTAAAGGTGCTTGATAGAAAAGCCCTTCGCCATCATCACTGCAATATTCTCAATAAATATAACGTATTAAGTTTTGACAATGTAATTCAATATACAAATCTAAGAACCGTTTTCAAAATTGTTAACAATACTGCTCCACCCTCAATGAAAGAATTCATAAAACTTTATTCTGAACAAACGACCCGAACATCCCGCTCCACCACTCGCAGAAACTGTGCCGTCCCAAAGAGGTCCTCTGTATTTGCACAGACAGCCTTTTCATTTAAATCTATTCAACAATGGAATCAACTTCCTGATAGTCTGAAGCTGTCTGTGGATCTTAATAACTTCTCTAGAAACCTAAAGAAACACCTTCTCAATAATCAGCTGTGTCAGCATCAGCGCACTTAAATTTTACGCATGTAATTTTGTTGCTAAAGTTTTTTACTGTGTTAATATTAATTAACATAGTAAAAAACGTAAAACTTAAAATATTAATTAATTAACAGTTTTTAGGCTGTGATGGTTTTCTGGAAAAGAAACCATCTGATTAGTTTTAAATGACTACTGCTTTTAAATGACTACTGCATGTATTTGTTTTGTGCTACTGACAGTTATTTGTAATGTCATGTTTTAATCCTGTGTGCACCTGCCCGGGGACAGCAGATGGAAACTAGCATTCGCTAAATCTGGTACAAAGCATATTTTCGAAAGATTAATGTGTTTTGTACATTGTCCCTGACAAATAAACTAATAAACTAAAAAAAAAACTAAACTAAAATCACATTCTCTTGTTGAAAGGCAAACCTGCTTTACCACCAGGGGTTTTTGAGAAAAGTGACTCACAAGTTCAATTTCTGGCAGAACTCTTTTGGCGGAGATGGATTCAGGAATACTTACCATTGTTACAGGAAAGACAACGATGGTCAAAGGACAAGAGAAGCTTTGTATCAGGAGACATCATCATCTTAGCGGATTCTACAGCTCCTCATGGATCTTGGTTGTTGGGGAAAGTGCTGGAGACTTTTCCTGAAG
Organism: Symphodus melops; assembly: GCF_947650265.1. Taxonomy (NCBI): domain Eukaryota; kingdom Metazoa; phylum Chordata; class Actinopteri; order Labriformes; family Labridae; genus Symphodus; species Symphodus melops. Next base: position 20,234,684 of record NC_136693.1, on the reverse strand, counting down.
GACAAGGACTGGTGCGGTCTGTTAAAGTTCAGACCATATGCAATGTACTGGAGAGGCCGATCACAAAGATCTGTCTACTGCAGGAGGCTGAATAAAGACTGACTGACTTAAAAAAAAACAAAAAAAACTTGCGACACTTGCTCTGGCGAGCTGACTTTGGCTCCATTGTTTATTTTGTGTTGAATTGTTATATACATCATCAATTAGGGGCCGGTGTGTTGTCAGCAATTTGTTATGGGTGTGTTTGGGCAGGTGAATGCGCATGGGCATTGCGTCTGCTGCCGGGTCGATTGCGCACCTGGGCATAGGGGATGATTGAAGTCACAGGTAGGAAAGAAAAGGGAAGCACAGGTGAATGGTGGTGGGAATCAGGAGGAAAGCCACACAGTTTTTCAACCGTGAGCTTGTATGATTAGAAGTGTTTTGTTTTCCTGTTGATAGTTTTTTGATTTACTGAGCATACACCGTCTTTTTTTTTTGGTGTTCTTTTTTATTACGTTTTGAAATAAATAATCAAAACCGGACAAACCTCTATCATTTCTTCATGAGTAGGAAATGGTTTAAATGGCCTTCAGTGGCAAATTTTTTAGTTTTTTAGATTTTTTTTTAAGTTTTGAAGTTGAGAAAAGCACTTAATGAATGCTTCTTTCTTTCTATATATATATATATATATATATATATATATATATATATATATATACTGTATATATATATATATAAATTGTTTTTTAAGGGAATTAATAAAACAGTACTTTTGAAGCTTTTCCTTTTCATTTGTATTTTTATAATTTAGAATGTGCTTGCTTAATATTTGTATGATTTTAGAAGAGAAATACATTTCAAAAACAGCAGTTATACTGCCATTATAACACCATTTATTTTATTGCTGTCATAAAAGTTACAATATTGTCCATTGTATTGTCTATATTTGCAGTCCCACAGTTTTTCCAAATCCTTAAGCTGTATTTCTAACATTTGCAAAAAAATATGCAGAACATTGAGGCTGAAGACCTGGAGCAGTCGACCCTGGCAAGTTTCATCATTGAGAAAGAGGATCCTTTCCATCAACCCAAAGAAATCAAAATTGTCATCAAAGGATAGATAGACAGACAGGCAGGACACAAGACATTGGTTACAGTACAAGACATTGGTTACAATACACACCCGCTATCCCCCCTCCCCTCTCTATACAATAATCCCCCAAACAAGCCACAACAGGATCAACAGTCATAAGCGACCTGCACTCAGTTCCAGTAGCTTTTGCCATGTTGTTTGGTCTGATTTATGCACTGAATCGGAAGTATCCAAAAACACTCCAAAAGACCTTTGAGTTTGTGCAGAAAGTCCTGGTGGAACTTGACATGAAAAAAATGTCCCCAAAACTCCACAGATTAAGCACCCTGCTGTCCAGCCCACAGACTTAACTGTGGCAAGGGAAAAAGACATCAAATATAATACTTTTAAATATATAACAGACCATTCTCACTTTGAATTACAATGTCATACAGCCCCTTTATTCTGTCAAGACACTGATTTGATGTCTCTGTTAGCTGGCAACGGGGTGCCAAAACCTAAGAGAGCCAGGTATTGGGTTTTTTTTGCAGGCAAAGATAAAAAAAAAAACAGTGGCTCTAAATCCAAGTGCATGCAATTTTTCAACCTAATGACAAAAAGCACATCATTAAATGAAATTATGATATAGTGGAGAAACAGCGATATTTGGCATGTGTGCTGCAAGAAAACACTTCATACAATAGCATACCAACATATAAGCCTCGTCCAAAACATGAGAAGTGGTCTGGTTTTTCTGATGGGCATGGACCCAGCTCTTTCCTTTTTTATCAATTTTTTTAAGCCTGAGCTTATGACACACAGTGGAGTAGCACTCACTCTTAAAGAATAAATAGGTTGATGAAAAAAGGTGAATGAAGTTAATAATAAGCAATAGCTTATTTACAGTATAAACTCAAAAGCATTGCATACAAAAGCAATTGGTACGAGTAAAAAAATGTTGCAAATAGCCAAAACCATACATAACAACACTGGTGGTAAGTCAACTCAGGCACACCCCTAATTATGAACATCTCTTTGCTGAATACAATGAAAATAGATGAGTTATTAAAGGAAAATCTGAGAAAACTGAGCAAGGTTCTTTGGGGTCAGCCCTGGGATGCCTGGAGTCACCACAAGATGCAGGGCTAACCAGTAGTCGAGTTGTGAAAAAATTACTGGGGGGATGGTAATTTTTTTCACCTATTAAAAAATCTGGATTTTGATTTAAAAAATAAGGTGCTACTTATGAAGAATTTTGTATCGCCGAATTAGCCTGAATGTAAGGGGACTACTATGGAATAGTCTGCATTAGAGTTAAACAAGACCTGTTGAAATTGAGGCTTTACAAAGCCTAACTGTGAGGCAAAGGTGATGCCAGCATCTCGCAAAGAAGCCTTAGCAAATAATTGTAGTACAGAAGACGTTTTTTCATGCAAACTTGGCCTATACAAAACAAAATATTGGATCAATTTAACATGAAAGACCAAACAAACAAAATTAGTCCTTTCCATGTTATTCAATTTTGACAATGAACTGGTGGAAATAGAAGAAAACCTTGTTAAATTATCTTGCTTGCCAAAGTATGCTTCCATAACGATATATTAGAAAGTAGGCTGAGTAAACATCAATTGAAATGCTTATGAACATGAAAGAATGTAGGCTGTATAGTGCTGGACTAATTTTACCTGTTGGCCAACACAATTATTTTCTATTTGTTTGGTCATCTACAGTAATTATCCTTAATGTAAGAGAAAGCAGCCCACATTGCAGCAACAGCACTTCAGGTTCAATCCAGTAAGACAGAATGTAGACCTACAATAGGCCTATATAATAAAACACATTCGCTGTTTACTGTAGGCCTTGGCTTACTGTAGGCTAAAGAAGCATAGGCCCCAGAAGGTGGGAATTGGAGAGGTGTTCATCTGAGTGTACTGTGAGTTTGATGACACTACATCATGTAACAGTACAGTTATTGATTATTTTATGAGATAATTTAAAAAAACCAAGTAAAATTACTTGAAAGCACAATTTACCAAACTAGGTGTTGTAGTATAATCAAGAGGAGTTCATCAATGTGTACTGTGAGTTTGATTACACTATAGCATGTTATAGTAAAGTTGTTTATTTTACTATCTAATTTAATGATTACTAAAATGTCATTAAGGCACATTTCCCAAAGCCATGTGCTGTAGTTTGTACAGAATGAAGACATTTATTCATGATAGGTTTTTTGTTACACTGCAGTTTAGAAGAGGGATGTTATTGAGAATTATTTACATTTAAAAATCCTCAAAATTATGTAAAAGTATTATATTTCAAAACTAATCAATGTAGTATAAACAACGATAGATCACATATGTGTAAAATGATTTCTTTGACACTACTACGCTTCTGTGTGAAGCTTTCGAATTTTAATATTGTATCTTTTTTTAGTGTTGCAATTTGCAGACGGTCCCTGCGCATTCGAGCCAAAGTCTGCTCCGCATAGAGGCCAATACTATTGTCCAAGCGTGGAGGTCGGCTCTTTTTGAGGAAAATCGGGTTGTAGCTTGCAGTCGACCTTGCTGTGATTCTAAAGAGGTATCAGTTCTGTAAAAGCAATGTTCCGCTGGTGATTTATGGGTCCAGGAAAGCCGAATCTGTGAACATCTCTCTAACTTTACATAAGTGTTTCGTGCCCCTATCCCCAGATTTTATTTGACTATTTTTTCGCTCAACATTTTCTGATGATGAAATTATTTTATATGGACTAAGCCTATTTATGATTTATATTTCCATACAACATGTACTGTAAAATGAAAGTAATGGAGATGCGGGATGAGACTTTTACTGGGGGGACGATATAGGTCGATTTTCCCTTTTAGGGGGAGCGCCGCACCCCCCCCCCCCCCCCCCCCCCCCCCCCCCTGTAAGAGAAAACAATCTGTTAGAATGAGCAGCAGAGGGCGCTGTGCAACCACTCGTGCTCTATTCGGAGAACAAATAGTTCTTTACTATTTCTTCTAAATGCAAGGGCCTCTCATGTTTACAACAGGACATTACACGTTTTAGCACATTAATTTCTACTCTTCTAAGGCCAAGTTCTGAATTTGATACTACATTGATGCATAACTGGACCTTGCATATCAAATATGACCTAACAGTCGAAGCCTTTTGACATCTGTGCTCCGTTGAAACAAATTGAGCTTAATTACTCAGTGTGTATTCGGTGTCTTTTTCGAAGAGATACTTGAATTATGTTCTACAAATACTGAACCAAGATACTTAGTGTTTCCCCTCTATTATTTTATTTTGCTTTTCCAAAAGACAACCACAAACAATTTAAAAAAAATATATACAACTGTTGTAAAAGTTGAAGCGGTGACTGAGAAGCTCCCGGTCTAAGTCCTGTTTATTATTTATTTAGTGTTTAGCTCCAACGAACCCTGAAAGCTCGGTGATGCAAAAAAGCGTCATATTGCATCACATGAAGAAAACTTCCAGGCAAAGAAAAACGTGTTTTTCTCATCTCAGGGCAAAATGAGGGCTGGATTCATGACCATTCAACACTACTACCATGTTTCAATGATACAAAGCTTCATGCAAATGGGTGAAGTATCCCTTTAAGAAAGCAGAAGACCAATGTATTAAGGGTAATTAGATTAATCATAATTAAAGTTTGGAGAAACGTGTATATGCAAAGACAGCAAAATAAATATACGAAACATATATTTATATATATTATATTACTTAAACTCAAAACTCCCAGAGAAAAAGAGGCTAAGACCCTATACTCCTGTCCCAAACCCTAGAAGACCTGTTTATAAGGTTGAGTTAAACACACCATCACATCATCCTAAAATAAAGTGACAAAGGTCAATGCATTAAGTCCAGTTTTCTAGAGGCAACAGTCCACCTGCCACTCACCTTGGATCTGGGGCTGCGTATCAGCGCATGGTGGCTGAGGGGCCGGCTGGCTCCGCCCTCATCCAGATGTGCCCCTCTCTTTCTCTCTCTGTCTCTCCAGTCCTCTGCTGGCCTCAGCAGAGTGTGGAGCCTCGGGGAGTCAACAGGAGAAGACGGATAGACAAACTCGAAGTAGACATAAAGAGGAACCGGCTCATTTTAGCTGTGGTCTGGGTCAGCCAGATGTCAATCATTCTATGTAGCTGACTGGGGTTGGTAGTCCACGAGGCGGAGTTTGTAATTTGGTTTTGTATTCACCTGTGCACCCTGAGACGCAGAACTGATGGAGAGAGGCAGGACTGAGCGCACTGCCTGTTGAGGGAGAGCCTCGTTGCGCGCAGAGTGGACACTGCTGACAGGGAGCGGTCCGATTTCGACCTCTGGTGTGAATCCGCAGTTTGCTTTATAGAAAAGCCTGGATGGAAAAAGGAAAGGGAGAAAAAAGAGAAAGACACTGATCATCACTGATTTTTCTTTTCTTTTCTTTTTGTCTCTGCCACGGGATTGGGATGTAACCGGTGTCCACATGCGTTTGGAAGTCGCGTGAGGTTAGCTCTACATTAAGAAGAGCAAACTGCAGGCGCGTGCGGTTAATTGAAATCGATCAAGGGGTGTCTTTTTGGATGTAAAGCCACAGCAGAGGGTCTTTCTCCTTTTCTCCCCCTCCTCCTCCTCTTCCTCCTCCTCTCACCTGCAACATGACTTCACTGTCGGGGACCAAGGAGAGGTCTGTGAGCAGCCGGAGCAGAAAATATGGGGTAGGTTATCGCCGAAGTGTACTCACCTCTGATAAGACACTGACTTACACATTAACTTATACATGTTCTCCACCTCACAATATAGCCTTAAATTCTAATAGGAACCTGTAGTGTGCCCCCAAACATTTCTCATGGTGCTGATTGATTGCTTGGAGAAGATCAAATTTCTCACATCAGTGCTCATGGTGTCCCAACAACAGCATGCATTTTCACCGATAGGTCTCCCACATCTCTTAATTATTACTTACTGAACACCAAACAGCTAAATCAAGTATATTACACTCACACCTGTGTCACTGCCTGCATCCTTCAGTCTCATTAGTGTTAATTTATAACAGGGTTGGCTCACATTATACCCGCCTCTGCACTTGGCGATGATTGAGCACCTACAGTATCAGCCCCACTCATATAGTTTCCTTATTATAGCCCTGGTGAGGGATTACAGCAGTTACAGGACCCAGCCTCTCTAGCCAGCACCACATCAGTGCGACACTTTTCTCAGACTGGATTCAACCAACCCACGAAGATCTTGTTTTGAATTCATTGTGGCTGATTTGATGTCTTGATGTGGCTGTGTGAATAACATCCTTCTGAAATCTAACCTAATCCTTTCAGAGATTGTAAATGAAGCATCCTCTATGTAACCTGTTTTTGCTTTTGGCTTCAGCATCATTACAGTTAGTGTTTAGTATTGCGTTGTATTATGTTACTTAATTCTTGATGTAGAAGCCCCAATATAGTTTAGACTCTGTCCACTGAAGACCACAAAAAGAATTCCAGCATTCTTGGCATACTGTTACTGCAAGTAAGAGGTATACTATTTAACACTTACCTAATGTTGGCATGAGACCTTAGCCTTTATTAATAAGCTGTAGTCAAGTTAATATTTCAACCAGAATAATTTGCTTTTTAGTCTTGTGAATTTTACAAGTTGAGAGGACCCACAAACAACTAAATAAGGTACCGAACTGACAACACTCGATGGATTTATATAAAAAAAATCAATCTTTTGCTCCACAGGCAAAATGCAAATATCTTGACTTTTAATTTGCATACTTTGAGACATGTTCCCTAAACCCTTCTCATTAGTTTACCCTCATTCTAATCCATGCCTCCTTTAATAAATTGGAGTAGCAGAAATTGATACAACCTAGTTTTTAACAGAACAAGTTTTACTGGCTGTAAAACAGGTTGAAAATCAAAACTTTCAATGATGTATAATCCTAATAATAACATTAGAACTAGCTCAGATTGAATTATTAATGTCATCAAAACCTTATGGAAATAAAGTTTTCATAATTGATCATTTTATTGCCTTTGGTTTTACAGCCATGATCTCAAAATGTCTTCTTATAAAAAAGCGTATTGACAAAGTTTTATTATTTTTCAGGTGCCTGACACTTCTCCGACCAAATCTGGTTCCTTTTTCCCGGACACGTGGTACAGAAAGGCCTATGAAGAAACCAACCGCTCCAACATGCGCCCCGCCCCTGAGGGAGCCGGCTCCATGCCAAGCTCTACAGGCACCCCATCCCCGGGCTCAGGAATCTCTTCACCAGGATCATTCTCTGGCTCTCCTGGGACCATCTCTCCTGGGATTGGTACAGGATCACCTGGGTCTCTGGGTGGCTCCCCGGGATTTGGGACAGGTTCGCCAGCCTCAGGCAGTGGAAGTTCTCCCGGCAGTGAGAGAGGGATTTGGTGTGAGAACTGCAATGCTAGACTGACGGAGCTGAAAAGGCAGGCACTGAAACTGCTCATCCCTGGACCATACTCAAGCAAGGTAAAACTGACAGAACACTTGGTCCCTCTGTCTCATGGTGTATATGGAGTGGTTTGTGTAAATCCTGTTTTATATGAATCTTTACTATCACCAGTTAGTCAGTTGATGTGCTCAGTGCATCAGCTTCCAAAAATGACCTGTTCCTGTATTAACTGTGGCATTTGGACCGTGACACTTAGTTGCTCATGAAAAACTATGCTTGTAATCATCGCCTTGCTTAGAGTTATTGTTCTCATAAATCACAAGGATTCTTTAATTTGTCCATCGCTCATTTGGCCATCTGTGGAGAGCAGAGAGTAAACAGCCCTCGGGATTCAGGATAATTATTGTGTCTGAAGTCGCTTGTAAATACCTCACCGTCCAAAAAAAACAAATTAACAGATGACATAGACCAGCCTCCTTTCATTTTTGGTTTGTAGTTTTCCGATATTGATCATAGTACAAAATCTATGAGTTCACTTTATTCCACATGACTTTTCTCATTTGAAGAGAACGTGACGGATCGTTGAGGCATTGACCCCTCATATAATCCATACAGATGGATGTTTTGCTCAAATTTTCTCTGACAGAGGAACTTTTTCTCTGTCCATATAATCAATGTTAATTCCATCATAATGTTTCTCAAAAGGCAGATCATGAGCCCCTGAGTGAAGTAAGTTGCTTTATGATAAGATATTGAGATTGATTTAAGATAACATCACATATTGTTAACACTCTGAGGCAGGACGGATACAAATCTACTGTGATTGTAAAAACCACAGCTGGTTGTGATTTTTTACTTTGGTCAGATAGATGTTATCATAGTAAAATAATAAATGTCAGTTTGCCTGGTAAAAAAAATCATTATACTTGATGAAGGCATGAAGAAAAAAAAAGAACCCTTCCTGGTCAGGCTTTGACTCTGCATAATTCTTGAACATGTTGCCTCTGGGTTCAATGATCTCCTGCTGCAGTTGACTGGATCTTATTTATGTGTACAGTGGAGCCAAGCATCAGACTTGCAGTTAATTGGTCACAAATAAACCCAAATTATGCAGCATGAGGCTAATAAAGTGCAGCCAGCCAGGGGGAGTGAGATATAGGCAGAAAGTGGGACAGAAACACTTCCTGGAAAGCCACAAACACATGGACTGAGGTGAGGACTGTGGAGTCTCATTAAACCACAAACATGACAGTTGGAAATTGTTTGGAACGGTGGAGGTTAATGGGGACGGTCGGTGGGCAGACCACTAATTAAGATGTTAGTTGTGAGGTTGGGTATGCTGATTAGAGCTCCAACATTGTGGTTCAAGTGGCAGTGTACAATAAGCACAGGCACAGAACTTGCAGGTCTTGTAATTGGTGTTGCATGCATTTGGTTCTTTGTGTAACTGTATTAAACCACAGGAGAATTTGCGCAGAGTATCACAGAGACTAGTATAGTTTGTTGGGTCGTCATTAACCAAATTATCTCAGCATGCGGCGCTGATTCAGAATCAATTTAATTAGTAAATCCAGAAAAAAGCTTTTCTTGTGTGAATGAATGGCATTGCAACTACTGCAAGTATAACAGTGATATTGATTGTAACTGGTTATACTTGGTATATAGTATAACTTCGTGAAATCGAAATGAAGATGCTATGCTTTTTACCAGGTTTTACAGACACCTTTTCTTTTGAACTTTTCCTACTTGTCTTTATATTCTGCGGTTGTCAACTAAGCAGCTGCACTGAATCAGCACTGTTATGGGGTCATTATTGAACAATCGAACAGTGTTATACAGTTATGTTAGCTGCTTAGGATCTCCTAGCAGTTTTTTTTCCTTCTGTGTCCTTCCCCATACCTTACTTACAAGAGAGGGCTGACCTGCACAGGTGGTTTGTGTCGAAGAAAGGCTGAACTCATGTCCTTGGTGAAGCAATGTGACCTAATAATCTGTCTGCTTCCCCAAATGTGCCAGGGCAGCACTTAAGCAGTGTATGGGTGTGCATGTGTGTTTGTGTGCGCGTGTGTGTGCGTGTGTGTGTGCGCGCGTATGTATTCCTATTCATTTCAGGTGTGCTGTCAGAACACCTTGACACATGTGACCCCTCACAACACACTTTACCAACCAACATATGTCCCTAATGCACACATGCAAACATCACTGGATATGTACACAGACATACACGCGCACACCCACACACGCGCACGCATGCACACGCGCGCGCGCGCGCACACACACACACACACGTACACACACATCGACACAATGTACCAAAACTACGCCATGCAAATATTGACCTTTACTGCCTGTTTGATATGTTTTTGTGTTTGTGCTTTAGAGGCATTTAGAATATATGTGTAGCATTTGCTTGCTCATTATTTTAACACATACACACTGCTTCTCATGCTAGAATCTGTCACAATGTCTTAATATCAATTTTTCGGGGCGTGGCAGAAAAATCAGTTTTAGTGAACAAGTTTTACAGATATGCAAGTTTGGCGAAAAACTATATTCTGTGCATATCTATATGCTGTCCATTATGTGTATACAAAGAACAAATTAAAGTTACATTTTCATGTATCAATCAAACAATCAGCAGTAGTCTGCCCCCTAGTGGCCCCAAAGAGACCTGACAGTTTGTGAAGCAAGAATTAAAGGGAGATAAGGACAGCCTGAGATAGGGACTGGAAGTAAACCTTCAAGAAGAAAAGAAGGGGGGTAGATATGCATCCTGGATGGGACATTTATATGTGACCAATGCGTTGAGGACTGTAGTCTCTGTGTATTGGGCTTCTGCTTTACTGACTAAGCTAAAACACCAAAATTAAATGAATGAACTACAACTTATTTCAGTCCCATGTACCTTTATTACCAATACTCAGTCGGTCTGAGACCAAAAGCAGTACACAAAAATAAAATGTACACACTTGTAACCACAGGCCTGAAAACACATCCAGCTCCACATCTGCACTCACTTAAGGCCTCTCTCCCTGCTGCACTGTACTGAGTGTGTATGTCTGTGTACCTGTTCATGTGTTTTCTTCTCCTCTGTTCCCTCTCAGATCATAGATGGATGTGGGGTGATCTGTTTTGGGGTTGGTCCAGTTCAGCTCAGGAAAGTGGGTCACCTTGTATGTGTGTGTATGTGTGTGTATGTCTGTGTTCGTGTGTGTTCAGTCAGCAGTAAAGTGTCTGTTTCAGATCAGAGGAAATTCAAAACCATGTGTGTTTATAAAGTCAAACATGTACAGTTCCACTTCAGAAAAAAAATTAATGAAAAAAAGTATGTTTGTGAACGCACATTCTCCCTTAGGACCTCTTACTGGGGACTTGACATTTATTGAGATTACTTTCATCTGCACTTTCTTTTTGATTTTGGCGAAGTAAGCATACAGGGCACTGAGGATACCCATTGATGTCTGAATTCAGCTGTATGGGAACAGCTGTCATCAGCCTGCTGTTAAATATGGGGGCAACCCTTCCCTGTTTTTAGTTTGCCTGTTACAGTATGCCAAGCAAGCCTCTTTATTGTTCTCCCCTTCTTAAACCTAACAAACAAGCTATCTTTTCCAATTTACTACCATATGGTTTAATCGTGTGCACTAACAACAACATTAACAAAACACCTTTTGAGTGTAGCTTCACAAGACACCTCTATCTTAAATCTAGAAAGCATAGAAAATACACTTTTTTGATTCCAAATACAGGTCGATTTACATAAAAGATATTGTAAAGATCCAAAGTGATTCGCTGACATATAAGTAGATTTAATGTGTGCTGAATTAAGGTGGTCATTACTTATCCATTAAACATGGACCTTTGCTGCAGTTTTAAACAAATGGAACAGGTTAATCAATGATAGAAAAAAAACATCTGTTTGTTTCATCCCTAAGTTAGTACATCCCTATGGAAATGTTAGTCATTGTACTTACAAACATTGTTATCCTTCACATATTAAGAGTGACAATATTTTGTAACTGCAAAGTAATTGTCTTATATAACATCCAGAACTACCCCAAAGATTTGATTGACACTGATAGTATTATATAAATAGAGATTGAGGTTAAGAGCTTTTGCTCTATTAGCTGTTGTATTTACGAATGAGACTAGATTCTTTTGTGAGTTTAATCAATTTGACTAATCCTGGTCATTGGGTAAGCTTGACCCAAAGCCAATCATTTATCAGCAATTAGTCCACTTATCAGATCAAATAGTGGCGTATAATTGCTCTGCAGTTAGTTTTTAAGGAGTGTAGCTATTAGAGTGAACAGGTAGCTAGCTATCCTGCAATAACCAAATCCCATAACGCTACAGGAGCAGGCCTTTCGTAACCACGGCAGCTGGTGTTGCCACGGAGGTGACGTGTGACAGATGTGAGCCACATACATATAACCATCAGCGTTAATGGGCTCCTGATAGCTGTGTGCATGTTGGTGAGAGGGTGAAAATATGTGAGACTCTTGTGAATAATAGCTGGTGTTTGTGTGCATGTGTGTTTTGTTTTTTAAAGAGAGAGAATGTACAGTTGTGTGTGTTTGCCTGTGTGTGCGTGTGTGTGTCTGTGTGTGTGAGGGAGAGAGAGAGTGCAGGAGAGGCGCGATAATGCCCTCCTGATGCCTTTCAGGTGTGAAAGACATTACCATATAAAGAGGTGGCTTCATCAATAACTGCAAGACGCTCTGGATGGATGTTTGAAGGGAGGGATGCTGATGCAGGCTGAATTGAAGAGCTTCTCAGCGGGTTTTATGTCAATTTGACCCTCCCCCAGGCGCACGCTCGCACACATCATCCCAGGATCTGATACTGCTTACTGTACACTCACCTGTACACGCTCTGTTGCACTTCAAGAACTTAATAGCTATTAATCAGAAAGGGTTTGGGTAAAGTGGTCTCCAAATATTCTTCTAGTTTAAAGAACTAGTATTTAAGATTAAAAAAAACCCCACACACTTAAACTAAAACTTTGTCATTGTGACACTCTCAGAAACACTTTTTCCCCAAAATCACTATAGTTGAAGAATCATACAATCATTTAAGTTTCCACAATTACTAGTGCAACATACGATAAATTAAAAAGCCTCCAAGTGAGGTGAAACTGCCTTGATGAGGAGAGGGCTCAGGAAACTGGCAGAGCTCCTTCAAGCTACAGATGGACCTACAGTGCAAGTATGGAAATGTCATGTTGGCACAGCAAAGAGATGAGCAGGTGGTGAGCTTTATCTAATTAAGCTGCCTCTAAAAAAAAATCAGATATTATCTTGACAAAATGTTGAGCTTTTAACTGGATATATACTCAGATATGCGTGAATTTATGCACTGGCTGATTATGTTTGTCTCTATGGGCAAATGTATAGTCTGTGTCAAACATAAGTACTGTCAGCTACATATGTTCAGATTCATGAATCCCAATGTGTCAAGCTAAAAATATACATTTTTACTTTAAATTACCTCCATCATCTATGTGATCTATACCATTTAAAACATACACATATATGGAGGGAAAAATAGATTCAACACAGTACCAGTTACATGGGGAAAAGTGTCTAAAAACCCTTTCTGCTTTGCTTACTGATGAATGAAGGCCCCTCACTCTTTGATTCTGCCTGCAGAGTTCATATACCAGTTTCATAAACATTTCAGAGTATTCAGGAAAAGAAAAGTAGAATACAACAAACAAGCAGATGTTTTGACTAGTAGAGGACGAAAATTGATTTTTTTGCTCATAGTGTCATCAGTCATTATTGCAAAAAATATAGACTTAATTAAAACATCCACCTCAGGTGCTGAACATGTGTTTTTCCACGTTTGTGTAACCAGTCTGTCTATGCAAAGCCAATTTAACTACAATAAATATGCTGGACTATGCAAGCAGGCGCTTGAGTTTGCTACTGTGCATACATCACATTTAAAGATCCAGTAGATTGATGGGCGAAGTATCAAGTGTTTGCAAAGTTGTTACCATTATCAGATTGCTTGTCTTTACTCCTGAACTGCAAATATACCCACTGCCCCTGCACACCAACAGGGCATTGCTAAATCACATGCATGAGTGAACACACACTGGTGCATAACAGCGTGTGCAGAAACACACACCAAGGCCCCATGAGGTCCATATGAAATCACACACACACTGGGATGTGCATGTGCACTTCCAAAAACAGCACATACACTTCTGCATGGTGTTGAAATGGCACCTGCTGTCATTAGGTCTGTAGCTACCATGGCAACTGCCTCTCCATCACCTCCACAATACAGATATAAGTACAGAACATAACAGGATTTATGCATCTGTCTCTCCATGCTACATTTTCCTAGTTTCAGTCTATATTGTATTTAAAAAGGAAGTGTTTTCCATTTACAAAACAAAGCAAGAGCAAATAATCATATGTGAGGAAATTACCTACACGATTCCACTCCTTTCAGAATTCCTCAACATTTGTTTTTCTTAAGCGTTAACAAGATGGTGATTCGCTCAGTTTTGGGTGTTTCATACCACTCCAGTCTTCTAAAGGTAGGGTTACTTGTTTAAAGGTTCACTATGGAACTTTATAGAGAAATTTTAAAAGTTGCAGAAATTTACAGATCATGTGGCATATGTTCATAACAGTATACACAAATCCTCAGAGGAATATTTGGTCCTTGGGACACAATTTGAAGATACAATGCTATGCTAGAAGTTATGGTGGGGGGCCTGTAACAGTGAAACTGTAACTCTCCTGGTAGCTTTTTAGGTCCAGACAGTGCACCAGGGACCCATTCTATAATTTGAATAAAGTTTGTAGAAAAAGTTCAGAAAATACAGCATAGAATGGCTTCATTTCTCCAACTTTCACATTTCACTACTAAATCTACATGGTGCACCTTTAAGCTGATGTTTGGATTCAATCAATATTTTTGATTTGTATATTGTTTTAATATTTGTAGATGAATTAGGAAGTTCACTTTGGTCAGTGAAAGAAAACAGCAAGAATAAAAACAAACCCACGGACAGACTGCTCTGACAGTGTGGATCAGACCACGTCAATACAGACGGATCAGATCTGGTCACTTGCGATTTGTAATGTGGACAGTCAATTAGATCGGATTCTGATCTGATTTGGGGGAAAAATTGGATTTGGGCAGCAGTCTGAACAAAGCCCAAGTGGTTAGAATCAGATTTGGAAAGATCTGATCTCATGTGGCTTTTTGTGTTCAGACTGGCAAAAAAAATCAAAACCACATACAATCTTGATGTGCAGATTTGGAGGTGCAATGAGAACAAGGCCAGAGAGGCAGGATTCAAGACAACATTGAGGACCAGAACTATAATATGAATCAGGAAACACTGGAAACACACAAAACTTTACAATACATACTAGAACAGAAAAACAAAGATAACACATTACAAAAGAAAACAAGAAAAATTTAACACTGAACTGGGAAACATTTTAAGAAACACAAGCGAAACAAGCAACACTGAGAAAAAAATAGAACTAAAACAAGATAAGAAATCAAAACTCTGTAAATACACACTATAACAGACTAAATCATGACACAAAATGGTGTGTGTTCAGACACTGTTTTCCTTTGACATTTTTTTTAATGTCAAACTTTTAAAAGTTTTGAAATATCCAGCCAAATGCCCAAATGGAAAGTGTCACAGTGTTCCAGTAGCTGCAGGTGTTATCTCCACGCTGTGAACTCTTTGCATGCTGGTGTATTTGAAGACCTGCTAACCACATCTTTAACTTTCGCCAGGCTGCTGTCATAAGCTGAAATATCACACAGAAGCATGCGCGTGCACCCACGCAAACACGCCTCGCACACACGCTGGCAATGTCACAGGCTATCACATAGTCAGACATAACACATCTATCTTCAGCATCTCACACTGGGAAACATCTCAGCGCACTGAGGTGTGAGCGACAGGGATGACGTGTTTCTGTGTCTATCTCTGTTTCGCTGCTTTATCTCTTTAAAACTAATTTAAGTTTTTAACACTTAAAGTTAGAGTAAGAGTAAGAGAGTTAGATGCAAAGTGAAGGAATGTTTGGTGGGCTGTTTTATTCAATAACCTTTTTTAGCATCAGGTTTTTGGATAATATTAGAACACTAAAGATAACAGATGCCTATATAATGGGATGTTGATGTATATGTGGTTGCAAAATAATGGCTGCAGTACTTAAAGCACTTTTTTACACTAAGTTAAACCCTTCAATCCAATAAAAAAAGTTAATTGGCGAAAAGTTTAAAACAACTGGTTGCTGAAATGATACCCCCTTGATCAGTCCAGTAAACTGTTTTCCAAGTAAATCTCCTTATAATGTGAATTTTGTTCACAAACACACACACACACACACACACACACACACACACACACACACAAACGTAAACTCAAACATGACATACATATAGTACATATATACTCGTGCACATGGAGCCTCCTGCTGTTTTGGTTTAGTCCTGTGAGTGTGATGACTACCAGGTTTATTTTCAGAGTATGAGCTCACTAAGCTCTAATGCTGTCAACACTTACTGTGGGTTCTTAAGCATTCAAGAGGAGAAAATTGTGTTTTTAATTTTCCGATTATTAAACACCTGAATAGGATCCCTGGCATATACCCGAATATTGGGTCATGTAAAAGCATCAAGGATTTGTTTACGCCCCTAGATGATGTCTTGTCATAAAGCCACGGCTGTTGCTCAGCACTCTGCGGAGCATGCACCTTTTTGGGAATATTCTCTTAACCAAAATATGGACCTCTATAGGAAATTGATGTGCTTGTGGTATGTGTTACGTGCTTTTACTGCAAAAACATGAAACTCATGTTGTTTATACTTCTGTGACGGAACTTGGAAGGACAAAAGACTTAGCGGTCATATTGCACAGCCAAAACTGTTTGGACTCACGAATTTCAGAATCAAATACAATCCTGCTATAGATACTGTATACTTCATACCAACTCTATGCTCAAACAGAAGAAATGAAGTTTTATTAATAGTGTTAATATAGTGCACTGACATTGTTGTCTCTCTCTGTGTGTGTGTGTGTGTGTGTGTAGATGTGTGTGCACGTCTGTGTATGTGTGTGTGTGCTTGTGCGTGTGTACTATGGCAACACACCTACCTTTTAGGGTCAAAATTAGAGCCAGGGCTGTTCCAGTCAGTTGTTCATGTTTAACAAGTACTGTAATGGCATTCCTGTTCTAAATACACTGCACTGCCAATGTATGTGTGTGTCTGTGTGTGTGCATGTGTCTGTGTGTGTGTGTGTGTGTGTGTGTGTGTGTGTGTGCATACATTCTTAGCTTAACTACGGTATATAGGTTGAGAGGCTGACTAAAGCCAAAGATAGAATGAGAAGACCTCCCTGTGCGAGCTGGTGTGTGTGTGTGTGTGTGTGTGTGTGTGTGTGTGTGTGTGTGTGTATTTTAAGCAGCACTGTGAGTCTATTGTGTCGGAGCATTGTAAAGGGCAGGAGGTGAAACGAGAACAAGGTTGACATTTAAGCAACCGTTTCTGGTCTGTCTCCATGCAGATTTCACCGCAAGAGTTGATGATCAACTACTGTAGTGTTTTAAAAAAAATCAGTCTCCAATAATAGTAACATGTTTGAAGATGTCGCCTTTAGAGTCCTCTCCTCTTTCATGGTTATTTCCTGCAGCTCATGAACATGATGCACTGGATGCTGCATCATTCTGCAAACCACTGTGTGCTTTGAGAGTTAAAAAAAAAAGAAAGTACTAAATACATGTAGTTATGATGTCATAAACCTGCTTCTCTTTTCTTTCCATTTTTTATTAATAGCTCAGTCTAATAGAGATAAACATCATCTGCTTTACTAACACAGATCATCCATCTCAGCCCAGCATTATCCCTTATATCCAAGCATCAGTCCTCTCTCCAGCTTATCTACAAGATGGAGCGAGATATAAGAGAAAGAAATAAGCTAGAGGTAAATAGAGGTTTTAGGAGAAAGGGAGGCTCAGAAGTTGCTTGGCACAGATGGAAATGGGCTGCTTTCGTATACGTGTGTGTGTGTGTGTACGTGTGTGTGTGTTTGTGTGTTTATGTGCCAGAAAGAGTGGGGGGAGAGAGAGAGAGAGAGAGAGAATTAAATTGGCTGTTTGTTCCCAGTCTGAGCTTCAATCAGAAACAGAGAATAGCCTCTAGACGTTAAACTTTCCAATTACCTAGAGCAGATGGAGCCTGCAGGGCTTGATATAAAGGGTTTAAAATGGTTGTTGTTGTTTACTGTTATGTGCTATTGACTGTACACAATGCTGCAGCACCAGAGGAAATAATAGGCTTCTTTCTGATTAATCATTCCCCCAAATCTATCTGTATCCCTCCTTTTTACACAGTATTTTACATTTTAATCTAAAAAAACAGAGAGTATATGTGATTGATTGGTGAAACAAGCTTGTGGTCAGATGCTTTAAACCTGGATGAATAAGGCTCCACTCTCATATTAACAGCAGGGCTCTTGAGCCGAACGCTTCACCCTCAGCTGCTCCCTCAGAGGAGCAACAGAGAAGCACTGTGGTAACTTTGAGGAGCTCCTGTGTATGAATGTGTGCGTTTGTTTGGTCATGAAACCTCAAAGTGCATGCACGCTCAGTAGACTTTCATGGATATGGGAGTGTTTAAAAAGGGTTTTGGTTTTAGAGGCTTACAGGATGATTCAAGCTCAATATGAGGAGGCCTGAGGTTTATGATCAAATCAAATAATACCTCTTTGTGAAGCCAGGGGTGGAGTACTTGACTAATTGCTTAAAGTTGTAAGGCATAAAGTTTATTCAATTTAGCTGAGTTCATTTGACTGTTATGCTTATTTTATGAGAAATACTCTATTATGTATAATCAGATTTACAGACTTTAATAGTTTTATCATCATTCAAAAATTTTCAACCAACACCCTGTGATAGATGTGTTTTCCTGTCGAAAGTATTCTTTGCACATTGAGCATCCCAATGTGCTAAATTAAGATGTTGAACCAAACTGTTACAAAACACCATGTATTACCATTGTATTGGTGAGCACGTGATTGCCAGAATTTCACTTGAACCATTGAGCATTTTTCTGAAGTACAACCAGTCAATGAAATTTGGCCTTGTTGCATTTCTATTTTTTACTTCGGCTACGAGACATGCAACAAATGTTTCCTAAGGAATTAAGTTGTGGCTAGAAGATAAGCCTGTACACTTACTATATACATTACCTAACCACATCATCAAGATACTTTTATGACTACAGGCCCTTTCAAATATAGACACCAACACTCAAGTCATAGCATACTCTGTGCTAAGCCAAAGATCTGTAAATGTGGAATTCAAATTTGAAGTAGTTCATGGTTGACATTCAACTGTTGTGGAGAAACCCACCCTATGTTTCTTTATTGGACTTTGTTTGTTTTTTATGTTTTTAAGAGTACACATACTGTTCTGTGCGCACACTGTTCACCTGTCTCTAATGTGTTTTCACACACATGGTAAAGCGTGAGTTGTCAGGCAGATCTTTACCTTCAGTTCCTCCCCAGTGAGCCCCACTAACCTTGAGAGGTACGGATACTGGAGGGAAGAATGAATGGGGAGGGGGGGGAGTGAGAGAGAGAGTGTGTGTTCAGGTGTGGGATACGGCAAGATGGATCACCCAACCCAACAGGCAATTTATCACTGTCTAAGAGGGAGAGGGGGGAGAAAAAAAGAGGGAAAGAGAGAAAGGGTGAGGAATATAGAAGACAGAAAGAAAAAGGAAGACAGAAGTAGGTAGAGGACAAAAAAGAGATGTGCACAGAATCAATGGATGAACGAACAGGTGACTACATACAGTATAGTTGAACTGATCAGAGGAAAGGTTTGGAAGTATACAAGACAGTTGAGTGTGCTCAAGGCCCCTGTAAGTATTAACTGATTTCTGTTCTGCACAAGAGTCAATTTATTTATAGCGTGTGTAGCACAGCAGTTAGTAAAGCAGGTTCAATATGTACTTTGCCTAAGGAGTGGTTCAGCATGTGGAGCTTTATAGCAACCCTACTTTACAATCTTAAAGTAGTTACCGGCAATAGAAGTTTGCAATTTTTCTCTCAGATCCTGATAAAAATAGACAAAGTATTGTTGTCTGTTTTTCGCACTGAACTGTGATTATGGCGCACACCCTATGTGTGGACGTTGTAGTCCTCACTGTAGCAGCCGTGGGTTAGAATCTGACCTCTGCCCTTTGCTGCATGTTCATCCATTGATGCTCTGCAAATGTATGTTGGGAGGGGAGAGTGTGGAATACAATCTCTCCTCCCAACATGTTCTGTTTCTCTTTAACTGTCCTCTTCAATAAAGGGAAAACAATCCTATACAATAACTTTAAAAAAAGATTTAGAGGTGAATCCTTAGACTTTCAAACATTTTAGACTTAATATAGTTAACTAACCCATTCAGCTAGAATTGTGTTCCATAGTGATTCTTTACACTATTTGTACAACCAGACTTTATAAATCAACCTTCCTGCAACTACTTACAGAGTATTGCTAGACTACACATGATCTTTATTTTTACTGTGGGTACCAATGCTGTACAGGTTTACCCTGTACTCCTGCCAGTCTGACATGTGAAAACAAGCATTTTCAAAGACTACTTTCTCACTTAAGTTGACAGGCAATGGAGCCAAGATCTTTAACATTATTCAGGCGCCAGACAACGGATAATTAGCAGCTAGTGAACTGCAGTAAATTATTCTCACATATAACTTGTTTGCAAATCCTTTCAGTTTACAGTGCAGCCTTAGTGCACGTGGTGGACTAATTTAAAAGTAGGCAGCAGAGTTAATATGCACTTAATTTCCAGTCAGGCACCACTATGAGTATCAACTGATTTAGAAACAAGCACGAGAAGCTATCTTCACATGACAAAGAACATTTCAATTATTACATTTACAGCCGAAGGATGACAGCCAGTTAATAGAAAACAGGTTATTTTCCAGTCAGCTCTCTCATTTAATTGTAGAAGCAAGCTTTGTCTATGGACTTAGAATTGGGACCATACGTTTGCCTCACTCTGTTAATGGGAAGACAGCATTGGCCACATGCATTTAATGCAAAAGACATGCACACCATCAAGCACACATTAAACATGCAATCCATTATATTTCCAAGCTGTTTTCAGCATTTTCCCTTCTTTGATTTGGTTGAAAATCCCACAACACACATATTCATTACTCAAGCAATTCTTTTTTGTGCAATTGTGTAGATGCAATGAGGGAAACATCACTTTCTTGACCTGAATATCTGATTGAAAACCTAACCCAAGATAATCTATCTCAACTTTCAGACGGCACTTTTGGATGTAAATCCAAAAAGAAGGATGCATGCAGCCTGCGGGCTGAAGACTGAAGCATGTCACTAGCGTGTTTCAAAGACTCTCCGAAGGCCTCTTGAAAAGGCCGTCACACTGCCCCTGCTTGATCTGACTCTCTTGCCCACAGCCATTCAAAGACGTTATATTTCAAAGGGTGAAAACATCTATAAAGAGGGAGCATCACATCAAAGCATGGGAAACCACTGTCTCTGAGCAGGCACTGCTGTGCTGCACTCACTGTTAGAGAGAGAGAGAGAGAGAGAGAGAGAGAGAGAGCTGTGGCTTTGTGATGTGATAATGACAGTCCTATTAATACAAGAACTGGTCATGGTAAAGAAGCACATGCCCTTAAAGGTCACATGTGATACTCCTTTTCAACAAGTTTGAATATGTCTCAGAGGTTTCCAAAAAATGTCTGTGAAGTTTCTTGCCAAAAATCCTCTCTGATATATAAACTCCTCTATTTCAGCCTCGCTTCGAACAGGCTGTTTCTGTTGTATCTTTGCCCCTCTGGAATAGGGTATGGCTCGGGCTTTTTTGCTCC
Organism: Symphodus melops; assembly: GCF_947650265.1. Classification (NCBI taxonomy): domain Eukaryota; kingdom Metazoa; phylum Chordata; class Actinopteri; order Labriformes; family Labridae; genus Symphodus; species Symphodus melops. Next base: position 20,213,308 of record NC_136693.1, on the reverse strand, counting down.
ATGCCCTATTTTTCACAGTAAGAAGGCATTTCAGAGGGCACAACAAACTACTGGTGGAAGTGTCACCCTCCTGGGGGAGGGCTTACTGAGCTAATGGCATGTTTGAGCATGCATTTTCTGAAGTGAAGCAAGCAAAATTAGAAATTGTGGGAGAAATAGAAAAGCTTTTTTAATGTTCCATTCATTCTTTTTTTTTTCTAGTAGATTTCTGGTCGATATCTTGCAAAAAACACTGCATGATTTCCTGTAGTGTTGTCTGATGCAAAGCAAAAAAAATAAAATTGGCTCGAATATGTACAAAAGGAAATAAGGGTGCGATTATCAGTGTGACTGTAAGCGTTGAGAGAAAGATCTTCAAGGAGCAAGCAATTTGATTGTGTGTGTGCGCATGTGGGAACCAACAGCATCCCCTGGATGTTATCACAGCTAACACCTGTATCATTATTTGATGTATTATTGATAGTTTAAGCCCTCACCAACAGACGCACAGTGCACACATGCTTCACAAACATTCACAACAAATATGTGCACACTGCACACACAGCCTCTTCTCCAGTGAAAGTGAAGGTAATTTACATCCCCTATAGCTAGTTAGCTGTATGCTGATTAATTTCTCCATTGCCATGGCAACACACATTTTCTAATGCGTTTTTCTTTGTTATTAATATAGCGTGTCAACATGACAGGAGGCATGCAGGCATGTGTGAAAATATATGTGTGCGTGCATGTGTGTGCATAATGGGCTACAATTTTCTCCTACCCAATCTAACCCCTACACACATTACTGGATCATATGAAGGAATGATCAATTAAAAAGGTGATTATGGGAAACATACTTTTCAAGAAGCAGGACAGGGTCGATTTCATTCACGTCTAGACTCTCACTAACATGCCAACAAAGTAGTATCTGCTCTGGGTTGTAGCTGCAGAAACTCTAATCTACCTCTCTGCAAGCTTCTAAAAACATGTACACAGTTAATTAAATTTTTACTTGTTAAGTCTATAAATAAATTATGTTTTCATCCTTAGATCTGTCCATGCTACTTTAGGTATTTGTGTGTATGAACGCGTGGCCACAAACGGCTGAAATGGGCTTCCTCCGTAGGGTGGCTGGGCATGTCATGCATCATGCATGTCATAGGGTGAAGAGCTCGGCCAACAGGGAGGTGCTCGGAGTAGAGCCGCTACTCCTTCACATCGAAAGAGGAGTCAGTTGAGGTGGCTCGGGCATCTGGTCCGGATGCCCCAGGATGTCTCCCTAGGGAGGTATTCCGGGCATGTCCCTCCGGGAGGAGGCCTCGGGGTAGACCCAGGACACGCTGGAGAGACTATGTCTCTCGGCCGGCCTGGGAACGCCTCGGGGTCCCACCGGAAGAGCTGGAGGAGGAGTCTGAGGAGAGGGAAGTCTGGGCGTCTCTGCGTAGACTGCTGCCCCCGCGACCCGGCCCCAGATAAGCGGCAGAAAATGGATGGATGGATGATGTGTATGATCAAGCTATACATAAAGTAAAAAGGTGATTCAATACATCATCTTATTTTATATAGCCCCTAGCTTTAGCCACTCCTAGCGCTTATATCTCCTATTCACAGCATGTCCCTAAAGGACAGCTGTACAGCATTGCACAAAGCATTTATCATTATTAAATATTTAAACCAGATCAATGATTAATTCAGAGAGCTCACATAGACAAAGTGCTTTACTGTTGATGTATTACAATAATTAAGCTTAGGTTTTGTTCTTTAGTTATAAACAAGATGAAACTTTACTTTTCGTTTAAATTTACCAAAAACAAAACTCGGTCAAATTTCTTCACTCCATGAACACACAAAATCATGTTCGCACAGCTCCCTGTACTAAAACCTGAACTACTTAAAGAGCATCTAATGAAAGTCTGCTCAATAACTTCTGCATTGTTGATCCTATAGCTCATGCTGATTGTGGCATTGTACCTTACCATATCAGTGATGTATACGGACCTGTGGGAAATTAGTGCCTCATCATTTCTCAAGATGTGTGTTCCTGTCTCAAGTTGACAAATCACATCCAGACTTAAATATCACATACTGGAATTTATGAACAGGATATACTGAATGCATTTAAAAGAACTGCTGCATCCAAAGTAAGACTACAGAACATCAGAAGAAAGAGATGGAGAGTGACAGATTACATTTTTGAAATATAGTAAGAGAGAGACCTGTGCTTGACCTTTGTAAGTGTAACATTTGTCTTTAATGTGGGTGTGTTTGTACGGGTGATGTCATTTATAACCTCTGTGTTATTGACCTTGCCTCTGCAGAGACACCAGACTCACTCCTTCACACACACTCTGTCATTCTGCACACCAATGTAAATGATCATTGGCCCCCAAGACGCTCAAAAACACACACATTCAATTTAGATTATTTACTTCAGTGTCTTTCTGCTGGTTTCAATTTTTCACTCTTTAGGTTTTTTAAATTATTCTGTGGCCTACAGTGTGTGTTTCTGTGCGTGTGCTTTGTCAGAGCAGGTGCAAGGGACTGCATCCCTTCAGCATGTATCAAGTGACTCCAGACCTGCATAGAAAAATGTGTGTGCACATATCAGAGAGTATACAGGAGCAGGTAGAGAGGGAATGAATGAGGGGAGAGATGAGAAGAGGTAAATGAGTTTGGGGGAGGAGGGGAGGGGGGTTACCTTCCCTGGTCACTCATCTGGAACTGATTACACTTGCACGCCAAACACACATACACATAAACACACACACACTCACTTGCACAAGCCAATAAACCTGCATCATCCTGGATTTAACCGACAGAGAACGTGCCCTTTCTGTCTTCTCCTTTTTATGGAAAAATTCTGTCTTTGTCTGTCACTTTCTGTCCTTTCTCGGATATATTATATTCCTTTGTCATGCTGTGAACTGGTGCTTAAAATAGAAGAAAATCTAAAACAAGGAGTGACAAAGGTTTAAAAATAACGGAGACATCTAAGGAGGTGTATTGCAAGAATGCAGCTCAGTTTCAAAGTGGTTTATACCCAGCCAGTGATGGGCAGCTTGTGTGTGTATGTGTGTGTGTGTGTGTGTGTGTGTGTGTGTGTGTGTCTGTCTGTCTGTCTGTCTGTCTGTCTGTCTGTCTGTCTGTCTGTCTGTCTGTCTGTCTGTCTGTCTGTCTGTCTGTCTGTCTGTCTGTCTGTCTGTCTGTCTGTCTGTCTGTCTGTCTGTCTGTCTGTCTGTATCGAATGTGTCTTTTTAACAGTCAATTTTCATGAACCCTTTACCCCCTGTTCTCTTACAAACATAAAAACTAAGGAACAAACCAGGCCTGAGCTGTCTTTTCTTCTCAAATCTCAGTAATAATGTCCCTCTGTCTCCACACTAACAGTCTCTGAGGTCACTGGTCAGTAAGCCTGGGCTCTGTCCCCATCTCTCTGCTTTCTCTCATTTTATTCTGTCACTCACTCCATCCTCACACAGTAGAGCTGAGGCTGTGTTTGTCTGCCCCTGTAGGAGGAAATGAATCACATGCACTCATAGACCTGTCTGTGGTGCTGAGACTGATTGAGTCACTCACAGAATACAGATGAGCTCAGAGGTGAAGAACACCACAAAGAAACGGTTACACAGATGGAAAGGAGCGAAATAAAGGTTTAAAGTCAGACTTCTACCCAATCTGTGGTTTTATTGAATTGTGTTTTTATGTTAATAAAGCTTAATGTACGTAAGGCTGTACATGATTTAATACATTTGTCATCCAATTAGATTTTCAATCTGGACTCAATAAGATTTTTTTTGTTGTTACCTGGACTGAACTCTAGTTTTCTGGCAACATTATGCAATGCTAATTAGACAGCCTTAGAGAAAGAGAGCGAGTGTGTGTGTGTGTGTGTGTGTGTGTGTGTGTGTGTGTGTGTGTGTGTGTGTGTGTGTGTGTGTTAGTGGGGAATGTAAACAAACTCAAGTATTTATGCTGCTCCACAAAAGGATGAGCTGAAAATACAAAAAGGAAGCATAAGAAGGATCATGAACACCGAGAGAGGGTCATAGAGAGGGCACAGGCAGATGGTTTCTCTGTGAAGGTTTTGTAGAGTCCTCATGGTGTGTTTGTGTGCCAGGTAACTTTGTCTCTGTTTCTTAGACCTCCTCTCTCCTTTTCTTTTCTTTTTTCTTTTCAGCCTGTTTGGCTGCTCCCCAAATCTTAGAATAAGACCCTCATCTCAAGGACCAAACGCTGTTTTCACTTTATCGCTCCTTTGATTACCCATGTGCTGTGTTTTTGTGTGTATTTACTTGCGTGTGTGTTTGAGTTTTTTTATGTGATATAGTGAGATAAGAGTTGAAAAAAGCCAAAAGACATTTAACGTGACTTTACGTGACTCTGTCACAGCAAGAAATCCAAAGCCTCTGTTTGATATTGATTAAAGGATTTCAATAAAAGAGAAGAAATTAGACTTCAATGACTTGCACTATTCTCAGACAGCTATTCAGCTTAAGAATGTAGGGACAAACAAGAATATACATCAGCTCCATTAATCTTCACATCCATCCTTCCCTCCATCCATTCATTCATTCATCCCTCCTTCCATCTATCTATTCATTCATTCATCTGTCCGTCTGTCTGTCCGTCCGTCCGTCCGTCCGTCTGTCTCTGTCTGTCTGTCTGTCCGTCCATCTATCCGTCTGTCTGTCTGTCTGTCTGTCTGTCTGTCTGTCTGTCTGTCTGTCTGTCTGTCTGTCTGTCTGTCTGTCTGTCCAACCATCTTTCCTCTTCATCCACCTTTTGAGTGTTTTAACTATGTTCTATATTTTCACCATGAATACAGCATGTCTAAGCACACTGCTGCCCTTAAAACATTAAACACCAACCAGTGTGATATGTGACTCTGTATACACATCTGTTTGCAAATTAGACCGTGTGCATCTCCTACTCTGTTATTTTGATGCTACATTACCTCTCCCACTCTCATGGTTAAGCAACCAAATATTTTGCATACAACAAATTTTGGCGGAAAAAGTGTATTACCCTCACAGCTTAGGAGGATTATTATTTCAGTAAATGTACCACCAGTCAACTTCTTTTCACATCTGTCTTACCTCAGCGCTCTCCTGGAGTGGGTGTCAAGAGCAAAGAGCGACTGTGTATGTGTGTATGTGTGACAGATAGAGAAGGCTCGACAGGGAGACATGAGGCAGAGTGTGTGTTAGTCTGATCTATGCAGGCTAGAAATATTTGAGTTGCCCGTGTGTACAGTATGCATACTGTAAGTTAAAAAACCTTGTTCAATTAGCTGTGCTGCTGACTTTACCTGAGTAACAAGGTATCCTTTATCCATGAATGCTCACTCACAAACACTGCCCTGTTGAACTCCCACATTTGCGCTCCCTCGTGTGTGTGTGTGTATCTTGTGGTTTGTTGACACAACCTAGCAGGCAGCTCTCCTCTCTGAGAGGTTACATTTTCCTATTAGATGAAATGTTGCTTTGTGTGGACACATTTGCACACACACTTTCAGACTCATACACTCACATAGGCGATGTATTGATTGGGGAAAGGTAACAGTCTTGTTATTGATAGAGGCTTAGTTGTGTGTGGCAGACAGTCAGTTTCATTCACTCTATTTTTCTTGCAAACAGGATCTTATTCCAGTTGAAGCATATGGGCCACGAAGAGGCGGACCACACACAAATGCGCACACAAATACACACTTAAACAGACAGAATGAGAAAAGCTACAGATTGAATTACACTTTTTGGCCTAAACTGAAATGCCTGCTTGTTTTTTTCATCCAGTTATATACAATATATTAGATTATGTAGGATTTTAAAAAAAAAACCCATAATTTAGCCAAAAAGCTAACAGTTAATGTATGGGATGTGTTACTTACATCCGTCCCTTCTTCCATCTATTCATTCATCCATCCATCCTTCCATTACACACACACAGAATGAAAAAGCTACAAACTAAAAACTTTTTGGTGTAAACTGAAATGCATGCTTGTTTGTTTTATACAGTTATATACAGTATATTGAATGTTTTATGTGTGTATGTATGTGTATGTGTATGTGTATGGGATTTACTCATTTCTACATGTCAGTCATTTACTTTGTCCCTTGGTCCAATCTGTTTTTCTACATTTTATACATCCATTATCTGTCTCTCAGTGTGAATATCTGATTTTGTAAATCCACTGAGAGATAACCTGTGTCAATCACATGCCTATTGATTAGATACGTGTGTGCAGGCACGCGCACACACACACACACACACACACACACACACACACACACACACACACACACACACACACACACACACACACACACACACTCTAACTGTTCATCTTCATAACTCATGTATTGATTAAGCTTCATCAGACAAGGAGTGCTCTCCCATCACTGTGATTAATAATGTACAGGTAGTGTGATGTGAGATATTCAAATAAAATTCACAGCATGATGAGCTGAACTATTGAAGAGATGTGTCTCCTGTTTCGAATAGAATGGATCAACAACTTTTATATCATAAAATTGTAATTTTTTTCTTGCTGTTTAATTGATAATTGATTTTTAAAGTGCAGAAGAGCTAATATGGATGAATGTGTACAGAAATGCACATAAAAATAGCACGTTTCATTCTTGTAGAAAGTCTAACACGAGCATGTGCCCCATGACTTTAACACGTAACCATACCTAGAATACAGTGTTTTTTGGAACTAAAACTTGTGTAGAAAAGATACCAGGCTTTAGTGTTGCAGGAGAGGTGGTGTTGGCTGAAAGCAGGAAGGTAATTATAGTGATCAAGTGAGTGGGCAGCACGTACCACAGATGTTTGGTTGAAATACAGGCCACAAAAGCAGACACATCCTCAATGATATTACACTCACACTACACCCACACAACTCCACTCAGTCATATTAGTCCTATTATCAGTCTCAGAAGGTCTTGAGCAGAGGACTAAACACAATTCCATGAAATTACCTCAGACCTCACACAGGAATTAATTAAAATGGATAAAAGTTTCTACAAATATTTTAATTTCTGCTCACAAGAGCACACAATATCATTGCCAACACACATTTTCGACAGACAAACAATAACTGAAAGACTAGTGATAGAAGAACAGGAAAAATAAAACACACAGTGGGCCATAAGATGTGAGTTTACTTAACTATAAGGAACCCAAATAGGGTGCCACAGGAATTTGTCCAAAAAGTAGTTAAGTTAGCAAGATGGGCATTTTGAATGGCTTTGTGATTAGAAGCCTGAAATAAAGTCTGTGGTTAACACAAGCTTAAGAGATGTTGTCATTGTGTTAGACAATGACAATAATACCTCCACTTGTTAATTTAGAAGTTTTTAGGTTTCCTTAGAAATTTGGTTGCTAACAAATGGCTAAATGAAATTGCAGTGGTTGTCAGGGACATTGAACGTGATCATGTCAGGAACTCCTTCACTAGTCCACCTAACAGTCTCTAGTCATGCTTTTTTTTTTGGCTAGCTTGTCAAAAATCCTGATTCGTCTGAACATAACTTTATACAGCAACATCAAAATCAACTGACCATTGTATAGTTTGTTGTAGAATAATGTTATCTTATTAGTTCTGCAGGCTGCAGTAACGCTTCAAACTTTATGAAAGTGGTGTTCATTTGTGAAGATTATCCTGGTGAACAAACATCTATGCACCAGAAATGTGTTTGCCACAGAGCTTATTTTCTGCAACCATCCAAAATCCAATGCCAAAATCTCATCAGTGAATTCTAAATAGACCCCATGACGATGATAGTTGCGGGTTGGCCTACAAAATTTGGTTTGTTCTCTATGCACCATCAAGCCCCCATTTAGCCCCACCCAGGAAAAAAAACCCTAAAAGAACCTAAAGGGATGAAAAACCTTCTGTTGGTCTAAATCCATTAATCAGTCAAACATTGTTCTCAGTCTGTATTATCTTCATAGTCACTGTTTTTACAACATATAAAGTGTTTAGAGACCAATTTCAGATTTTTCTTTTACTTCTATTACTTTACATATGTTTTTATGAGCTATATGAATAGTGGGAAGAGGTCAGATTATTTTTTTTTAACACAGTCGGTCAACCTATAGGCGAGCTACTGAAAACCTGCCAATGAGCTACCTGTTGGAGACCTCTGGTTTAAAATGATCTAAACTGTCAAAGCAGCACATTACTTGGAATGTGGAATATTTTGTACTTTAACTACCAATACTGGCTAGAAGTATCTTAAGTGTATCAGTAAGGACAGTCTGGACAAGTGAAAACATTGTGTAGCACAAAGAGAAGGAAATAACTCCAGCACCAAAACATGTTGGAGAGGCTTCCAAACACATATTTTATGTCACTGATATGACATGATCATAAAGTGATGACCACACACTCTGAATGGTGATCGTCCATCTACTTGCTTTGACTTAATTCCAAAATAAACATAAAGGGAGAGGCCCATTGATGAACAAAATCAATCCTGCACCAGAATAAACAGGATTGATTAAGCTGTTAACTGTTGTTGTCGCGAAAATACTAAAAAATGTCAGGACATGTTGACGTGTTCAGCGCTGTTTCAGCTGCCGTAAGCTTAGTCATTGTCACATGGAGGGATTTCTAACAGAATGACGCGCTCTCAGCTTCACTTTAATATTTTTAGCTCTATTTTTAATGAACAGAAATAGTTCATGACACCTTTACTGAGCTATTTCCTTTTCATCAAATACTTTAATTTTGTTTTAATGGGAAATTAATTAGGTGCTCACTGTGTAATACATTGATATCCTTGCAATTAACCTCTTATATGACGCAAAGAAATGGCTTCTCTGCCATTTATTGTATATTATAATTATAGCAACGAGGGCCTTTGCAGATACTTCAAAGTCACATCTTACACTCATCACATACGATGTCAGCCTTTATTATAGCAAAAGAGAGAGAGGGGGTAAGAGGAGGAGAAGGTCATTTGTTCGTTGCTGGGGCCCTTCTGTGCTGCAAGCTTCTGTGTCACTCTTACCCTTTAGACCCTATAGCTACAGTGTGGGTGTGAGTGTGTTAGTGTCTTTCTTCATGTCCTCCCAACGACGACAAGGAAATTCTCAGATTTTCTATCAATATTGGATGGTACGTCATGATCCCGATGAAAGTAACAAGCCCAAAGGCATCAGTATATTTTGTGATAAAGTTGATCTTCAGTGTTGCTGGAGCTTTTTGACCTCTTCTAGCCTTTCAGTCTTGATGCACCTTGGTGATGTTCTGCCAAAGAATCCCACTGTATTAACATAAATGGTCATGATTTGTTCAACACTCTTGTAATTTCTTGTCTTTCCTTTAGTTGAATCTTAAATAAATATATTTTTCCTTTATATTGCTCTCTCTCACCCCTAGATCCCAGGTTAAATCTCTTTCTGTTTCTCTCTCCTCTTCCAGGATCCCTCCTTCTCCCTCCTCCTTCATGATAAGCTTCAGGTGCCCAACAGTTCCCGGCGGGCGTGGAACGAGCATGACAGTCGGTGTGATGTCTGTGCTACTCACCTAACTCAGCTTAAACAGGAAGCTGTTCGCATGGTCCTCACTCTGGACCAGTGGGATTTGTCTCCCACCTCCTCCCCTACATCTCTCATTGGACGCTACGGATCTCAAGGAGCTTTGGGAGCAGTTGGAGCTCCTGGAGCGCCAGGATCACGAGACTGGCCTCCTCCTTGTCTTCCCTCATCTTCTTCCTCAGCTTGTGCTGCTGTTTTACTCCCTTCTCATCCATCCTCCCAGTCTCCATCACCAAGTCCCAGCCAGACTCCGACCCCCAGTCCCAGTCATGGACTGTCCAACTCGAGTCATGGGAGTCCCTCTGCAGGTCAGGCATCCAGCTGTGCATCCGCAAACCCACAGCCTCAAGGATCAGGACACAGACTGGGTTCCAAGCCCATCTCCCTGGGGCTCGGAGGTGCAGTGGATAGGAGAAATGGATCTCCCAGTTCAGGAAAAGCTGGTGCTCAACAGCAGGCGCTGAGTGGAGTTAACAGCCCAGGAAGTAATAACGGGAGTGGAGCTGTACTGAGCGCAGCAGCTCTGCAGGCCCATCAGCACGTCAACCGAACTAATGGAGGCGTTACACTCTATCCATATCAGGTAGGATACCTGTAGAGCTTTGTGTGTGTGTGTGTGTGTGTGTGTGTGTGTGTGTGTGTGTGTGTGTGTGTGTGTGTGTGTGTGTGTTTGTGTGTGTGTGTGTGTGTGTGTGTGTGTGTGTGAGTGTGAGTGTGGGGGATTCTTGGTATGAATCTGACAAAGAAGTAAACATGTTTGTATTATGTACTACAAAGAGATTCTTGGCAGAGTTTGTGAACCCTCAGATTAGTCAACACAAGGAGATAGGAGGCAAATCCTGAGGTGAAAGGCAGTTACCATTAAAGTGAGTCAAATAAAACCAAAAATACATAGTTGAATGGGTTTCAACAGAAGACAGGAAGAGAGGGAGTGAGAGCAGACAAGAGAGGAAGATTGCAGGAGGGAGATAACGCCTGAGGTTACCCATGGACTAGAGGTGTATGTAGGGAGGCAGGAAAGCTGAGCCTGCAGGGGAGATCCAGAGGTGTGATTGTGCACATGTGTGTATGTGTGTGCATGCATGTTCACATGTGTGTATGAGGGTGTTCTACAGATGTAATAATTCATACACTGATAATTAGGACTCTGGGGACTCTCATGTCACACACCCCCAGTACCCCTTCACTCTTACACTCTTGTTCACCCTCTCTCTCTCTCTCTCTCTCTCTCTCTCTCTCTCTCTCTCTCTCCTTATTTTGCATCTGTCTTTTATTATTATTATTTCCCCTGCCCTCCTCGCACTGTCTGCTTGAGATTCACCAACCTCTTCTACTTGTTTCTGGTTCTCGTTCAACTCATGACTTGAATCAGATGCAGAGGAGTGTAATTGCAGGTGTAAATAATTTTGTACAATCCCTAAAATTGTTTGTCTTTCATATTATGAAGGTCAGAAATAAATCAAACACAGAGTATTTCATTTTACATTTAAAAATGAAAACGGGAAAGGGTCATCCATACTTTTTTTTAACTGGATTTATTCTGTTCCTGTGATTGTATTTAATGAAGTGTTTTGGCTGTACATCATGTGTGTATAGTGATTGCTTGTGTGCATTGATAGTACACTATAAAACTGAACAACATGCATACAAAACATGCATACTACATTTCTTTTTTTTATTTTTGTATGCATGTTGTTCAGTTTTATAGTGTACTATCATTGCATCCTAACATGTATGACACTGCTGTATTCTTTTTTTTCCTTTCCTAACTAATTTAGCATTAACAGTGTAGAAAAGCATATTTCTAAGAGGCGAAGCATTCAGCTATACCTGACTCATAGACAACCATGGTCCTTAGCTGGCCAGATTAAGAGAAAGAGAGGCAAAGTCAGGAAGACATACAGACAAATATAAAACTTAAAACAATAAGAATTATGTCAATAAAATGACTAATTATCTTAACAGCAATGGAAGTCAAGCAGATCCACGCTGAGATATGTCGCATGTCGGTAGGTGTGAAATGATACTCAGCCTGGATATTTGGACTCTGGTGACTCTGACAGTAATGGTGTTTCAGCAGAAATGGAGAAACGGAGAAGGATAATAAATCACTCTTCTTTAGAGTCACCCCTGGGGAGGAGCTGAGCAGTGACCATCAAAATAGTAATGGTACAAGAAACAAAAAAAGGAAGACAAATTGGAGTATATCAGAATCATATATATACATATATATATACACACACACACACACACACACACACACACACACACACATATATATATATATATATATATATATATATAATTTAATGCAGAGGAGAGTTTCAATTATACACTACGTTGATTTTAGAATTGAATAAAGTAGAACTGAACTGAACTGCTTGACAGCACAAAACATAAAGATTTCTGTCCTATAGCATATAATAAATAGAGTTTTCAGAAGTTGTTGCTGTAGGGCTTGAAGTTCTAACACATCCCCAAAAAATATATCTCTTCCATCATGTTCATCAAAGTGAGAGAGAGAGAGAGAGAGTGAGAGAGAGAGAAAACAAACATGTGCAGCAGTTGCAAGGAAAGTGAATGAGGTTTAAGCTGAAAATATCAGAATTCAGCGACACTGAAACAACAACCAATGGTCTTATTTAATCATATACTGTATATAACAGTGATGAAAGCCACATTTTAAGTCACATTGAGAGGCCACTTAAATAGAGCTCTGTAAAACACAGAGATTAAAGTAAGTATGGATACAGAGTTAGAGAATGAGCAACCTGTCTCCTACAGAGGGCATTAAAATGTTGCTGGTTCAGCAGTTTAAGAGGTGACAACCTCTGTATTTTATATTTATGGCGAGGTCCCTCAAGACTCCTAAGAAGCAGTCTTGGAAAAGTGACAGGACAAGCTCACAAACATTTTTCAATATCTGTTAATAATTAGATTTTACTTTTTTTTCCATGTACAATGAGGTTTTTTTTTATTATGAAAACCAAACATTATTAACCCAGTTTAATCAAACCCTAAGCTTCCTTATTTGGTACCTTGTAGGCAGGCTGTTAAACATGTCAAACAAAAAGAGTCTCTGGTTGGATTCATTGTCATCCTCTCTGTTTAGGATACTAAAAATAAAAGGGGGAAAATAGTTTTTATTACTAAAAAGTATGCAATAATGAGATTTAAAGAACAATACACACAATTCAATCCCAGTGAATATAATGTGCTTAATTCAAAAACACAGAGCTGATTTGTCCTTTTTGAACACACTGAGCTCTGTCACATTTGCCCTCACAAGGTCTCTCTCTGTCTTAAGCTTTCTCTCTTGTGCAAGGAGACAACTACAACATTGTCTCCTTGCCCTCTCTCTGTCCTTCAAGCAGCTAATCTAAAACAGGTTTATACAGTAGTGTGTGTGTGTGTGTGTGTGTGTGTGTGTGTGTGTGTGTGTGTGTGTAAGTGTAGGTGTGTAAGTGTAGGTGTGTGTGTGTGTGTGTGTATTGATTTCAAAAACAGATGGATTAGCTTTATTTACAGCAACACACACGGAAACAGACTCAGGGTGCCCCTAATCATGGTTGTTAAAAGTAAACCTCACTGATTTGACACATTTACGTCTGTCTCAGGCAGTTTACATGGAGATAAAACAATGCGATTCATACCTGAGAACGTGTCTTATCTCAAAGATGAAAAGCCTCTTAACTTGAGTAACTTATATTAAAGGGATACTTCAGCCATTTACATGAAGCTGTGTATCATTAGAAACATGGTAGTAGTATAGAATGGTCGTAAATCCAACCCTCATTTTGCCCTGAGACGAGAAAAATGTGTTTTTCTTTGCTTGAAAGTTTTCTTCATGTGATGCAAAAAGCGTCATATTGCATCACATGAAGAAAACTTCCAGGCAAAGAAAAACATATTTTTCTCGTCTCACGGCAAAATGAGGACTGGACTCACGACCATTCAACAGTACTACCATGTTTCTAATGATACACAGCTTCATGCAAATGGGTGAAGTATCCCTTTAAGTATCGGTATAACACATTGAGCTAAAATGTAGATTTGTATAGCCTTACAATAATTGAAAATAAGAGAATACTCAGCTGCTTCAAGGAGTTTGTTTGGTTATGTCTGTTTTTCCATAAAGCCATCTATGCTGCAAAGAAAAACACAACAAACCACTTTGTTGTTTTCATGCATTCTGCAAACAGCATGATGGTTTGAATACTGTCCTGGTTTAGTTTAACATATTGTATATATGAAGTGATGTAAAACAGGTATCAGGTATTCAATATAGCCCTCCATACATGTTTTGTTTTCTTCCTGATTTCCATGTTGCGTTGTCGACTTTCTAGTGCAGTTCTCTGCATGCTCTGTACTTACTCTCTGTCTGACACATCTTCTGTAATGCCATCTCTTCTATAAAATAAATATTTACGCTATCCTTTTTTTGTCTCCATCAAATGTTCTCTCTCCCATTTTCAAAGTGAGAGGCCTGCCCCCTTCCCCTCCCCCTTGACTCCCACCCCCACTCACCATCCACTCTCTCCCTTCATCTACTCTGCTGCAGTAAGCATTTAGATTGTCGTACAGATTGTGACTATCCCCTTGGTAAAATCAGACAAGACCACACACGTGCACGGACACACAAACACACCATTTATCCTGCCATCCTCTTCACATGATCCGGAAATTTTAGACACCCATCCTATGTCGGTGTGCTGTAGCACATGGTCTGAAAAGAATGAAAAATAGAATAAATGTAAGAGAGACAGATGAGGCAGGTGAGTGCTGGGGACATGGTGTTTGTGCTGTAATGAAGATGAATGATCCCGTTTTCACCACTTTCTAAGCGCACAGACAGACAAGTGTGTATAAGTGCTTTAGTGCTTAAAGAGGAGGGTGAGGGTGACAGAAAGTGTGTGTGCAGGTTGTCTGTATTTCTGAGGGAATCTGTTATGAAATCCATCATTAACAAGAACCATTTCAGGCAGGCCTTCTGTAGATTTCATTTTGATTGATATGCAACCTTAATTTCTACATTTGGCTGTTTTATTTCAGTGATCTCTGGTCTTGCTTTTAATTAGATAATTTTCTCTCCTGCAATGCTGCAATGACCAAATAGCTCACTGGGAAATTTCAATTCTGTAATTTTATATCATATTATTATATTATATACTATAATTTGCAGTACGTTTTATTAGCTAATACATGAAAATTATTTGGGGTGTTTAAAAACGGTTATAACAATACCATAATCATTTTCAATCACGTCTTTATAAATACTATTTATTTAAATCCATTAGTTTGTTGAACATCTGTTTTGTTAATATGAAAATGATCTGCTAATGTTCAACTACGCCAAGAAACTAGCATATCTTAATTTCAGAACAGTTAGCTAATTAATTTAAGTTTAAAGCGCAATTATTTCAAAAAATACTCCTTACCATGTTTTTCAAACACTCATATGCTTCCGTAGTCTGTCCACAAATGCCCCAATTATAAGAAAAATCCCTCCTCTCTGTCTTCTGCCTGCTCCACTTTTTAGAAAATGTGTGCTCAAAGGGAGATTTTTCCCTTCATGACATCACAAAGGGAAGTACCCCACCCCCAGGGGGGTGACACTCCCACAGCTAAGTGTTGGTCCTGCTCTCTGATTCTACCTTTAGAGAGGGGCGTGATCAGACATAGCTTCCTGACATAAATGACCTGCAGGATTTTTGGAAACAAACAAAACAGACATGTTTTGGGGACCTCAGAGAGTGATGAAAAATGATTAAAATGATCCATAAAGTATAATGAGTAACCTAACAACCCACAGCTTATTCAGATGTAAAGGTCCCATGTACCTGTTGAATCTCAAAAAATGTATAAAATGATCGAGGATTGATAGAGCCCTTCTTTACTGGACATTCAGAGTAAAAGAGTCTGTCTACCCCTTGCAGATTCATCTGCTGACCACCTCATATTATTCCACCACCTTCTACTCTGAAATAAACCTCTGTGGGCATATTTCTCCTATGTTGGATTTTCCTCTTCCCATTTATCAGGATAAATGAGCAAGCTGCAAAATATCCTATGTACCTTTTTGTTCTCTATGTTCACAAACCCTTTAATAATGCAGAGGTAGCAAGCTAGGTGTGAGCATTTGAAATGCATGTAAACGCACAGGGAGAAGGATATATAAACTATAGAGGCATCTAATTTACAATAGGTAATTTGTCAAGGCAGTAGGCTGCAGGCTTGGACCCCGAGAGCCCTCAGCAGTAAATATACACACACAGTGGAGCTGATTTACACACACACATATACAGAGGTGCAGAGGAGTGCAGACACATAAACACGCAGACACAAGGGCACAGAGATTCTCACAATAGACATACACGTGTTTAGATTTACTCTCACACAATCTCTTTTTCCTTTATTAGAGCGTGGGATAGTGATTTAGCTGCTGTGCTGACTGTCTGGTGGCAGAACATAAAGAACCATAATCAATAATCCATATCTATTTCACAGATAGATCGCCTGCACACCCACAAACATACAAGACCACATAAATACACACACAGTTGTGCACTCTCAGTGACACAATGTTGCAGCAAAGACATTCACACAAAGATGTTATTCTACTTTGTATGTGTTTATGTGCAAAACATTCGATCAGCACACAAAAGAAATATGTTATAGATACAGCACTATGAAGATGATGAAAGTGTAACTAGTACATGGCAGCAAATTTCATTTCCTTACATTGTTGCAAGTTTAAAGGTTTCTCTTCTTGTCCTCAGTGTCCTTCTTCCCTCTATTCCATCTAATAAAGGACAAATGCCATGAAGGATGATCCAATAAAAAAAAGCACAGATGTGAAAAGTGTGAAATAGTAGAGGAAAGGGACAGAGAGAATGAAATTCACTAGGCAAGAAGCAATAATAAAAACATTGGATGAACAAATAAAACAAGGTAAAATAAAGATGAAAGAAGAAGAGAACCCGAGGCAGGATGGTGTGTTGTTTATTTATTTCTCTGTCAGTGTCCCAGACATGCTCTGCCGCCATATTTCAGAGAGATCTCTAGAGTTTATCTGCTATCTGCCAAGGATAGCAGCCTGCCTCAAGTGGACACTCATGGAACTGCTGAGTTTATTGCAATTCTGTGTCTGCTGAATTTTCAACACCTGATGTTGGCACTAGTTATTGAGATAATGTTTTGTAAATATCAAGGTGACCCTCAAGGAAAACACATGAAGTAGATAGAACATTCATTTATTCATGTTCAATCTACTTAAAATTAATTAATTAAAAATATTTTGGAAAATGAAGCAAAAAAAACAACCAAAAAAAAAACCTCCAACTGCTTAGAAACCGAAAGGATAAACAAAAACAGGACACTTGTGGGACCACAGACTCTGATCTCTCATCTGACCATCTGGAACAACAAACTGAAGGACAATACTGAGATTTACTGTTGCTCTCCACTCTACACGTGTGATGCCACACGCTGCAGCATTTATAGCCTACACTAATTTATAATGTCCCTCCCTATATGGGATAGTGACAGACATCAAAGTCATAAGGGAGTAAACTCTAATCACAGTTGTCTGAGTGGGAGATGGAAGAAGAGGAGGGGTCAGAATGGTAGAGATGCACTCTTTTCTTCCTCCTCTCTTTCGTCTTCTTCTTTTCTTTTTGTCACTCATTGTAAATGTTGCCTAAACTCTCCCATTCTCTCTTTCTCACATCAGATCTCCCAGATGGTCTCCGAGGCCTCCAAAGAGGGTCAGAGTGAAGCTGCTCTGAACCGCTACAACACACACTCCCCCTCACACACAAACTCATCATCGCACACCAACTCCCCCTTACACACAAGCTCATCATCGCACACAAACTCTCCCTCACACACTCCGGCTGTAACCACGGCGGCACCGACCACCACCTCTGCTGCTGCCTCATTTTTTGCCAGGTAAGACTCAATGAAATCCGATCACCACAGACAGTATGCCTAAATGATACTGAAATGCTGTTGAAATCAGGGATCATGGTCTACAGAACTATCAACCAATGTCAGTGTCTTATTTGGGACAATAAGTGTTTTAAAGTTACTTACCCTATGTTATTAATTTAAGGTAGATTTGTTACTAAACCCAAGTACATTGAATATGAAAGGTAGTAAAATATACATATTTAATGTACAACAACAGTTATCAGGAGAGTTCATTTAATAACAGTAAAAGGCCTTTATTTGTGTTTTCTAAGTTGAATGAACCTTTGTATTTGTGTTCAAGGCAGGTAATCAAAGTGTCTTGTTAACTTGATGAGAGACATAATACTGATCAGCTACTAACAGGATCCATAAAGATTGTTTTTTTAGGAATCCGCTAGTACTAGTGAGGATCACAGAGAATTTGAACACCGGTATTTTAGTAAAAGCAAGGATCATCTTACAGCTTTTATTAAAGATGAATCCTTCTAATTATTCCCAGTTTCATAATGTTGAAGATGTCTCTATAGTTATCTGAGAAAGCAGAATGAATACACATTAAAACAAGAAGATTGCAGGATTTGACAGGATGGAAGTGACAAACTATGTGAATAATATTGAATATTGTACTCACGCTTTGATCTTATTTTGCGTTTTTTATTCATTTTATAAATAAACTGTCCAGTCACTATCCATCGATGAGCTGTGTTATCAAATCCAGACAAATGCAGAATGCCGCAACATAAATAAGACACGGGTATATGGGTAAATTATTGATGAATAAACATGGCAGACTGAAAATGAATGACTGAATTATTCATGAGTAACACAAGGAGATGAGTGCGTTACAGTGTGTGAAGTATTGCTGACACGCTTAGTTTAATGAGCTGTTTTAAATCACTTCTGAAATGATACCGATGCTGCTGCTCCTCACTTTCACGCTTCTCTTCTCCATCACATCTTCTCTGATTTTGTGCTCATTATCTTGTTAAGTGCTTGTGTGTGCTTTTGAAATCTGAAAATCATGCAATGCGTGTCTTCTTGTGTGAACGTGATGTATGAGTGACAGGTTAGCGGACATTGTGCAGTCTGTCTTTCAAAGCACCAGTGACCAGACACAACTCATAAATTGTGCTGCATCTAACATATGTGCAAACACTCTCTCTTTAGCTTTTTTTCCATGATCCCTGAACTGTCAGGTAACAAGGCTGTTTTACACAAACACACACGAGGAGACACAAACGCAGACACACATCTGGTTGACATTCCAAACATACAGCCAGCTGTCTGTGGGCGATTTATGAGCATTAACCTTCTGAAGGAAAGAACATGGTATGTGTGATGGTGCAGGTGTCACTGTGTGTGTGTGTGTGTGTGTGTGTGTGTGTGTGTGTGTGTGTGTGCGCGCGCGCGCAGCTGACAGTCTTCTTTCCAGTTTTAGGCTGTGTTAGTATTTTGTTATTGTTCCATTGGATATGTAATGTTATCTAAAAAAACGTTGTTGTTTTGTTCTCTTTAACAAACAGGCACAGTTTATTTGCATTTTCTGTAAGTGAGTTTATATGTGTGTCTGTTTGTGTTGTGTTATTTGTGGAAAGGATTTGGTTTAATTGGCACAAAAAAACATGCACATGCTGTCACCTTTTATTTTTGATTGGTAATTTGTATGTATGTGTTTATAGTCGATAGATGCAGCCATGCAGGTCTGGTAAATCCCATGGCTGTCTTGGTCTTTAGTCTCAGACGTGGGCTGCATACGGACGTTCCTATTACACACACACACACACACACACACACACCTACACCTACACGCACACACACGCACACACACACACACACACACACACACACACACACCTACACCTACACACACACACACACACACACACACACACACACACACACACACACACACACACACACACACACACCCTCTCTGCTCACATAGCAACATGTTTGTGTCCACCACAACTTAGTCATTTTATCCCTTTTTCTTGACTTCAGGTGGTTTTCTCTCTCTCCTCTTAACGTTTTCTATCTAATTGTTTTCTCCACTTTCTTCCATGTCCATCTATAATATCAGCTTTTTTTTACTTTCTCTGTCCTCCCTATGACCTTTTCTTTACCTCTGCTAATGTGCATGAGACTAATATCTTGCATTAGTACCAATCTGTCTATGGGAATGTCACACTCACAGTTGCGCTTTAGCTCCCCGGTGCTGCTGCAGTGGCCCTCTAGGGAATTAAGGCTGGAGGATAAAGACACACTCTCCATTTCACATGTAGGAGTGTGTGTTAGTGTGTGTGTGTGTGTGCGCGTGCATTTTCCCACACTGGGGGAAGGGGATTCCTATCAGTGCAGGATTTTTTTTTCTGCATGCTCGTAGTATTGGATCTTTTGGGATATGGCTGTGTGTGTGTGTGTGTGTGTGTGTGTGTGTGTGTGTGTGTGTGTGTGTGCGTAGACAGTAAATAAATAGGTCCCATGTGAATTGGTGGTTGGGAAGGTGTTGTCTTTTTGGATAATACCTGTGAGAAAGGAGAATGCTCTCTCTTTCTCTGCCTCTTCTTTACATTCTGTGGCATCCTGTGTTCTTTCCTTTAAAATGTATATTCCATCAAATGATAATTAGGAACTCTGGGCCCTATTTAGCCACCAATCATCATGGTTGATTGATGACATAGAAAGGGGAGCAGTAAGTAAAGAAATTAGCATATCAACTACCTGGTCACATCATAACAACAAAACTTGAAAGAAATTGTATTTTACTTTGATGGGGAAGAAGAAGCCTTTTTCCTTTTAAAAAAGAAAAAATGAGTAAGAAATTTTGTAAGAGAAAGTAAAAAGTATTGTTCATATACAGTGTTTTTTGTGTTAAAAAAGAAGTCCATAAACATTACTTTCTGATAATTTTTTTTGTTAATTCTTATACATTAGTAATGGTGCAGAGGGGTTCAGTTATCTACTGTGGCCATATTCTTCTAAGAATATCCTTCAGTCTGAAGGATCATGTGGTCCTTTCAATTACATGTTCAGTACATCAGCATATTAACATTGTATTGTTCAGTTGTTGTATTGCAATTGCAACAAAGCATGTAAGTGAGTAAATTGAAGGTTATATGGACATGTCACTATGTAGATAGTGTCAGGAAACTGGCCTTCTGTACATGCTAATCTTATTGACCCTTACACACACACACACACACACACACACACACACACACACACACACACACACACACACACACACACACACACACAACACCATCACTCTCTGCCTCTGCTTATATCTCCCTCCACTGACGGCCTGTTAAATAGAATGTAATTAGCTACTGAGCCAGCAACACAGCCTGGAGACACAAGTCATAAATCAGCTCTCTGTGTGTTTGTGTGCTTATGTGTGTGTTTGAAGTCAGATGGTTTGTAGTTGTGTCTGAAGGAAGGGAGAAACAAAGCAGCAGCACGTTAGTATCAGGCCGAGTTGTGACCTGAGCTGCTTTTTTTAACAAGAAAGAGACACATGAAGGGACAGAGGAGGAAGAGAAGGGATGAAGGGATCAATACATGTGAAGAAGGCTGAACAGAAGCTGCGATGGATGGTTGGACAAATGGAGGCCAGAGAAGGAGGCTAAGGATAAAGGGATAAATATAATGAGGGAAAGAGTGGAATGAAATTGAAGACAGAGGAGGGATTGAAAGCTTGAGAGAGAAGTGGAGGATGAAGATGAGTGGAGACAATAAAAGGTTGAGGGTGGGGGAGTTGACAATGGAAGAGCTGATGGATGGAGAGATGGAGAAGATGGATGGAAAACAAGGGTCCTTCACTTTAGGGTTAGATTGAAATAGATCCACTCCGCCAAATTCCTGGCCACTTGTCATTAAATGCTACCAATTAGCTGGTGTGTGTGTCTTGTGTGTTAGAGTGTTTGAGTGATTAGGTGTGTATGTTTAAGTATGTACCATGTTGCCTCCAATTACACCATCCAAGGTGACTGAACATAATAGGATAATGTAGCGTATCCTCTGGAAATTGCAGAGTAACACTCATTACAATATGATAGTATTTCATGGCTGACAATAATAACATCATCATTCAGAGATTCTAAGCTAATGGATATATTGCAACACAAATATATAATGATACATCTAGATATCTGATAACTGAAGAATATAACATGCCACTAAAAAAGCGGCATGTTATCACTTGCTTCATCCTGTAACTTCGTTTCACCAATGTCCAGCATTATCCAACTTTCTTGTTCTTCTTCTTTTTCCTCCAATTTTTCAATTTAAATGGCCAGGAAAATCTGTTTAGTAGCCGTTTATTTTATTTTTTTTAATTGTGGCATCAGGGATTTGATATTTGTATCACACAAGTCAGGACAAGGAACATTGTCCCAACTCTTACACATGCATAAATAGATGCACAATTTCCATTATTAAATAGACCCAGCTGTTGAATCTAAAGGACACATCACAAAAACAATCTATTCAGCAGTTTATCTCGTCTACTCATCGGTGCATGCCTTTGGTTTCATTCGGTTAGCCCCTTCCAAGATTTTAAATGCCAAGTAGTTGGATGGGGGTGCTAATCAATGCAGAGCTGCAAGTAGATTGTACTGCGCTATTCCAATTATTCTATCACCATTTGATCTTGCTTGATGATTGGATTTCAGCTTTAATCCTTAAATTTTATTAACATGTGGTATTTGTGACAGGGAGATTGTCCCTGACCCTCTAATTGCAGGGTCTTTGTGGTCCCTTGCAAACTGGCAGTGTCTGTTGCCTACTTCATCACATTTTCATTACTGTTGTCTTGAAGCCTTATTTCCTTTATAATTGGAAGTCAGCCCTTCTGCATACAGAAGGTGAAAGGTGACGTGATGACACATTTCAAGTTTGAGAAGATGAAATACACAAACAAGGAAAGTGTCCAAGGGCTTTAAATGGTCTGGCAGCCATTTTTGGACCTCCTTGGCTTGAAATCTCCTAATAAAAGTACTGAAGGTTAGATATACTGTGACTGGACAACTCTGAAGTGGCCAACATTAACATGTTGATTGTTAAGTGTCCCCTTTATTTTGTGGGGGCTTTTATTTGCCTTTTATTTTACATTAAACAAGTAAATTAAAATATTTGAATAAGACATGAAAACCCTCAAAAATAGCTAATCTATGTTTTACCCAGCGACCAGTCGACCCTCCAGCTGCAGAGAAACATGATAAGGAATAAATCACAGTTATACCATCTCCTGCTGCAACAGTATGGTGCAATTGTCAAATTAGAAAGGAATATTTAACCTCCAGTCTTTTTTCATCTACAGGATCTGTTTGTGCTTTCAAAACATGAAAGTGATCCACAGCTGACATTGTATTTCTAACAGCATATTTGTTCACCTGAAACATTGCTTCTGTAATCTATTGTACAGGCTCTTTGTGTTACATGAATAGTGGTGAGCATCATAAATGTAAGTTAAGCCAGCATCCAGTTAAAAATACAATTAGTGGTCTTTTTGTGGCGCTTTGTTTTATGCGCTCACATTCACTGTGATAACACACACCCACACACACAGATGCACACAGAGATCTCCAGGGAGAGCGAGTCAAATGGTGAAACGCTTCGTCGTTCCATGGGTCACTTGCTCCACATCTCTCTACTCGCGCTCCTTTCCTCCCTCTCTTCTTCCTCACTACCCCTCTTCTATGTCTTTCTCTCCCCTCCCGCTGCCATCCCCCCCTCTCGCTCTCATTTCTGTAACCTGCTGCAGTTAATTGAAAGCCAATGGTGTGAGAATATGGCTCCTTGACAGAGAGATCGTTGGGGCACAAGGTCTTCTCTCTCTCTTTATAGAAATATATGTGAGGGAAGATTAAAGCGCAGAGCAGAGCAGAAATCTTTGCCAGAGTGCAGTTTTAAAGCTCTTTTATTTTATCATCGTTAACACTGCTGCTGCTTCATGTAGCTCCGATAGTCGGCCTATCTGCTTGTTTGAAATGTAGCCATATAAATTCCAGACAAGGAATTACACTGACAAATGTGAATACTTTGACTATTGTCAATAAATCATTTGGGTGAAATACTGCCGGCAAATTTACTGTGTCTTGGTTTTCTCATAAGACCATCCTTTTGGTTGTCTATGCATCGTGCTGGTCAGCCATAGTCAGTGCATACTATATATACTTTACTTTGCTTTTATCAACTGATAACATATTTATATAAAGATATTTACACTCAATAATCTTACGTCATTACCGTCTCAGCATATAACTGCCTATGAGTTGTTAATGTTGATGTGTAAAGCACAAAGTTTTTTATTCAAATTAAGACAAAGTGGCAAATGTCAGTAATAAAACAAAATGCTAAAAATACGCTGCTCTAAGTAGTTTAGACCAGTGGATCTTAATAAGAGTTTTGCCCCTACACAGACTTGTGAGATCAGTTGGAGAGTTTTTTGGCTGATTAATGAAGATGTAAAGGAGTGGAATTAAAATGAGAGAAAGACTGGGGAGCTCAAAGTAGATGGAGGACATTTAAATATAAATTTCAGATGCTTATATGAAGCTGAAAGCTGCAGGGGATTGAGCAGCAAGAAAGCAAATGAACCACTCCCTATCCAGATGTTGCTCCGTATGTAAACTACTGTGTGTGTCTGTGTGTGCATGCATGCATATTTTTTTGGGCATGTAATGGCGTTCTGCAATTAGCATTTGCAATGGTTGTACTGTGGTAAACTAAGAGGTTGTAATTATGGACTCATGTGCGTGCATGCACATGAGTCCACCATCCTTCCTGTCCTCCCTCCTTTTCTTATATTCATCCATTAAGTGTTATTGTGTTTGTTGTTATACAGTAACAAATTACAGTTTTCCCTCTCTTTCTTGTCTCCAACCTTCCCCTTCCTCTCTTAGAGCTGCACAGAAGTTGAACTTGGCATCCAAGAAGAAGAAGCAGAAGACCACCGCTGTGACAGCCCCAGTGACATCATCCTCACCGTCATGTGACCCCCCTCTGTTCCCCACTAATTTCAGTGCTGCCCTGTTGATGGCTCCTCCTCCAGCTCCACCCTGTCTCCTCCGTGCCGCCAACAAAATCAAAGACACCCCTGGGCTTGGAAAGGTAATAAAAATAGGTGTTTTATTCTGCTGCAGGGATTTACAGAAATCTATCCATATTCATAACACCTTATCTACCTCCTATCTTCAAAACGAAGATTTGATTAACTGTGAAATATGTGAGACAAGCTGTTGAAAATGATGTCAGAGCCCTGGCTATAAAGTGGAACATGTTGCTTCACTGTCTCTTCATGAAGTTCACGTCTTGTTTTATTTGCACTAACCTGAAGTGAGTCTGAGGCATCACTTGATTCACAAATGATAACATTCAGCTGTTCAGCAAGCATCTCACCTTAGTCAAAATTATCTTACTCATCTGGTATGCCAAAAAAATGATTAACATGAATGTCATTGCTGACTCATCTTCCTACCATAGGCTTGATTTAAGCACTTTCCTCAATACCTTCACAGCCCTTGAAAGAGCTTTATAAAATTTTAAAAGAGATCTAGTCTCTATAGTTATGAGTCTGTTGATGCTAAATGTCTCTTAATATGTTTCTTTCACTAATATATTAATAAGTGGCATTAAGGTTTAGAGGTTTGTGTTCATATAAATTCATTTGGAAATAGATGAACTTGTTGGCCTTGGAGACACTCATCATTTTATAGTGATTCCTAAACAACAAATTGTTTCAAAATTCAAGATTTGTTGTTGTGTTTGTCATTAGATGTTTGTGTTTTAACAATGTTAAAAACGTTGAGAAACCTGTTATAACTTTTATTTGGTGTCTCTCTCTGGCCAGGAAGCACTGAGAGTATGTTCAACCTGAAAGAGGTACGCTTGGTATTCCTGTTTGCTGGTTGTTTCCTTTCATGTGGTCGACCTTGCCCAGTTAGCAGTGACGTGTGTAAACTGTATTTAAAAGGCATTTGGTATGTGTGACATAACAATGTTTTGTTGAGGCTCAAGGCAACATGAAAGGTCAGTGACATAAAAAAGTTGCAATGAAGTGTTTATGTTAGCTTATTTTACATGCTGCTGTGTAATCAGAAGGAATAATAATATCTATTCATGTTGACGACCCTCGCTGCCTCCGAACATCATTAAAGTGTGTGTCATTTTATGCTATGGATTAAAAGACCACTAGTGGACCTGAAGTGGCAGAACAAAAAGTGAATACGTTGATCCACTCTTTATGTTCTAAAATATCGAGCTGCTGTTTATAATCATCACTCCAGTTGACCACTTTAGCCAAACACTGGTGGCAGTGAGCGTGTGTTTCACCCTTTATGTACTATACCGGAATGCAGCCTAATGGTTACCACGGTAACACATCTCAAGCTGACAGAAGTCATCTGTCACTGTTGCCTGTGCTTGGTGGAACATGTGTGTGTGTGTGTGTGTGTGTGTGTGTGTGTGTGTGTGTGTGTGTGTGTGTTGGTAGATGGGGGGGGTCATGCTTTTCAAGTGTGTGCAATATTGATCGTCCATGTAATGAGTTTTTAGTGCCCCCTCCTCCACATTTTGAGTGAGGGGCTCCCTGCGTATGCTTGTGTGTGTGTGTGTGTGTGTGTGTGTGTGTGTGTGTGTGTCCTCACTAGAAAAAGAATGACTATGGAGGACAAAATCAAATAGACATTAAAGAGAGAGGGACCCCACATACCCTGATGGGTTTTTGTGTCCACGTATACAGTGTGCATTTATTTGATTGTTGATTGCACCTGTCTGTCAGTCTGTGTTTACTGGCATTCAAGTGTGACAATATTACTTTTACAATGGTTTTCTCCCCCACCTGTATTTGACATTTGATAGTGAAGATGTAGACAGACATGGAGGACAGAGTGGTATAACATCCATTACAGCCTGGCTACAGAAGACGGTGTTGTTTGATATGCATCCATTCAGCTACCACGCAACTCTGTCACATGTTTGTTGTGTCAGTTTAATTCAATTATCAGATAGGGGACAAACCTGCTTTTTCATGTCAATTCAATTGAACGCATAATATAACCTGGTGAAATGAATCCAAAATGGCAATGTAATACATTATTATAAAACCAAAAAAACCCACAAAAATAGTGACTAAATAAATCTATCCTCTTTTCCTGTTATTGACTTGATGGAAACTCAAAAAGTTATGATTTAGGCCAGACTCATGATCTTTTCCACTTGTTATCCAAACCTTTCTGCATATCAAAGCGGGTGAGATAAGACTAAAACAGAAATAGCTAGTTATTTCAATAGCATATTTTCGAATGTAAAAACCATTGTTTTAGTCTCAGCTAATGCTATCCATATCATTGCTATCTTTATGTAATTCTTATAATCTTAAAATCAGTTATGATGCTCCACATTTTATTTTTGCACGAGTTCTGTTTTTGCTCTGCAATCGTCTTCGGAGCCACAGTCCGCCTCTCTTTCCCTCTCCATATGGACGTGACAGATGTCCCCTCAGTTGTCAGGGAGACAAATAACACTCACACGTTTACACATGCTTTCACACACACACACACAACAGCCATTATACACCCATACACAAAAAACACATACAGTTTAAAATTATGAACCACATACACAACTCTACACAGCCTGTCTGTCATCCTGTCTCGTATCAATGTGGCTTCTGTTTCATCCCACTATGATCTACTGTGATAGAAGTGATTAGCTCTTCTGGCCCGACAAATGCCTGCTGCTATTCCTGTTTAATTACAGCTGTAGGACAAGCAGCTTTTCACAGTCATGTAGACTTGTCTCAGTTATTATTCTGATGTGATATGTGGCATGGCTGATTGAGATGTCCAGTCATTTAGCCATGTAGTGACTTTGTTTCTCTGTTGGAAGCCTGCACATGAATCAAGTGGAAAAGAAAAAATGTTTTCTAAAAGTTTTAAGATGAAGCTTTAAATTGAAACCTGAACCTTTGAAGAGAAAAATAAACGACTGGACATTGTGCACTTTACTTTAAGTCTCTTACTAATGAGATGGGACGACTAAGATTTGCTTTTACTTTCCCCAACATATATTCAATTAAGAAGATCAATTTTACATACTGTATGATTCTAAAACAACTGGGTTACATCGGTTGCATCATTAAATCATTGAGGTAATTGTAGTTTTGTTTAAGAAAGCGTATTAATTCTTCATTACATTGCAAAGAAATAGCTCCACCTTTAGGTAAATGAGATAAACTTAAAAGTGTAATATCTAAAGCTCAATATGAAGCTCTTCAGCTGGGAGGATTTTATCTTAGCTTGAAGTTGAACATAAGGAAAACAAAAAACAAATGTAACAGGGAAACGGCACATTAAACCCAAAGATATATCTTCCCCATATCTTGAAGTTTTGTTTGACAAATGAAGTTCTAAACATGTCAACAAGGTGAACGTTTGGATTTTGTTACATTTGGAAATGACCAGGAAAGCTGCTTCCAGTCAATAAGCTATAATGAGAGTTCTGTTTTCGATCTCAGTTCCTCTACCTATGAATATTTTTTTAAAACCTTTGTTTAAAAAGTATTTCTGACCTGTTTATTGTTTACAGAGTTAGTAGTTTTGGCGTAATTTATGTAGTTTGTAAAGAAATAGGGAATAAAAGAGGTAAACAATGTAATACCTAAGCAGGAAAATATTCTAGTAGATCATAACAAGTCTCTCCTGTGAAATCAATTGAAACTTGCCAAGACATAATCAAACACACACACACACACACACACACACACACACACACACACACACACACACACACACTGGGAGGAAAGGGCCAGGGTGACATTTTCTCCAGTAAAAATGTCACCTGCAGTGGGGGTCGGCCTCATGCTGAAATGGCATTTGCACAGATTCACACACACACACACACACACACACGCACGCACGCACGCACGCACGCACGCACGCACGCACGCACGCACGCACGCACGCACGCACGCACGCACGCACGCACATGCACAGGCTTGCATGCTTACAAATTCATGGGATTAGGGTGTACAATGAAAGATGTCAAGGAAGCTGCAAAGCCCCTGGTGGAAGTGTGTACGATACATTACATCCTGCAGAATACATGGGCTTGTCTGCCAGTGTGATGGGGGTTAGTACTCTCCCCAATGTTAATATGGCAGAAAACAGATTGAGACATCACAACGAAAGCCAGGGGAAATCAACCTGCACAGGTCACATGCACATGCAATGGGTGTGTGCTACAAAGAGAGAGAGAAAATAGATAGAGATAGAGAGAAGACGAGAGACGTTTCAGCGTCTTTCCATCCAGGGATGTCAGATTTAACAGAACCCCTCCATGGATCTAGCTGACTGGCATCTGTATCTCAGACTCCCTTCTGTTATTTCTACACACGTTACATGTTGTTGGCAAGCTCCGTCTCACTTTAATCAAATCAGCCAGCTGGGAGGGTTCCATTCAGACCCCTGACTGCAGGGGGAGAAGAGTATCAGCTGAGGAAATTAAGCTGTAAATGTATTCTCACTTTGAAAACGAAGTGTATGGTACCAAAAAAGAAGGGAAACAGCTGAAGCTGTCAATTAGATTGTCATCTGTCGATCATTTGAAAAAAACGAAACAACTATTGCATATTGTGATAGCTTTTTAAACGGAGTAAATTATTTAAAAAAGGCTTTTAACAGCTTTAAGCTTGAAGCAGAAGTCCCTAAATACCGATCTACTGCTAGCCACCCTGCGAGCTTTGGCTGTATGCAGGAACACAGTCTGTGTGGAGAGCAAAAGGAGCTGAACAGAATCCAATATAATGTAATCTGCAGTCAACTAAGTGAAATTTTGCTTTAATTAATGTCTAAATTGAGAAGTCTGCATGAGTGTGCAGAACACAATTTGCTTCACTTGCTTGTCAGACAGTAAAAATACAAGTTGGCCGTCTCTTACAATTACTACATTGACACCAGAAAAGTGATGGATCCAGAGATTGTAGATTCTTACAGTATTTTCTAGACAGGATCACGAGTATACAAGCCTTGGCTTCATGGCTTACATGGGCCCCATTGGTATTTTCTTAAAGGTTTCTGCTGCATATGATTTATTTCAGCTTCGTAGAGTGATGTGAAACGTCTAAGATCTATCTTTGTTTCATCTCTCTTAGTGTACAGAATTAAAGGCTTATCTTCTGCCTTAACATCCCCTTATCCCAGCCTCCCTGCTCTTCTCCATAACTGACTGACAATGAAGGGCTGTGGGAGTTTTTTCCCTCCTCTTTCATCTCTGCAGCCAACAATTTGCACACACACACACACACACACACACACACACACACACACACACACACACACACACACGCACACACACACACACACACGCAGACACACGCTGCATGCTCACAGATTGCGACTTGACCTTGGGGGGAAAATGATGCTATGACAGCTAATCAATTTTTAATAGCAGCTACGATCCCTCTCAGGCCACAAGCTGTGTGCGCCTCTGTGTCACGACTGAGGGTGTGCAAGTGGATTTTCCACAGGCGTTTATGTGTCTTCATGCCTCCCTGGGTGTCTGTGTGTCTTGTATCTAAATGAGCGAGTGAGTCTGTTATGGGGATCCGTTGGCCGCATTGTTCCACCTTGTCAATGAAATATTAATGCTGTCAGTATTGGCAGGGCTGGAGCATGACACACACACACACACACACACACACACACACACGCACACGCACATGCACACACACACACACACAGACATATATACTATCTTAATATCGTATTCTGTTTGTTTGCAGCTTATATACTTTTCAAATGTTGAAATTTAAACACTCTTCAATTTAGGTTATAGATATGTGAGCAATAGATTTGTGAACCTTCATTTCTCTCCTCCCCGATCAATTCACTGCAAGAAATGCTTTCGTTTGGGTGCTGGTTTAGCAGCATAGAGCAGACGCCCCATACAGAGGCACTCATTGAGGGCTGTTTTATCTTTGACATGCATCAATTTGGTGCTCTACCTCCCCTCTCCTTCATCCCTACTTTTCCAGGCTCTCTTCAGTTGAACTATCTGAAAAAAGCAAGGGACAAAACATTCTCTAAAAAATAAACGGTTCTCGTCACTCAAAATATTACGTTTCAGCAAATATGAAAAATATTAAATTGAGAAAACACAATTGTCAGTATGAAATACATGTGTGTGTGTGTATACGGTGTAAATTGGGTTTAAACTCAGAAGTCTTTCATTAAAATGTCTGTCAATTTTGTTTGCCTCTACAAAATGATCATTGACTGCAGAGTAACCTAAACTTATAAGCCTTAACGTCATCCTTATTTTTATGGAAGAGATCTTTTTATAGAATTAGGATCTGTTGTGGATCATCCTCGTTGAATATCACACAAATTTTAATCTCAGATTGGAAAGACCTCTGCAGCATTTCCACCTGAGAACAGCTGACATGGGTCTTGGCACACCGTGAGCTGGGCTAGAATGAATAAATTAGAAAAAATTAGAATTGATCAAAAGCTTGAACTTGCTATTCCCATGTGGTATTTGTATCTATCTTTCTGTATATGTGTGTTCGCTCCGATGTGCGTTGATGCAGTCTTTGGGAACCAATTAGAGCTCAGTCTCAGTCTCTTATTGATTTTTGCAGCCAATAGTAATGAAGCACTGCTGTGAGGGACTATTGAAGACTTTTCTCTCGGCATAGCTTTTGTTGCAGTGGAGCAGAATTCCTTTAGTGAAAAATGGCTGAAAGACGTGATTGTGTCTGAGTGTGGTTCATAAAGTGGTTGAACAGGAAGCTTTAGATCTTTAACAGTGTTTTAGAGGTCAGTTTCTCACAGATAAAACATGACTTTTGCCTAAACATCTGTCATAAGATGTTTTCTTTAGCATGGGAATTAACCCCTTAAGTAGTGTTTGGCATCATCAGCAGACCTATATCTTATAGACGTGTCAATGCATTTTAAACAGAGACAGCTACAGTTTTGAAAGTTGTTCTAAACACATATTGTGACAGGAAAGATATGTTAACGTGTTTCTCAAGCAATAAGAAGTTGAACGTTACCCAAGAGATTTTGGAAAGAAGTGGACGGAGAAACTTAAGCACCATGTCCCCTTTTGTATTTTTCTTTTTTCTTTTTTTCTGCTCACCATCTTGCATCAGTATTCACCGCAGGAAGAAAAGAACAAGAACAGAAGGGATAATAGTCAAAGACTGTGATTTGTCTTGTCATTTATTCTGAGAAAAGTAAGCAAAGAGAGCGAGAGAGGAAAAGGATGGCGATAAGACAAAGAGAGAGCTGAGGAAACCAAGGGAAAAAAGGGGATGGAAAACACTATTGAGCAATATGATCTTTCTCACACATAAAGAGGGATGTGAATTGTCTATAACATCAAAGAGGAAAAAGAGAAGCGGAAGAGAGGGATCATGAGAGAGAGCATGTGAGATCACAGTGAGAAAGTTGTGTTTATATCTGCAAAGTTATAAATGACCTATTCATCACTCTTATAATACATCAGGAAAGTCTTTCTTTCTCTTCTATTAATCAGAACAAAAGCTCTATTAGTCGTATCTTCCTCCTGCACATTATGGAGGCACTCTGCATCATGTATTGATTCACAAATGGTACTAGGCCAGCAATCCTGCGAGAATATTGTGGGTTTGACTTTATGGACTAGGATTGTCTCTATCCAATTCTAGACAAAAATCAATTATTGTTTTGATACCAGTCCATTACCAAAAATTCTGGTAAACTCATGGACATTGTACATTGGCAACGTTATGTATCGAATTGTTGCCAACGTATTTGCTTTGCGACATATTTGTTTAATGAAAATATGTTGTTTTCAATTCAGTTCTTTGTCAAAGCTTCTGTACTTATTGATGCTATTGGGCATAGGATGACAGAGATTGTAACTTTTTCAAATATGTTGTATTAAGACTCAGACAAAGAAATGCCCAACTGAGCTGAACTCAGTTGTAAACGTCCAGCCTTCTGTTGACTCTCATAGTTCAGCAGCATTTTGTTTCAAATATAAAATAGAATATCTTCAATCCTTTGATTATTAAACTCATTGTGTTGTTTGGTGGTCAACTCCATACAGTTATGTTTTTAGGTTGACAGACCCATAAATGACTACTTCCATTTCAAATGAACCTTCAATATTTTTAAAAAATGACATGAAACACATTATGGCCCCATTTATACATCACACAAATACACAGACTCTTAAATTTCACACTTAAACATGAAGAGGAAATGGGCTCTCATGGGTGGGGGTGTGGGGGACCTTTATGAGTTATGCCTTGTAAAGGGTCCAACGGTATGATCCTTCCCTCAGGCTCTTACTGATGTGATGGGCTCTTTTATTGGGGTCAGCAGAGGCCGGAACACTAAATCTGAAGGTGAGCATGTGTGTGTATTTGTGTAGCACTTTAAAACTCTTGACCTGGCATGAAGACTCACCTAGCCATGTTTTGCAGGTCACCATGGTTACATATTTATTGTATTCAGGTGGTATCTCAGTTTATACACACTTTAAAGTGTCACACACAATTACCTTCCTCTGAAGAGACAGTAACACAAACACTTTCACACAAAGATATACACTCTCTCGCACAATTTATTGAGCTTACTCTCTTAAATGGCCTTCGGTCATTAAATGATGCAACCAAAGGAAAGCCTGTTAATGTGGTTTAATAGGTGTGTGGGTGTATGTGCACGTGGGCTTTCACTTTTATAAAACACTTGTCATTCTAGGTGAGTTTAGTCAGTATAACTTGACTTGTCCTGATTGTTTAATTTAATGAAATAATAATTAGCAAATTGTTTGCTGCAAAAAAAAAGGGACAGACAAAATTCAATCCAACAAGACCTCATAACAGATTTGGTATTGATGGCATAGCAGTATTATAGATTGCATGTGTTTCGAGCACTTGGCGTACTCTTCAAACGTGAGGAAGTTTATCTGCTTGCTATTGGTTTATCTTCAGCATCAATTTTTTTTCCATTTATGATTGCATGTCTATAGAGCAAGAGGGTCTGCAAATAAATGCTTTTATAGCTTTTTCCCTATATTATGTGACTGCTCAATCCTTGGGTTTGGAGTGCCTTGGGGATTGCAATGTGATTCATCATCCCATGATGGTGTTCGACCAAAAGCAGTGTGTAGATTCACACTTCAGACGATGATTCAACGCCGCTAACAAGCACAAACAGAAAACAGATCTCGGCTCCTCTCCTCTTTCTCCTCCCAGGAGCAGCTTAAACACAGTTGTTTCATCTGCTCTGCACCTCAAAGCTCTGATGACAATATCTTACCCTGTTTTGTAATACACATACCAAAAGCATTTTAGAACAGCTTATACTGAAAAACTTTCTCACGGCACACTTTTTGGTAAGGTAAAAACACCTGATTTCCATATAGTACACACAGAAGCTCTACCTGTGTTACCTGCCTTTAAAGAAAGGCAGGTAACACACAGATCCTTCATACTCATTCAGGGTTTAGATCTATAAAAGGATGTGGTCAATACATTGTGTCCTTTCAAGGATTTAGTGCACAAACCGCAGTGCCCCCGCAGATGAGGCAGTCGAGTCTCACCAAGGCTAAACCTAAACATGTATTTATTCACTTTGTGTCAACCCGTAACATCATGAATGTAAGGATGGGAAATTGCATTTCTTCTACCTGTCAGCCTGTTTATTATATACTGTCAGCAGCTTTGCTGTTCATCAGACATTCAGCACTTTACGTCTGTCAGCTGCTTGTCCGAAAGAATCTATGTAGTTTGTGCTGTCAGCGTTTCAAGCTTGAGCCAATATACCATGAAGTACTACTGCTTTGGATTTCACACGGTGTGGTGATGGTTTATAACAGGGAGTAAACTGGCTCAGACTGTTCTATTGTTTTTATATTTCAGTGGGATTGGCATATGTTATCGTGTTGCTTTAATTTTCTCTCAATGTGAACACAAATTAAGATAACAAGGTCATGTGAAGGTGGGAACAGAAAAACATTTTGTTCGTTGACCAAAATGTTTCAAGATTGTAAGACTATAATCATAGGATTTGGATTTCGTTACATAGTGCTTACTAATCTCTGTTTACTGACTCTACGTAGAAAATAAAGAACCTGTACACTTACAAACAGGCTTGTAACATTTTTCAATTTGTAGAACATTTTTAGTTGAAGTATTGAAAGTGCCAAGTATAGAGGCAAAAGCAGGCGAAATACTGTCTGCGCTGATGACCTCTTGGCTCCCATCTCCAAGCGAATGACTATATATTTCTATCTCATGCATGTGTGCAGATGCTCAATCAGAAACTTAAACTTGAGCAACAAGTCTACCATGAAAGTTAACAAAAGTTTGTATTTCCCAACTTCCAGGAATGCATCATAAATGTTTGATTTAACTCTATACAACAAACAACTCTATCTTCTCCTCTTGAGGACAGACCTGACAAATTTTGCTTTCATAGTTTTTACAAATCAGCATCATAAGGACTGATTCTGGCCAACGAAGACCTCCTAATTAAAAAGAATATAGGTTGCTTCATACATGTCTTTGGTTATTTGTTTTCATTTTGTGTTTATTGTTGATATTTAATGTTGTACTTTTGTACATAGAGAACACAGTTCACCAAAGCTGATTTCCTTGTGTGTGTAAGCAAACCTGACCAATAACGCTGACTGTGATTCTAAAGTAAGCCAGAGTGAAACCTCTGTCTAACTTACACTGTGGAGGACAGTGTTTTTGCATACATATCTGAAGTGGGGAATTTCACCTTTGATCTGAGCCGACAGTAGCTTCTCAAGTTGCTCAATGGACTGTAAAAAAGCAGTGCACAAAAAAGGAAGTCCTGGCTGGAAGTTATTTATCACCCAATGCTGACAACAGAGTAATTAACAAAAAGTTATCCATCGTTCCCAGAGACATTCTCATCAGATGTTAGCTAAGGTTTCCAAGATTGGTTGAATGCTGATTAGAGCCGATGTAATTGCAGTTTTTTGGCCTAACATACATGGAGTAAATTCAAATTCCCTAGAAAATACTGCAAGCTTTGTCCTTTGCCGAGCAGAGAGAAAGCAGAAACATGTTGTGCCTTCTCTGGTCCCTCCTGCATTGTGACAAATGGTTACTTTGGCCACACATAGATGATATTAATGACTCAAGATGATGGAACCTTAAAAGCAAGTTCCAATCTAAGGAAAGGGAAGGTAATAAGTCACTCAGGTAAAGACAAACAGCTGAAACCATGAACAAAGACCACTCATCATCAGAGGTGCTGCCAAAGGAAACAAGACTGCAACTTTCAAACATAAAATATCAAACTGGTAGGGACCAAATACTAAAATTGATCACATATTATTTATAATAACATATTTACATAATAGCGACATCAGCAGCAACAGCCCAACTATTATTTGTCTGCTTTTCTCATAGTAGTTGGTACAAAACCATTTTGTACCTACCCTGTTTAAATAATGTTTGTCGTGTGTTTCTTGGTGACCATTATGCAGGCCACCAGCCGAAACACGTTGGTCCTCTAAAGTTAATAAAGCTGTTCTTTTTTTTTTTAAAGATTTATTTTGGGGCATTTTTTAGCGTTTATTATAGAGGGAGGACAGTGGATAGGGTCGGAAACTTGGGAGAGAGAGAATGGGGAATGATATGCGGGAGAAGAGCTACAGGCCGCCCGCGCGAGGACTCTCACCTCTTAATGTTCTTCAGTGTTGCTGGAGCTTTTGTCCTCTTCAAGCCTTCCAGTCTACATGCACCTTGGTTGGTGAAGGTGTGCCAAAAAATGTGACCCTTTTGAAATCGAAGAGAGAGACATTTAATAAACAGACAGATCTACTTACTGAAGGGATTTATTCATAATCCAGCTGCCAGCTCTCTTTGTGACTGTACAAAGCTGTTCAGAAGACCTGGCCTGAGAACTGTGGTTGCACACCAACTATCAGCTAGCTAACGTTAGCAAGCCAGCTAAGAACACACAACATGTGAATAAGACCATTCTGTTGACTTCTTCCATCCATGAACGCTTCATAATCCATTCAATGTCACAGTGTAAATATGAAAGTATACTAGATGATCAGGGTGGCTTCAGATCAGATGCCGAGACATTTGGTGGGGTTTAAAGTGAATCCACAAAGAACTCATCCACCTGACACTCTGAACCATTCATCTGCTTTAACCAAACCAATCTCCCAGATGTCAGAGGAGAAAATCTGTGGTAGGTCTTTCTTCATGTTGCATGTAGCTGGAGACAGTGCCAAACATGGAGAGAGGAAGACATATATACTGGGAAAAAAGAATAACAAAGTCAGTGAGAGATCAAAGAAAGAAAAAAAAAGCTTATTCAGTCAAATCATCCAGAGGAGGAGAAAGAGAGCAATAATAAACTGCTGGAAAGAAACTTTAAATGAGCTCTAACTAGCAGATAAATTGTTGTTTGCAAGTTAAAATGTTCTGGAGCTTAGTCAGGTTGGATGACGCAGCGTTTTCTGTGTCTAATATCAAAGAAAACAACAGCAGCTGTCAGCCGCTAAATTGCGGCTGCTAACAGTTTGAGACAGGAGTGGGAGGAAAGGTAGAGCCAGAGGAAGAAATAAAGCTGGAACAGGAATCCTGCACTTGAGGCTTTTGATATGTCTCAGCGAGCTGAATGAACAGAGGAGGGTGAGAAAATGAAGGGATTTGGGACAGAAAGAAAAAGGGATATGCAGGGAGCGACAGGCAGATGAAGAAAGACAGAGAGGGGCGGGTAAAGTTAATAAGATGTGTATAGAGGGAGTGAGAGAAAGAGAGCTTGTACTTATTCTTGTAAGCCATAAAGAAATGTATCCT
Source organism: Symphodus melops (assembly GCF_947650265.1). Lineage (NCBI taxonomy): Eukaryota > Metazoa > Chordata > Actinopteri > Labriformes > Labridae > Symphodus > Symphodus melops. Next base: position 20,175,963 of record NC_136693.1, on the reverse strand, counting down.
AATGTTGGGACTCTTTGGGAGTCTTTTGTCGAGGGGAAGGTGCAGAAGAGTAAACATGTCTTTCGTAAAAATCCCTCGGAAAATCCATCTTTTTATAGATTTAAGTTTAGAAAGTTCACTCTGGGAAAAGTTTAGGTTGGTAGAGCGAACAGATGCCAACTTTTGCATCATGGGATGTTTTTATTCAGTAATAACACTTTCATACTGTGTAAGACTCTTGACTATTTTCCCAAATAATTTGTTTGGTTGAGCAGCATGTGTGAATGTCATTTTTTACCCAGACTTTATCCTGACATCCCCCGAGTAACATTTCTGTGTGAAGTTAGGACTGAGCTGATGTGTGACCACAGGATGAAATATTCAAAGAACTTCAGGGGTTGATGTCATTTATCAATCAATCTTCATTTATATCGCACCAGTTCCTTTCTATTGTTATCTCAAGATAATTTCCAACAAGAGGTCTTTGCTATATTTTTAACAAAGACCCAACATTCATCCACCATAAGCTCAGCACTTGGAAACATTTAGCAGAACCATACCTCAAGCAGTCCCAGACTCATGTTGAATAGCCATCAGATAAAACTGTGTTGGCTTGAAAAGTAGGTAAGAGGGAGATGCAGCACATGTGGTTGTCTTTTACAGACAATACAAGTCAAACTAAATGTTCATTAACATAAAGGAAACATTTTAATCATGGTGTGGAACTCTGCTGTTGCTTGTTCCACCTTATTTCCTTTGTTCTTTTGACATATCCTGCCTCCTAAAGGACCCCCCCATACACACACACTCGAACACACTAACTCTGTCTGATTATCTTTTGTCTTTGTCTCTCCCTCAGGTGAAAGTGATGGTGCGTGTGTGCCCAGTGTCTCAATCCAATGCAGCGGAGTCCAGCTCCTTCCTTAAAGTTGATCCTAGGAAAAAACAAATCACCATCATGGACCCTTCAGCCAATCAGACACCAAGCACAGCCTCCCAGAAAAGGTTAGGAGCCAATCAGGTCCCTCCAAAGATGTTCACCTTTGACGCAGCATTCCCTTTAGATGCTTCACAGGTAAGAAACCAATCTACTCACCTTTGATCTGGATCTTCATGTACCACTTAAATACTAAACATAAAAGGCTTGAATAATTCACAGCTTGCAGCTATATTTCAAGTCATGTTTTGAAGAGCCAAAATGATTCTCCAGGTTATAAAACTTCTACATGTACAGAGTGTTGACAAACTGGTGACTAACTCTTGTACTTACATCGAAATAGAATCCATTATTCAAGAACTAGAAAGACATAAAGAAATAATGTAATAACGTTTTTAAGCTGAGAGTTAAATGAAAAAAACACTTTGGCTGTCATGTCTGTATGTTAAGTCAGCACCTACTTATCATAGGATATTTGAGCAGTTAGGAAACAATGGATATCAGCTAGCCCAGCTCTGTTCAGATGTCCAGCCACCAGTTGCTAAATGTCTCTGCATCCAACCAGGAAATAGTTACAGCAACACTATATCAACCACAAATGGAAAATCTTAGGTTTTTGTTTGTGTAACAAATACAAACAGGCATGTTTATTTCTAAGGTTACTGTTACTTTTGCTCACATGGCTCTGGACATAGTCAGGCCTCTCATAGCTCTTCTGTCTTAATGCCAAGTTAACGGTCTCCAGGTTCCAGATTCAATTGTAATACAGACACAAGAGTGGTACTGATCTTATCCAAAACGTAACCTAATGCACAGGTTGTCTAAATACATCTTTACCTTCAGGAGTTTATGCTGATGGTGACCATTTTTCCTCATCTCTCTGCATTCTTCTCTGTCTGCCTGTTGCTAGGCGGAGGTGTGCGCAGGGACGGTTGCTGAGGTGATACAGTCGGCGGTGAATGGAGCAGACGGCTGTGTCTTCTGCTTTGGACACTCCAAACTCGGTAACACTCTAACACACAGGCACACAGACTGCAAATTATAGGAAGTGTGGCATATGAGTCATCTTTTGAATGTTTGTTTGACAGTGTGTCACTCGGCCGTGTCTCTCTGGCTCTCGTCTATCAGAGGGAGAAAGAAGAGGATTAGTGTCTGCTGAGGCTGAAAGCATCCTCAGTCTGCTCTGTCTGTGTTTCCCTCGTCTTTGCTCCCTCTCTAATCCCTCTGAGGATGGTTTTTAGAGAAGCTGTCTTAAAAAGGGTCAGGACCTCTTACTGCACACTGCCACATATCCAAACCCACGCACACACCAAAGACCCTCTACAAACATACACAGGTTTTTTTTCCTGAATCCTGGGTTGGCCCCTGTTGTGTTTATCCCTGTACATGTAAGCAGCATTATCCTTCTTGGCTTGTGATCTTCATCCAATGGGTAAGTCCCCTTGAACCGCAGGCAAAGGACAAAGCACAGAATTTAAATGCTGCAGTTCATCAGGGACCACCCAGCTATCTGAACAAAGAACGTTTAAGTTAGATCTTAAAACCTACAAAAAACATATCTGACTCTATGGCAAAAATGTAATATTGTCAAATATTTTGTTGTCTTCCCTGTCTGGCTATTGAGTGATAGAAATTGTATGTTTAAAAAAAAAAGAAAAATACTCTTCAGCTTCAAGACAATTGGGGAATAATCTTTAAGCAGTCAGACGATTAGTTGTTAAGAGGGATACATTTAAGTTTTAAAAATACTCCAAGTTTACCTCCAGAGAAGATATAAGATATGGACTAAATCAATAAAATTCAGATAAAATATCAAATCATTTGGGGGGTGTTTTTGAAGCACAAACAATGTGTTAATCATTTGAAATGATGACCTTTTAATGATGACCTTTTAGTTCTTTTAATGATGACCTTTGAGTTCTTTTAATGATGACCTTTTAATTATTTTTTATGGTTTTACACGTCATGTTAAACCATAATACCAAGCACCATTATTGAAAATAGTCTCACAGACAGACATTTCTCTAAGCATTAAAGCATATTCTCTAATAAAAAGCATATAAACCACTGAAAACCACAAGAGCACACAACTATACAAGTCAGAGTTGAAAGCTCCTTCTTGTTTCTTTATTTAGAGACTGGAAATTGGATAGAGTCAGGTTCCAGAGAAAGAGTAGGGAATGGCATGCAGAAAAGGAGCCACAGGTCAGATTTAAACCTGGGTCGAATCCGACTGTTTCTACAGTATGTGATCATTTTTATGCCTGTTTGTCTGTGTCGGCTGAGGTGATTTACAGCAAGCTGCCGGAACAACCTTTGCTAATAGTTTACAGAACAAAGATTTACTGTGAGCGACAGGTAAAGATAACAAAAGTTACACATGTACAGGATTGCACCACAAACAGACAAGACAAACTGCTTTGTCCACAAGGGGCGCCAACATCTGCATAAGATAAAAAAGTACCTAACAGTCACTTTTACTAGGAATAAGAAAGACGGTAACTATAAATGTCTGAAACAATATCAAACAAAGACACATCATCATTTATATGAGGCTTCATTTTTAAGATGCCTGCATAGAATCTCGAGTGATGAAAATACAGACTGTGTCATGATTCATAATGCAGTTTCTTACTATGTTCACATGACCATGGCTTGAACTAATATGCCTCCAAACATACCTCTGATTATCAGTGTCTGATGGGATCTGTAAATGAATGTTCTGGCCTTTAGATTGTAAGTGCTTTATACGACAGTTTGCACTCTCAATCAGTTTGACTGTTTCAATAATGCCATGGTGACGCTCTGACCTGGCTGCTTTCAGTTGAATTGCCGGCTGTTGTTGCTGCAGATGAGATCATCCTTTGTGGTATAGCTCACCTAGGGCCATGGAGCTTAATGAGGCTGCATTATAACGGTATTACCTCTTTCATAATTAAAATAGGGACTGTAAAACTTAACACATTTATCTTCAGCCCTGTTGCCCTTGGCTGTGGACACTGAAGACACACAGAAAGTCTACATCTGTACACACGCTTACACTTTCACAAAGAGCAACCAAAATTAAATTAAAGTCCAAATGAAACTAAAATAAATGGATGAATTTAAGGAAAATAATTTAATCCTCCAGTTTGAAGTCACGTCTGAGGGATGTTTGTTGTTGGTTATTGGCCTAAGATGGATCATCTTTCGGCATGCTGATCGGTGTGTGTGTGTGTGTGTGTGTGTGTGTGTGTATGTGTGTGTGTGTAACTTTGAACCAATGATACACTGCTGCTATGCTCTTTCACACTCTCTCACATAACCCACTATGTCTCTGACAGATCTGCTCCATAACACCAATTACCAGGAGTATACATCAAAGACACAGACACACATGCTGCGCTACAGTTTGTGGAGTTCATCACTGTGTTGGAGTGTTGGATAGTTCAGTGGAGGAGTCAGCTAGATGATCATATTTTGCCGCCTGGGCAAGTCATACAAGAAGAAAGCATTGTAGAGCCATACATAAACACAAACACACATGAGTCACTAAAAGTTGAGACTCACACTCAGAGAGAGTATTATTTAAGAGCTGTGTTGTTATTGCGGTGACTCCTGGTGGAGCCATGAAGACGTTCTCTCATTAAGAGAGAGTTCATCTTAATATCATAAAGAAAAGTAGATCAAATGTTTATTCTGTAAAATGAATGACCCAGTGTTTCGTTAAACAAGCTGTTATAAAGCAGTGTATTGTCCAATTGAATGCTCTCTTTGACAGTCTGTGCCTTTAGAGGACTATAAAAGGTTTCATTTGACCTCTACCAAAGGAGTAATAAACTTTTCCTGATGCTAGATATGACTCTCTTTGGTCATTTGCTCTTTTCTCCTCTTTTCTTTTCTTCTAACAAATCATGAAATGTACATTTTCTTTGACAAATAAATTGAGTCACCACTACAGGAGCCACTCAGGGAGAACAATGTAAAGTTGCAGTGTCAGTGACAACCTCCAACCCGTCCTACCTCTGAACAAATCTGAGCACATTTCTCCTCCCTGCATCCCAGTCAGGCTTTTGATGTCCTCTGATTCTCTGGAAGTGCTTGTGTCAGTGTGATTGTTAGTCATGACATATGGCTTTGTTTAGGTGTGTGTTTGATCTCCAACTCCTGACAGCAAGGGCAGGTGTGTGTGTTGGTGAATGAGAGAGAGTGTGTGTGGAGGGGGGTTAGCGGGAAACTGTCATCTAGTGTCTCAAAGGCACAGATCTGGAGGCTCCATGTGTACGTGTGTTCAGGCACTCAAACACACACGTTCACGGCAGTCTCTTTTGATGATGTATATCTTCATCTTTTGCCGTTCACCCTTCCCCTCTTTTATCTCTCGGTCTGTCTCTTTTAGGTAAATCGCACACGATGATCGGTCGTGATGACTCTCTGCAGACTCTTGGTATAATCCCATGTGCCATCTCCTGGTTGTTCAAGCTCATCAACGAGAGGAAGGAAAAAACAGGAGCACGCTTCTCTGTTCGTGTCTCGGCAGTCGAGGTCAGTGTTACAGACGAGACCTTACTTTGAAACCTTCGCTGCAGAGTTAAACAGATTACATCCATAATCGAGACATTTGAAGAAGGTGAAATTAAATTATACATCACCTTATTAATGATGTGTAAAGTCTTATGTACATTATATGAAATAGCTCATACTATTAGAGATGTGTTCCAATCACAATCAAAGCTATGTGATTTTTGTTTCTGTTAAGTCTTCTGATATCTGGTCTGAATAAGGCGTGGTTATGCTTAGCTAGCTGTTTACACCTGTTGTTAGCCTCACCTGCAGGCAAACTTTTAATGGTGTTGGATGTACAGGCCATCAAAACGAACATTATAACTCTTGTATGCTAAAAAATGGATAACAAAGCCTTTTGTCACACACTATCAGACGTCTCAAATCTATTATTATTATTTATAGCGGTGCTTGGCAGATGACAGTCAACATAAGTGTGATACCCGTCACCATCTTGAGAAGTGGCCTTTTCTTTTTAATACCAACTAATGTTTGATTGCATTTGATATTACATTAGTATTTTCAGGCTTCAATAAAGATGTTCCTGTCAGGTTTATTCTTAGAAAACAAAAAGTTTCTTCTATGAAATATTTTGTGTTTGTTCATGTGTGTGCGTAGGTTTGGGGAAAAGAAGAGAACCTAAAGGACTTACTATCTGAAGTAGCTACAGGAAGCTTACAGGATGGACAGTCACCAGGAGTCTACCTGTTCGAGGACCCCATCTGTGGCATGCAGGTACACACACTAAAACATGCAATCCTACGACTGAGAGCAGTGGAACAGCCTCAGACATTATAAGGATAAGCTTTACACCTTTTTTTTTTTTTTAGCCTGAGGTGGTTTCTGTTGTCTTCACTAGCAGACACACACAGACAATCACCCTGGGGGACAGATCAAATGTGAGAGCTAATCGAGTCTCCTTTCTTTTAAAATATGCACCTCAGGTTGAGAAATAGCTGACTCATTGATTCATCTTTTAAAGTAAAAATAGAGCGTATTGAATTTGACTTGCCCATTCAGAATCAAAAAACAAAACACAAACAAAGTAAGGAAGTTTTGTCTGTTTGTATTCATGCTTTTTTTCAAAAGTACCTTGCAATGTTTAATGACATTATGACGTTTTATATTAACTGAAGAGCATGACTTAGACAACACAGGACTGCCTCATCACTGTAATTACAATTTCAGAGACAACTTTTCATGAGAACTAAGATAGGAAATATCAGTGGCTAACAGTGTACCCGGTGCACAGTTACAGAAACATACCGTGAAAAATAAATCAAAACTTCACAGCCACAGGGTTTTGGTTTATTTGTCAGAGGAAACTAAGAAAAAACTAAGAAAAACAGTGATATTAGCATAGCAATAACACAACAATGAAGGTTGAATTGTAATGTGTGGATGTAGTGAGCAAAGAAACAAAACGTGACGACAGAGGATGAGCCTGTGTGTGTGTGTGTGTGTGTGTGTGTGTGTGTGTGTGTGTGTGTGTGTGTGTGTGTGTGTGTGTGTGTGTGTGTGTGTGTGTGTGTGTTTGGTTGGGTGGGTGCCTAGAGCTATATGTTTATAGGATTATAGGGTCTGATTCAAACACATCTGTGTAATCCTTAACTAATCTGACATAATCTCATCAGTAATGATATCCTGCAGTAACACACACACACACACACACACACTTTGTCTCTCTGTTTCATTGACGCTCCGTATCTGTCTAGCATACCTGCATTAGAAAATTCATTATCTCAATATGCCAGTCCATCCAGAACACTCAGGCTTGTATTTGGACATGGTATTATCTGTGTTTAGACACTTCTTGCCTCCCCAGCTGAAGACTAAATAGTAACCTCCCTCTTCTCTGGCCACCTTTTTTTATACCCAGGAGAAATGTTTTCACAAGTTATTTGTTGCGCATGTTTTCCAGCTACAGAACCAGTCTGAACTACGAGCTCCGACCCCAGAGAAGGCAGCCTGGTTTCTGGACGCAGCCATCGCAGCTCGTCACAGCAGCCAGCGGCCAAACACCTCGGAAGAAGAACACAGGAACTCGCACATGCTGTTTACGTTACACATATACCAGTATCGCATGGAAAAGACAGGCAAAGGAGGGAGTGAGTACTCTTTGTTCTTTCACTGGTATTATTATCATGACCTTTGTCAAGCTATAGTAATTACTGTAGTCATTGTCACATTTTATGAAGTCATTATTTACAGTAATAAGTGTCATAATTCTACTGTTGCCGATTGTTCACTATAAGCAATCTTGTCTAGCACAAAACACAATATCTGCAGTGAGTCGTCCAAATGTCAACCATTGGAGGATTGATAAAAACATGTCATGTTCTATCAAATATTTTACCACAGAAATAAACAATAATGATTGGCTGATGAACTTGTTTACTTATAGCCACCATGAATGAATATTAAACAGGTTAAGCATCAGACTTGCTGACAGATGTGTATGTGAACTTGTAAAAACACTGTTATATATAGATTCTGTGTTAACATTAATTTACATTAACATCACAAATGCACACATATCTCCATACATTACTGGCTATGGGAGTTATGTTGTTTGTGAAAGAGAAAGTGACAGGTGAAGATGAACAAAGTATGACAGCTTATAAACACTTTTGGTGCTTGCATATGTGAGGGAACAAAGCAGAAGCAGTTTTTGTGCATGTGCACAAGCCTTTAAAACATGTGTATCACGACTAGTAAGTGAAGATTTTTGTGAATGACAAACTAAATCTAAAACAACACATTTTCATTAATGTCTTGGGCTTTTTAATTACAGAATTCAGCTTGAGAAAACTAGTTGCCCTTTTACTTAACTACAGGATTAAGACAATTCTGATTCTAAATTTAGACTTCAGTCTTTGCACACGTTGGTATTGATTCTTGTGAATCATTTTTAAAATATAAATATTTAAAAATATAACTGAAAAATAACTAATTGGTGTTAACTAAGGTGCGTATTCAATACAATGTGTTTCTTTTCTTATATGTTCATCTCCTTAAATATCACAACCTCTTTATTAAGTGTTCAGGATTTCTTCTAAAAATATATATTTGCTAAGCTAAAATGAACTGCAGTTTCCTTTATTTTGAAGCCTGGATTTGTTCTGTTGCATTTATTTACTACTGTATATCTCACATCCTTCGCTCTTACCTTGTTCTCATCTGTCCTCTTCTACTTATTTTTTGACCTCTTTTGTCAACTTCGTCAGTGTCGGGAGGGCGCAGTCGCCTCCACCTGCTGGACCTTGGCAGCTGTGATGTTAAAGTACTTGGGGGAGTAGGAGGAGAGAGTGGCGGGAAAGGAAGGGAGAACTCTTCCCCCAGCTCGGCCCCTCTGTGCCTCTCTCTATCTGCCCTGGGAAACGTGATCCTGGCCCTGGTCAACGGGAGCAAACACATCCCATACAAGTAAGGCGGTGTCTGCCAATGTTTGTGTTTCAGAGGAGAGGAGTGGAGAATGAGAGGAGAGGTTTAGGTAGGAAGAAAAAAAAGAGACTAATCTAACCAAAAGAAAGAAGAATTGTTGGGAGGAATGAAGGATGGCATGAGGAGGAAATAAGTCGGTTTTCTGAGTTTGAGAAGGAAATGGAAAAAAGAACATCAGATCTCTCAAGTTGTTTTAGGTTCTGGGGACTTAATGCTATAAACAACAACAGCTGCTGTTACATATTCATCATTTTCACTTTGCTGCTTAACTGACTGGCAATGAGAGCAGAGAATAGAAGGAGGAGAGAGAAGGAGAGCAAGAGAGAGTGTGACGGACAGAGATAACACAGGGGGCACTGTAGTAAGAGGTAAACAGTAAGGTAGAAAACGACAGCACATGATAAAGAAAACATGGTAATTGCTTTAATAAAGTTGAGTAAGCCCATGCACTAATGAGCATATAGTATTTTGAACAAACTGATATTGCCCCCCTTTCACCTCTCTTTCTGCTTAATTGCTCTTCTCCTTCAGGGCTGTATCTCTGTGCTTCTGGTTAATTTAATCACCAGCTTGTGCATTTACATTACAAAACAGCCTGCAAGCTAGCATTGAAGCTGCATGCAAAGCTCGGCTCAGTCTCATCTGGCATGGTTGTTGGAGATTTGGACTTGTTTAACAAGTATGCTGGGTTACTGCAACTTCTCTCAAACCAAAGACCAAGAAGCAGTCACAGAATCACTGAGAGGTAACAGAGGTTACAGAGCACATTGAAGCAAACGTGACAGTCTGTGGAGACCCATGGGAGCTTCCACTGTGGGGCTGTAGTCAGTGACACTGATGTATAGCAATACATGAGTTAGGAGTGAATTTTGTCAGCTGTTAGCTCAATTATCCATATCCTTTGTACTTTAGAAACAGAAATAGTCATCAGACTGTTGAAGAAGGGAAGTTAGCAGGAGACAATGAGAAACTAAATAAACAGCACATCCAGATGTGGACAAACAAATAGAGCAGAGACCAGAGACTTATGGTGATTAACATTAAGTCCAAAAGCAAAGCTTATAGGGAACATAAGTTTTTAAGACATAAGTATCTGGAGATCACAAATCTGTGCACATAATTCCATAATGAAATGAAGCTTTAACAAAAACAAAACATAGTTAGAATCCAGTTTTCATGCAAGAATTCTGTTTCATTAATGTCTTCCCACTGAAAAGCTCAACCCGTCTGCAAATGCTTCATTACTTTTGGGATGTGGTCCAATCCTGCACTTTAATCCCTGTGGTGTTTCAGTGCCGTTGCTAGGTAACTAGTGATTTTATGGCAGATTATGAGAATAGACATATGTAGCAACCAAGTTCAAGAAAAATGTGCAGACAGTCGTCTGTCACCATTAAATCAACACCTTGGATCCAGTCCTCTCAACATGATGCCAGACAGGCGAGAGTGTAGCTATACTCATGTTTCAGACACAACATGCTAATGTAGATTTAGAGGCTCTGCTCACATTTATTCTTCAGGGACTCTGATCAGTTCCTTGTCCAAAATTAGACCACTTGCCATCTGGTTTGCTGTATCGCTCTCCTGGCAAGGTCCCTGTTCAGTGCAGCTCCCTGAACCTCCATTCCTAAACTGTCTGCTGTCTCTCTGTTAAAACGAACAAGTCAGGGACAAAGTTAGGATGCAATTTCCAAAATGCTGTTGCACAAACAAATGTCTTAATATAGAAATACAAGCGCAATCCTGACGATTCCACAAACCTGCAAACAAACTATGCCTTGTCAACAAAAATATCAAACAAGCCAGAAAATCAGTCGACCAGTAGGGAGCAGCTGATCAGGCTGTGATCAGCCGTTGAGTGTACACTGCACGACTGAGCAGGCACGATTAACTGAAATTCGGTCCGACTTTAAAACCAGATGTTTGATATCCTGTCTGGAAACTGTACAGTGTATTACCTGCCTTATGTAATGTGGCTTCTTGTTTTTCTTCATGATAGTGATGAAGGAATTGAAATGACAAATTGACAGGCTAGTTTTAATCATAAAGAGCGTCATATTAACCACTGTTGCCCTCCTAAAAAAAATCTAATGAATCTAGCACGGTCTGAATTAACATGCAAATGAATACTTTATGAGTCATGCATTACCTTCATTAATCTCAGGCAGAGATATTCAGAGATAGAGAGAGACTGAGGCAGAGAGGAAAGGATTTGTTAAAGCCTGAGGCGGCACACAGAGAGAGAAGAAATGAGAGGAGAACAGTACAGCATCGACAAGAAGGAGGAGGTCAAGATAGAAGTGTGTGCATACTGTGTGTGTGTGTGTGACTGTATGGGAATGTACACATGTGTGTGTGAGACAAGAAGCCTGCAGGCTGTGTTTTTAGAAAAGGGGGACAGCAGCGTGAGGCATCGGGCCACAGAGGAGCTTTGCTCACTGTCAGCCTGCAGGCCTTAACACACTCACATAGACACATACTTAGAAAATAGACGTACACATGTACACACACACATGCAGGCTCTGAATGATTGCAGTGGCCCACCCAGGAGAAAGTCTTTTCTTAAACACACAGCCTACTTTAACTCTCCCATCTGCTATTATAATCTAAAAAGATGTAGACCATCTCCTAATATTAGACTACATAATATTGAGAGAGCTTAGCTTAGCTTTAGCCCGGAGTAGAAACCTTTCATTTGTTATAAAAGCACTTATTTCTTAACATAATCAACAATTAGAGATAACTTTGGTTAATCTTCTTAATATTAATATTTAACACCAATTGCTCCAACTTGAAGAGAACGTTGAGTGCCAAGGACAAGCTATAAATAAGCCTTTGTCAAATATGAGATGTGTGGGCGTCTGCTTGAAAATCGACCACTTTTTGAGTGACTATGTGCATTTACAGCGGGTCTGAAGCTCTCACATCTCACTGTATGTGTGTTACCAGGGAAAGCAAGCTGACCATGTTGCTAAGGGAGTCGCTAGGCAACATGAACTGCCGGACCACCATGATTGCTCACATCTCCGCCTCACCCAGAGATTTCTCAGAAACGCTCTCCACCATCCAGATCGCTTCCCGAGTGCTCCGCATGAAAAAGAAGAAAACTAAAGTTACCGTGGTGAGTTTGAATCAAACCATGATGCTTGATTAAAATGTGATCTGATAACTCTCAAACATCAGTTACATTAAGTTCAGATGAAGACAATAAAACTGCTGGTAAGATTTGTAACTGACAATAATTATTGTCCAAATCTTGAAACACATTCATCCTGCACATTTGCTTGACATTGCTTAACATCTCTTCTTTTGTGTAAGTCATTGGAAAATATTGGTTTTAACTAACTGCAAAAAATAATGAAAATATTGTGCTCCAAACAATGTACTGTAAATCTATTGCCTCCACTTGCTTTTAATCAACACATGAGGATGAAGTGCTGCTGACACCCTCTCCCACCTTTCACTTCTCTTGCTCACTTCTGTGAAAAAAAAAGAAAATAGCAGAGGAAAAGGGGTGATGTCTTAGGAGCTATAAATAGAGAGAGAACAAGTCATGAAAACCCTTAAAGTACAGGTCTGTAACAGAAAAAGTCTCAGCTAAATTAAAGTACAGTTCTTATCTGTTTGGTAACATGTCTCAGGTGCATGATCCTTATAATAAATGGGTGTGATTTTCTCACTCTTCCCTCTCTCTCCTGTCTGTCAGTTAAATTATATGAAAAAAAATCTCTCTCTGCATTTTCTCTCTCACCGCCCAACTTTGCCTCATCCTCATCTGTCTTCTCCTTTCCTCAGCAATACACCTCCAGCTCATCTGGAGGAGAGAGCTCCTGCGAGGAGGGTCGCATGCGACGACCTACCCATCTGCGACCTTTCCATCACCGTGGCGATGCTGACTCCGACCTTCAATTGTTGAGGCTGTCCAGTGACCCTGATGAATACTCGAGCAGCGAGCAGTCGTGTGACACGGTTATCTACGTCGGCCCAAACGGGGCTGCGGTGTCAGATAGAGAACTGACGGACAATGAGGGACCGCCGGAGTTTGTACCCATCATTCCGGCTCTGCTCAGAGGCAAAACATCAGAGCAGCATCAAGCTCAAACTCAGGCAGGCGGAGCACAGAACAAGGTGATTAAAAAAGATTAAACCAATCAGCAGGGATAAGATGGAGATTTATACTACATTAGGTGTTTTCTCACTGCCATCTGATATTTGCTCTTACAGGTGCAGTCTCAGCCTGAGGAGCAGCCAAGCGGCCCTACTCAGCCCCTCCCTCCGCCTGCTCAGTCACTGCTCGGACAGCCATTGGCCCCCGTCCCAGAGGAAGGAGCTGAGTGCCTCAAGTGCAACACCTTCGCTGAGCTGCAGGAGAGACTGGACTGCATTGATGGCAGCGAGGAGGTGACTAAAGTTTATGTAATAAAGGAAAACAATATTTAAGGTATAATACAAAAATGTTTGCGCAGCAACTTGTTCTGCAGCCATTCTCATCCAACACCACTAATGTTCTCTTGAACAATTCTTTGCTTTAAAATAAAGAGGACACATCTGGAGTGTTTACTCCATCTAATCACACTCCATGGCATTCCCATGTAAAGAACAGAGATTCATCATCATCTGTCTTCTTTTTCAGGTGGCGAAATTCCCCTTTGAAGAGGTTCCAGCAAACAAACAAGGTGCCAAACAAGACCAGTGTCCATCATTAGCTGCCCCGAACTCTTCTCCCACTGCTCCTGGCTCTGCTCCAGCATCAGATAAAGAATCCAGCACAGGTAAGTCAGTGACTTCATCAGCTGCAAATGACTTGTTTTCACTAATATTGAAAATCACTTCTTTCTAACACTTCCTTCGACCAGTTTTACAGTTGTAGTTCTATATTTCAACATCTGAACATGTTGTTTACTTCAGTGACTGCAAACAATGTTTGACTAATAGCAAACATCCCACAGACTCTGCAGGTTTTGTAGGAAGTGCAGTGCAGTCGTCCAGGAGGACCAATGACCAGCAGCTTCAAGAGATCAAGGAAGTGGTGGAGGAGGCTGAGCTGGCAGGGACCATGATCCACAACCTGACTCAGAGTTCTGGTTCCCCTATAGTCACTAGTACCAGGAGCATCACAGGAAGTAACTGCATCACCTCCAACTCACTGCACAGGGCAAAGAGCTCACATCTGCATGACAGGCAAGGCTGCACTTTGCACATTGCACATTGATTTTATTTCGGGGTAGCACTTTCTCTTGCAGACATTGCTATTATAAATTTGAGTTTATTCGACTTGATTTCATGTTAAGTGACCTTTATTGTCCGTCTGAACAGCCCTGAGAGTTTGAATGCGTGCAGCAACACTGATGGGAAGGCACGGCCACTCGGATCACCTCGACTTGGCATTGCCAGTTTGACTAAAACCTCAGACTACAGGTAACGCTTTAACAAAATGTAAAAAAGCCATTTCTTGCTAATATTTCCAATATTACCTTAGGAAAGTGTGGATTAACATAATTTACTGCATGGCAGCCTAATGTTAGACCCTTGTATTCCTCCTCAGGCCTCCGTCCTCTCCATCCCAGCGGTGTAAAGTTTACACACAAAAAGGAGTGATGCCGGCTACACCCCCTCTGTCCTCGCACACTCTGGCTCAGGAATGCCAGCAGACCACAGAGGCACTGACATCAGACAGTATGTATCCTACAGCATGATTTTAGTAATATGCTTTCCATTCAACCCTCAAATACACGTTTCATAGTTATGTATTATATCCATAGAGAGAGTTCTCTTACTTCTTTCATTTTATTTGTCAAGTTTTTGCTTCATATTATTTTTGTATGTATTTTCCCCACCTAAAATATGAAGTATGTTCTCAAAAGTATCTCATCATGTTAATTCATCTGCAAATGTAATTAAACATCATAATGTGAGGCTTAAAAAAAATCGAAATAACTGAAGATATTTAAATCTAAATAACATAAGATATGCAAATATAGTATGATATGTAAAAAAAACCTGTATTGTACAGACAGTTTGGCTGCAGACAGCGGTCGGTCCTCCACTGAGTCTGTGCTGTCTAGGACTTCTCCTGTGGGCATGAGCCCACAAATCAAAGCTCCGACTCCATCTATGTCTGCCAGCTTGGGCTCAGCAGAGACTCTCTGTGATGATGATGTTCCCCCTATACCATTGGATACACACAGGGATGGTGAGTTTTCAGAAACACAATTTTTGCACAATGCAAATTAAGTTATATGATGATTATGTGCAATAAATGATGGAGACATAAAAACTAAGCAAACATTTTTCAGGAATAAAACAACTCAAACTCTGCTTCCCTGCAGCCTACGGGTCGGCAGTAGCCGTCGCTACAGTTGGTCCTCTATCACAGGTGGAGGATGAGCTGGTGTTCACTGTGGCCTCTGGAGGTGAGGAGAACCTCAGCATTACAGCTCTCATGGAGTCTCAGGGTCTGACCTGTGGCCCAACGAGCATCGTCAGCTTCAACAGCAACTGCTGCTCTGTCACGGAGCTGGCCTCAGGCTCTGAGGCCGTCTGCATCATCAGAGGGGCTGCAGAGGACGAAGCTGTTAAGGATTATCTCATGCCCTCAGGTCCTGTGACAACCTCAGGGGTTACAGAGGTTGTCGCCATGGCAGAGGTTAGTGAGGAGCTTTTAATAAAAAAAGCATAAGAGCTGAATGCATGTCTGAACACTGATGGGAAAATCTGTCTCATAATACTCATTGTCTGATTGGCTTATTGACGCACTAAATTCAATACAGTGGATTATAAATCTAATAATGCTTGGACTGAAATTTATATATGAGCCATATTATGTTTTACATAATCAGAGTGAATACAATTATATCACATTTAGTGTGATGTGTTGAATAATTGTAATATACTTTAAATATGTTGTGCTGAATATTAGAACAGCTGTGAAATGGTTGGGTTTTGAAAATGATCACAGCACTTAAATTCTGTAATATTCTGTACACTAGACCTCAAGTCTATTGATTTAAAACAACAGTTCTGTAAGCAGCATATAATGTTCAACATCATATTCTTACCATTTATTTATCTTATCTTTCTTTTTTTTTTACCATGTTACCATTGTTCAGCTACTCTATGTTTTGCATTTATCTCTATGTTTCCATTTAAGGTTTTTTTTGTTGACTGATGCTGCGTTTGCACATGTGATTATCCGTCTTACCAGCTTTGCTATAACGTTATTTGTTAGCAATTGGAACAACTAGCTAATTAATACATACAGCAAGGTCAAAAGACCCAGTGATGTCATGCACAGAATGCTTTTTGTTCAAACTAATATTTTGTCCAAACAACCAGCTTCTGTTTAAATGAAATCATATTTAATGTGTGGAAAAGGTTCTATATCTTTTTGAATTTCAATTAACTGTATTAAAGATAACAATAATAATAATAATGATGATATATAAAATAATATATATTTTGGGGATTTCAAAATGCCTCACCGAAACGGATTGTCTCCTGTCGTAGGTGGCGATGGCGAAGCTGCGAATAGAAGGTGAGGCCCTAGCATCAGTGATGTCCGGCTGTGGCTCCCCCATCTCTTCCTGGATGAGTGATCTGAGCATGTGCAGTGAAGGTGATCAGTCTCTACACAGCTTCAGTCAGTCACAGAGCCAGCAAGGGGAGGCCCTTGCTGAGCCTGAACCCAACCTTTCTTTTGGTGTGGAGGGGATTGGAGCTTTTGATGGCTGTGGCAGCCCAAGGAGGAGAAGTCTGGAAGGAGAGATAGTGCTGTCAGAAACAGGAAGTGACAAAGGAACACCAACCAAAGACAGGCTGAGGAAACTGCCTCCATCCATGGCTAAGACTAACATCCAGATTCTAACAGCACCTGGTAACCTGTCTCCCTTCAAAACCACCATCAGTGTACATCCATGTGTGGTGGTCAAACCCATGGTTATACAGGAACCAACCAGCCTCTCTTCTCCCACAAAGACGGGCTTAATAAAAGACTCTAGCAAATTTAACACAACACATTTAGCTTCTATTTCCAGTGAGATGAGCTTTGAAGACCCCTGGTTGAAGCGTGGTGTGGAGGACGGGAAGTCCAAGGAGCTTGTGTGTGAGGTGAAGCCCGGGAAGAGGGAGTTTGAGCACCCACAGAACCAGACTGGAGCTGGGGTGGGGGACCAGCGGAGCTTCTGCAGGGAAGGTGAGCAGGGTCAGAATCAGATAATATATCCAGCTGGATTGGAAAAGATCTACCCAGGAAAATTTGCACATACTCGTAACCATTTCTTTTCTCTTCACTGGTCATGCTCGTAGTATATATTTGACGTGTTAGAGAAAAGACTGCTTCAAATACAAGTTCAAAACAATTCTTTTTGGACAACCAAGTTTTAATTCCATATAAAAACTCAAAGAACAAATATTCGTCAAATTATTTTTGTGAAATAAAGTTTTCAGGTTTTACACTTTTATCTGTTCTCTTCATCAGGTGGGGATCGAGGGAGCTCCAGTTCAGGGGGCGAGGTTGTGTCGTCTCCAGATTCCTTTAAACGAGTAGTAGACGGCTGTGAGATGGTGGCTGTTGTTGCCCAGGGAGACTGCCTGACTAGTATCTACAGCCCAGATATCCATCGCACTGCCAGTCTACCCCGCGGTTGGCACCGTATCAACCGCCACGACGGCTTAGACAATGGAAATGAGTACCGTAACCTTGGCGTCACAACTTCAACTCCCTGCAGTCCCCGCGCCACACTTGATCGTCGCGGATCAACAGGCAGACAGGGCTTCTTCTCCAACAAGAAGGGGGGAATCCCACCTCTGCCACCCGTACGGAAGTCCAGCCTGGACCAGAGAAACAGGGCAGCCAGCCCTCTCCACCAGCTAAACCACGGAGTATCATCACTGAGCTCCACAGATGATGCTGGGATGTCTGGATGTGGCCCCGCAGGTGCCACCAGACAACAAGGCTCCAGCATCGACAGCAGCAGACTTTTCAGCGCCAAGTTGGAACAGCTTGCAAACAGAACCAACTCTCTGGGTCGGGTCCACAACTCCAACAGTGGTTCCCACCACTATGACTGTTTTTCTCTGGAGAGGGGTGGCAGCCTGAGAGGAGGGGGAGGGGGGGTGAGGGGGGACAGCACCATGCCTCGTACAGGGCGTAGCCTGACCCGGGCCGGATCAGTCTCTTCTCCTACTGGAAACCCCAGCAGCCCCAGTTTAAGTGCCAGTCCCGGTTCAAGCAGCGCTCCACAGTCCCCCGCTAAAACCAGCAGCCAGTCCAAAATTTCAGCAGTCAGTAAGCTGCTGATGACCAGCAGCCCTAAAGCCAGGAGCCTGTCTACCTCCAGCACCAAGACTCTTAGCTTCTCCACCAAGTCTTTGAGCCAAGCTGCCAGCCGCAGCTCCAGTCTCCCTCCAAATGGAAAGGTATGAAGGAGTTCCTCACTGTTATTAAAACACATTTAACACCTGTAAGATGCATGTCTTCCCTTATCAACGTTTAAACCGGTATCAAACCTTTCTTTGTTTTACACAACAAAAAACAAATGAATGAATTAAGATTTTATGACCTCCTTTTTCCTTACATCAACCCTCACCGTGACTTGTTTCCTCAGCCCCAGAGTTCAGCCCAGGGCCCGGTGCAGCAGCAGGGACCCGCCCCTGGATCCTGGTCTACTCAGTCTTTAAGCCGCAGCCGAGGGGGAAGTCTGGCTGCCAAGTTGCCTCTCCGGGCTGTAAACGGTCGGATCTCAGAGCTCCTCCAGGGAAGTGCAGGCCCCCGTTCCAGGAGTCATGCCCAAGGAGGAGGCACTGATCCAACAGAGGAAAGAACTGGAACTGCTGGAGCAAGGTCAGTCCGTTTTACTTTGTTTGATTTGAAAGTTCAGGCATATATTTGGATATGCTAAACAAGAATTTCAAGTGGCAGCCTCAAAGAGCCTTTCATATTGATTGAGTGCATTACACAACGATAAATATGATCAGCAACCAGGATTCTGAGCAGCACCATTCCTTTGTTATGTAATAAAACCAATGATACCTAACATTTGTTATGTTTAAGAATCCTGTAGGTGTAAAATGCAAACAGTGTACTGTCTGCAGTATCCTCAATATGTAACTTTTAAAGCAGCCCTTAGAGAAGAAGTTTACTGTCAAGAATAGAATAAAGACATAAAAGTTACTTGAAAAGCAATCTGTTTATTATTGGTTTAAACGTGTTGATTTTATTTAACCTGCTCTCAGTGGAGGGGGAGCTGCACCAGGAAGTGGAGTTGGAGGAAGTCTGGTGGAGGAGAGAGCAACAGTGGTCCAAACGCTTCCGTCTCCCTACAGCAAGATCACAGCTCCTAGAAAACCCCACCGCTGCAGCAGTGGACATGCCAGTGACAACAGGTACAAGTTCAAGTTCACTGGGAAATACAAAAGTTGAACATATATATACTTTATTATTTGTCTTCAACTCTGAATTGATATTGCTTCTAACAGCAGCGTACTGAGTGGTGAGCTCCCCCCTGCCATGGGGAAAACAGCCTTGTTTTACCACAGTGGAGGCAGCAGCGGCTATGAGAGCATGCTGAGAGACAGCAGCGAGAACACAGGAAGTACCTCCTCCGCTCAGGACTCCCTTAGTGAGCACAGCTCAGCCACCACCTCCTCCAGACGGAGCTCCAAGAGCGGCAAGAAGAGCAGGAGCAACACAGGTCATTATGTTTTACACTATTCCTGAATTGAATAGAGGAATATGAAGGACGGGGAGGGGGGGGGGGGGGGGGGGGGGTAGTTGTGGCTCAGGAGGTAGAGCTGGTTGACCATCACGTTGTGATTCTTATCCTGCACTTGTTAAAGTGTCCCTAGGCAAGCTATTCTACCTGAAGTTATCCCCTTCACTGAAGTAGAAAACGCACATTTACTGTTTAAATACTGTTGTTTATTAGGAAGTTTGTAAACAGCATGTGTTCAAATCAGTGAAGCTACAGTATTTGTTGTAATGAGTATTAAGCACAAAGTTTTGTAAAAGTGTTGTCAGTGAACAGCAGTTAAATTGATCCCGTTCTTCCATTTTCTAAAGTACGTATATATTCATTGTTTTCGGAGATATCAAACAGCTAAATCATTTATGTATAATTAAATGTAGAGGTAAACCTGATGAATATTATGGTAGGACTCCTAACCTTTATGAAAACGAAAGGAACCGCCGAGAAAGTAATACAAAACTCAAAGACCTCTATGAGGAGAATGGTTCGGTGAAAAGGTAAAGGCAGAGTGAAGAAAGCGGTTGTTGCAAAAAGGAGCCAGGTGAGTAAGGTGACCCTGACCACTCATGTGTGAAATGGTTAAAGGAATCTGCTGGTGTGGCTGTAATGAATATATATTCACCAGCCCACCACACAGAGCGGCTGCTAATGTGCTCGCCAAATTACACTCTGCTGGTTTTCCATGAGGATGGATATGTGCATCAAATCAGATTGGACAGAGTCGGCTCTTCCTGGTGTGTTTGAATTGGAATAACCCTATGTGCAGGGTGCAGCCTCACCCCACCATGACATGTGGATTTTCTTTTATTTAGCTTTAACCATACTTGTTCAGTGCTTCAAAGAGATAATAGAATCTGCTGTAAAAGTTTCAAATGTTCAAGAAAAATCAAACAACTCATTCCCAAGTCGGGCACAGAGAGTAAAAATGTGTGCATAAGACTGTGTTATCCGAAATGTCAATCACATCTCCAATGAGTTTCTCTTTGTCGAGATTTCCATTCGATTACATTCACTATCTTCCCTCATTTTTTCTCCATGTCTCTACTTCTGCTCTTTTTTTTTCCTCTCATGAATTATCCAACTCATTCGTCAAACTCTGTCCCCTGACACCCTCTCCTCCCTGCAGACCCTTATTCTTTTCTCCACCTACTTGTATTCCACATTCTCCATAATGAAATACAAATGTCTCTGCTTGACCTCTCAAGGCCACATTGGAATCAAAAGACAGCTGAAACCTTATTAAAATCCCCAGTTTCTCCCTGCACACCTTATCGCTCACTTCCTGGTGAATCTGATAACTCTCAGTACTGTGATCATGGATGACAATTTCTCTGCAATGCACGTGTGCGTGTACAGTCTGAGTGTGTGTCTGAGTGTGTGCGATCACTCTAGCATGGTGGGCAGATTAGAGAGTGACCCACTGCTCCTATCTTTGAGCTTCATGAGCAGAGACGAACGTTTTTGTCTGGCTTCACACTACATTATCTCTTTCTTCCTCTACTTCCTCTTTTCAATCAGTCAATACTTGTCTTTCATCCTTCCCTTCTGCCCAATGCTTCAGATTCATCTCTCATCTCTCCACATTTACTCCCTTCATATCTTTTCTCAGATACTCCAGCTTCTTCTTACCCATGTGCTATCTTTTCACTTTTCTGTAGAAGATAGTTATTCTAAGGAAAACACATTTTAGATTGTGAACAAATGAAGAAGCACCGTGACATTAAGCTCGACTGTAACTATAGTAGTGGTTCTGAATGATTCATACAGTAGCCGGACGTGTGCAGCTTTTGAATTGCCCCCCGGTGGACAAATAACGCTTTTAAATTGAATTGCAGCTAAAAATAACATGTTCTGTTAATAACTTTTCTTTTCTAGTCTTTTTTATTATGTGTTTATTTATGTTATAATCAAAGGCTGTTTAATTACGGATGTAAGCTCAGTGACACCATCCAATGGTTTCTAGAGAGGCGTATTAAAGCCCAACATTAGCAGATGCCATAAATGGAAACGCTATCTCCATCTACCTTTTTATCAAACTAGTGACTGAAGAGATCGACTTAAGACGGACCTTTAGCCATCTGCTACAAAGTGCCCAGTAAGTCAAATAAAAAAAAACCTTATTATGTCAATTGATGTATAACTCTCAGTTTAGATTTATATATGATATATTAATGTGTTTATTTCTGCTGTTAAAATGGGCATCTTAATACAGGTGTCAATATGGCTTCCAGGGATTTTGCAGTCAGCCTCAAGTTGACGCTGGAGTTGGGTGACCAGATTTCTAAAGTGAAAATCAGGGACATTTTTAGCGCGGTGGTCAAAATTCAGATTTCATAATTATGAGTATAATAACTTGGTCAATTCTGTGTTTTTGTACCAAATGTACTTATTTGGTGTGTATTAAAGAAAGAGTACCCAAAAAGGGTTCAGTAGTCCTGCTAGTTAGTAGTAGTTTGGTAGTAGTAATTAATTAAAGAATTAAATTAGTAATCAAAGCAACTCTGTTAAGGCAGTAGGCTATAGTTTGTGTCTGCACCTTTCAACATTATAGCTGTTAAACAAGAGATACAAGAAAACAAAAAAGTAAATGTGTTCTCCTGGTGCTCTTTTCTTTTCTCTCTTACTTCTCTCCTTACTCTCTCTCTCTTCACCTTTTCACAGCCCTCCTTTACTCTCTCCTGCCTTTACTCTCCTCTTCTGCTCGTTTCCAAGCCTTCTCTCTCCTTACTCATCACTCTCTGTGCACTCTGATATTCTGCAACAGGACAACATAAAGTGATATTATTGTTATCTCACTGTTATCTTAATCACACATCATGCTACATGTTCACCAACAACACCAGTGATAGTTTGGCACTTACCCTAGAGCGGTCTCTCAACTGCACTGTCTTGGATTCAGCATCAGGACAGCAATTGTCCCGGGTTAAACGTCAGAACGTCAATAGTAATGTTGGCCTCTGGTTGTTGTTTTTTTTTGTTGTTTTTTTTTCTTGACGGTGAAGCTCCGCTCTCTTATTAGTTGAAACGCACACAGTCCGAGATGGAAGCAGAGAAAAACAGTTGCAACCCATAAGTAGGCATGAATTACAATGTCTACTGAGTCATTGAATTAACAGTAAGAGACTGTAAATAGTGAAGTGGCTGAACTATAATAAGGTAGTTGTGGACTGACATTAATAGTAAACAAACAGTTGTAGTGCAGTGACTGAAATAGTTATTGCACACAGATGTTTAAAGTAATTTAGATAAGGGCAAATGGGTCAGAATGGATCCTAAAAAGGCTGCTTTAAAACATTATGAGCTTTCAATGGAGCCCAGCAAGGGCCCTCCATCAATCTTTGTAGCCTGAAACATGTGGAGTTTCCATGGAGACAGAGGATAAAATTGGCTGTGTCCCAGTTGGGTAGCCCACTTGAATAGCTACTTACAAAATAAACCTCTCAACACAATGCATCATTTGTACTGTAAAAAATAAGCAAAAAAACGTTTGGGGTTGTTTTACAGGTAACATTAAAGCAGCCTCAGAGTGAAAGGTGAACAATAATTTCCCACTTACCTGGAAGGGGAGATACCATAATCAAGAAGGTGGTTCACCCATGGCGAGGCCCGGCCATTGCACTGCGGCAGGGCTGACCTTTGTAAATTCCCCAAAATGTGGGAATCTCGACTCCATAATTTGTGGTAGTGGGGGACTGCGTTCACGCTCTCTGGAGGGTTGCCAGTTCAAGTCCTGATGCAGACCAAAATATGGAAGTTGGTCTGGCAGCTGGAGAGGTGTCAGACCACCCCTTGAGCACGGCCGAGATGCCGTTGAGCAAGGCACAGAACCCCCACCAGCTCAGAGGGCGCTTCTACTGGGGGCTGCCGCACTCTGACATCGCTCCATCAATGCATGTCCACAGGTCCTGCTTGTGCATGTGTGTGATTCAGGCCTGTGTATGTGAGAAGCATGTCTGTACAATAACAGAGTGCAAACCAGAATTTTCCCCAGAGGGATTAATAAAGTAGATAAAATAAAAATAAATAAAAAATAATTCATGCTATTTCAATAATAAGAGGCTCTTCTTTTCTAACTCCATCTCTTTTCATTTTTCAGGCCTCCAGCGTCGCCGCCTGATCCCAGCACTGACCTTGGACTCTTCATCCTCCTCACCTTCTCACCGTTCCTCCAAACAGACCATCACTTCCTCTTCTTCCTCCTCCTCCAGCCCAAGTGCATGCTGGGTAGATGGCCCACTGGGGCCCCCAACTCCCTCAAATCTCAGAGCTGCAACTGCAACGACAGACACCTTTGAGATCAAGGTGTACGAGATAGACGACGTCGAAAGAATGCAGAAGAGAAGAGACAAAGGAGGGAGCAAGGTGAGAGAAATAGGTTCAATAAGGCAAGAAGGAGTTTACACTAAAAAAAGAGGGTGAACGAGAGAGAGAGAGCACTATAGACCGTATCTGGAGATATAAGGGGCTGAAAGTGAGAAGGGAAGGGTTAAAGAAAGTATGAGGATAATATACTGGTGGTGGAGTGAGGGATGTGGGGAGAGAATTAAAAAGGTGGAGAGCCAAAGAGCAGAAAAAGAGGCCCAGAGGGCAGGTGGTATATTGCACTTGATGTCAATGAAATTGATATGATGAACAGTAGATGTGGGACACATTAAAAAATAATATGTGTTCTGTTGGACATTGCCTCTGGAGGTGAATACAAGTAGGAGGAAGCTGGAGAAGAAAGGAGAAACAAATATTTCTACAGCTTCTCTATGTGGCAATAAGATAAAAAAAACTTATTTTAAAATACAACAATACGTTTTTTTCTAAATGGGAGAATCAACATTAAAACTCTGATAATTTGTACATTACATTTCGCTGTGATTTACTTAAAAGTATCATTTTAAATATGATTAAAAAAGTCTGCAGTGTTAGCAGAATACAGTCTACTGTGACACTCGTGAAATTGTTGCAAATGAATGCTTACTGCAGGTTTGAGTTTTTCTTCTTTATGTATTCATTGGAGGGAGCATTGTGAGCTTTGGGGGAAAGGTTGGGAGAGGAAACCATGAAATATAGATTTTCCCTGCAGCGGCCTTAAGAAAGCCACTTAACCCCCGACTGCTCCAGTGAAGCTGCTCGCTGTCCAACAGCACTCGACTGCGGTCATACTAAGAGTCGATGAGGTGCAAATGTGTGTAACTGTTTGAATGCTAAGCAGGCTGCTGCAGGAAGAGAGCCAAAAGTTTGACAACACCCTCTGGATTAATGAAGGCAAACCATGTCTGTCTGTCTGTCCCTTGTGTGTGACAGGAGGTGGTGTATGTCAACGCCAAACCCCGTCTGCTGGAAAACCGTCAGCAGAGGATCAGCGAAGTGCGGGCCAAGTACCAGTGTCTGAAAAAGGAACTGGAGCAGACCAAACAGTACCTGATGCTGGAGCCACACAAGTGGACCACTGAGTGTAAGCCGGACCCTGACACATCAGAAAGTCTGTGTGAGTGAGTGAGTGTTAGATAGAGAGAGCTACTATGGGATATTTATGATAATCATGGGATGTTTGTTATTTTTATTTAAGGATTGACTGAAAGAAAAGGAGGAAATTATCGAAAACAATGATACTCACACTGATTTGTTTCTGATTATCTTGTTAAAAAATTGTGAGTTATATTTAAATTGTATATGGATGAAAATTTCATTTAGTCGTGTTTTTTTTTTCTTTTTCTGAAAAGATCAAACTATTAATGCATCAGTCTTTCACCGTAACTTATGATTTTCATAAATTCAGCACAAAGCCAATTGGTTCATGTAGACGGCTCAATAAGCTCCTAACAGATTAGTTTGCAGATTACACATGATCAACTCAGTGTGTAGTTTTAGGCCGTTTAGTTTTATGGTGCTCATGCTCACAGTTAAAGACAGAGTTTTGATAGCATTAGAGCTCGTTGGTACAAAAGGCTTTGTCCTTCAATACAAAGACAATTAACCTTATAATCACTGGCTTTGATTGTTAGATGGACTCTGTTGACAGTACATAAATACCTACATGTAGAGCATTACTGGACTCATCCTGTAAAATAACATGTCTCTTCCAGGTAAAAACAGAGTTTTAGGATGTGGCGTCTTAAACATGTTCTTTACCTGTCTGTCAATATCCAGTTGAACTCCAGCAGGTCTATGAAGTGGACTCTCTGGAGTATTTGGAGGCTCTGGAGACAGTGACAGACAAGCTGGAAACCAGAGTCAACTTCTGCAAAGCTCACCTCATGATGATCACCTGCTTCGACGTGTCCTCCAGACATCGGTAGAAGATGAGGGGACGGAGTGATGGAGGACAGAGAAATGACGATTGGACGTTGATATTATAACACTTCTCCCCCCTTTTTATCCAACACATTTACAAAATATCCTCTAAAAGACTCATTGGACGAATTAATAGTTGGAAGAAGGGACAAAAGGATGGAGTGACGAGTTGCTGCATGTCATCCTAATGTCTCCTTCAAGTGTAAGTAGACCGTGGGACAGACGGAGAGATGGAGCTACATGAAGGGAGATTTATAACAGATGACACTTCAAATTTGTTTGTCCATGGGTCTGTAAACAACCTCAGAGACAGACAGTGAAGTGTATCTAGTGGACGAGTTACTTTGATTATTGATAAACATGGCTGTCCAGAGGGACAGACAGATGGTTCTGTTTCTGTAAACAAACTTCAGAAGTGAACAGAGAAGGGATTCATGAGACTGCCGAGACACCCTGTAGACTGAGCCGAACATTTAGGAATGTATGGAGAGGGAAGGAGCTGAGCAGGAAACACAAACTGCCATCCATTTTTTTAAGAAAAACTGATACATAGGAGGTGAAGATGAGGAGAAGAAAAACTTTTCTTTCCCCCCCGGGATTTTACAAGAGTACTTTTTGGAGTTTCAGAGTTGAGAGTCATTTCGTGTAAAGACAAAGTGCTGACTATACAACAGTCTGGTTTTGTTGGCAGTTGATAAAAGAGACGGACCAAGAGGACGACTGGAGGACAAAGAAACATGATTTAAGATAAGTGCCTTGTGAACATCTCAACAATACCCAGAGCAGTTCTCTTCTCTCTGAATCTGAGTACATGCAGTAAGTACGGTGCTAGCATAGAAGAAATAAACACAGTTGTTCAATGTCATTGGAAAATCTTTGAGCTTACAGCCATTTTTAAATGTGATATTTAAATGTGGGCCCATGTTTTGCTATATCATAGACAAACAAATACAGAGGGTTTGAATGCTCTCTGGTACAGTGATGAGACCTGAACACGACCTACAGAACACCAAGTCCTCTTCCAAACTAATGCAAGTTAAATATGATCATGGTTTTTCCAGGACACAATGATGTGTGTTTAACAAAGAAAAAAAAACTCTCATGCTAGTTTATTGTGGTGTTTTTTTTTCTCTACGTGGCTTTAAACAAAGCCCATCTAAATTTTGATCCTCTGGGGAATAACTACGGGGGTCATTTTCCCCTGATTCTGATGGGATGGCTTTTTCGTTTTCACAAAGCAATGAGACGTCTGAGTCATATTATATCAGTGGAAATGTGTTTTGTTTCTCTGATCCAGCGTGAAGTCCATCCATCGATTGACTGCCCGTTAGACTATCTGTTGTTTGTATCTGTGTTGTTCTGCTCTATTCTAAAAGAAGCTGAATGATTTGTCAACGTGTGTTTTATAATAAAGTATCCTTTTTTATTTGAGTGCAATGGGACCATGTAGAGACTGTATGATGGCACAAGTAAAGAGGACAAAGGTACAGGATTAGACGATTCATATACAGTTGTTTTACTTCAATGCCTGTGTATTAGGAACAACGTAGAGCATTTAGACTGAATTTCGGGCTTTGGATGTCAATTGTGGTTAAAAATAAGCTTCCAGTATTGTCTTCTATTAAAAGAAACTAAAATGAAAAAGGTACAACAAAAAAATGTGTATAAAAGAGAAAAGGATGAGAGCTAAAGAAAGAAAAGGATGATGACCAAATTAGATGATCTCTGCCTGGTCCCATTTTTCTTTGGGAAGGACAGCAACTATTATGATTTGTTGATATTATTATCTATGGTGCTTGAGATGTTTTATGATCTAAATGTTTGTACAAATATATAAATATAAGAAAGAGCCTGTTTCCCTCTAAAAAAACAGAACAATACCTTTTGAATGCTTTTTCTTCATCGTCTTCATCACGTCTGTTTTAAAAACCATCACTGCCCTCTTTTCTTAATGCCTTTTAACCCAGCAAGCAGAGAGCATTCTGGGAGATTGTGTACGTTAGAAAGGAGGAATAGGCACAGACAGACTTCATAGGAATGGAAATGCTCAATGAGATACGATTTGTCAAAAGCATCTTGATCCTTATGAAACAAACGTGTTGTTTCTTGTGCACTTAAACTGACACATTTGAAGTCATTCCCGTTTCAATCATCTCTCTGCTGAATCCAGAGGTAACAGTCATCTATCCACAGTGACAGCTACAGGATGATCTGGGATGAAATCGCCCAAAGCTTAGATGCTTTTGACAGACTGGATCCTAAAGCGTTTCCACAAGAGGGGTGGAGGTAGCCGCACCACTTCTCTGATGGTCTCTGTTGACCGTGCCGTCATGAATGAAGGTTTATTTATTTGAGCTCAGGAGAGCAGAGTCACTTAGAAATGTCCTTATTTATTTACACCTTATGATCTTAAGAGTTACTATGCATTTAAGTGAAAATAAGTGACTGTACAGCTCATGTCGTATATAAATATATATATACTGTACACATATCATATATTCGCTCATTTTAATTTTATATATTTTCGGTTTGTTAAGTTTGCTCCTGTTGTTTCCTAAAACATTAACACCCAAAAAACTGTAAAGCAGAATGCCAATTTATTCTGCAGTATATTCTCCAGGCTTTATGAAGTATCCGATGTTTTGGGAACCCAAAGCTCAGGATGAGCTAAAAGTTTGTGTCCAGATTTGAGATGCTATGTGTGAGGTTTTTGTCCCTGATGTGTCACTGCCAAATTTACTGTGGTAGCACTTTATGATTCTAGTTATAGTAAGTGGCAAAAACATGGTGTTTTCCTGATCCCAAATTGTTCATGCTTACCAAATACTCTATGGTAAATAATATTTTACAGTTTCATAAGCTCCTCTTATTAGAGACAAATGTGGTAAATTTATTGATGTCTAATGATCTTTCATCTAATGATGTTTGTTGTACCAGTATATAAAAAAAACATTCTGATTAAATCTTTTAATCTTAGCAGAAATTATTGATCTGGAAATCTGACACATAGCAACCTCAAGTTCTTTTAGGTTGAATTAAAGACCTCATTTCATTGTGTCAGTAAAAGTACAACACGTAGAAATGTGGTCAGATACTATGTGTTGATGGAAGAGCAAGAAGGAGGGATGTAAATAAAGAAATGCATTGAAAGAAATCCAAGTCTGACCCTTCCTTTAAAGACAGAATCCAGACACTGTCTCACCATTTAAACTAATCGACTTACAAGAAGCATGTCCTTCATCCTGAGGAGGGAAGCAGACTCGACTGTGAGGTGTCACAGACTGTTCAAAGATGTTTTAGGATGAACTATCAGATTAGGGAAAGTCATTGTTCTTTTAACCAGTGTCCTCTTTACAGAGGCAGATGAAGCTCTAAAACCTCAAACTTGTTTCTCTGATTAGATAGGAAGATTATTGATTATATTTGACAGCTGCCCTACCTGGCCAGCAGTAGATTAGTCTGTAGGGACTTGGGTTGGGAACTGGAGGGTCGCTGGTCCCGGCATGGACCAAGTTGGTCTGGTAGCTGGAGAGGTGCCCTTGAGCAAAGCATCAAGCAGCTCTGGAGCGCTTGCTGTGGGCAGCCCCCTCACTCTGAGACCTCTCCATTAATACATATCAATAGGATCTGTTTTGTGCATGTGTGTGTGTTC
Organism: Symphodus melops; assembly: GCF_947650265.1. Lineage (NCBI taxonomy): Eukaryota > Metazoa > Chordata > Actinopteri > Labriformes > Labridae > Symphodus > Symphodus melops. The sequence goes on along the minus strand of NC_136693.1, from coordinate 20,146,379 downwards.
ATCTTTATAAAACAGAGTGTAAAACTACATTTTTCCTCGCCGTATTAATAAAGCATACATTTTCATTATTATTACTTGAACATGAAACTGTTGTTACTTTAAACTTAGACAAAGTGTTTTCCTTTTGTCTATAATTATAGTTTGCTCCTTTTTAAATACAAACTGCTTGTTGACTCACAGATGTTAGTTTGGGACTATGAGACAAGATAATGTTGGTAGGATAAGAAAGTGATTGCAGCCAATTACAGAATTACTGCTATTTCTCTTTTGTTAACAGCAGAGCAGACCTGTCGAGGGATGGAGCTCCAGTCACAGAGGATGACAGGAGGACTCACAGAAGTCACTATCAGAAGTCTAATAAATGTATCAGTCTATTATTGTTGAGAATGAAAAGAACATGAAAACAAAGGAGAAAAAGGCAAGAGAGATTACAACATGCACTAAACTTTTGGCTGCGAAGGAAATTTAGTAAATCTTAAGTATGCGTATGAGAGAAAAGCATTTAAGTCTACAGACTGACGGGAACAAGAGAGAAAAAACTCAACCAGGTGCTGTGCAACTTGATGTGGACCTGTTCAACTTGTCTCTCTTCACCATCAGTGGAAATGTTCAGTTGATGTAGTAACAGCTATAGTTAGCTCAATCAATGACGGCTACAGAATCATTTAAATCAACATCTTAGGTAGTCACATCATTCATGTCTTAAGTCAACGACATTGTGTACTGAGCAGCAATGTATTGTAGTTGAGGAACCCTTTCAGGGGAAGCAGGACTTCGTCTTTTTTGTCGCGCCTCACCCTGTTGGGGTTCCATCAGCTTTAACAACTTGCTCGTCACACGCTATCCTGAACGTCACACACTCGGCAAATGTCTCTGAAAGGTTGTTTTTAAAATAGTCAATGTTTTAAAGACATAGCTCTATGACTTCTTCTGGTGCTCCGTTTCTCTTCTTCTTAACATATACAGGAGGAACACATTTCAAGGTGAACGCTTTTTTACATGACTTGCCTCAAGGAAAGGGGCTAGATGTTTAAATTATGTGCTTGTTTTGTACTAGATATCCTTTAGTTTCCAGTGTGTGTGAGCGTAAGTTCCCTTGCTTGCCTGCAGGCAGCTTTCTAGGTGACATATTGTCCTGTTGAGCCTGCTTTGATCACCCACTCAGCAGGGAGCAGGAAGTAGGAGAAGGGAGGAAAAGGAGAGAATTGATTAGAGCAGAGAGAAGAATAAAGGGAGCAACAGTGTTGAAGAGGTGCAGGAGAAATGAGATGGGTGAGGTAAGGGAGAACACAATAAGGTGCAAGGAGATAGGAAAAGGAAATAGAAAAAGGAGAAAGTATTTCGTTTCAATGTGTTCTCATCTTTCATCAAATGAGCCGTTTGCTGCAATGACTCAGGCGGGAGACTTTTGATAAAAGGATAAATGTGAGATGCTCATTCAGCGGGTTTATTACCACAGAAGAAGGTAAGTCATATTCATAGTTTGGAAAAGTCAGTTCCCCAACAAAGATAAGAAAGATAAGCTATGTAGCCGTTTATTGGGTTTAAATGTTTCGATCTAACAATGAATCAGAACATTGCTAAATATAAAGAACACTTCAACTGAAATGGTGAAGCTTTTATTTAAAAGGATGAAAGACGACATAGCAGAGCCACGTGTCAGTATGCAGATTCTGTAAACAGTTGCTGGGATGACAATGTCATGACGATGTTAATGGTAAAAATTAATGTGCACTCCGACAAATTTAAACTATCATCAAAGAGAGAACAATTTCTTTACTTATTTACTTGCTAATTTCCCTTGTTGTTTTCCTGATATGTGTTCTGAACTTGTACGACTAATCATGTGTTATAAAACAACGTCTGCAGGAGAAATTGTGCATTTAAATCAGTAATACACATAATTACTGATCGACAAGTGTTGATATATTTTACAGATGTGTAATCAGACCAAGCATGTACTAAAAAAAAACCTCACCTACTATATAGAACTCACACTACTGATCAAGCAAACGCTGCTACAAGTCCCTGAAAGAGAGAGAGAGAGAAAAAAAGCAGCTATAAGATATGAAGGCGCTGATTGTAAAGTATTAATGTGTGCAGGTAGCTGCAGCAGAGCCAGTTTATATTCAGCTCAACAATCCTGTGATTTCCTGCTCTGATTATGAAAGAGCCCCATCAATGTTAAAAGAAGATGTAGGTGTAATGTGACGTGATGAAGATGTGAGGTTAACTTAAAGATATGGTTTTGTCTCGCTTATTTCAATCTGAGGGGAGATTACTCATGACCATATGATAATATCCATCAAGTCTTTATCATAAAACCTTGAAACACACAAAGATAATGGAGACTTGATACCTGGGATAAAATCTATCATCTGCCTGTTACTAAATTGATCTCTGTGTCAGGAACAAGCAGCTGAGAGGAGAGGGAAAATAATAATAATGTTCAACTATTGAAAGCTCAATATGTCATTTTATCACATGTCATATTCACTTTATGTCTTACACATTAAATGGTAATGATTTACTGATATCCACCTAAATATCATTTGTTAATGTTGGTTGTAATAAATTGTAAATCCTTTTTTACGGAGACCTGACAATCAGTTTTGGAGTCATAGCAAGAAATGTAAAGGATAATTGGATCTGAGGTGGTGTGGCGTGGCGTGGCGTGGCATGGCGTGGTGTGGTGTGTGGGAGGTCAGAGAGGGGCAGAATCCCTGAGAGGGAAAATTGAACAAGGGGGAGAGGGAATGGCATGAGGGAATGAAGATGATTTTAAAAACACTCAGAGTCCTCTTTTTTTGGCTTCTTCAGGCTGAAGTGAAGGAGGGAGACCAGTGGCTGACAAAAAAAGTGAATTTAATTTGAGAGGCTGTGAGGAAGAGAGAGAGAGGGAAAATAGGTGGCGAGTGGCACAGAGAAAGAGACAGAAGGTTTTAACAGAGGAATAGATAATTAAATTTGATGGCTGTTGAGATAAAGGAAGTAGAAAAGGGGAGAAAAAGGACACAAAGCTAAGGAATGAAGTAACAGAGGCAGAGAGAAGTAGTGTATAGCAGAACAGACTGTATAACACAGACCATTCATTACACTGCTGTCATTATTATACTCATCTATCACAGTCATGTCGTTATTTCTCATCCAGACTGGTAAATGAAAGTTTTTCCCTTCTTTCCTACACTTCAGTGTTTTCCATACAGAAGATGCTTGAGCTTGCTGCCGATGAAGGCTTATATTGACAGCTAAACTACCCAAGTAGATTTGCTGACCTTTTTATTAAATCCCTACTTATTTTTTTATAATCGCAATCAGAGAGGAGATATAGAGAGAGTGAGTGAGTGAGGTCAGCCGGTACGTACCTCTACGTTCTCTGAGCAAACTGAGGTGCTACATCTCATGTTGAAACTAAAGCCTGTTATGCTGACGTTTAATGTTTTCAGAGGCTATGCTGCCCATTTTGTCCCGCAGCCTTAGTTTAGAATTATTGCTGTGGTGTACTACTGTACAAGCGAGTGTAAAATTTCAAGACAGGAAAAACGATAACAGAAGCTTTTTACTCAATGGACAACTCATAAAAAAAAATGTCAAAAGAGTAGAAACTCATAAAAATATGCAGGAGAGGTGCAGGTGTGTGAGTAGAAATAAGGGAAATAAGATGAGCAGACTAAAGTTGTTTGCGATATAAAGTTGATCCATAATTGTCGATAAAATTCAGTTTGATAGAAATGTTTAATTGTTAAATAACACTGAACAGAATAAGTCATATCCAGCTAATCCAGGATGAAGGATTTTAGGTTTCAAACATGTCAGCTCCCAGTACTGAGGGAGCGATAAATGTTAGAAAAGCAAAGAACCTTTTATTTGTGACCTTAAAGGAAACATGCTCTCACTTTAATCCTTTCTCTCTCTCTTTATTTTTCAGTTACTCTCTCTCTCACACACACACACAGTTTCCTATCAAAGGAGATGTCATCGGTTTGAAAATGGTAGTATTTTATGGATTAACAGAGGAACAGTGTGTGTGTGTGTGTGTGAGAGAGAGAGAGAGAGAGAGAGAGAGAGAGAGAGAGAGAGAGAGAGAGAGAGAGAGAGAGAGAGAGAGAGAGAGAGAGAGAGAGAGAGAGAGAGAAAACCCAATCTGGGTTAACCCTTAAAAAGCTGCTGGGGCCACATGCTGACAGAGTAAAACACAAAAACATGGATTAACATGGGAAGTGTGTGGGGGATATGTATAGAGACAAAATGGATGTTGTGATGACCTGACTTTACTAAAACAACATGTACACACACACACACACATACACATGTTACTCATCTCATGGTATGTGTTCAACAAACACAGGAGATAGAGGCCTCCCTCTCTCTGACATATCTCTGACACACACAACAGAGCATCTACTAGCATCATGTCTATCCACAGACATGCAATTTAAACAAATGCTCCCTCCTTTGAAACAAATTATTTGAAAAGACATTCATTCAGCGCAGAGGATGCATATCGTAGTGGCTTTTTGTTTTACTTTTCCGAGGCTGTTTATGAGAAACGGACGTAGTCTAATACTAACCCTTCAGTTTGAGGACTGTGGACTGTTCCTTATTTTTGTTTTGCAGCATAAGCACAGTGAGACTAAAGGGAGGAGAAGGAGATGAGCAAAGGATATACTTAGTTCAAAAAAATATAGTCAAGGCCAAAGACTAATTCTTTGCCTGAATAGGTTGTAAATGTTAGCATTTCCCACAGAAACAGGTTGTTTTAGTTGCGTTAAGAGACCAAATTCACACTCTTACGTCATGCTATGGGAAACACTCCACACTGCGAGGTTTAGTTTTGGAGTGCAGATGCCAATACCTGATAATACATTCCTACTCAGAAACTGTTAAATGGTGTGTTAGCATAATAAGCAATACAAAGCTTTATTTGTTAGATGAAAACTCACTCTGTGCATGAACCATTACCTGCAAACTAATAACATTCACATCAACCACAGCTACCTTGTCTTGAGCGCGGGTGGGTAAATATCAGAGTGATAAAAACTGGCTTTTAGCAGAACTGTTTTGCATAAGTACAGGTCACATAACAAATGCCTGGAGTATTTGTTACATGGGGTGAAAACATATTTTTATATTTTCTTTTTACCAAAGGAAAGATACCCAAGAAAATGTATAAAAATGTATGTCAAACTTTGTTAGAAAATAAAAAAAAAACAGACTGTTGACAAACCAATTTAAATTATTGATGTAATAAAAAATGAACAAGGCGAAACGTATTGTGGTTGACTTTTTGTTTATGCTGAAAGTCTTTGAAAAATGATCATGACACTTTTACAAGGCATACGAACATAGGATAGAATGTGAAATCAGTGTAATGTTTGTGTCTTAATGACTGCTGGATGATTGTTGGTCCATTTCAGCGCGACATTCCTCCATCTTCATCAAGAGATCAGTAGTCAAGAGGTGATCATCACCGTGGGTGATCTTTATGATTTGATATGTCTGAAGGGGAAAAGTAGAACATGAGTCTCTGTATCGCAGCAGGGTTTGTTTGTTTGTTTGTGTCTCATTCCTCCCACCTCTCTGAATGTGTCCAGTGCGTCCTGAAGATGTTCCAAGTAATGTTGCAGCTTTCCGACCCTCATCAGCTGCACTCCATGCACCGGGTGAGGATCAGGGTAGTATCGTCTACAAAAGAAAGCAGAGAGGGAGCGAGACATGAGAGTTACAGCAGGTAGTGTGTTTTCTGATGGATGGTGAAAAAATGTGTCCTCTCACTGTGTTACAACTATCACGAAGATATCTCAATTAAAGGGAGAATGTGAAATATTTGACACACAAATGTAGAAGAAAACAAATGAATCCATCCAGCTGTACTGTTTTCAGAGCTGTGTTTACATCATGTTCGCATGGACAGGGCAGCTTTACATAAAACGCTGTTTTAGTCAAGGACTACAGAAAAGAAGAAAGAAATAGTCTACTCTGCTTATTTGGATTTCATGTACCGGTAAGTGTATTTATATCACGGTCATTCCATGTCAATTTATGTGCAATATGAAGCTGCAAGTTAAGTGAAGTCTGCTAACATTAGCCTGCTAACAACAATGCAGGCTACAGGCATTTTAGCTCGAGCAAAGGACAATTTTGTCCTCCGCTTGCGCTTACATTTTAACTTACAGCTAAAATCACAGACACAGCCCCGCTCCTTCACATTGTTTCTGATGAGTCTCCAGTTCAACTAAAGTCCTCGAGCTTCTTTCTTCTATCTTGCACCTCGGCATGAGAAGCTTCACAGTTTGATGTCATGATAATTGAGGTTACCTACTATTTGTTAAACATGGGAGTCTCCACAGGCACTGTCCTTGAACTCCACAGGAGATGACAATGAGGGAAAGATTTCGGAGTAAGGCTTTGTAGTAAGAATTTTTATTCTGTTCACGTCACACGTGTGGTGAAAGTTTGTATCTGTTACTTTGTGTTGGCAGCCTTTAAAAAATATAAAATAAGCAAATAATGCAATTTAAAAAAGTTAATTGTAAAGACCCAGACTCAGTGAGTTTGAGAAACTGGGAGAACACAGTTTTAAAGTTATTTAAGTGATAATTTATTGAAAACTAATAACACATCCTAATAAAAAATATGCAGTCTGTAAATATATTTCACCTTTAGATGCACTAATAGTCCATTTTTGGAAAATGGTTGTTTCACCACAGCAGATCCACGTCTTTAACCTCCATATTACTTTGCAGAGTGGAAATCAGGATCAGAAATACTTTATTAATTCCAGAGGTAAATTCAGTTGTTACCGTTGCTTAAAAACACAGTACAGAAGTAAAGAAATAATTTAGACTGTAAAATTAAATTAAAATAGAGATACTAAAATAAGAAATAAGTAGCAGGTAGAACTAGAATAATAAGTTAAGTATAAGCAAAAATGACTTAAAGATGGAACATAAAACAATATATACAGTTACTAGTATATACAACGGTTATCAATGTGGATAATGCACAAACGGTGTGCGACCGGTTTATGGACAGATTGTACGATTGAAATGCTGGCAGATTCTCAGAGCAACATGATTGCCTTTCACTAAGTCCTTTATGAATTCTCCTAACATCTTTGCTGAACCTCATGGCATTTTCATAGAGTTAAGGTAAACTGGATAGTGAAGGAAGATAGGAGGAACTAAATCCACTACAAGGCCCAGCCTGCAGGTGCATGACATCAAATTAACTGGCTCGGCCCTAACTACCAAAAGGCAACCTGAGCCCTGGTCAGGGGTCGTCACAAAATTATAAATACTTTTATAATATGTTTATACTGAAAGATATGTGAGCAAACATAGGTTTAGTTTCCGAGGCAACAAGACTCAGGATTTTATGGATAAAAATAAATGAGAGTAACTGTACCTTTCCTTAAAAAATTAAAATGTATTTTTCAAATTTATCGTCTAACTGTTTTTCATGTATTTTTATACATGTGCAAGCTTGCATTATTCATGTCTCCATTTTTGCTGTGTAAATATAACTGTTGGAACATGTGAGTATGTCTGCATATGTGTGCTTTGCATGTCAGTGTTCGAGCCCTTCCATTCAGCACATTTCCATTTCTAGTGTCACAGTTTTAAGACAAACATGCACAACCCACACACCCACACTTATATTCCCATGATAACTGGAAAAACAAACCTGCAGAAAGACACAGTTACTCGTATCTATCTATACTCCCTACACTTGAATATTGTGCACTCCTTGCACATATGTGCACTCATACGAACACATACAGTATGTGTATCTGTGCAGCTTGTATTTATGTATGAATAAATTGTTTATAACGAGCACACTGTCAGCTAGCTGAGATGGAGGGAATGTTGCTCGGCATCTCTAGAGCTCAAGGTTTTCATCAGTGTTAAGTATCCATGGTGACTGAGCAGTTCTTATCAGCCTGATCAATAACTTTAGCATTAGCACGTTTAAAGCCAGTTGAAAGAAGTAACTGTGAAACACAACTATCAATGCGAAAGCTAAATGGATTAAGATAAAAACACTTCATGACCTTTGAGGACACAAAGCATATCCACACAGCTCATGTATAAAAAAACTTGACTGAACTATCTACACCAACACAAAGATCTGGGACATCCCTCCTCCAGTGAAGACAACTACACATCGGGGACTTTAAACAAGCTGCTTTTGTCCCTAAACTCGGATGTTCTCAAAACATTCATTTACCTGCCATTTATCCTCTTTTCTTCTCCATCCTTCCCCTTAATCTCTTCTTCCTTCTTCTTATTTCACCTCTCCTCTGCTCATACCCGTTTGTGTTTGTGCTTTTCGCCCCGCTGGCTGCAGGGATTAAAGGTGGAGCTGTCTGTTGGTTCCTTCTCTCCTCTGCAGCATACCATTGATTCCTCTCCTCCCCTTTACCTCCATGGCCCTCTTAAGTCTTCCCTCAGTTTGTTGTTCACTATCTCTGTTTTCACACGGTTCACTGAAAAAAATGTTTGTATTTATTTTACTGCAGCTAAACTTCCTCTAAACGCCTGCTGACAAAGCACACATGGGAACTGGCCCTTCTCGTGTTCCATTTCTTACCATGCTCAATGTCTCTCAATCAGACACAAGTACAATGAGCTGCAAAATAAACACATCATGAATGATTATGTATGAGAAGGTCCACACATGAGGATATGGTCATTTTATATTCAACTACTTAACATGATGTCTTTCTCTTCTCTGCTAAGTAAAAACAAGACTTCCTATGCCTTCTAATCATCATATAAAAGTATCCACTGTTTGGAACAAATGGTTTAACATTGAAATAAATTGTATTTTGAAGCGAGTAATTTCCAAGTACATGAACTTGTGCTGACCACAGCCAGTGTTGTTTTAAGCTCTGGATCCCCTGATTTTCCAGCAGAGTTTTTTTCCCTAACAATACTAATAGTCCATTTGTTCAGACCCTCAAGCGTAGCTGAAATTGCTCGCCTTCCAATTACAGAGGTTGTTTTAAAATCTGTGGTTAAAACTAAATCATTAAACAGTGAGTTCAAAGACTGAACCTACAGCATTAGTCCCCCATGAATAACCACAAGTTACAATATTGATTTAATTACCAAGCCAGTGATTCAGGCTGCCATGACATCCAAACATAGTCATCAACACCAAACTTCAATTAGATTTCCTCTTTGCATGTAGAAGCACAGAGCAATTAAAATAATTTCCTTATCTTGCTGTCTCATAAATTCACGTTTGTTCCTGTGAAAGTAAATTGAAGAGAAGTATACGGTCATGCTGTATGCAGCTAGTTAGAAAGCCATAGCTCTTGGCTATGAGGAGAGGGTGCAGGATGGAGAAATTAATAGATGTGGAAAAATGTAACATTTTGAGGCAAATGCAGTGGAACTAATGAGGCTCTTGTTTGACAGAAAAAATCCACAGCCTGCTGTTAGTGAGTGGGAAACGTGGATTATCCAACTAAGTACAAAACAGAAGAAGGAGAACAAAAACATGGAGGACAGAATATTTGTGAGAATTCTCCCTAATTGTATTTTGTATGTTTTATCCAATGCAAATTATTTCTATACATCCAGTTTTGCTCTCAACAGAAAGTCCAGTTTCAGTTTTTCTATCAACTGTTTGTGAACTCCACATTACTAGAGATATATATCTATATATATATATATATAACATCTCCCAACAGCCATGGCCTGCTTACAGCGAAACACTTTTCTTCACATGAAGCCACAACCTACAGGGTTGAACAACGTAAACAACGTGAAAGTGAGAAACGTCTACATCCCAATTCTAAAGACAATCAATAGATAATTTCTCTATTGGTTAAAACCGTAATCGTAAAGACTGAATTGTTCTTAAATAGTAAACTCATCCATTTTTATTGGTATTAGAAATCTATTTTATATATGACTTGAGCTTTAATATAATGTGTGTCCCTAGCTCCTATAAAAAAAGAGAAAAGAAAAGTCTCTCCTCTCCGTCTTCTGCCTGCTCCACTTTGTGTGCGCAAAGAGTTTGTTTGGAGATTTCCCCTTCATGACATCACAAAGGGCAGTAAGCCCTCCCCCCAGGTGGGTGACACTCTCATAGCTAGATGTTAGTTTTGCCCTCTGAGTCTGCCTCCTCACTGTAAACAATTGGGCATGGTGTAAGTAATCCTGAGCTGCATCCTTCCAGAGAGTGACATGGTCAGACATCCTGTTCTTAGCAGGGCTGAGATAGAGGGCTTCATAGGTATGATGAAATATATACATATGCTTATACTGACTGTGACTTTTCATGAAAGGATGGAAATGACTTGATAAGTTTTTGGTTAAAATTGTCTTTATGTCCTGACAATAATTAAGATCTTGCATGCTCTGAAAAAGGAACAAAAAAAAAATCAGTCATCTGTAGCAGCTGTAAACCTGTAAAAACTTCAAACAATATCAGATGGGTTGTTTTTCATGAAACAATCTAGTCTCTCTACTCCATGCATGCACAAGCCCACTCAATGCAAGAGCTGAAATCCACTTCTGGACAAGACTTCTTTAACCAAAACATAGTGATGACCAATACTGCATCCAGAATCAGTGAAAACCAAAACCAAAACCAAAACCAAGGCAGAGAGACTGAGCCAAGGCCATGCAAACCACATGCACTCTTTTTAAACCAAAGGATAAACCTTCCCAAAAACATTCAAACAACACATCTAAATTATTTTCCCGTCAGTTCAATGATATTGCCACAATTGTGCTCTTGACGAGTTATGAAAAATCTCAAGTCTTCAGAGACTGTGTTAAGAGCTGGAGTAGAAATAATGATGTATATCTGATGTTGTACAAATACAACATCAGACATCAGCTACAACATGTGTACTAGTCATCAGTTTGTGCTTTTCAAAGCAGCTTATATGAAGACATGTTGAATATTTGTTTCTCCTAAATTCACTTTTTTTTGTAGTGAACTGAATGAAAGTACTGTGCTATAGTGATTCTTGTTAAGGAGGTTTTGCTTTTCATTTGCGTCCACAAACAGTCATAAACAATGAAAAGGCTGTGAGCACCTCACTGCACTGCAGAGGCCTATGATGCTCCACAAATCTTATCTCTTGTGACAGACTTCCTTCTATTCAACTGCTAAATGTGTTGGCAGAGGGTGCATATCTGGAGAGAGATGTCTAATTATTTTTTAAGGAAATGAATGAAGCTGGTTTTTTTTTTTTTTTAATGGAAAAGTTTTATTTCTATCTATGGGATTTCAAATCTTTTTTTGTTTGCCTGCTTTCCTTCAGAAACAAGGTGAAGTCATACAAGACAAGGACACAAGTGCATCAGGGGAGCCGAGATACATCCAAACTTGTTGTAATACTGCTTGAGTGGTTCAGGTGCAAGCCTTAACAGACTACACTTGTTGATGTCTCTGTAGGGATGTTTTTCAGGAATACGTGAATGTGCATTCATTCTCAATATTCATGAATGTGTGTGAGCACGTCTGTGGCGGGGAAATATCTGCAGAATGGAAACATTCAATAAACCCGCCGTGCACAGCCTGCAGTCGATGTGCATTATGCGCACACAGGCTCAGAAAGAAAACCCTGCAATACATCCCAAACGGAACAGAGAAATGGTAAAGAGGTGAGCAGAGAGAGAGAGAGAGAGAGAGAAGAAAGGAATACAGAATGAGGGGAAGGGCCGGGAAAAGAGATGGAGAACTCCTGCAGCTATCTTTCTTCTTCTCAGCCATCTGAAGAGCCCAGAGGAAGATAGGAGATGAATATGGAAGATCCTCCTCCCACTCGCTCTTTCATTGTTGCTTCTCGGTGCATACCCTATACCCCACTATCTTAACCTTTTGATTCTGTCGCTTTCATTTTACTTCTTACCAGATATTCTGCCCTCTTCTGTTTTCTATCAGGTTGCTGATCAGTCCAAACTCCTCTGACTCCCTCCCATTTTTTTTCTCCATCCCTGCCCCCCCCCCCCCCCCCCCCACTCCCTCTTCCTTGAAACAAACTTATCCTTTTCAGCTGACAGCCATCTCTCCATCATCATCCCTCTCTTTCTGCTGCTCTGGGTCTGCTTTATTTATTGATAGGCTGCACTGCGCTTTCTCTCCTGTGGACCTGATGCTCTATGTGAGTGTATATTGGTGAGTGTATGTATGTGTGTGTGAGAGAGAGAGAGAGAGAGAGAGAGAGAGAGAGAGAGAGAGAGAAAGCGGGAGGCGGGAGAGCACAGCTTTGTCTCTATGACTCTGCCCTTCACACAGGATTGATTAGTCTTACACACTCATACAGTACACACAGGAGAGTGAACAGGAATAAGGATGAGATCGAGACACCAGCGTAAAAGAAGGAGTCAGTATTCATAAGGGTTTGAGATCTTTATCGAGATTTGAATTTAAACTAATGGTAGGCTGATGTTGGCTTACATGTACATAAAACTAAAACATTGTCCTTACCTTAGCCCCCTCCTTCTATTTCAATTACTCCTGTTACCACCCATTTGCTTGTCTTCTTCTCCTTTTTAATTTTTGAACATATCGTTACAACTTTGGGTCCTATTTTAATTCAATTCAAAAATCTAATTTTTTGAACACAATGCCTTGGTTTGCATTATTTTGTTATCTAAGCAGAGAGGTGGTTGGCACTAATACTGCGGAGAAAGGTCAAATCGTTTTGATGTTGCTCATCAGTGTGCACAGTGTGCTTATAGACATATTCATAATTATTTTGTGATTTGCTGCTTGACCATACTTAAACTTGTCCTCTTTTTACCCGAGCGGCTGGTAGATAGCAGTACCAGAAAGCTGAACATGTAAAATTCTATATCATAAATGCTGCAGCTATTATTAGTTTTTGTAGTTTAACAGTAGTTTTTTTTATCACTAAATGGCATTCACTTGTTGGGTCATCAGCAGGCTCCCACGGTAAAGTAAAAGTGAGTCAGTGAGTATCTGAATTAGGTTTTTGCTTGTATTTCATTTGAGTTGATGTAATATGACATTCTCTGCTTGTTTGATTGTGTTTTTCTATTATAAAATTGCAATGCACTTAGGTATCTAGGCCCTGTTAAAAGATGAACTCTAAAATATCTGTTCCCCTCAGTCATGTCTACTCTAACTCTAAACTCAGCTGAGCTGTACTTACCTCCACAGGTATAACAGATTGTTTCAACAGTCTCTGAGTCTCTGCTTTCAGAGTTCATTCTCAAGTTCAAACTATAAAACAAGGACAAGATCTATACCACTCTATCTCCAGTGATCACATGAATACACCAAGTTTCCCCCTTTACATTTGAACCTTGCTTTGACATGACTGTTTCTCTGTACACTCTCTCAGACTGAGAGTCTCCAGCTTTACTTCAGAGTCTGAAAAATAGATGGATTTTTCTCCACATAACAAACCCATACTGTCTGGAATCGTTTTGATGATTATGAAGGCATCAACAAACAGAAGCCGCCCAAATCTCTGAAGCCAGAAATTTAAAGTAAAAATCGTCAATGGGAAAAAAAAAGTTATTCAAGTCAACCTCGGCTAAGGGAGTTGTACTCATGCACTCATGATAAGTTACTGTTGTCCTTTTCTTCACATTGCTGTGCAAACGAGAGTCAAGAAGGAAACTTCACTAAATCTGAGTACTTACCAGGTTTAAATAAAAGGCAGTAAAAGTTTGTTTTTTTGTCTTTCCTAGCTTGCCTGTTTGAGACACATGGAACACTGACTCACCTGTAACCTGGAAGTGTTGACTTGCCGTATGTCAAAGCCTTCTCCCAAAGCCCCAGCTGAATGGAAGCATCTAAAGCCATGTCTGTCAGTCTAAGCTTATACAGATTTTCATCCGGCACATCTTCAGCTGTTGATAATAGATGACTACAACTCTCCAGCAGTGCTTCACAATCTGGACGGTCGCTTAAGGAGAAGAACAACTCAGAAAACAAATCAGACTGGATGCCAAAATAAAATAACATTTTAAACTAATTTACTTCAACAACATAAAGACCATTTTGTATGTCTCGCTTTGATGTTTGTGAAATCAGGAGGTTCTTTCCCTTCATTAAAGTGATAAGATCAGTATACACGTATTCTTCTCCACATTTGCATTGAATCTAAATAAAATCTGGTCTTCACTTTTGACTACTGTAAAATGTTAGAGCAAACCTTTGGGCTCATCACTTCTGGACAAATCTGTTTTAGCACATAAAAGTATGATTCATGAATGTGGAGAGCGATGTCTTCAAATCTAGCAGACTGTCACTGAAACACATCTTCCTCGGCCTTGGATTCATTGTAGTCTAATAAATGTATTTACTGGCTTTAAATCAGAGCGTCAGTGGTTTCATGTAAAAGATATAACCTTACATAAACCACCTTACTGATGCAGGTGACTCATGCATTTGTGTGTCTGGATTTGAAAAACAGTCTACAAGGCCAAAAGCACGTCAGCCACCAAAAACTGAAAAGTGACACATTGGAGGGGAACAGATCTCTGCTTATTCAAGCTTCATCACACAGCACAGCAGATGGTGAAGGAAGCTGCAGTGGATTTTGGAGGTAAAGGATACTGGACTCTACTTTCAGTTTTTCCACTCCAGGAAGAGCCTCCTTCAGCAGTCGCCATCTTGCTTCTGCTCCAGACAGCATGAGTTTGTCCTGAGAAAGAGAGAGGAAAAACCTGAACATCCACATGATGTCCACACTGACTAAATACAGACACACACAGTCATGATATATAAACACATAAACATAAACACATAAAAAGAATGCAAGTCGAATACATCTTTAGTATCAAGAAGGTAATATTCCTGCTTGCACTTTTCATATCTCATAACAGCTGAATGACTTCAAACACTTTTTCTGGTCATACTCATCACAACACACACACACACACACACACACACACACACACACACACACACACACACACACACACACACACACACACACACACACACACACACACACACACACACACACACACACACACACACACACACACACACACACACACACACACACACACACACACACACACACACACACACACACACACACACACACACACACACACACACACACACACACACACACACACACACACACACACACACACACACACACACACACACACACACACACACACACACACACACACACACACACACACACACACACACACACACACACACACACACACACACACACACACACACACACACACACACACACACACACACACACACACACACACACACACACACACACACACACACACACACACACACACACACACACACACACACACACACACACACACACACACACACACACACACACACACACACACACACACACACACACACACACACACACACACACACACACACACACACACACACACACACACACACACACACACACACACACACACACACACACACACACACACACACACACACACACACACACACACACACACACACACACACACACACACACACACACACACACACACACACACACACACACACACACACACACACACACACACACACACACACACACACACACACACACACAGGGATGACATACAAACATCCTCTTCTGGGTTTGATTTCAACAGTCATCTGCTGCTATGACAACTTGGGTCACAACCCAGCAGCCTGCCATCATCAGCTGGAGATGAAAGAGACAGAGAGGGAACGATGGACGATGTGTATGTGGGAGCTGTAGTGTAGATAGAACAAAGGCAAGTTGAATAAAATAAATAGCATTGTCCCAAAGAGCAGGCTGAGCTCTTACCTCATCTTAAACCACACACATACACAAGTGCCGCTGTCGTGTTCAGGAGTAAGACCAAAGTGTCACATACAACATAGCGACACCAAAAACAAGAGGCAGAAGAGAAAGCTCAGAGAAAAGAAGAAGAGAAAGGCATGACAACTTGCAAGGAGAGAGAGACACTGAGTGCAAGTTTTTGATGGATTAAGATGGATGGAAAAGAAAACTGCAGCTGAAAGAGAAGATAATATTTCTCATTTTTCAGTAGGTGGTCAGAGATGGTCACAAAGGCAGAGAGGAAGAGAGGGAGTGAGAGAGAGAGGTGTGTGACGAAGTGAAGCGTGACAGAGTGACAGAGAGGAAGAGGAGGACAGCAGGAGATAATACAGAGATAAGGAGGAGAAATACACTGTTACACGTTATGCACAGATGCACTGTCTGAGACAACAGCAAGACGACAAAAGTGTGTGTGCGCTGTATGCACGTTTGTGTGTGTGATAGAGGGGGAAAAAAGGGTGTGCATGCATGTGTGTTTCAAAGGGCTGATCCTGAAAAAGACCTCAAGCAAGAACAGGTATAAAAATAAAAATGTAATTTCAATTGATTAAGTTGACAAAAGTACATGAATGTAAAGACGAGAAGAATCAGCAAACAGATCACCAGTCAGATTATTGAGAGAAATTTTATTTCATCTTAATTTGATTATATTTGGGACATTTCAGGGACTCCAATTTCAGCGCTTGACTACATGTACCAGAACACCTTTATTTTGGGAGAGCTACCTACTGTGGCGGCTTATGATTGAAAAGTACCACACAAAGACTAAATGGGTTTGCATGTGTGACTCGTTTGTCTCAACATTTCCAAAAGTCCAGACATGCTTATAGATTTATTACACCAAAGAGGAAGAAAAATATTTCTAACCAAAAGGTCCAAAAGATGATTAAATCAACGATGCATTTTTCAAACTCACTTACCCTCTTTGTCTAGTCTCACTCCACCCCACAGGTAAGAAAGTAAATCATACCCAATGATAATTACCAGAAATGATAAAAAAAAACCTGCATCAGGTGCAAAATATAACAAATAATCAACCGAGGTAAAAATACACACTCTGTTAGTACGGATTTTCATGGATTTGGTTTATCTTGGTAACTTTGTGAATGTATCATTTAAATCTGTCTGTAACCATATCTAGGTAAAATATCTTACAGCAGCAGAGTTTTATTGAGATTGAAGCCCACTAAGAAGGTTTGATAAGAATGAAATGCATGTCTGACATTTACAAGTCAAGATGATGTCTTCTTTCTAGCCTGATAGAGATGAACGTTTGATCTCAGCCAAAAAAAATCACAAAATAATCCACGGTCTGTTTTGCAATTTTATCATTAGACTTAGACAGCAGAGACAACCCTCACCCAACAGGCTCCTAGTCTACCTGCTCTTTCAACTCTATCCACTACAGAGACAGTGCAGGACCATCCATTTAAAGTTTGATACTATTGAGTTTCTTATTCCCACAATTAGCAGCTAGCTAATGTTTAAACTGTTGATAGTTCCCAAACACAATGATTAAAGGGATCTGATGAACAGCCGAAATGCAACAGACAAACATTGGTTACAGACGGAATTGAAATCTTATTTGCAGTCATTGACGAATCCAATTGTTGAACAAATGAACTGAGGAATCTCCATATTGCTTTAAAAGAATCATCTTGTGAGGATCATCATGAGTGTTTGAATGTCAGCATGCCATGAGAGAGTTTGTGTTTTCATGTTTGATCGTTGAAAGTAAAAGTGTCATCTTGTGTCTTACGTTGTCCTGAGAGTCACAGCGCTGACAGTGGCAGGTGAAATGGTACTGCTCCTCCAGCTGTTTCTGTCGATCTTCAGTCAACGACAACGTCTCGATGTAACTTATAGTGAGCTAAAAACACAGAAAACAGTTCAGATACATATGAATTATTTGTTCCGATTTATTCAAATCTGTTGTCCATTTGACCTTGCTCGACCTATACTCGAAACTATGTAAATCACTGCAGTAACATTCATGATTACGAATTTCAGTAGTGCACATCCTGAGCATGGTGGGAAGAAATATCCATGCGAGTCGAGTGTGGTTATATTTTTTTGTGGGTTTAATGTTCCAGATGGCGTTGACGCATCTCATTACAAATTGTCAGGAGAGATGGTGAAGAATGGAAAATAAGCAAAGAGTGCCAAGTGGAAGGTGGCCTCCTGCTCATGTTGGAGTGATTTTACACTTGGCATCAATTCTGAGCACCATAAAATCAACATTTAGTTCATTGAAACTCCATTAACATTTACTGTGGCTTAAAATAATAACAACCATAAAATTGTGTCGATGGAAAATATGGTTCTTAGCTTCAGATTATGGATTAATCAAAACAGCCCGAGGCAGAGTGTCCTCTGTCAATACAAGAGAATAAAAACACATTCAATAACAATTGCTCATAAAGAACGCAAACATAAAAGCAGAGGCAACAACACAGTCGATAAACTAGGAGTGATATTCCATGTTGTCCATCATGTGAAGATGCATTGTTAGTAGGTTTTTTTCTCTCTCTCGCTCATACCTCCTCTTCAGCGCTGATATCCTGAACCGCTCTGAGCTGCAGTCGCGTTCCCTCAAACACCATCACACAGTTTGGCCTACAGTCGTGGTTTAACAGAGATAAGCTGTGCAGAGAGCAAACAGGATGATGAGGAGCAGAAGGAAGAGAGAGGACAACAGTGCAGGGAGGAGAAATAGGGAGGTAAAAGATACAGAGAGGAGAAGAGATAGAGGAGAGCAGGAGGGAAGGGAAAATGAATGAGAGTAGAAAACATATCTGTGATTCAATGTTTACATTTGGCCCTCTACTAAACCATGTTGACTGGCATTTAAATGAAGGCTGCCCTGGTGGGTGGAATACTGGTCGTTATTGGGTGAGAAGAACCTGAGATTATTTAAATTCTGATGCTGATTTATAAAGCACATTCAAGAATAAGTGTATCACGCTTTTTTCTTTTTTTTTTTTTACTGTCAAGCAGAAGCAGAAAAACACAAAACAGAACAAAGAAAGACTCCAACAGCAAAACAGTAGCTAAAGAACCAACATATACTGTATGTATAATATACAGTACACATGACAAGTAATACCAACACACACACACACACACACACATATATACACACTAATAAGACCAATATTTTGTCAGGTGAGGACAATCAGGGCAATCACACAGGCAGGAAACACAAGGAACAAAGTACACAAGACTAGAACACGAGAGGACAAGTACAAAGTAAAACCCAACACTGACAACACCAAAACCAAATATACAAAATAAAACAGGAAACAATAAAGACTAGACTTAAAACACAAAACAGGAAATAAACTTTCAGGTAACACAGGGAAACACACTGAAGACTAAAATAAACACAAGACGATGAAACATTAAAGCACACAGGGGAAACAATCAACACAGGAGGGAAACCAGAGAGGCAGGGAACACAGTAACACTGGGAATAAATAAAACCGAACTCAAAACTCTGAAATATGACCTAAAAGAAACCAAACCATGACATGTTTAACTCAAATGTAATTAGAACCCAAGCAACAATATGAGCCTTCGTTGTTTATCAATGACAAACATTTCAAAGGAAGTAAAACTCTCTGATGCTCAGCTTGTTTTTAGGTTAGGATTAAAGACGTGTTTAGTATTTGTCAAAGGTTTTACCAGGAACTCACTGATCTGCAGAAAGCTCTTCTTCTCTGGAACTAACAACCTGGTATACAAAATCATTAGAGATAAAGCAGTGTTTCACCGTCGCTCTGTGTCAAGGCTTCAGAGCTGCCACGAACATTACAACATAGGGCTCACACCTTGGCTAGAATCCTTACTCAATGAAATGATGAAGAAGTTGACATGACTTCTGCATGACATGACATGTTTTGATTTTCAACCAATAGCAATATTATAGTGTGGTGCTGAATCAAACCAAAAGACCAAGTTTGGATTGAACGCAACAATTTAACATGACCGACAAAATCTACCAAACAGCACTCCTCATGATGTTAAATGCTCCCAATCGATCATACAACTGCAGTACTTAAAAGACAGAGAGGACATGATGAAGACAGAGACCAGCCTCATCTCGCTAACATACCAACTGCCAAGAGTCCGACTGTTTGTGGAATTTATAAATCACTCAGATCAACGTTGACTGAAATAATCAGTGACCATTTCTGAGAGAAAAAACACACGTAGAGTGACACATGTCCCTCCAGGCCTTTCTAGCCACCTATCACCCTGTTTAGTGTGACAGCTGTGGGAAACAAAAGTTGCTGTTTGGAGGTTAGATATCTTCTGGTACATGACTTTGCATAATCTGAACCATGCATACATACATTTATATTGAGCACTCAGATCAACCAAACTCTCAGTCAAAAAGTGAGACAAACACAAACACTGATAATTCCCTGCACAGTGTGACAATGAGAGGACTCTGCTTCTGTCATAACAAATGTCACTTTCTTTACAGACGCTCACAAAAATAGACAATACAAAGACAAGTACTCGTCTTCTGTCACAACAAACGCTTTGGATTATTACCCCCAAATTTCATAATAGACACAACTCCCACTGATCCACTGACGCACTGACAGAATGTGTCAGCATCGGACACATGACACCCAGAATGAATGTTTTTGAACAATTTGAATAAATACCCCCCCCCCCCCCCCCCCCCCCCCCCCAATGTATTGGTATTTCCTTATTTGGATGTACTTACAGAATGATGAGGCTTTTCAGACACTGTTATAAAACTGTTATTTCCATGTGTTTCCTACATCACCATTACACAAGGCATTTGATAGCCTACTACACAAAGAGAAGGGGCCACCCTAAAAAGTATTATATAATTGAGATGTATAAGAAAGGGTAGGCGTCATTTGAACTGTGTTGTGTGCTAACTGAGATATTTATATGATCATATCAAATTGGAGCTCACAAGTACTTATACACAGTAATTCTGTTATCTCAAAAAGGCTGCAAATTGCTTTTGTTCTTAAAGGGATACTTCACCCATTTGCATGAAGCTTTGTATCATTAGAAACATGGTAGCAGTGTTGAATGGTCGTGAATCCAACCTTCATTTTGCTCTGAGACGAGAAAAAGATGTTTTTCTTTGCCTGGAAGTTTTCTTCATGTGATGCAATATGACGCTTTTTGCATCAATTAATTCAACAATGCCAAAAGTACAGCATAGAAATGATCAGAATGGTCTCACTTCCTCTCAAAGCTGTTTTAATAAACTGAACATCATACTCCTCCTAAAGATAAGATTTATTGTAAGACTTTTGTCTTTACACATTGTATTTAATCATTGTTGAGTGTTTTACTCAGAAGGGCTGTCTTTGTACTTTGTAGTCCACACTTCAGAAATTGTATATTAAAAAAAAAAAAAAAAAGAATAAAAAGAAAAAAAAAAACCTAAATTAAAGAAGTTATGTCTGTAGTGACAATGTAGAGTTACAAAACAATTAAAAAAGGTGAATTGGCTCAATCAAAGCCTGTGCCTGATAAGCATATCTGAAAACTGTAATTGCTGTTAAGTTGTGGTAAGAAAAAAAAGAAAGATCCTCCTTGAACCTGTGAAATGTGCTGCTGTGACTGCACACATGGCTGAGAACAAATACTGAAGAGGTTTGTCTGTTTTTATGATGCCCTCCATTACTGCTGCTCTCCTTTATTATGTTCATAGAGACAAACAATGCAGGCAAGAGATGTGTGCAGTGTGTATGCAGTGTGTGTTCAGTGTGTGTACAGTGTGTGTGTGTGTGTCTGTGTGTGTGTAGCAGTGTGTTGAGCCTTTGTAAAACCATCAGTAACCCTCCTGGCTTTGTTCTACAGGGCAGAAGTTGTGGGCTGAATATCAACTAGAAAGCTAGAAATCAAGCCCTCTGAACGAAGCTTTTATCTGGTGGAGAGCAGCTCATTAGCATGCTAATTAGATTAATTAACTTAAGCACATCATACATTAACAGTGTCGGCTCACGCTCACTGAAACTAACTGTTGCTGCACATGGCAGGATGGGGAGAAAGAAACATCACACAGCTGTGACAATAGAGAAAGAGCAGCACCATTAGTTCAAACGTCTACAAAAGTGAAATACCTTCTTCTCTATACCGCTGTGTCCAGTGTCTTTCTCTGTACACAGGAGACTAGTTTTGTGTGTTTTGTTGTGATACCTAGTATAGGATTATGGTGAGAGAAGGAAAATACCTCTGATACAGCCAGAAGCAAAAGTAATAAAGCTGGACATTAAAGGTTTATGTATCCTTTTATTGATAGAGAAAGGCTGCTGGATGACAAGTGTATTCCATAATAATTGAAGTCTATCAACATTATTATGTAAGAGAAGGAGATTTTTGCAGCCATTCAGAGTTAAATAATACTCTTTGGCCTGCTAACCCCCAGCGTCTTTTCCTGTGTGGCCCACAAGGTGAATATCACCAGGCTCATACATACCGTGTTATATTTTAGTCTGAAAAGGTTGTCTTAGTCTGACATGTCTCAAGGTATAACATAAGGAAGATTAGAACCAGTGAACAAAGGTCTGTGTTATCAATCCAGCTTTAATCATTTCGGTACTGATAGAGAGTCTAACAGTCAAAATGTAACATTAATATCAATAAGCCAATTAGCAGAGACTTAGAGGTAGACAGCGACACACAGACGAGGAGGAGCTCAGTCAGAGATGGAGAGGAGAGAGAGCAGAAAAATGAACACAGAGTGTCTGGGTGAGCAGAGGTGTAGCCTCAACAGAGTAATCCCCTCTCTTCAGCAAACCCTGTGGTTGCTAGGCAACCCAAAATATGAATAGGCAGGGGACCATCCTGTGAACAGGCCCATCATTTATGGATGAGTTATAACAGAAATCGCACACACGCAAACTGACACACATGGTTTGGCTGCGCTCTGGTCAAGCCACTGTGACCATCTGACATCTCAACAGCGGCCAGATAAACTGGCAGAGATACCTGCAGAGTGTGTGTGTGTGTGTGTGTGTGTGTGTGTGTGTGTGTGTGTGAGCCTGTGTAGCAACTCTAACAACATGTTCAACAACAGGCCAAATCCCAGCCTATTCACCCAGACTCAATGCCAGGATTACAGTGCATACTTCCTCCCTGTGTGTATGTGTGTGTGTGTGTGTGTGTGTGTGTGTGTGTGTGTGTGTGTGTGTGTGTGTTTAACACTCACATACCACACCAGAATCTACAATTATTTGGACTCAAACCTTGTATTTCCCCATACTCTCGTCCCTCTCTCCACTCCCCCAACATTATAATATTCTGTCAACACTCGTTTTCAAGTTTTCCTCTCACGATAAAAAAGAGAAAAAAAATCACTTATTTTCTTCCTCCCTGCTTGCACTTCAAAGAGCTATCAGGACCATAAAGAGGGGAGTGTGGAGGGGTAAGCAGGTGAAGGGTGGGCGGAGTTGGTTGGAGATAAAGCAGGTATCTCAGGAGCTACATTTAAATTATTCAAATTGTGTTGCAACTGAAAGAGTGACTTTAATTGAATTTAATGATTCTCTTAGGATGAGTGTGGTTGACATAATAGACTGTGTGTGTGCGTGCTACCTCGGATACAGCCCGACTCCAATCTCCTGCAGCTCTCCGTCACTGACAGTAAAACAATTACATGTCACCTAATGGTGAGAGAGGAGAAAAGATGGGAGACAAAAGAGGGGGATTATTTGTTAAATTGCTTCAAGGAACCAACAATACTTTTATTATATGTTCTGAAGAACTTTACACATTTTTGACACCAGGGAGTCTTCTCCGGCACTGCCGCTGAAACATGGCATGCTTTAAGATACAAAGAATTAGATTGTGTGAAATTACCACCTGCTTGTTTTTTTGAGCCAGGCACAAACATAACTGTTATGTTTTCATCAACAGAGGGGACAAATGTTTTTTTCAGCAGTTATCATGTAAAGTGGTTCTAGAGCAAGGGAAGTGTTTTTGTTCACCCAATTGCTAAAAATGAGAGCAAGGTGATTGAAAAGTAAAGACAGATGGAAGAAAAGAACTACTTTCAAACAGACAGTAAAAACACAGATGACGCTAATATGAAAGTCATTTTCCACCTTTCAAGTAATAAACAAATAAAAGATGAACAACAGGTAAAAGCAGAGAAACACAGGAGGGGGGAGAAAAGGTAATGAAAAGGGATGGACTATTTCAACACTGAACACAGAAAAAAACATCACATGTAAGCAACATTTTGAGGCACAATTCAAATACGACAGTGAAGCTAACGGCTCTTCAGATAAGACAGTGAAAGGATACCTTATGATACCCCACATGAAGGTTCATCATCAAATCGAAGAGTTTGGCCATTTAGAAAAAGCTGTTCCCATAGTGATATTGTACTAACGATGATAAGGCCTTTAGAAACTGGTGTCAAGGAGCAGTCTGAGACATTCAGCCTTCACGAATGACAGCAAGTTATTTTGGTAAGTTCAAGCTGTGTTAAGAAATCAAACTATTGGGTTTGATATTTATCAGGTGTTGATTATTGTCATTCAACACATAACAATTTATTTTGCTATATTATGATCACCACAGGATGAAATACACACGTTTGACTGTAGTGACTTGTGACAGATAGAGTCCCCTTGTCTTCTGCATGTTTCATCCTGAAACTCAGAGTAGAGCAGGCTCTCACACACTCACTGACCAAACAGCATACCCTCACCCTCGTGTCAGAGGCCATGCCATGTTCTGTAATCTCTTGACTCTGTGTTACTGGAACACCTCCACTACAAAGGATCTGTCTGGATGTATTTAAACTGGCAACTTGCTTGTCTTAATGGTAGGGTAGATCATTTCCTCCAGATACACTTTTTAAGTTTTGGGTTGAAATTGTCTTTATGTCCTGACAGTAGGATCTTATGTGCTCTGAAAAAGGAACAAAGAAAATCTGTCATCTGTAGCAGCTTTAAGCCTGTAAAACTTCAACGAATGTCGGATGAAGGTTCGTTTTTCATAAACCAATGAAGTCTCTCTACTCCATGCATGCACAAGCCCACACTTAAAGCATGAGCTGAGATCCACTTCTGGACCAGTGGCGCAAGTGCATATAAGTGAGGGGCGGGGCTTTTGAGGAAGCACAGAGGGGATGGGGTGAATACACAGAACAGCTACTTACAAAATCATGCTGGTTTTCAAAAATGACCAACCCTGCCTTTAAGTCCAAATTGATTAGATGAAGGTGCGGCTGTACATACTGAAACTCCCTACAGTGTTTATTTTTTTAAGATTTTATTTTTGGCCTTTTGCCTTTATTATAGAGGAAGGTGGATGGAGGCGGAGATCAGGGAGGGGGGGTGGGGAGAGGCGTGCGGGGAGGGGAGCCACAGGCCGGACGCGAGCCCGGGCTGCCCGCGTGTGGACTGAGCCTCAATGCATGGGGACGCACGCACTGCCGCTGCGCCACCAGCACGCCCCCCTACAGTGTTTTTGAAAATCTCCACTTATTGCAGTTCTGTTAAAGCTCACTTAATAAACATAAAAAACTATTTTTTATTTCTGACATAATAATGGGGGCCTTCTTATGTTGTTGGAATGATTTTATAAGAAAGAGCCCTATCAGGAGAAGCTCAACACACCTGAAATACCACACAGATCTAGTTATGACCTTCAAAACTACTGAACAGAGCGACTTATAGAATAATCTGCACATATATGAGTTGACGATCGTATCACAGGCTTGTTTCAGGGGTTGAAAGGGGGGGGGGTCCTACTGTGTGAATATGCATCTATATGTGCGCCCACTTTTGATAAATACCACAACATAGTTCAGTTATAGGATAGGATATAATAGGATATATCTTTATTGATCCCCAATGGGGAAATTCGGGCGTTACAGCAGCAGCAGTGCAGAATCAAAAGCAAAAAGTCAAAAATCGAATAAAGTAATAACATAAACATAAATACAATCCAGGTAGTAAGGGGGGGATATATACAGAGGACTATAGTGTGGTGGACTCAGCAGGACAATGAAAAACACAGTAATAATACTATCTGTACTTTCTGTAAGCAAAGAAAGATCAAATAAAATCATGATGTGAATCTCAGGTCACATAGCCCACCACTACTGAGAGAGAGTTTTTTGATCTTTAAAACCGGCTTTTGATAGAATGTGTCATACTTAACAATGGCTACAACAACCATCACTCCGACGCCAGGAACTTATTCATCTAAGTTAGGAGAGTTTTTGTGAATACGAAGCGTTTTTGCACCATCACTGTAAGCATGTTAGCTTCGTGTTTGCATGCTAAACTGGCAGTAAGCTGAGAAGTTAATAAAGCTCAGAAAGCACCTGCATGTCTCCATTATCACTGTGTGCATGTGAACTCTGTTATGTTTGCATTGAGCGGTTGAGTGTTGTGGAAGTGGCCCAGATAAAGCTTAAGACTCCTCGATGTCATAATGTTTGCATATTAAATCAAGTTTGTATACCTCCTGGAGTATTTTATAAAATATCCTAAATACACAATAGCTAAGCCAAACATGCTTGTTTAAGAAATTAAACCAAACAATCAAATATGATCTCATTACACTGATCAAATCGACAGTGAGACAAAGAATTGTTCCCCTCAGTCTACAAGGCACAACTAAGACTTCTGCTCAATTCAGGCTTAGAGGATATCTAAATATTGGAAATGCTTCAACACTTGTGCACAAACCTCCCACAATGCATCAGGGTGGTCTGCAAGATTCAAAGGACACAATTTATGAACAAGCTCATGAGAGATGTAGACTTCTCGGAGACAGAGGAGAGAATTCAAACAGGGGGGCGGAGCTGGAACAGAGAATAAAGACAAAGTTGTTTAAAAAGAGAGAGAGGATGAAGGGAAGACCGAGGTAAACAATAAAACATGAAAACATCCACAAAGGAGTGAATGAAAACACTAAAGAGTCTTAGATGTGTCCAATACACATCATGTGCTGGAAAACAAGTGTGTGTGCTCATCTACAGCTCGTTGTTTTTGTATGAATGTATAAACTGATGTGTTGGCCACACACACACACACACACACACACACACACACACACACACACACACACACACACACACACACACACACACACACACACACACACACACACACACACACACACACACACACACACACACACACACACACACACACTCTTCATTGTTATTCAGTTGCAGTCACAGACATCCATCATCTCTGCCATCAACCATGCATTAAAAGGGGGGTGGAATCTAATAATATAGTTATATGTCATATGAGAATTACAACACATGATGAAATAACATCTAAGCGCCTTTAGGTTAACTTAATGAAGTGGTTATCACAAACAGTAATGACAGACGGAGGGCAAGGATGAGTGCAAGACCTACATTTCAATATTTTGAATACCAACGATAGAAATAGACAACACGCTACTCGGCTTTACGTTGTATGTTGCATAGATTTGCAACGTCTTTGGTCACACACACTTTGCTTGCACCGCCATCACATGCACGATAACCTAGTGTCAACACATTTTCACTGAACCAAAGAAGAAACAAAGCAAAGACAACCACAACCAGAACTTGTGCTTGTTTTTTCTTTTCTTTTGTATCTTCCTCATCGTACACTCATCTCCTGTAAAAAAGGGTTTTTGACTCCCCTGTGGTTTTCTCCTCATGAGAAACAGGCAGCTTTGGATGCTGACAGCGGGGATGAGGAGAGGGCTGTGCAGACAGAAAAGAAAGGATGGTTTGAAAAGAGAGAGAGAGAGAGAGAGAGAGGGAACACATTTAAACAAACAGTGGTAGTGCACTCAGCTGAGCAAAGATCTGTCTGTGTCACACACTCACAAAAACTCACACACTCACAAAAACTCACACACTCACAAAGTTTCTCTCTCTCAGGGGAAGGGAATCAATCTAGCAGAACATCCACATCTGCAGAGCCGACCAGTGGACGCCCTCTGCATCCCAAATAACCACATAAACATGCACTGACTGTATGTGTGCAGCTCTCCCTGTTTTACACAGAACTTATTCTTTTGAATCACTTTCTCTTTGTGGTCTCCTTCAGCTTCCTCGCCTCTTTCCCCTGCCTCCCTGCCTCTTTACCTTCCTATTGTCCATCTTCCTTTCAGAAAGGAAATAAAACACTCCATCAGAGTCTTTGTACTGGCCAAGCTCACAAAGGCAAACTTCCAATACGTTTCATTAATGAAACTGAAAATCGTCAAAATGTCTGAATATCTTAAATACTATAATTATTCATGTCATGTTTGTTGAGCCCTTATCTATCAACAAGAGGTAACACAGGGTGATTGAGCCTATTGCCCTTTCATTTGCTGAAATATCAGAGAACTAGTACAGGATTTTAAGGAGACAGTTCACAGCTGGTGACATGAAGAAGCAGTGGCTGGACGGAAAGAAGAAACAAAGTCTCTTTTCAACTCACTTGTATGTGACACTGCATCTGGATTTATTCTAGTTTCTAGGGCTATGTTTGTCTTCTAATACATCCATGGAAAAATGAGGATCACTAGAAATGAAAATAAATAAAACCTGGATGACGACAAGAGGCTGACCCTTTACCAGAGGCAATGTTTGACTCTTTGGGAAGTCACTCCTACAAGAACCTTTGGTACGTTGTCCGCCTTTGTTGATGGTGTTTAGACCTGCGCTAAAACAAAGAGTGACATCATCAGTAAGGCCCAGTAGGCTTACACAAAGACCCACCAAGGAACCAGAGTTGGAAATCAGCAGGGGCAATAAACTCTCTGTGCAGCACATCAGTATCATGCTTTTTATTGAAACTGTGGAATGAATGGATTATTTTGAGAACAAGTTACTACTTAGACACGACACATTGTTTGGGTCCTTTAAACCGTCCATAAAATACTTTCACTGAACTGTATCTAATCTGTTAATCTATCAAATCTTATTGTGGAAAATTAAATAATTTGGCTCTGTGCTTCAGAGATGACATTCATTTGAGGAAAACAGATAACATTATGTCACAGCTGGACTACCAAATTATTCGCCTGTAATGGTGATGGCTGTTTGATTTCTGTAGAGTCTCCTACAGTTTACTAGTTTATTTATAACTAGCTCATTAATGTAGAGAGTCCCCCTCAGCCGCTCCACACAAGGTCACACTCTGTGCTGAAGTGGACTTGAGGAGGGAGATTGTTAACACAGTTAGACAGGGATAATGTCCCCCATACCTCACTGAGGGAAAATGTGTTCCATAAAATTTAATCCAAAAAACGTTCCAGTAAATAATACATTAGAAATAGATAGAATCAGGTTCTCAGCAAGGATTATGGGCCAGATACGATTCACCTGCTGCTGTCCCACTGAGGAGAATTCGACAATTACTGCATCAACAAAAGAAAACAAAGTCTGTTTTTTGTCTGGAAGAGTTTGCTTCAAAACGGCAAAGATAATGTCAGTCCCCACATCCATTCATTTTTTTGCTCATTTATTTTGCTGCCTGTCACACACAATATTTCTGCTGATTAGATTTGGATGAAACTTGTGGAAATGATAAATGTGAGATAGAAAAACCGAGGCAGAGACAGGCACAGAGTGAAGGCTGTGGTGAGCAGCCTGTGATGTGGAAAATGAAAAAATGAGATCAAAAACGCCCAGTCTCCAAAATGTCATACTCTGTGTGTGTGTGTGTGTGTGTGTGTGTGTGTGTGTGTGTGTGTGTGTGTGTGTGTGTGTGTGTGTGTGTGTGTGTGTAGGGGGGGCGTGAAAACATTTGGACTTCCTCCTGTCAGTTCCAGAAGTACTGTGAAAAATGTAAAGGCTTACAAACAAAACAAAGATAATATTTAAAATGATAAAATGTCTAGTAAAATATAGAATTACAGATTGTTAGTCTGCTGATTTGTCCCTTTTTTCTGCAGTGTGAAATTGAAATGTCATTGCTTCTTTTAATAAAAACACATCTTCCGAACACCCGGAAAATTAGAAAAAACTGCAGCTTAATACAAAACTCTAAAAGAATATATTTTTTTCAATTGTCAACAATCGGTCCATTTGAAAACGTCAACACAACAGAGCAGAAAACCCCTGTGTGCTTCACTCAGGGACGGATCAACAGCATATTTCGTTGTGTAATTCGGATGATTTCTTGAAACTAATTGTCTTTATCAATACAAATATGACCAGATGGATATGAAGTAAACAAGCCCATATTGTACTCTGCTCGTACCTCCATTGTTCTTTACTCGTATCCCAACAACAAAGATGTGGTAAAAACTAAGAGTATATCCTTCACCTCTGACAAACAGGATGAGAAAAACTGTAACATGTTTAAAAAAAACTAACCTGAGTTAGTCCTCACAGAAAGCTCTGCACCGTGCTTGTGCTAATACGAAATAGGCAGGGGGGGGGGGTATCGAAATGATTTCTGTGACATTTTAGAAACATATACAGGCGGCACATCTCTAAGTGGAGGGATGGGAGTTTGTGACTGCAGGGAGCAGGGGGGTCCTGTCATCTCGTACCAGAGGCTTTGGATTGCTTTGCTTTGCTTTGTCCTGTGACACCGGTTGGAAACAGCTTGTGATTGGATGGTTTATGTCTTTAATGTTGCTGGAATTGGTTCAATTACTGTCAATCTGGTAAAAACTACAAAGGCCATCCGACACAATCAAAGGCCTCATCTGCATTCGTGTGTGTGTGCCATGTGTGCACTGTGCTTTGATAAAGTATTAATGACCTAATCGTGGCCTTTCATCTCTCTACAGACAGGCAGACAAACATAGACAGAATATCTGTGGCAATATGAGGAAAAAATTGGGGTTCAACATTATATAGTCACACTCGCACAAGCACGCACGCACACGTGAAAAGCTCTTGGTAACACAATGAGTGTCTTTCAGTGTGTGTATGTCAATATTCTCCCCATTTCTAATTGGGCCATATTTCCAAAATGTCACATGCTCACATTTAATCTGAAAGTGGCAGAAAAAAGTTAAGACTTTTTTTTAATCAACAAAGAACACCTGGGGAACATATCAAATCTCCCTGAACTGTACAGTATTTTAGCATCTTTGAGCGCATTGCTTTTGTTTTCTGGCCTGGCACTTTGCTTTTTTTTCTTTTTCTTTTAACTGCTCTTATCACTGTAGTTTTCAGCCATATCTTGAATCAGTTTTCAGTGTAGTAGTTTAAAATAGCCAGTGTTCATTACAAGACCTGGCCAGCAATGAACAGAAGGAAGACAACGTAAGCCACATTTGGGAGCGTTTAAAAGCATGTCGTGACCCCTAGATGTTGGAGGAGACCAAAACAAAGTTGAAACCAGAGAGAATTTGGACCTACAACCTCCAACCACCCTCAACAAGACAGTTGACTCCTACTAAATCCTAGTTTTGAAGCAAATGCTCACGATTTGTATAAAGGGTCTGTCTGTCTGTCTGTCTGTCTGTCTGTCTGTCTGTCTGTCTGTCTGTCTGTGTCTAAATGTATGTGTGTGTCTTGATGTAATAGTGGATGATGATGAGTTTGGATATAGTTATTATTGCTGGTGTAAAGAATAGTGCCACCTGTTTTCACAAAGATCCCAGTTTGTCATTTTCCTCTGACAGGAAGAACAGTTCCCTCTCTGTCTGTGTGAATCAGATTATGTAAACGTGCAAGCACAATGGAGAGCATAATAAAGATATGAAAAGTTGTTTCATGCACCAACCTCATTTTGAAAATGCTAAAGGTCTGCATTACCACTGATTTAAAAGAATCAACCACATTAGGGACTTGACAAAAGTGTTTGTTTAAACAGTAAACGTCAGAGACTTGTGCAGATAACTGAATATATATGCATTAAATACATTTATTTTAAACATTCTTAGCACATATTTTATAACTCCATTTCTCTGTCATATGAACCTAACGCTGCATGAATCTCTGTGTTGCCAGCAGGGAGACATGACCTCCTCGTGTTGTGGATGAACTTGATGCTGCTGGACTCACTGAGCTCATCATGTAGTCACCTTCTCCACCTTTAACCAGACCGAGGTTCATAGTGCAGTCAGTGCACACTGGTTTGTCTGCTTGACTATATCACTATAGTGACTATTCACAGAATAGTCAGTTTGGACATTGAACTACAAGGCTCTTTTTTGTCCGGCTCCTGACATAGAATGTAATTGTTCCCATGCAAATAATGATCACAAACGTTCCTAGTTTACATTTGGCTAGTTCTCTCTCTCTCTCTCTCTCTCTCTCTCTCTCTCTCTCTCTCTCTCTCTCCAGTCTCTTCTCCAGTCTCTTCTCCAGTCCATTCTAAGAAAGCTGCATGATGTCGCAGGGAAGACTACCTTCTCATTTTGCATTCTATGATGAGGAAGCCTTTAAATTCAGCAAAATGTGTAAATCCCAAAAAATCTTCAATCTCTTCTGAAACAAACAAAAAACAAATATAGAAGTGGAAGAAGGAGAGTAGAAGGAATTCAGGCAATAAAGAAATGACGTATGTATCATTCATGTTTATGCTTTAATGGTCTGATGGCGCTTTATTTTTTTTCCTCTAAGATGTTTTGGCTCAAACAAACACAAAAAAACAGAGACCCCCTGAGCATGTTTCTGTTCAAACAAGTGTGAAACAGCCGAACCAGCTCAGGAGGGGATAGAAGAGAGAGAGAGGGGAATATGGGATTAGTAAAGCAGTGGAGGAGGAGGGGATGGGAGGTGAGGAGAGACAGAGATAAGACTGGAGAGACAGGTGGGAGGACAGAGTTTAGAAGCAGCAGGGTGGTGTGAGAGAAGGAGGCAGGGATGGAGGGAGGAGAGACGGGGAAGAAAGATGAGTGAAGAGGCATTAGCAGTCTGAAGTTGCTCAGCGTGAACAAGAGCAGGGGGCTGAATTAGAGAGGTGAATCCTGGGAAAACAATGAGCAGAATATTGAGTGGAACAACAGACAGCTTTGAAAAGGGTGACCCCATAAGCAAAGAAGTTTGAGATTTTAACTCGTCATTGGATACACAGATTACTCATCAGTCATTGGAACAAAACATCTAGTGTATTTAGTTTTGTTTCCTTAATGATCTTTGTTTACATGTTTCATAAAATGGACTAATTTTAGGCTCCAAGAAATGTTTTACAAGAGTAACAAATCTAGACTCCTCTAGTCCCAGAAGTCAAACAGCAGTGTTATCCAGTTTATGATTTTCCCATCAGCACGAGAGATACTGTATACCGCTCTCAAGCTAAAGTTAAGCGTAAAGTAATAAAATGTAAAGAGCTGTAAAGTTTTCAATGTTTTACCCATTTGACACACAACCAGTTTGTTGCTTGTAAATGGTTGTGTGTGTGTGTGTTTGTGTTAACTAGAGGAAGAAGGTCCAATAGTGGCGAGCTGAATGGTGGCATATCACCACGTACACTAGCAAGATGGACATACTTCATCAATACCCAGCCTGATCAATGCTGTCATAGCTGCCCGAAATAAAAAGCCTCGATGAACAGGCCAGAGTTGGAACTCTTTATTGTTGTCTAACTCTGTGTGTGTTACAATCTATTTTGTGTATGTGTGTTCTTGTCTGTGTTGACAGTCATGGTTCAGTGAAAAAAACAATAAATACAAAAGTCTATTTTACACTGATTCTCCCCACTGCTTATATACTGGGACAAGGACAGTGGTCCAATTATATTACCTAACTGAGCTGTAACAGTAGCTTTACATTACTATTCATATAAACGTACTGCTTCCTGCAACACTACATGCCAATAAAACTTTCTGATTCCAACCCCCAGCTTACCTGTAACTGAATGTCCTGTCTCTCCCTCATGTTGGCAGAGAAAAAGGCAAACACACAAAAGTATTTCTTAAATAGTACGACCTAACAGTACCATTACCTAACATGATAATGAAACAAAAAGCAAAAGTCTGCAGCATACATGTGTGTCTGCACAGAATAATAAGGAAATGCTACGTGGTACATGAACCCAGATATCATTTCACACACAAGCATTTCCCTCAGGCTGTGTGTAATCGAACACAAGATTGCCTCCCGCTCTTTAATGTCTCATTTCGATGCTGATACCCAATCATCTCAGAGAGGAATAAGAACGAAAGTCTTCGTGTGTTTTTGTCAATGTTGCACTTTTTCAGTTGATGAGCTACTAAGCTGCTGCACTCGTGTGTGCACGAACACAGTTTACTCCACCCACTCAGACTTTACATCTGGACATACGCATGAATATAATAAAAGAAGATTTATGGAACACGTTTACCTGCCATACACATATATTGTGGAATATGTTTCTTGCTGTATGAGGCAATATAAACCTATAAATGAACAACTCCTCAGCTAGTGCACAAAACCGACTGTATGTGTGCATGTGTCATTGTGTGTATGCTTTTGTGCAAATGTGTTAAAACTTCATAACGGAAAAAACAACATTTTTTAGAATGTTCCATAAATAATCCCTTGGTTTTGTTTAGTCCGTTCGTCCTGTTGCCCAGCAGGAAGTCTCTACATACACAGGTTCTGATACAAACAGAGGAAAAAAAAGAAATGACATGAAAGAAAAGAAAAGAGGGAAAGTCTAGCAGAGTATTTGGGCAGGTTAAATAAGGAGAATAGAGTTGAGTAGAGATAAGAGGAGCAGGTTATTGTTTCAGAGAAGTATTCCTTGCAGGAAATGGCTTTTTACTGCATGACTGCTTTGCTGTAGTCTGAATCAAAGAGAGGTTCAGTGGGGAAAAGCTCTTCTTCTACTCTGAAGGCAGCAGTCAGTCAGGCATTCCCATATCATGTATTTTCTGCATCCATAACTCACAACTTCATTTATCCTCAACCATGAGTGAGAGCAGAGGGAATCATAAGTTACTGAACGTATAGAAATGTCATCATTCCCAGCAGTGAATGTTGGGCTGAGGTGGCTAATTTGTGAAATGAAAGAACATTTCTTACATTGTTCACAGTCAAGGACAAAGACGGAGTTTGCCTTCCTGAATAATTAGCAGTATCAATTACATATGAGTTGCACATGTATTGTTATGGTTCACTCCTCTCCCCTTGGATAATGCCTTCAGATGAATCAAGTCTGTGCTCTTGGATGAGGAAACATGAATATTTATAGGTCTACAAAATATCCTATTACTTTGCAGTAGAATACAGAAAGAAGAGGATGTAGGATTTTCATGTGGAGAAGCTGTGATTTGTTGGTGTGTGTGTGTGTGTGTGTGTGTGTGTGTGTGTGTGTGTGTGTGCGTGTGTGTGTGTGTGTGTGTGTGTGTGTGTGTGTGTGTGTGTCTCTCTCTATTTGTGTTTGGGTGCCTAGCAATTAAGATTCGCATCCAAGATATTTTAATCCCAAACAAATAATGCTCCAATTATTTCACAAAAAAAACACTTTAAGCCAAGAGTGACAGAAAGTGCTTTACTTTTCAATCATTAAAAATCCCCTGTATCATTTTTTACACACTCATAAACGGTGTGCAGAATCCAGTCAATATGTTGTTATTAAAGTACTTGAATGGTAAAGTTACCAAAGCATGTCTTGGTCCCTAAATCCATTTCCCTACAGTGTTACATGTATAGTCTATGCTGCTGGATGTTTGATTGACAGGTGTGGCCTCAAGAAACTGACACTTATACTAGTGATATCACAGTGTTGTGGGATGTTGCCATCGGCCGTATGTGTTACAAAGATTGCCCCAGGGCGTATAAATTGTGATTTTGGACATGTTTTAGGGGGGCAAACATTTAACACTCTGGTTGCCAAGTAACGCAGAAACCCCTCCACCCTCCCTCATGCATGTTGAGCAGAGATTATATCATTCAGGATAGCCGATATTACTTCAGTTTATTTTCCACTTCTGAGCTTGTTATGTTTTTTTCTTTTTTACTTCTGGCATTTTATGAAGATGGCACACTGGCAGGGATATTCGTGTCCAGCTACTTTCTAAAAACGGTCATTTTTTCTGTAGGTTTAAACCAAACACACACACCTTTTATATATATATATTTATATATATATATATATAAAATCAGCACAGTGCTTCAAGGTCGAGGGAGAGACAGAGTCTGGTCCACCTGATTTCTGTCTCTTTCTACTGTCCTATCACTCTAATAAAGGCACAAAAAGCCCTAAAATAAATGTTAAATATATCAATAAAAAATATAAAATATAAATAAATAAATAAAGTTTCAGGACAGGTGTTTATGTAATACACCTTAGATGTTTTTAAGATCTTGATAAAATACTTACATTATGAGATTCTTTTTTGGATGGGAAAAAAAATGAGGCGCTTCACATTATAAAATCACGACTATTATAATGACTTCCTTAAACGTCTGGAGAAATTCTAGAATCTTAGAAAGTGGTCAAACATTTGAGAGAGGTCGACTTATCATTAGCAAAACTCTCTCGATATAGCCCAGTATCATTAAAGGAACACATCCTCACGCATGTCTTTACACACATAAAATACTTTCACTGGGTTTATCATCTTTCTAACAAACACACACCAACACACACACAATCCCTGAGGTTGTAAAACGACAATTATACCCCACTCCAGGATGATCATGAGGTTAAAGGTGTGCGTGTGTGTGTGCGTGTGTGTGTTCCTGCATGTAGAAGTGGGCCAGGCTGTAATGATAATGTGGTTTTTATGGCCCATGTAGTATATAATCAATAGTCATCCTAATAATGACACCAAACCCATAATAGCGGTGTTTAAGAGCGAGAGGGAGAGATAGAGAATACCTTTATGTTGCATCTCCAGTATTTATGATGATGACTCCACAGAGTAAGTGTCATGGGATCAGCAGTTTTTGGATTGTAGGCACTGATAACAACCAGATGTAGGATAACATTCAAATGAGCCTGTCACTGATGCATAGGTGTGTCATTCTTTCAATATCTCACGATTCAGTTTTCATTCTTGGGGTCCCCATCCCCATTGATTAATGAGGGATCTTCTCCAGTCTGTTATGCACTTTGTTATTTCAGAGTGTCAAGCTATCATTTCACATTAAGAAGCATAGTTCAATGTTTCAAATGAATTTTTAGTTTATATTTGTAACATTCTATCGGCTGATTGTAACATTGTAAATGCACAGAGGAATACTGTGTTTAATCTGAAAAATATCTTTAATGTGGTAATACATTTTTCCTGTTTCTTTTGGTAAGATTCGCACACACACACACACACACACTCACACACACGTCCTTCACAGAACAGAGCCTCATAATTTCACTGGGGTCATTAGCATAAAGATATGCAATCAGGAAATTAGCATATTACTAGAAAGTGTGAATTTAAATTGGCTTGTCCTAAAGAAGGACAAAGATACACTGAATACAGTCCTGATGAGCTTTTAAAGATTTTTATGTACAATTTTGACATTTTTAGAAAATATGCCAATCAGACTGACATTCTTAAAATATACCAGAAAATAAAAGGCTCCTTGCTGACCTCGTAACCTTGTGTAGGTGGTGTGCTCGCCCTTATGGCTTCCATCCTTAAGGGTCAATGAAGCTTTGCTTGTGCATATCAGGATGTAGTTCTGTATGTGACATGATTAAAGGTCTAATGTAATGTTATGATTCAAACCCCAAGTTTATCTGTTAAAGTGATAAAGTAGTGCCCTGGGCTGTGTGTGTGTGTGTGTGTGTGTGTGTGTGTGTGTGTGTGTGTGTGTGTGTGTGTGTGTGTGTGTGTGTGTGTGTGTGTGTGCGCATGCATGCAGTAAGTGCTTCTGTACGCAAGTGTACAAAATAGTGATAAAGTAGTGCCTGGGCCAATGAAAATTACCCTCATCCATCTCTAACAGTGCACATGCATGTGAATACGCATGCATGCATGAGTGCACACACACACACACACACACACACACACACACACACACACACACACACACACACACACACACACACACACACACACACACACACACACACACACACACACACACACACACACACACACACACACACACACACACACACACACACACACACACACACACACACACAAAGCTATCAACTGAAACATAAAGAATCTCATTGAACAAACACTCAAAACATGAGTCACTGAGGCTCTTGAGTTAAACTCGATTATTTAATACAGAACACTCTAAATCAGTGAATGATATGTAATTAAAGTACAACGGAACAAACCAAGGACAGTGAAGCAGGCTAAACAAAAAGAGAAGGAGGCAGCTTTGGGAAGAAATGAGGCCAAGAAGTCTTAGCAAATGATAGGATTGTTCGGGCACATTTCAACCCATAATTACAGCAGAATCAAATGTTCCAGTTCTCCATGAAGTGTGGAACAAATACACAAATTAATAAGCCAAGGCCTTTTTTTAGAGAGAGCTCTTATGGCATGAACAATCTGTTCGTGTTATATCAGTGATGTCAAAATGCTCATTTTGTCCTTTTTGAAAGTGTAGAGAGCTGCAGGTTAGAAGAATTATTCTCTTCATGGATTAATTTTGCAGTTTTAAAATTGAAAGAAAATTGTGGGGGGGAAAAAAGACACTCATCACATCCAAGGTTGGTAGAACGGTCCAGAGCTTCAGTTATAACTATCTGTTCATTCACATGCTTGTTGCAGTTCTAATAAAAACATCTATTTAGCAAAGTTAGCATTGAAACTAATAAAATAAATAAATGATTACAGATGCTGCAAAGAAGACAGAATACGGTGAGAGTGGATCATGACAACAGTTCTCCGACTCTTGAAGCTGCACAAATATGTTTAAAGTCAGTTTCTGTCAAATGACATTTTCTAACGTTTGGTTCCTAAGAGGAAAAGTAATGTTGTTGTTTTCTATTATTCAACCCAAAATAAAGGCTTTTGATTGTGTAACTAAAGAACTAAGCAGCAGTTCATGATTCATTCATTGTGTGTGTGTTGGCGAGAAATATCATTTCATATATAATTCATATGGTTGAATTATTTATTTATTTACACAGAACAAATACAACCAATAAAGCTAACCTCTTACTGATTGTTACCCTGGGAAAGAGGACAACACACACACACACATACACTTGCAGTAGTTAATTAGTGAAACTCCACGGATGATATTTTTGTCTCAGGAACAAACTGCAAGCCCCAGGGGCAGAGCAGAGAGTCGGGGGAAGACAGAGAATATTTCAGAGAGAGGGAGATGAGGAGGGAGAAGGAGAAAGAAAGGACGCATGATGACAGAGAGCCGAGAGGAAATAGATGCAACCCAAGACAAACACAGAAGAAACAAGAATCAAGGGTTTTTAAGGAGAAAAGAGGGGAAACAAAATGAGGGACACAAAGAAAAGGGAGATTACAGTGGTGGGAAAAGGTAAGCAGCAGAATGATTCAATTGATGTGAAGTTACACCGGGTATCTTTAGCCGATGATTCATTGTGGAGTTTAACGAAGATAACATCCAAGCTTCGCAGTTTCATCAATACTGTGTTAGTGTGTGTGGATATGAGAAAAGCTCTCTAATGCTTCGAAAATTACAAAATGCAATTACAAAGAGTTGTCCAGACTTTTAAGGTGAAACATCTCTTTAGAAAATGCTTCTAACTATACGGAAATAATATTAATCCATTTTAAACGCACGCACGCACGCACGCACGCACGCACGCACACACACACAGTACATGCATACACACACACACACACACACATACATACACATACACACACACATACAGTACATGCATACACACACACACACACACACACACACACACACACAGTACATGCACACACGGTACATGCACAAAGACACACACACACACACACACACACAGTACATGCATACACACACACACACACACACACACACACACACACACACACACACACAGTACATGCATACACACACACACACACACACATACACATACACACACACATACAGTACATGCATACACACACACACACACACACACACACACACACACAGTACATGCACACACGGTACATGCACAAAGACACACACACACACACACACACACACAGTACATGCATACACACACACACACACACACACACACACACACACACACACACAGTACATGCACACACGGTACATGCACAAAGACACACACTGTCTTTCATGAAACAGTAAACAGGTCACAGGAAAGTCAGAGATAATTTCGATCTTTTCTTAGTACAAATACCTTTAAAAGCATTCAGTCAATTGCTGTCATGTAGGTGGAGTTACCTTTTTGAAATGTCCATCTCTCTTTAAGTAACAGACTACAAAGCCAGTTTGACATACCTACCCAGGGTATCCTCTGAATATCTGGCTTCACTAACCCTAACAAATGAGATCACGCTAAGCGTGACATGAAGCTGGTTTTTCATGATAAATTAACCCAGGGTTATTAATCTGAGCATTCACATGAAATTTTTTTTTATTTTGAATTAATACAACCCATCACCATTAAGAAACATGTCTGCCATCAGCATATCATTGCGTTTACCAACTCAAAACAAAATATACATTTGAAAAAAGGATGTTCAACACATGGTCCAGACTAAATACAATGCAGTACATCTGGCAGTGTGAGACGCAACACTTCAGCTCCAGCTGTAGCTGTAGAGAGACGTAGTTGAAAGCAGTAAATACACTTAATTTATATCTTAGTATAAAGTATATAAGTATAAGTATAAAAGCAGAAGGCTTCAGTGTTCTGCTCAGTCTCTGCAAAAGACAGCAATGTCTTCACTGCTTATCGTATCACAAGAGAACAACAAGGAGACAACTGGAATTGCAGGATTGCATGAACTGAGATGAGTTTACATAACTAATTGAATTACTGTCAAGTATATTCACGAGTCTGTCGCCCAACAAGCCAGCTCCAGAGTAGTGACCATAGAGAGAGAGAGAGGAAGAAGACACAAATAAAGTGGACAAAAGGGAAAGCGTTAAGAGTCCAGAGAGGCAGGGAGTGCAAGAGTGAGATAATCAAGGAATGAACGTGCACGCATGCACGCACGCACACACACACACTGGAGGTTCATACCAGCAGTTTCAAACAGCATGATAGAAATATGACACACACATAAGCACACACACATTCTTGCCGGGAGAGATGGGAGATCATCTTTTGTTCGCTGTGGTCAGATAAATAACCCTTCAGTCAAGGATTGTGTGTCAGCATCACAGAGGAGCAGCTTCAGTCCTCTCCAGACAACTGTCTCTCTCTTCATGTTTCTGTGACCTTAGTCGATAACATAGATGGACTTTTGGAGAATTTTTTTTTTTACCAAAAGCAGAACCATCCCTTGTGTGCTCATCAAGTCAGACTGTATATAAACCTTATCATCAAAAGTTCAAAATGATTCATTATGATTTGGCATGTTAATGATTAATATTCTGACCATAGCAAAAAATAATCATGGTCCTTGAAATAGAGGACATTTTTCATGTTATATATTTGTAGGAGCTGTCAGCGTAGGATCAACCAGTGTGTGTGTGTGGGTATACGCAGTGTACTGGAAGAGCTTTTTTTCTGCTCAGTGGAGCTCAAACATACCAGCTGTACATGACACCGACTGAGGAAGTATCCATGGCTAAAGCTGTCAGCACCAGGAAGGTTGAGAACGTGTGTGCATGTTATTATGTTGATGGGCATGTGTTTTTGTTGCCCAGTAGCTCGGCAATACATTGTGAATTTTTTTCCAATATGGAGGAAGTTGTGCAAAAGACTGAGAAAAAGAATCTGATGAGTCAATGAAGAAAAATGGGGAAAAAATAATTTAAAGGGGGGGAAATGAACACCTCTAAATATCCTCCAGTCAGTGCTTCACTGCTCAGTAGTGTGTAAGTGTGAGTGAGTGAGTGAGTGAGTGAGTGAGTGAGTGAGTGAGAGAGAGAGAGAGCGAGAGAGTCTTTCTGAGTTATTGATTCATAGATCCCCTAAAGGAATAGGATATTAATGTCAACCTCTACAGTATAGAAGACAGGGGAAAAAGAAAAATAGTGCCAGGCACATATATGAGAAGGGACCTATGTGGAGAAAGATACAGCTTGATGGATGGTAGGAGGGTTAGACACACACAGACACACAAGGAACACCTGAAGTGTTAGGAAAAATGATGCACAATGTATTACTAGAAGGAATAAAGAGAAGTCATTGAGGAAGGAGGAATAAGAGCTTTTATATTCACATGTGATGCATCACTTTTGTTTCCAGCTTCACAATTACAAATAGACTGGTATAGTTGTGAGTCCTAACACCAGGAAGTGAGTTAGCATTAGAATGAATGGTTTTGAGGTTAGACGCCTGAAATAAGGTCTGTGGTTAACACAAGCTGAAGAGATGTTTACATTTTTTTAGAAGAGATAAACTATGTTAGCTAAGACCCCACTTGTGAGTTAAAGTTTTTACGCATACTTTAAACGGCGGTTGCTAACGAGTAGCTAACAGAAACTTCAGTGGTTATTGCAGACATTAAACGTCATCACGCCGGGAACTCTCTCCCTAATCCTCCTTACAGCCTCTAGTCATGTTTTTCAGTGCTCTTGCAAATAATACGTTAATAAACAACTTATTAAGCTAACGTTTCACTAGCTTGTCAAAACCGCTGATGAGATCAATGAAGCATAAATGTTGTGATGTCATAATAAACCGACTGTGGTGTAGTTCGCTCAAGCATAATGTCAGATTTTTTCGTCTCTCAACTGCATTAACGCTTCAAACTTCATATAAATGATGTTCATCTGTAAAGATTATCCCGCTGAACAAAACAGCTACGTATCAGAAAAGTGCGTTTGACACAGAGTTTATTTTCTGCAATGATCCAAAATCCAATGCAAAAATCCCATCGGCAAATTTCTCGTAGGAACAACCGGCGCCATTTCTATCGGGTTGGCTTACAAAAATAAGTCATCACTATACCAGTCTATAAGCAGGA
The DNA here is from genome assembly GCF_947650265.1 of Symphodus melops. Lineage (NCBI taxonomy): Eukaryota > Metazoa > Chordata > Actinopteri > Labriformes > Labridae > Symphodus > Symphodus melops. The sequence goes on along the minus strand of NC_136693.1, from coordinate 20,103,655 downwards.
GACATGTTTGAGGAATGTGCAGAGAGGGAGAGGAGTAAGAGAAAAGACGTGATTTGACGTACTGGCACAAATTAATGAACACTGAGTGGAAAAAGAAATAGCCACTGTCCAAAACATCTTAGAGAAACATTGCTGAGGAAACTGTGGCTTCGGCATCAAAGACAAAAAAATATTTAAAGCATAACATTATGAAACAGGAGAAAATAACTTCAAGTATTGATGGTAGATATAGGTAGGAGCTACAAATGCAACTGTGGAAAAATATTTTTAAAAAACCCTAACCCAGAGAGTAAGGACCATGTATTAGAAAGAATACTTATACATGGTCCTTCTTCTCTGCTCCACCTATTCTTCCTTCCTGTATCCAACAATCTTCCCCATTCGTTGGTCTCCTCCTTTCATATTCTCCGCCCCCCCCCCCCCCTTCTTTTCGCTTCATCAGCTCATCTCCCATTCCTTCAGAGAGGTGTAGGCCAACTGAAAGCACCATCTGATGCTCCAACCAGAGAAAGATGAAAGGATGAAGGGAGTGAAAAGAAGGTGGGGGATGGAGGGGTGGAGGCAGATGAAAACAGGGTGTGGTGAGCAGAGATTTTGATGTAAAAAAAAAAAAAAAAGAAAACAGATCAAAAGCCTTTAATCTCTGAAATGTCAGCTAAGTGGAGGGGGAAAACCCACCCACAGACACGGAGAAAAGGGAGGCTTTTTTTTTTTTCTTCATAATGCATGATCAGGGAATGTGATAGGTTACCAAAAGTTTAGAACTGGTTTAATGAAGTCTGGAGTAACAGATATCTTCATCACACACAGGAAAGATACGAGAAGATGGTTTTGAGGATTTTTAGGGCTGCAGCATGAATGTGGTTGATAAGATTCACAGGTGAAGAAGACCGCTTACAGCTCACATTTTGTCAGTTAAATGTCTGCAGTTTTGTTCTTCAACAGAACAATTCAGAACAATGAGGCTGCTGCTAGCTGTCTCCGCTTGCTGAGTAAAAACCTTCATTGTAGGATATTTTAAAAATGTTGGGGTGCAGAATACACCAGTGGTTATGTCTGAACCCCGAATGCACAGAGGCAACAGTCTTTACTACAGAAGCCGTGGGTTTGACTCTAACTTCGGCCATTTGCTGCATGTCAATCCCAACTCTCTTCTCCCAACACTTCTGCTCAGCTCTTTAATAAAGGCAAAAATGACAGATTTAACAATTTAAAGTAAAGTAAAGTACATTTCTGGAGATGTTACCATGTCTTTTATGGACTCATGTAAGGTGAAACTCTGTTTGGTTTATTTTTTGTTCTCCATGGAACAAATAGTTTGAACTGTGTACTGCAGTGAAACTGACTTGAGTACAATTTATGTAGGGTACATCCCTGATATGTTTGTGGTTAGATCATTAAGGCATTTCAACGCTTCCATTTTATAAATGGTATTGTCTGGCTTGAGCAGAGCTTCCTCTGGCTGTTCAACAATACAGCGGAAAGTTTTCATGCCAATAATGGCTCAGGAAGGTATCGACATGTTTGTCTCTCAATCTGGGTTTTCTCACTGACTGTGAATTTTTATTTTATCATGTCTGTATATCTGTCTTCTTTTTCCTCATACTCTTCCACACTCTTCCTCCTCATCCTTTCCCTGTGCTCCGTCACCTGTGAAACTAGCTGATGTCCTTCACACACAAGGACAATACTGCAGATCGTGCGTGTGTGCGTGTGTGTGTGTGTGTGTGTGTGTGTGTGTGTGGTCCGTGCAGTAGCAAACACAATGAACAAACAGTCTTAACATAACAGTCTTCAACATTACACACATTGGCTTCCATCTGTTATGTCACTCACGCCCTCTGAGCCCAGTTGGTCAATATGAGTGTCATCATCATAATGAGAAATGTCTACCGTGTGATAGAATTGGATTACATGTAGCTGGAAGCAAATGACATTAACACGACTGATGAACACACCTTAGCAAGCGATTCAATAAAGCTCATGCTCGCATGCACGCACACAAACACACACACACACGCCTGGCAGGGCTGACCAATCATTAATCTATCATCTCCTTTAATCACAACTTGAGGACTTGTGCATCAGTGCACAAACATCGTTATTAGGATGTTCTCTTTATTAGAAAATACTGAAAGTGAAAGCTGTATTCATTACTGTAACATCGTTCAGATCTTCAGTTATTTCTTTATTTTTGTTTTAAAGAAGGTGTGAGGGCAATTGAATATTACATTTTGACAGCACATAGTTTGTAGCTAATGGTTTCTCTTTTTCTTTCATTAGGAAATAGCACCTTGAAGCACATTTACCGAGGACAAGATGGGGACAGTCAACTACAACATACATATGCAGAAATACGTTGTTTTTTAAATTTTGGACAGAAAATAAAAGTCAAACATGTCCCGACCCCCGGAAGCCCCCAAGACACACAATTACCGAAATTATTACCTGTAACAAAAGACTCCAAGAAATAAACATCAAAAGGAAAAACATCATACAGTTAAGAAAGCTATCAAATCTTGAAAAAAGAAGTTGATCAAAATTACTTTGCAAAATGCGATTTCATACAAATAAAACTGAAATTGTTTATTAACACACTCTTATGGGACTCTCTCTTACAAACACGCGAACTCGCGAACACATGCACACACGATCACGCACACACAAAGACACACTCAAGAACACACGCACACACACACATGGGGTTCACTGTAGGAGTCAATTAAAGGAGCTCCCCATTGTAATTACACTGTGTTAGATATACTGTCCCACTGGGATGTGAGCGTTTGTGTTTGTCCTCCCTCCTCCTGTCATCTTCCCCTCCCTCTCTTTTGCTCTTCATCTCTACCTGGGGCTGTTTGCAGGAGGGGCTCATTAAACCCCAAATCCTCCTTTGGTCTCTCTAACTAAGAGGTGAAAGACAGAGATCTTTGTTTGGCTCTGATCCTTTTAAGTGCACGAGAACATAAAATTAATGAACGCAGAGCAGAAGAAAACAAATCACTGAAGTCGACTCATTCCAGTGGACAGACCACACATGAGAGTTCATTTGATAATTAATTATTAATGTACAGAAAATGGTCCTCATTTGTGAAGATAAAAGCGGTTGTAAACCATGCACCTTTTCTCCGTCCATCTGTCCCAGTCTCGCTTTGTCTCCTCTATTCCTCTTTCTTATCCTGTTTCGCTTTGGGTCAGAAAAACTGCTGACATGACTAAACCTGCTCTGCCAGATTCAATCAATATCACACACTATCTCACAGAAGCACACACACTCAGGGACATACTGTTACCAGCTGTCATATCAGACACACCTAATTATCTATAACTTGTAAAAATCAAAGCAGTTGAGTTATCTGTAAAAATCACCTCTGATTGGCTAATGCTGATAAAGACATGAGCTAATCAGACAAAAATGTTTGTTTGTTTTTTTGTACCAGGTTGTAAACATATTCATTTCTGCTGTCTAATTGGCATTTTCCAATAAGTGTGCATCTTACTTTGAAGTCATTTGGAGCCAGACTCAAGTGGAAACTGAAGGAACAGCCATTTGTTTCCATTCTGCACTGGCTTCATTTTTCAACACCGGAGGTTCTGGCTTTATGGGACAGTTTACAAGAACCTGGCCTTTTAAAAAGAAGATAACAGCTTTATTTTGTTAACTGCACTATTGACTGTCTCATGCAGTTTTTGGTCATAATAGTAAGACATTTAAATATGGTAATAAAACCCTCTGTCACACTCCTGATGTTGGACTTGAATTCTGTAATGGACAAGATATTTATCAAAAAGAATTACATAAAATTGTTGGGGCCAGGTGGATATATGATTTATTTATAAAATGTTATAGATTGCAACAGAGCCATTACATTAGAATAATGTTTTTGCATTATTGTGTATTTGGGCTGATTTTAGTTTAAGCTGATTTGGGGTATTTGTGCCTTGTTCCTCCATCTTTGGAGCTGAGACACTTTGATGAGGCTGGATAATTGAAAGAGATTAATGACAAGTCAGTGATGCTGATGAGTGGGAGTGGAACAGTTTTTTCGACTGCATTTTATTTATTTATTTTATTTGGTCAGAGTAATGTTTTTTGATAAAAGACTTTGTTGAGTTTGGCTCTGTAGCTGCTTTTTGTTTTTTTGCTAGCGTGTGTTAAACGGGCTTCAGCAGTGGCTTACCTGGAAGTACGTTTTGTTGGAAGACAACAAAAATATCTGTGAAAAACTCACAGGCCAGCTCCTCAGCTGTTTATCTGTTTCTCTTTTTGTGGACTGTTAGACTTCAGTGCAGGCTGGAGATGATTTTGATGTTGCTGCTAATGTTTTCTCTATCATCGGAGTGAGGTGAGTTCAGTGATTATATGCTACCAGCTCGGGTTAAAATGCAGCCAACAAACACAGGCGTCTTCCTCAAAGAAGAGACTAGTCAATAAAAAGCGGGGCTGGGTTGAGCTGGGTTTGGTCAGGATCTCTTTCTGGGCTGTTTTCCAAACAGAATTATTGGATTAAAAAGAAGACGTTATATCATATATACATACATACATTTCCAGAGGCTTCAATGAAGACTGACATACAGGGCTGTTCTGAAGGTTGTTTGACGTCATTCAGCGTGTGCGAATGGATGACTCCATCTTCTCATCAATTTACATTCAGGAGAAGGATTTACTTTTTTTTGCTTTTCTTCAAGAAAGGCTTTAACACAACCAGAATTAAAGAATGATGATTAACAGTCATTGTGCATCTTCATGGTAACACTAGCCAGGAGGTAATGAGAGGTGTGTGTGTTTGTGTGTTTGATAACGTGGTCGACCTTCATCTGGCGAGTTCTGCGCTACTGTGGATGCACACAAACAAACACAGTCACAACACAGTATATGCATGCACTGCTGTAAACCTTCATAGCAGAATACACCACAAACAGAGACAGAGAGAAATCAATCTTTCCAGATAGTTCTTTCGACAGAATGGTTGATTTTCAGTCAGTCCTCAAGCTGACACATATTATCAAAATACAGTATAATTTATAATTATGCAATGTGCTCAGCTAAGGCTAAATCATTTCTGACTCATCACTTCACTAATTTATTCTAATTAATAATTTTATTCACATCAATTATATTCATCGACTCCAGCTCCCACAAGCCTTTGACACAAGAGAGCTGACAAAATCTCATGAGATACAGGAGCTCATGAACAGTGAGCAGGTCATGACATCTAAGTGAAACTAGTTTTAATCACTCTAAATGCAAGAACAGTGAAGGATGTGTTAGTTTAAAATATAGAAGAAATGATATGAAAGGAGAGGAGAGAGGAGAGGAGGAGAGAGGACACAGGAGGAGAGGAGCGTTAGCAGTAAGGATGACAAACTATTGTTTGACAGAAAACTGGACTGAGTGTCGTTTATCTCTACTTTCTATTCGAACCAGTTCATTTTGTTTCCATGGGTTTGTTTTGCGAAATTATAAAATATTCAATAATAATTTTGGAACGTAATTAAAGAATTTCGCCCTATTTATGAAGCCACAGCCAGCTAGCTAACCATCTGCTGATCGTTCGCTTAGAATATTTCTCTTCAAAAAACTCTGCAAACACAATTGTTTGACTTTTAAATGGGTGACTGATTTTGAGCAAGACGGCCCCGACATTTGCGTGTCATTTTTCATGTTTAATCCTCTGATCAGCACAACAGTAGATTGTATCTTCACCATTCACTGTACCATTTATCGTATTTTAACAGTTTTTGTATTGAAACACAAAGACTGAAGAGACAGATCCGCTGAGGATATGCAACACAGCTCATATCCTGTTAGTAATTCGCTGTTGGTTTAGGGTCACTGTCCCAAAAGTTAGAAGAAAGGAAAGTGTAAAAAATACAACAACTGAAGATCACCTAAAGTCCATATGAGACTCAAACTATGAAGCCCTGAGAGCAGATTAAAATGACTAATGTCGATCTATTGTTTGGTCACCTCTCCTTTAGATCACTTTACATTCTTTATTTTCAAGGTAAAACGAATGGATACATGTGTTTTCATAAAAACACTCTCTATTGCAAAGAAGAGGATGAAGTGGCTTCTACTTCAAGTGTTCAGACATGTTCCTCTGTTAGTGTTATTCCTTCACTCTCCATTAACCTTGAACATGTCAAGTAGAACCGCTCATAGAAGATTGTATGAACCAGAATCATCTTTATTCTCATTTAGTGGAGGAAATTGTTCAGATATAAATCCATAGAAAACGTTGATGAGAGTCATTTGAGTTTTCTCACTCGTTGAAACGTTTCTGTCTCAGGCAGTGTCGAAGCTGTGCATCCTATTTATGGGCTTCAGTGAGGTCATTGTTCAATCTCCAAACCAAGCAGGTCTACATTTTTCATCAAATTCAGGTGGACATTCCCTGCAGGTCAAGCTTGTTTTCAGTGAAGCACTTGTCCGTTGACACAAACTATTCTTTAAACAAAGTAGAAATAACCTGGAATGGCTTGAGGAGCTTACAGTATGCATCTTGGGTTATTGCCTTTAAAAACAACCATCGTTACAGTCTTTTTTTTTTATACATTTAGAAACAAATAGTTACTCATTAATTTAACTTAAAAGACCCCATTCGCACTACTTACATTAAAGCGACTGTGATTCTTGTTGTTGTCACTGTGTACACGAAACAGACGAATAAACAACGTTCATGTGTCAGTGTCTTCGACGGTTCCCACATTCACACAGGTTTATTTATGTAATCCTGATGGGTTTAAAGACAAAGACTCCTACATACTGTCTTGGCTATGAAGGTCGGTTAGACAGAACTTAATCCTAAATAATGCAATGTTTACCGAGAAGCAGCACTGAATTATCTCTGTCACCACTGCAGAACAAACGTGATAAAACTCATCCCTGTCTCTAAAAATAATCCAGCTCATAATAAGCTAAGGACAATTGGCTTTCGGCTGTCCAAGTTTTCACATTTGCACTTTAAAAGATGGCAAAAACACAACTGTCGCAAAACACTGAGGTAACTTTCAAGTCAACGAGGTGTGTCTCACCGTCCCTGAGCAGAAGGGAGCAGAGGAGATGAGAGACAGACGAGAGGGAGAATGTGAGAATGAACCCTGAGGAAGCTCATTTATATTCAGGATGGAAATAAAAAGGACTGATAGTTAAGCACTCTCCAGCTGGATTCTGTACAGGCTTCAGTCTCTTTGATTCACAGACGTTTTTCATGGAGCTTTTACATAACTCATTAATGACCTGCAGAGACCGACAGGAAAGAGATAATGGAGGGTGCATGAGTGCATACTTAAACCTGTTTTTGCACTTGAGCCTGGATACCTTTCGAGCTCATTGTGACGATAAGACAGACAAGGCTAATGTGTTTAATGAGATAAACAGATTGATAATCTGCTACTTTTGTGTTCAGCACTCGGTTGAATTCTGTCATTTTCTCTGATTTAAGTACGATATAACTGACTGGTTTATTTTGAAGGATAAATGATAGAGATCATTATTTTGAAGTGAGCTATTATGAATAGAAATCTTTCTAATCTAATTCAAAGTTAGCTTTCCTCCTCTTTATCAAAACAAATAGACAAACACAAAAATGTTGTTTATGTGGATCTTAATTCTGAATAAGCAACAAACGCTTTTCTACTTTTCTTGAGCTCCCCAACAATCCTTATGGACATCTGCAAAAGATTGTTGCTCTTTCTTTAGGATTGGGTGTCCTGCAGGGACTTCTTGGGTTGCAAACAGTCTGAAGCATTATATCAGCATATACAGGACACAAACACAGCTGTTGCCGATGCCTGAAAAAGACAACACAGAAGGGTTTTTAAAGACCTGCAGTTCCCTAAAGGAAGCCCACGTTTTGCACTCCTGCAGCTCTGTCCGGAGGTGAGTCCACCACGTCCCACAAACTCTAAAAGCTTTTTTCAGTCAAACAAAGTCCAATCAAAAAGTTTGAGTCAGTTAGGAACAAGAAAAGAAATCTCATTCTGTTTGGAAACTGTTGTTTACTGTCTCTTACAGACTGGCTTTAATAACTGCTGTTTGCCAGCATCTTGCTCATCTGACATGACCCCTCTTCAAAGCATCGAGTGATGACCAGTGGTTACATCCTTCATACAAATATTAGATATATGAGCAAAACATAGCCCAGTCTACTGACTCGGAGAAGCCATGATATGTTAAAAAAAAAAAAGACTAATGTGAAGATAATTTAGATCAATGAGACACTAAATGTTAAAATATGTCCATGTAAAACCAATTTAGCGAGCACCTAATAATTTAGCAAAAAGCAGAAGATAATCTGTGAAATAAAAAATGTGTGCCGCTACCAGCAGCAGGTCGGCCATCTTGAGTACCTGCATTAATACCGGTGAACCATTTGAACTGTTATGAAAAGATTAAAAAATGTCTCTGGCTGTTTGCTTTTGAATTAGTGTGGCCAGCCAGCTGGAGACGCATGTGTTTGAGGGTATAAACACATGACATCATCTCCTCATCCAAAGTTAAAACATGCAGTGCTATTATATCAAAACATCTTATCCACTTATCCTCTTTTCATCTCTAAAAACTGAATGTGAAGGCAGGGGTCAACATTTCTGGGAGCCCGGAGTGACCCGTTCGCTGAGTCGGGTATTTTTTCTCATTCTGTTAAAATACATGAATACTGTTTGGAGGCAGCATACAAGAACAGCAGTTCATAAGGAGAGCAAAGGAGATTAAACACATCGACTCAGTTTAATCCTGAAACCCATAAACTACAATGATTGTAATCAATGACCACTGAACAAAGTAAAACCTTTACCCTCACTACCTCAAACTTTTACACTAAAGACTGCTGTTTTCCACAAAACGTTCTGAAAAACTGAGTGCTTGAGGCTCTAAAACTAGGGTCTAAATCATTTCCTCACAAGTGAGTTTGTCTTATTTCCACCCAAAAAATATCTCATCAAATCACGTTCACCAGAACAATCCAGATAAACATCTGATTTGAAGATATACAAGCAAAAATGAATTCCTTCTATTACTGTAAGTAAAAAGAGTTCCTTTAGATCCTTGAGGTAACATTTGTATCTGGACTTTTCAGGTGATGTGGCTTAGATAATGTGATGACATATTTCTGCTGAGAAATTTGACAAATTGAGTATTAACAGTGTTTCTATGATTATCCTATTGTCCTTGAAATGGCAGTGTTTAAGCCTTTATCACAAACAGGAACAGTTTCAGAGCCTTGTTAAAGGTCCAGATAATGTTCCTGATTGCTTCATCCACTCAGCACGCACAGGTTTATCGGTTCACAGTGTTGCTGTAAAAGAGGAATTAGAGCGATAAACTTGGCCGAGGAATCTCAGTTTCTGGAACATCCCTCTGGAGGACATTCAGGAAATTAGACAAACACTCACACTCTGCTACGTTATCAGCCTCCATCCCTGTTTGCATCCCTGTGAAGCACCAAAGAACAGTAATTACTGTAAATGTTGGAGCGACAGAGAGAGGAGCCGAGAGGGAGGATAAAGGAGACGAGAGAGATAGTGGCTGTCGCAGCTGGAGCCAAAAGATGTTCATTAAGCCAACCCCACCCCCAACTCTCATATACACATTACACTACGATACTCATTATAATATACGAACGCGCATGTATACAGGCCTGCCTACTGCAACATATTGCTCCTCAAATCACTTTTCAGGATTAAATGCAACATCCAGATTTGTATTCAAAATTATGCAAATGTTCAATCGCCTCCCCTCCGGTCTGTTCTTGATTTCCCTGTGTTTACCCATCACAGTTTTATCATCCTTCTTCCAGAGATCCTTTATGTTGCTTCCACATTCTCTCTACTTATTGATTCTTCCTCCTTTTAACGTTTCTTATCGTTTACCTCGAATTATTTCCATCTGTTCGAACCTCTTTCCACACCGTCGTGTTTCTTTCAACATGCTTTCTTCTTCTCCTCCTTTTTCCCCTGTTCCCTCATTTACTACACTTCTTTCCTCTTCCCTTTCTCCTCGCCTCCTTCTCTTCATGTCTACACACGAGCCCACACACACACAGCCAATCTGAGTCAATTAAACAAATGGTTTTTATTCTCTCTTTCTATTATACTGTCTCTGACTGCATTCATGATGGACTTAGAGTCATTAAACTAAGCTGTGAGAGTGTGTGCGTGTGCGTGTGCGTGTGAGTGTGCGTGCGTGTGTGTGTGTGTGTGTGTGTGTGTGCATGCCTGTATTTTGCAAAGCTTAAGCTAATTAGGAAGCAGCAGTGGCTCTGCAAGCTACAATGGCAGACCGGGGAAATGTTGGAGAGATAAGCACAAACTAAAACATACATGAATGGATTATTGTTGTGCCTTTACACACACCACACACGGGCAACCACATACAATGAGCCACTGCAGCAGGGTGAAAACACAATGACAGTGTTTAGTTTGATTAATTTAATTTTATGGATTGATTCTCTCTTGTTTCCATTTTTAATCTTTCAAATGTGCCAATCTCGCACCAAGCTCGTTCCTTAACCACTTCCTCTCTCTCTCTCTCTCTCTCTCTCTCTCTCTGGTTGTTCATTCACAGTAAAAGTTTGTCATATTTCTACATCTGATTAAAGTTCACGTTCATGTTAAAGTTTTGGAAAATAAAAACTTTATCCTTCGCTAACTTACACTAGTTTAAAGGCATCTGCATCTCATTTAGCTGCACAACAGATGGCCAATAATTATCAAGGAAAGCCATGAGAATGAAGAACTCCTACACACGAACGAGGAGTTATACTCAAACTTTTATATTTGCACAAAGCAGTGTAACACCCACACACGTACAGAATATACACCAGTCATATCACATCAAACAAGACACACAAACAGAAAATATTATGAACAAAAAATATGAGTCAAGAACATTACACCTACACACAAACACACAAACACACACACAGGAAGGAGGAACACGATTGGCTTCATACTCACACGACATCAGGTCTGTGTGTGTGTGTGTGTGTGTGTGTGTGTGTGTGTTTCCCAAGAGCCCCAGTTACAGTGTCACACACAGAACAATAAATAAAGCTACTTCAGACCCTTTATCCAGCAGAATATGTTCTCTCTCTCCACATCCTCCATTCACCTGCTCTCTTCTTTTCGACATTCTTCTTCTCTCGTATGTTTATTGGATCCCACATTACTCCAAGCTCTCCCATTTTCCATCTTCAGGTTTTAATCTTGCCCTTCTTACCCTCTTTGTAAGACTCTCTGCCTCTGCAGTCGTTCATCAGTTTCTCTCTTTCCCTCACTCTTCTCTCTCTCTCTCTCTCTCTCTCACACTGGTCTTCTTTTCTTCCTTCTTTCTGATACTTGAAATCTTCACTTGTTCCTCCAAACCCTTATCAACACTTCACCTTTCTCCATGCGTCCTTCAATCCTCCATCTCAAAATTTTCTGTCAAAAACATCTAAACTTTGAGTTGTATAAAAACTCATTATTTCAGCTCGCCTTGTCAGATAAATATAACAATTCAATGTAATTAAACTTCAAAAACTTTCCTTTCATACATGGAGAGCACAATTTGAGGTCCCTACTTGGACTCTGAAAAAATTCAAAAAATATTTTTTTTTATCTGAGATGAGAGTTCACTTTTGTGTCCAGACGTCTGAGTGAAGCCGTATACAGAGAGCAATGAGACAATCCCAACCAGCTCCTTGTTGTGCATGTAGGCTACTGTAGATGTAGCTGCTGATTAAGTTATGATGTCGTATGATTTCTATACTTGTCAGCATGCAGAGAAGTCCTTCCAATCAATTTTCTCAGTAAAGATTTTTTTTTTTTTTACTTAACCTTTATTCATCCAGGAGAAGTCCCTTTGAGGTTAAAAACCGATTTTTCAAGGGAGTCCAAAAATGGACTCACAAGATCAGACTGTAGATTTGATACCAAATGGATTCAAATTTAAATGTCTCCAGCCCCAGGTGGTGTCCAACAGTCACAGTGTTTCCGCCATACGCTCCACACTGCAGGGGACATTAGGCAGCTCATCACCTCCTGATCCTGATCCCTGTGAATCTCTTCTTCTCAAGATGGTCCGATTTGATAATGATTATGATTGAATTCCTTCCAAACTGATCTTATCCAGTCAAAGCAAACTAATAAATGAATCCCAGTAACAATCATTTATGGAACGGTCAAAAAAATCGAATTAATACATTTAACACTTTTTCCAGTTTTCCAAGAGACAAAGGCCCCCAGTACAAATATTTCACACCATGTTTATGAACCAAGTCTTTATTAGATAGCTCACTCTGATATTTATTTTCTGGGAGTAATATCATGAATCACTATTCAAACAACTTTGTTGATCCCAGGAGGCCTTTTCAGTTTGACAGCCTTCCAGGAAAAACAAACAAACAAGAACAAGCAAACAGCATCTTCAGACATGTCAGTGACTAAAGATCTGCTGTGAGGAGGAGCAGGTCGTAAACAATCGAAAAAAACACAGGTCCGAATAGGTAATCAATAGAAATGAAATGAGTTATATTTAAAACCGTACACTCATCAGTTGTTAATGCTGCTCTACATTTGACTCGTTGAAAAGCTGTCTGCTAGGTCTGTAACTTGGATCAAATTAATCCACCATGTTACAGAAGCAGTCATGTTAAGATGTCATGTTAAGACGATTTCACGATTATTTTCAATGAGTAGAGAGCTTTTGCAGCAGCAGGCGTTCACCCTGAGAAATAGCACAGCGCCCAGTGTCTTTAGTGCGACTACTCGGAGCGCTAAAGTTGAAAATCTTTCAACTTCTCAAGTCACAAGCACTCTTTTCCAAATGTATGATATTCCCACATGCAGTGTCAGTCATAGAGCGGCTGTTGTCAACAGACTGCAGGACTTTTCTACTCAGTGCTTAAGCACTTCCTCCAAGCACACAGATCTTTACACACATTATAATGCAAGTTTTACAAATCATGGATGTGATGGTTCACTTAGGAGGTTTCCAACGTAGCAAAATTGTCTCTCTGGATTTAGCTCTTCTTCAATGTGCACATTTAATCCTGGGTGCTCTTGGTTGCTGAAAATGTAAAGTCAGGACTTTTTCAAATACATGAATTGTGGCCTCCTGCAGGACTGACCGTCTGCTTCTCCTGGAACATGTTCCACTGCCAGCTCACCTGACGACTTGATCTTAAGTAGAGTCATTAGTGCTCCCCATTTGTACTATATAGATATTTTTCTAAACACTACATCCCCATTTTTAAAGATCAAGACATTTTTTTTTAGAGTTTTAGAGGTTCTATAATTCAAGATTTTGAAATCTGATTGCTATCATTTGCCATTACAAAAATGAGCGTGTGAGTTGCCTCTTAAATTCTATATATAAGTCTGATTTTAAAAAAGGCTACAGTTTACGAGACTTGGCCTCAAAGGAAATGGTTGGAGAGAATGTCAGAGGGGTGGGTGAGGCAGCAGAGAGTGTGTGAATGAATGAGGCTGAGAGAGGGCTTCAAACATGTCTGACACATAAGGGATGTTTGTGAGTAACTGCGATTTCATCTTCTGCTTTCTTCTTTTAGAAAACAATGTTACTCACTTCTCAACGCTCTCATAATCTTTATAGGGCTTAGCCAGATGAATCACTAGAAATCCTGCCAATAAGCTTATTGAATTTCATCAAAATGAAAATGTGATTGGGTTACAATCTAGCAAGTGTTGATGTACCATAACACACATGCGCACGCACGCACACACTAGGGAGGTAATAAAATGTGCCTTGGCCAACTCTCATCTGTCACTGCTTATTGCAGTACCCCAGTCTGACCAACAGACACAGATACACACCAGAGCAGAAGTGTATAAGACAAAGAACCCTACAGTAGTCCAAAGCAACACACAACGGACAAGAACATGGTGCAAGCACACGTGTATGTGTACGCACACATACACACGCATGCACACACACACACATCCCTCTACGGCCCATAAGCATCATATAGCTGCATAATAATGCAGGCTCATTGGATGTTGAACTACACACTGTACACACACACTGTACACACACACACTGTACACACACACACACACACACACACACACACACACACACACACACACACACACACACACACACACACACACACACACACACACACACACACACACACACACACACACACACACACACACACACTGCTCCTCGTGGGTATATTAAGAGCAGTAATGATGCTGTGGCATGACTTCATTGTGTGTGTCAGTGTGCTCAGGTCTATGTGTTTGTGTAGCAGTATTAGTGCTCTGTGGGGGGAGCAGCTATTAAGATAAAGAATGGTTTTATAGCACAAACACTCCCCAACTGAAACAGAATAGACCCCCTCCACACAAACACACACACACCAACACCACACACACCAACACCACACACACACACAGTCACAAATCTACACTCACAGTAATGACCTATTTTGTTATTTTGGTTGAGCACACTGAACATTCAAAGTACACTATAATAAACTGCTCATTTGTTATGTACTTGGTCCATTAAAAGGAGCATACGGGGAGGAGGAGAAATGGAAAAAGAGAGGCTCAATGAGTAGACGGGTTAATAATGAGGAGAGAGGGAAGGGTAGAGAGAGAGCAGGACCGTCGGAGAGGGGAGAGAGAGATAGCTCAGAGGGTGAAGACAGAGAAAGTGAAATGAAGGACTTCCCCAATCCTTTACATTGCCCATACAAGATGCTATCATATGCAATTGCAGTGCCCCCTATTGGCAGCATATAAAACACCACTCTGGTGTCACATGGGTCGAAGATGATTAGATTATTTAAAGCATGTCAGTGTCTGTGTCAACACTGACATAGACATCTTTTCACGCTAACTTTAATGGGGGAGCAGTCACACGTTGTGTTCAGTCCACAGAAGACTCATGGTGTTTCATTTCCACAGATTTGCAAATCATATCTAGTAGGACCTCCATCTAATGAATTACTTTAGTAACAATAAAATAATACTAAAAAGTCTTCAGTCTTTATCTACAATATGATTCAGTCAGATAAAAAGAGACAGTGAGAGAACTAATGAAAAAGGTAAGAGACATGAAATGTGATGTGTTTCATGAGTCACTACATTGTCCGGTAATTCACACACAAACAATGACGCTCTGCCAGTCTACCAGCAGTAAAGCACTGACGTTATTCTTTCGGCAGACGCTTCAGTAATAGGATTATATGGTGTCTTGCTTCAGCAAGAAAACACATTTGCCCCACTGACCATAATAAGTTATGTGTCAGAGTGTGACTTTTATTCACTTTGGAACAATTGTGCACAAAACTACACACACATCTTATTAAAATATCAAAGAAAAAATGTAAGACATAGGTGCAAGTCATTTTACTTTCACGTACACAAAGAACATTCAAGCCTTGATCGTTATTTCCTGTCGATCTTGCACACTAACATGCTGTCACTCCAACTGCTCAATGATTTATATCTCATCCCCTCAGCTCTTGTTTTTAACCCCATGACAACCTGTGTTAGCTGACAAACTCATTTTCAGCAAGCAGCTTTCACTAAGTGACAAGCCTACCTCTTCACTTTTTGTTTACATTTCATGTCCTGACACTTGGTGCAGTTCCTGCTCTCTTTGAAGCTCTCTCTCTCTCTCTAACCATCTTCACGTTTCCTACTCTCCTCAGCCATCTCTCCCCTTGTTCCCCTCTTTATTCTCACACTCACTCTTCTTCTCTTTAATCCACTCAGTGTTGTTTCGCTCTCTTTATCTTCCTCCGTTTGCAGCAGAATTCCCTTCTGAATCTTGATCCTCGTTCAATCAGCACTTTCTCAGCTTCACAATCCAATCCCACACACACACACACGCACGCACGCACGCACGCATATCCCCATCTCATCAAAGATATTACACACAATCTCTTTCTAACTTTGTCAATCCACCACCATACTTCTTCATTTGTTATCATCATATTTGTTTGTGTGTTTCTGAAGTGGGTAGTAACACTGCAAAGATCCTGTCTTCGCATAAAAGAAAGTGAACAAAAGGACTAGTGATCAGTGTACAAACATGCTACCAATGACAATGTTGGTATACCAATGGATCCAACACATAATTATAACTGATCATGTTCAATGTTTCTACTATCTACCACTGATCATGTTTTCTTCTCTCTGCTTTTATATTCAAGATTTCCTTAATTCTTTAGCAGACTTAAAATTAATAACACTATACATAATTCGTATTATTATTATTATGACTTTCAGGTGTGTTTTTATGTAAACTCTTTACTGGTTTGACAAGCTGAACAAACACAATCTTTGTAATAGGAAAAACGAAACACAGACACACATGCACATACTTCTTGGAGGACAAACACGTAACGGGCACATTTTTTTAAAGAGGACTCACACAAGCTAACAGATGACAGCGGTAAAGCACAATCCAGACAAACACATCTACACACACATTAAACCAGACTGAAGACAGCTGGTGTGTTTTAAGAGAATTAGACCTGAGGTTGTTCTGGGAATACGCGCACGCGCACGCACACACACACACACACACACACACACACACACACACACACACACACACACACACACACACACACACACACACACACACACACACACACACACACACACACACACACACACACACACACACACACACACACACACACACACACACACACACACACACACACACACACAGCCACATGAGGACCTAATCACAGGTGCTGGGAAGCTCTTAGACATATGTTGGGGTCCATCCAAAAGCAGCAGGAATAAATCTTGCAATAAACCATATCGCAATAAACAGTTGCTTTTGTCTGTGTTTTGGTGCACATGTAGGCATGTGCACATGTATGTGTGTTGTCTCGAGTGCATGGGTGAGCCAATGTGTAAACATGTCTCTGTACTTTACACGAAAGCCAACACAGGCAGATTTGTATTGTGGGAAAATGGCTTTAGCGTACCTTCGCAATAAGGCTGAGAGGCTCTTGGCAGGACGGAGGCAGTGCTGATGTCAGGTGAGGTACTTCATGTTGCAGGTAGAGCTCCAACATGGACGCCAGCTCAGACAGACCTTGTTTCTTGTGCTCTGACATGGAGCTCAGGTCTATGAGAAATTATTTAAAAAACAATCATCTCTCTGTTTTACTTAACTGACAATAATCAAAGCAATAAATACACACACACACACACACACACACACACACACACACACACACACACACACACACACACACACACACACACACACACACACACACACACACACACACACACACACACACACACACACACACAGTGTTGCAGGACAGACTTACGTGATTCATGATCCTGTAAAGGGTAGAGCTCCGAGATGCTCTGAGATGGGTTTAACTAGAGGAAAAAGAAGAAAGAGGTATCAGCGTGTTATTATGGTGCCAAAGAATTATGTTTTGCTACTGTTAAGCTTTACTCGTGGCACTCTTTGAAGCATATTGCTTTTGTTGGATTAGGTCCTGGAAAAGTTGAATCTCTCTGTCTGTTTGGGCGCATGATGGCATTAGATATTTTTTACACAATGCTTTTATTTTCAACAGCCAGTTGAATCTTCCTTCACTAACAGATGCTTTTTACCTCTTCTGAAGAAAAACACACTGAGCCGGAAAAAGTTCGGATTTAGTTTGTTTTTTTTAAATGTAAGAAATTTCCTTTTGAACTTTTTTTTCCTGTTTGCAACATGAAGACATACCAGGGTGAAGATGATCCTCGCAGCAAGACGGACAGAGTCAGTGGGAATTCTCGGTAGGAGGCTTCGCAGGCATTTACACTCTCTCTTATGGTCGCACCATGCTTGTTTCTGAAGGAGAAGAGCTTATCAACAAACTGACAGACATACAACCTTTGTACACACACACACACACACACACACACACACACACACACACTAGCTACCTGGCAGGTGGTGTTGCAGTAGCGAGCCATCTTGCACTGGGAACATCTCAACAAGGTCTGACGTCTAGACATAAGAAGGGAGAAAAAGGTGAGGTAATTCTGCAAACATTTTCAACTGACCTTCGACAAGCATTACAGAAAACAAAATGATACAAAGTCTGACTCACTTCATCAAAAAGCTCTCAAGGCCGGAGGAAGCTATAAATAACAGCTCAAGAAGTGCATGAGTCAGCGAGCTGAAACAGGAGCAGGACTTCAGTCTCTCCTAAAATCTTTGCAGATTTGATTTCTCTTAAAGCACCTCTGAAATGGTTCTGCAGATCTATAAACAGAATAGTTGTGTGACAAGTATAAAGCTCTCACATCATTGTTCCTGCCAATATCTTGACCTTAACCTACACAACAACCTTGTCTTATCCTTTTTCTCTTCGCTATATAAAGCTGTGTGCATCCATTATCTCGTTTTATCCACCCACCCATCGTCTTTGGGATCGTCTAAGAGCTATACATTAGGTACACTCTCCTCTCTGTCACATCCTGTTAGAATCAAGACGTGTCGAAGCGCCTGTGTGTTTTCAGTGTCCACTCTGTGTGTGTGTGTGTGTGTGTGTGTGTGTGTGTGTGCTGTGCTTCTTGGAGCGACACTTCTGTCTTTTCCAGTTTGCCTGTCAGTGTGATAACAAGCCCGACCACGGCAGAGTCTGTCCGCTTCACGCTGCCAATTACAGCCGCGAGAAAGGGCAACACAACACGAACCATACGCAAACACACTCCAACACAAACACACAAGACATGATGAGAATCACAGGAGCTATGTCAAGGTGCACCTACAATTGTTGTTATCTGATTGGTATAAACAGGTTACAATACTTTTATACTAAATTCACAATATGCGACAGTCTGAATATTAATAGTGAAACGCTAATGTCAAACAGACCCGATGTAAATATCTTGTGGAGTCCAACTCCCTCTGGATCTGTTGATCTTAGGTCTGTGTTCACATGGACAGAAGGCCTTTCCTTTAGCTTGTTAATGTTTCACTCAAAGGCTCACATTTCATACTTTCTTTTTAATGAACCCCTCCAGGTCCAACTGCTTGCGCTGCCACTACATGGTGGGGGTGCAAACTCAGGCAAGCTGTGTGTAGTTGCATAAGGATGAAATGAAGAAGTGCCCGGTGCAACTGAAGGAGCAGCAACAGTCTTTACAAAGTGAAGAAAAAAAATGTTCTATGGCCCAAAAGGACAGATTTGAAAGGCCTCGGTGTGGAGGTTAGCGGTCTTGGACTTAGGTCAACAGATGTTCGGCTGTCTTCACAGATGTTTCCTCTCACCTGCTCTCGCACTAAGGTTGTCTGCTCCACCTTCTGCTTTGCACTGCCAGGTCCCTGCCGCCAAGTTTAACATGGCAAGTCATCCCCTGGGCGACCCTGCAGGTGGTTAGCCCTCAGAGGAAGCCACCATGTAATTCACTGGGTTAAGCCTGGCTGAGCTGTGTCTCTATCCTCCCTACAAAGTCAAACACATTTGTGTTATCCCCCTGTCACTGACTCTGTTTATGATGTTCATGGAGAGAACCTCGAGGCGCGGCCCACAGGAGCTCAGTGTTTGGTTTGGGGTGGAACAGAGTGATATTTGCAGCTGACGTGCTTCTGTTGGCTTTCACGTTATACCTTCAGCAAGTACCTGGGCGGCTCCTAAGTGAGGAGCAGTCAGGATTAGAGTCAGCATGGCTCAATGATGGAAACAGTGAATGTTCCCCTTCTGTACGGACTGCGTCAAGCTTATTTGACAGTAAAAAGGATTGCAGGATGTTTTTCAGTTTGGATGTGCCAAAGCAACCTTTTTTTTCTGTTTTGAATCATCTTAGGAAGTGGGGGGGTGCACAGCCTCAAACTCCGAAAGTATTTCCCTTGAGCCATCACTGAAAGTCAGGGTCTGTCATTTCCGAAGTAGAAAGTAGCATCCTCTCCGTTCTCTGTATTCATCCCCCCTCCCCTCTGTGCTCCTTCAAAAGCCACGCCCCTCACTTACATGCACTCCATTGGTCCAGAAGCGGATTTCAGCTCCTGCTTTGAGTGTGGGCTCGTGCATGCATGGGGTAGAGAGACTTGATTGGTTTACTAAAACGTGTACCGTGTGCCGACATTGGTCGAAGTGAATTATTAATGTCTGTCAGGATCTCAAGACAACTTCAATCAAAATCTTAAGAGTATCAGGAGCTCAGACTACTGGTACCTTTTCTCCACTGGGAGGGGCCACGACGTACAAAGGGACCACATCTTATCGGTCCTTAAACACTGTAAAGCTGAGAAATCCCCCACAAAGCCTCTCAAGATTGGAAGTAACCTTATCTCTCTTTTTCTCCTGTATTCATACTGTTTGTGTATTATTGTTGATCATGATGTCTGTCATCTTCAACTATTCTACCCACTGCATCAGCAGTTCTGCAAACACATCACCATTTTTGGCACTGTGCACTTTGGTATTCAATGCCATGTCCAGACTAAAGTCTGGTTTATTTCAGACTCCTTTGACCCAAATCTGTGCTGCCAAATCAGGATTGTTGGGAAGAGTTCATTTGGCCATTCTGAGTCTATTATGAGACATCATTTGAATTTTTTTATGGTGTCCTTAGAGGTTGATACCATGTTATATTTGCACTGTCTGCCAAAGGACTCTGGCCTTCCTGTTAGTGTGATAATTCTTTGACGACAGCCACTGGGCCTTCTGTTTATGGATCTGTCCCCTGACGTTCAGTGTCCTCCTGAAGCTCTTAAATCTCTCCCAACTTTAGGATGTTTGAATGTGTTTTTTTAATTGTTCAGGTAATTTATTATCATGTAGAGATGTATCATATAACACAAGATACACGTGTTGTTTCATACTAAATATGTTCATATCACACAGATCATACCAGCTGAAATCCAACTGGTAATGCTGCAATGATTTAGATGCTTTTTACAACTCATTATTTTGTTCTACAACCTTGTATCCTTTCTCTAAAGCGACATACTGTTAAACAGCTCATCTGTAATGCTCGATTATCTCAAATTAAACTGTGTTCTTTAGCTTCAGTGAGGCACATCTGCCAGATGTTTGGTCTCAAAACTCTGAATTTGTCTTCTTATGTTCATATTTAAAGTCTCTAATGTAGACACTCATGCAGTACGAGTGCTGCTGTGATGCATGTGCACATGTAAAATAATGTTTGAGTATGGGGGTGGGGGGGTCTGGGCAGGCTGAGCAAAGGTTGGTTTGACAATATAAGCTCATATACACTAAGAAGTCGTGCATGCGTGCGTCCCCTTATATGGAGGCTAGTCCTCAACGCGGGCGGCCCGGGTTCGGCTCCAGCCTGTGGCTTCTTTCCTGCATGTCAGTCCCCCCTCTCTCTCCCTGATTTCCACCTCTGTCCACTGTCCTATCTCTCCAACAAAGGCACAAAAAGCCCAAAAATAAATTTATTTATTTAGTTTATTTAATGACGAGCAAAAAGGGAGAGAAAATGACAATTCACCACAATTTCCCCCTCGAGGATTAATGAAGTATATAAAAATCAACAATTAAAAATAATTATTAAATCTTACAATGAATTATTTTATTATTTATTATTACGAGCTTCCACGGACAGAAAATGAGGCAATGGAGACTTTGTTTTGATGGATTTCAACACATTAGCCCAGGGCTCATCTTACTAGTATGGGACAGTTATTAGATTGGACATATGAATGCTGTAGATGACAGAACAATCTTTAAGGCAACGAGCCGACATGTACAGTACAGTCACAGACATTTGGAAAGATGGCTGCTCCACTCCCACATCTAAAACAAGATTTTCAAAACACACTCCTCTTTTCTGCTCACCCTCTTGGTCTGTGTATTCCTGAACTCTCCGTCCCTCCCATTTTCCCCCTCAGTCACTACCTCCTCTCTTATGTCCGTGTGTTTTCATTTGCTATGACCTTTCCTAACTTAAACCCATTGGTACATTCATAGTCTCTCTCCGGGCCCCGGGGCACTGATGGAAACAAAGCTTTTCTTGTCATGTTGAGATCTAACAGTAACAAGGAAGCCACCCACAGTTTAAGAAACATGCTTACGATATGAGACACGTAGTAATAACAGCAGATATGAGCAGGCCAGACCCAAACACAGACTGTTCTGTGCAGCTTCAGCGGATGAATGGAGACAAACCTCAGAAGCTCAGCGTTTCGTCACATCACACGCTGCAAGACGCAGGAAGTCCATCCATCAAACATGAACCTAGACAAACACTCCTGTTCCTGCTCTGTCTTTTACTCTGTGGGAAATCTTGCTGCTACGGAGGAAGTGTCACACTGAATGATCCAAACTGTCTGTGAATGTACTTATGGCATTGATAGCAGTAAGATATCCATGTAAAATATGCAGACTTTAGCTAAATCTGGAGTGTTTCAAATTTGGTCAAATAAATAGTTTCTCGTAAATATGGGGTCCCACAGTAATATGATTTATCGAGATAAATATTTGTGTTGTTTAGTGAAACCAAACGGCAACTTCCAGAGTTGAAAAACAAAGCCAATGAGGAAGGGCTAAATCATTTTTCTCAATGGAGTTTCTAAGTATAAAGTAAATGTAAATATAACACTGACTGTGATGACGCTTTTATCTTCACTTCTTAAAGCAAAGGAAAGGACACAAGGAGTGAGTCACTGCACGCGGGACAAGTACAGAGAGATATGTGAGAGATAAAAATATAATGAATAGTGAGCCACATTAACGCATACATTCAACCTCAGCACAGCAACCGTTGTTATGGTGACCACCTCTGGCTGATAAGCTCTCAGCATTCACACATGTATAAATACACAGTATATAAATATGTGTGTCAGCGTATAGATAGCTCTCTGGATGATTCATGTGTTCACGCAGGGTATTGAACATAATTGAATATCTCCTCTCAGTAATAATTGCATGATGGCACTCCTGAGGATCATCTTTCTGCTCTTTGCTCTCTGCAAAAGAGAGGACAGGGATTAGTAGAAATGTTATTCATGTTGATTTTTTGCTCAATCTTTCCAGCTTGCATGAACGTTATAATTCAACCTGAAACGTTTGACTATAGCTCCAAAACAACAAAACAAGAATAATGTGTCGTAACATCTTGTAGTTCAACAGTTTAGCTTCCTGTTCATCCTCTGGGCTTCGAAACAAACTCCCAACGCCGTACATTAGTTCATGACTCAAACACAGAGTGAGAACGCTGCTCTGGCCTCAGGCCAATGATTAATACGAGTTCAGATCATACACTGCTCCATACACTATGATACACACACTGATGTAACATAACAGCAGTCTAAATATAGGTGCGGACAATTACAACAAATGCAGCAGGATCAAAATAAACACAAGAAGACAGCAAGAAAAAAAGCCCAAGAGTTCAAACTAACAGACGTCATCAGGTCATTGGCACGTAACAGATTTAATCCGTCTTTGACGAGGCTGTGAATCCTCCGATAATCTGTCTCATAGTCCATTGTGTTTTTTTCTCGATTTTGTATGTCCCCTGCCTTTTCTGTCCTTCCTGTCCTGCTGTGCCTCTGTTAGATGGTAGATGTAAAGTTATGGTCTTCTGGTTGGCAGGAGAAACTCATGAATAACATTAAACGAGTTTCATTAGAAATGTGAATTAAAAATCTGACATCCGCTCTCCCTCTCTCCGCAGCCCCTCCTCTTCAGCTTAATGTCATACACTGTTTCTTACTTCGACTTTTTTTCCCCCTTCTCTTCATCCTCCGCCAACATAAATCATGAGCTCACTCTTGCTTACGATCCCTCCATCTTTCATTTTCACTCCCTCCTCCACACAAGGCGTTGGATAATAATCGATTGTTGTCAATATCCCAATTATATAACAGTTACGCCGTTGTGAATTTTTCAGATCAATTTATTGTTTAAGTTGTGTAGTAAGCAAATTAATGTAACACTTCTTTGGTTGGAGTGCTGAAGATCAAACACCATCAGCTCCTGGAACCCCTCCCCTTTCAGAAAGATCAACGAGAGCATTTCTCCAGCCTTCTTTTTGGGATGAGAAAAATGTTCTCTTCCTTGGAAGCATAAAGGGCAGACGCTGAATCTGCTAGAAAACAACACGAAGAGGTCACCTTCTATCCATCCCGTTTCTGTGCTGCTGGGTTAATAGTTGATCATCATACAGGTTTTGTTATAAAGGAAGTTTGACATAACGTAAAATGCACAGCACAAATATCTCTCTTGTGCCTGCTCGCTGTTTCTTTGTCATTATTTTCTCATTGAAACATATAAAATCATCATTTCACTAGATGGATCAGTTTCATACGTTTGATAAAGAAGATATTGATACACAGTCAAAACATGGAACCTTTTACTAAAGACCTGGTTCATTTGGATAGACCTGGGTATACACGACCGTGGACACACGATTGAACCACCAAGTAAGAATGCTTCTTGTATGAGTCGGTCACTCATGTATTGTACTGTGTTGACTTTTTTGTTCCTTTTTCAACTGTTGGGAAAACATTTTTTGAATCTTGCAAATTCTCAAATTGTGCAAATTGTCAAACAGGAAAAAACAGGAAATCTTGAAAAAGTTGATGACTGCAGATCAATCACAGTCATGTAAATGGTAAATGGACATGAACGTATATAGCGCTTTTCTAGTCTTCTGACTGTTACGATTCAGAATAGTTTGGACCCAGGAGCACGACTCAGAGACAAACTGGTTAACGATCAACAACAAATTTATTACAATCAAGCTAGTGACAAATGCTGACACAAAGTGCAACAATAAATTTAACGTGACTCTGAAATGTGCTTCCAATTTCCCGATTCCAACACGCGTGCAGATGAGCCAGATTAGGACAAACAAACGACGGGGAGACGGAGCTGCAGGTAGGGCTGGAGTTGGGAGCTGACGAGATGAAAAACACGAGAGGGTCAAAAACACAGCAGACAAACACGAACGTCCAAAAAAATACTACTAGAGATCTGAGAGCTGACACAAGGAGTACTAACCCAAGGATCATGAACGATAATCTGGCGTCGACTGAAGGGGAAGACCAGGCTTATATGCAGCGCTGATTGGATTGAGCACACCTGTGGACACACCTGACTCCAATACTGATTACGGGGGGGGGGGGGGGGGGGGACACAGGAGGAGCAGACAGACAGGGAAAACAAACACACACACGTGGAAAAGCATTAATAAACCCCAGAACAAGACACTGACTACTCAAAGCGTTTTTACACTGCATGCCACACCTACATATTCACACACTGATGGCAGTAGATGCTATGTGGTATCATCCATCAGAAGTAACTCATCCATTCATACAGCACCACCGAAGCAGCGGGAGCATTGCAGGGTTCAGTATCTTGACCAAGGACGTACTGGACATGTTGCTTAGCTAGGGACCGAACCCTCAACCTTCCAGTACAGACGACCACTGAGCCACAGGTTAGCAGACGATGTGACAGAAATGAGTGGAGAGAAGAACATTAGTATGCAAGAGCGTATGCATGTGCTGTGCACTCACATGTCTGTATATATAAGCGGTCAATTTTGTTACATCTATGCCATCGGACGCCTAATTAGGCCTACCTCAGCATCCTCTGTTGGTGTTTGTGTGTGCAGCATGGTAATTAATTTCCCGTGAGTATTTTGTGCTGCAGCCATGAGAGAGGGTTTGGTTCTGTATTCATGTGTGCGTTTGTTTGTGTGCTAATCATGAGTGTGGTCCTCTTTTCTGGGCGGTGCAGTCGTGCCCGATTGGATTTTTTCATTTCCAGGCTGAGTGGCCAACACAGCATACTTTACAACACAGGGACACCTTACAGCTTTAGAGTATGTATGTAGATATATATATATATATATATATATATATATATATATATATATATATATATATATATATATACACACAAACATAATCTACTTCTCGAATTCAAACATTCCTGATGCCATCAAAGTGGTTCAAGCCGTCTGCATAGTTATTTGACAGTGAAGTCAACATGAGACTGGGTCTTTATAAAGTGTTTGAAAGATGAGCACAAAGCTTCCTCTCCAGCCCTGCTCCTGTATGTTACAGAGTCAATGTGAGAGGATTTAAGCAGAGCACCTGATTAATGAGCTGCACATGCTGAAGGGACACTACTGCCATCTACTGTTCAACGCACACTCAGCCGAAAAGACAAAACAGAACTAACTCTGCAGAGTGCCGACGTCCACAGCACAACTACAGCAACACGCCAACACATGGGTATAGTAGGTGACTAGCATACAAAGTACCTCTGCCAGAGTGTGTGTGTGTGTGTGTGTGTGTGTGTGTGTGTGTGTGTGTGTGTGTGTGTGTGTGTGTGTGTGTGTGTGTGTGTGTGTGTGTGTGTGTGTGTGTGTGTGTGTGTGTGTGTGTGTGTGTGTGTGTGTGTGTGCAAGAGAGGGAGAGAAAGACAGACGCCAGCTGTGCTGCCATCCCAGCCGTCCTGCAGCTCTTGCCGCGTTCTTAATGGTTGTTTAGAGGGTGATTCATTGACACCTGAGGGGACTTGTGGGACGAGTGTCCTGATGGCTTTATTATGATGATGAGCGAACATGCACACACACTCAGTCACGCAGTGCGCTCTACAGGGAACACGTTACTGTAAAGAACAACATCATTTTTAGTTGATTAGTATTGTTGCTAGTTTCTTTAAAAGCCTGACCCTCAAGTGCTATAGTTAAAGGTGATATATAGCTTGTTTGGAAAAATACACGTTCACAATATATTCTATATAAGTTCAAAATTCACGGTGTAAAAACTAAAAACCTTCATAGAGATAAACACTAAAGACAAAACGAGAGAAATGATCATTAGGATGGAAGTGATGAAAGGCTTATTCACAGACTCAGAATATCACACTTATTAATTATTCCAGAGTTTAGCTGTTTTGTCTTTCACATGAATCCAGTAAACGAACAAACTGATAGGACATAGACTTAAGAGGTGCTTAACAGTGCATTAACAGTTCATTGGTGTGATCTATTCACAAAGTCCTCTCCATGGTTTTAATAAAGGCAGGTGTATCTGTCGAGGTGTGTGACAATGACATAGATGTGAACTCTGAGATATAAGCATGTCTCCAGACGCCGAGCAGCTTCAATAACATCCAACTCGATTAGGTTCAAGAATTTCTGGGTAAGCAGCATTAAAGCAACAATTACATTTCAATATTTAAACAGCAATTCAAGTCTTCAAATTGTTGCTTTATTGTTGGTTATTCAGGAAAGACTTCCTAGCCACAGGGGGCTTCGCTTGTGTTTTACCGTGTTGCTGTGAGTACTGACAGAGACATTAGCATTAACAAATAAAACGTGCACTATGTGGAATAATGTAAATCTGCAGGGCGTCTTTGCTTATTTATCATGTTCCTCTGGGGAACAAACACACAGACGTGGAGTTCTGCACTCGCTGAACATCCATCCTTGATAGGACTGATATCAAACGTGTGTATGGTCGTCATTAGAAGAAGTTCTGCTTGACGAGGGGTGTGTGTGTGTGTGTGTGTGTGTGTGTGTGTGTGTGTGTGTGTGTGTGTGTGTGTGTGTGTGTGTGTGTGTGTGTGTGTGTGTGTGTGTGTGTGTGTGTGTGTGTGTGTGTGTGTGTGTGTGTGTGTGTGTGTGTGTGAGAGAGACCTGGAGAACTGACAAGAGGAGGAGAAAGAAGAGGATGCACGGAAATTAATCGACATCAGGAACGGGGCAGGGAGAGAAAGAGCAGGGCCACGTGGGACTTAAAAAGAACACAAGTAACAACGAGGAATGAGCTTGTGGAGGAGAAGAAAACAGGGAGCTGGATGTGAGAAACTGAGGAAGACACAGATGTCAGAAGTAGCAGATGGGAGGACAAACTGAGAGGAGGTGAGAAGTGAAAGGAGGAGGAGTGGAGACTTATCTTTTGAACTCCTTCCCTCCTCTCATCTGCTCCTGCTCAGCTTTCTGTTGGCTCGACTAAAGGCGCAATCTGCATGCTTCATATGCAGCACTGCATCAGCACGCAGTCATCAGGGCGAGTGTGAACGTGAGGAAGAAGGTGGAAAGAGGGTGTGTGCTTATGCACAAGATAAAATGAGATATGACAGAGTGTGCATGAGTGAGTCTGGGAGGGAATTTGACAAAGATACTGTTTGTGCGGGGAAAAAAATAAACAGCTGTTACACCGTGAAAAGATTCTTATTTAAAAAAAGATGAAGTGTGTGTATTTGTCACACATCAACGGAGAGTCAGAACACACTTTGTAAGAGAGTGCAGAAGACGAAGAGATTCTTTAGATGTCCATCACTCGGTAATTAATGAAATGATCCTACATAATGTACCTCTATAATCAGTAAAGAGCTGCGTGTAAATCATTACAGACCAGCTGCATTGGGTCTGAAATAAAACAAACGTGCTTCATGAATATAGCCATAGAAATGTATTTCATATTGCAACTAGCATGTGACAATTAAAGGTTGTCTGATTAAAGAACCTTTATCAGCAGCAGTCTGAAGTTTGAATCTTGAACTATGAATGCTGTCAAGCAGCAGTCGAAGCTGAGACGTAACCGCAGCGTCCACAAATCAGCTGGTGGATTCGTCTGTAAGCAGCCACTCCTGAACTTTTTCACTGACAAAGTTTTTTGTGAAAGGACGCGGACCATCACAGCTCAGGTCTGTCAATCTTTTATATTAAAAAAAAGCGTCCTTCCCTGTATAAAAATTGAATCGTGATATTTTTTGATGATTACAAACCTCTCTTATGTACCCGATGCTCAGCTGTCTCACGAGGTGCCGTTACATCACTGAGGGTAAGCCAGGTCTGGTGAGCCCTGAAGTCAAAGCATTCAGTGTCATGAACCAGCTCTTCAAACATCCCCGGGTGATATAATATATAATATAATATAATAACAGGATAAACTAGACAATTGACCTCGATTACGATTAATGAACGATTATTTTGTTTTGTTCTTTGTCATTATAGTTCACTGACCTGGTTTCTGCTGTAAATGTGCTCAACTATTGGAGCTGGGATACGTTTTCTAATGAAACAGTGCTGATATCTGAAGAACTATTTTGTGGTTATTGATTGAATATTTTGAACTGGAATCAAAGCATAGCTTGAAATGAAAACGACTTATTTTAAAATAAATAAATGGTGTTTCTTGCAGCAGTGACTTTGAGTTTGACTTCTTTTTTTGTTTGCATTTGTCTTCCCGAAAGACAAAATGTGTCCAAACAAAGGACAGTGCTTCCATGTCGTGAATTGGACGTGTCGTCATGTCGCTCTGCCCTGAAAATAATCGACATGGGCAACATTACATCAGTTGGAGCTTCTGAATGTAGATTTTTATTCATTTTTGATGAACTGCCCTGCCCTCCCTTTTGTGTGAGTGCGCACAGAACCTGATGAAGACAGCCTGAGTTAACAAGGGAATGTGTTCAGCTCTCCATGCAAACATTAAAGCAGTAATACGTGACAAACGACTGAGACGAGCTGACCTTTTACTAGATCCTGCTGGAGGAACTCGTCAAGTAATGTTTAAAGGGGATTTAATCTTCCTTCAGAGAGGGAATGAAGCTTGCTGTTCTTTTAATACAGACAAGATTCAACTAAAAGTTCCTAATCAGCAGCAGCTATCTGGGTTATTTTAAGCAACAAACCCATGTTGGTTAAATGTTTGTGATTAATGTTAGTTAGTTACTTTATTGTCCCCGCGGGGAAATTCATTTTCACAGCTGTACAGGCAAGGAGACACCATACTCACACATATAATCTGATCATGGTTTGTACTGAGGCAGATTCATATGCATCTGAAAGATCAAATGTTAGAGCTGGCAAATGTGTCTGGTTCCTACAGACAAGTTCAGATGAAATCTAAAGGGCAGAGCAGACAGATAGAAAAGACACTGAATTAAAAACATGATGAGTGCTGTAAACAGAGGGGAAGGTGTGCGCATGCAAATGGGTTTTTTTTTTATTTCTGATTAAACCTCCTGAGTACATCTACTGCTGGGAACAATTCAACCCATCGACATCAAGTGATCCTAAAACTCAAACAGCGTACTGTTCGCCTCCCTCTGACCCATGTGTTCTCACACGTGTTCTTCTTACAGTCTTTGGTTCTAACATGTCAAAGATGACAGGTCTTACGTTTTCTGCCGGTGTCATGGTTTGAGTTCAGTCTCGTCCAGGGTAGTTTCTCTTTTTATGTCTTGTTTTTGAACACGTGCTGAGGCCTGAAATTCATCTGAAATTAGAACAAAACTCCTCAGTCAAACACTTCAAAGTGTTTCATGTTTCTTTGAATAATAAAAGCCTCCTGGTAATTGGTTTATCTAACTTTGAATCAGAAATAACTCCCTATAAATAAGACAAACGTTTGACATGTTTTGTTGTTTGCACTGTGTGTGTGTGTGCGTGTGTGTGTGTGTGGGGTCCAAAGAGACACTGAGTGAGAGATTGGTGTCAAATATAAAGACTTCCTCTGACAGAGATAATGTTGCCCTGCACCCATCACCTAACATCAGACACATAAAGCAGCGCGCGCACACACACACACACACACACACACACACACACACACACACACGACCTGACAGAAGAGAGAAACATAAATCCTACTTTGGTCTGTCAAAAGCAGAGAAAAACCCTTCAAAGCTGTGTGTGTGTGTGTGTGTGTGTGTGTGTGTGTGTGTGTGTGTGTGTGTGTGTGTGTGTGTGTGTGTGTGTGTGTGGGTGTGTGTGTGTGTGTGTGTGTGTGTGTGTGTGTGTGTGTGTGTGTGTGTGTGTGTGTGTGTGTGTTACCGTTTCCCCCACAAATGAAGTCCAAACTGTCTGCCTCTCATGTTTTCACAGGAACTTCATTAGCTGACACCTCAGTGATCACACATCCTGCCTAAGGTCACAAACACTTCATATACACGGAACCATCAAAGGGTGGCTAATCACCATTTAGACAAGCTGTATCAAATATTTGAGAACACATCATAGCTACCATGAGAAAGCGGTTAGCTTTAGCTCTTGGCTAGCTAACAGCCAGCAGTGTTTTGGAGCATGGAAGAAGGCATTATAACATAAACTTTCGATGACAGCATTCGAACGTCACTCACTGAGGCTGATTAACATAAACAGGATCTATCACCTGATACTGAGACCCCCAATAAAAACCATTTACAACCAACGACATCAAACTGAATTCAGGGAAACTGTTTGGCGTCAAACAGAGTGTGGCGCCGGGTCGTTTTTTTAAATACTGCTTTACTTTGCATTCCTCCATTAAAAATAGTGACACAATCTAGCAGGAGTTTTATAAAATATATATATTTTTTTGTCTGTGTTCCTACATTATTATTGTTTTTACATTTCGCTATACGATACGTTTTCGTTGTCCTTAAGAAACAACTCTCCATTTACTCTCATTATATATTACTCTGATGAGAATGTGTTTATGTGTGTGCATCCTCCTTATTTCACTCATTAATTACAAACAGCCTTCAAGGCAATAATTAGCTTCATGCCCCCCTCTTCGATACACAAATGATGTTCTTTTCAATGACACACACACACACAGTTTTAAGTCTACTTGCTACAAGCCACAACACAATAACTTGACATTTATTCAATAACTGTAAAAAAAATAACCCTTCATCGTCACACGGGGAGATGGACTTATAACAAAATAAATCAATAATCATTTACAATGATTTGGTCTCTACTGAATTCCATTATTTTTCATGTGTCAGAGGGGTGAGTGTGTGTGTGTGTGTGTGTGTGTGTGTGTGTGTGTGTGTACACGTGTGTGTTTGGAGTAAGATCGAGCTCAAGTTGTGCATGATGTTGTCTCTGATATATTGAGTAAGTAGCATGGATACATTTGTTTGACTTGTGGCTGACACTCATCAACCTGATTGTCTATGTTGTATCTTTTATTGATTTGACATCAGTGAGTGATCTGTTTTTGTCGCAGCTCTTGACGAACAATGGACATGTACTGTGTGTGTGTGTGTGTGTGTGTGTGTGTGTGTGTGTGTGTGTGTGAGAGAGTTGACTGCTGCAGGTTGATGAAATGTTTGACTTCCTGTCAGTTGTTAAGAGCAGTCGTGTTTGTGTTTCTCATCATAATACCGCTGTCTAAACTTTTAAGCATTCTGCTGAAGACACAGGAGCCTTACTGGTGTGTGCACCACTCTTTGTGGTTATTTACCATTAGTGCCATAAATATTACCATTTATTAGCACAAAAAGGTGTGTACTTCTCCACTGAACCAAAAGAGTAGCCCACAAAGCAAAAACGAGTGAAGTGAAGCTGCAACTAAGAAGTCATGTTTTACAGCTGCAAAGAAGTTCTGCTGTAAGAGCATCACTCGATGCTAGCCAACAAATGTCAGACGCTAACTACAATGTAAAAACGTGTTTACATTTGCAAAACGTCAGAAAAATTGGCAATGTTTTACACTGGAAAATCTCCTGAATAGACGAGAACATGAACAGTAGGTTATAGCTCGAGTTTTGAGGTGGTAATATTGGTGCCGTCGTACACGTTTCACAGTATAGGTCAACATCTTTTACATAGCTTTTATATACTCTGAGTTTTATGGGGTTAAGTTTCTTTCCCGAGGACACAACGGAAATGTTGCTGCAGGAGCTGGGGATCGAACCCCCACATAAACAACCGAGTCACAGCTGCTCAAGGGCACATCGACTGGATCAAAAAGTTGCACATTCTTCCTTGAAGGCCTCTGGTTAATTAGAAAGTGTAATGTGTAATGCTACATAAAAAAAATGAATACATCATCTTTTTCTGTGTTTGAATGTGTGACATCTTAAAATGTCAATATGCGGAGAATGAAATGAAACCCATGCTTCAACTATTTCAACAACTTATAATGGATACTATACAGTGAAAAATGTGCAAACCCAGGAAACATCCAGGAGCCTCCTCATCTTGCCTCTCGCTCTGGTTATAAATGGCCGACAGTCTGTGAGGGGATCAGCAGGAGGAATCAATCAGGTTACATAAAAGAAACCAAACTGCCCTGCTGTTACTTCATGTCGCAGCAATTCTCCACATGTACATCCCTGCAGGCTATTTACTAGCTTAAAATGACTGAGCTCACATTACAGTAATTCAGAGAAAACACACACACACACACACACACACACACACACACACACACACACACACACACACACACACACACACACACACACACACACACACACACACACACACACACACACACACACACACACACACACACACACACACACACACACACACACACACACACACACACACACACACACACACACACACACACACACACACACACACACACACACACACACACACACACACACACACAGCATAGCAACAGTCCTCTGCAGCAGCATGGGGACAAAGCATCTTTACAGGGGTGTCTTGACAGTTATGGATAATGACGCTAAACTTAATTATCACTGAATGAAGTGGACCGTGTTCCTCAGAGCTACATGAACAGATCACTGATTGTGGATTCTGTTAAATAACAATAGTAAGTGACAGCAGAAACAGATGCTGT
Organism: Symphodus melops; assembly: GCF_947650265.1. Lineage (NCBI taxonomy): Eukaryota > Metazoa > Chordata > Actinopteri > Labriformes > Labridae > Symphodus > Symphodus melops. The sequence goes on along the minus strand of NC_136693.1, from coordinate 20,070,129 downwards.
TTGCATACGACAAACTGATGCACTGGAAGTGGGGGATCTGTCTGAGGAAGTGAAACACGTTCTTCCTTTATATGCATTCAACGTTAAAGTCAGTCGGGTCAACCCTTATGTGCGCTGGATTACTCTGATCTTGAAAGCTCCGACTGGACTGTGTTTACATTTGTGAATACGATGCTGTGTGCAAAATCACAGGTGTGGTTATGTGTGCTTTTGCTATTTATCCAGCAACACCTAAACATACAATACAGAATGAATGATATTCTGTCTGAATACACACAGCCAAAGACATACATACTCGTGTTTGTTTGAAAACCTACTTTTTTCAACATCTCCGCTCAAGTTATTAATTTGAACAGAATCCAAGTCAATAACAATAAATGTCAGAGCTGATATATTTGGAGCCAAAGTGATACTCTGTGACTTCTTCTTTCAGATCAACAGTCATAAAGGTTGCAAAACTCAGAAGTTTCAAAGTTGGAAAGTTTCCATGGGAATTAGTCTGAATAAACAGGAATAAACTGTGAATTTACTCAATTGAAGGTGGGCCCTAACAGTGAACTTAAATCTAGATGGGGGAAATGTATTTGAGCATAAACTTGATTAAAACAACCAGATTTCATACAAGTACACTTGAGTATGCCATTTCTCAATCATGCTCACACACTGCTTACTGCAGGGCCACTGAGGCCACGCCCCCTACAGGCACAGCACACACTTCTTACTGCAGGGCCACTGTGGCCACGCCCCCTACAGGCACAGCACACACTGCTTACTGCAGGGCCACTGAGGCCACGCCCCCTACAGGCACAGCACACACTTCTTACTGCAGGGCCACTGTGGCCACGCCCCCTACAGGCACAGCACACACTGCTTACTGCAGGGCCACTGTGGCCACGCCCCCTACAGGCACAGCACACACTGCTTACTGCAGGGCCACTGTGGCCACGCCCTCTACAGGCACAGCACACACTGCTTACTGCAGGGCCACTGTGGCCACGCCCCCTACAGGCACAGCACACACTGCTTACTGCAGGGCCACTGTGGCCACGCCCTCTACAGACACTGTGCACACTTCTTACTGCAGGGCCACTGTGGCCACGCCCCCTATAGGCACAGCACACACTGCTTACTGCAGGGCCACTGTGGCCACGCCCTCTACAGACACTGTGCACACTTCTTACTGCAGGGCCACTGTGGCCACGCCCCCTACAGGCACTGTGAACAGTGCTCAACACTAAAAGCCTACTATTTGTGATCTTTACTTATTTTCAATAGAATATATACACATACTTCAGCCATACAGTCACAACTTACAGTCATTCAGCTATTTTCTGTCGTTGTCATATTACAGTATATCTGTCTTTTTATCAAACAGTGGGGTCTTTGTTTTCCATCAGGTTATAAAGTCCAGATCAGAAGCCATCTATCAGCTGAATGATCCTAACACTGTAAATGAAAGCAGTAATTCTTCCACAGAGTAGAGAGAAGAGACTGAACATACTCTGAAATTCATAACTAGCCATGAGCTTCCTCTTTATTAGTTTTCCCTGAGGCCTTTTGCATTAACAACTCTCATTAATCACCTTTCTGTTGCTGCTGAGGCGCATGGACTTATATAGCACACCGTTTTTTACCTATTTACCTTTATTCACCTTGCAGTGCCTGCACCATACTCTGCCGTTCTGTAGCTTGTCTTGCTTGTCCAGTCTCATTCATCAACATACGTGAGTTTATCTTGATAGAGAGGGTTTGGCTACAGTGGAGAAAACAGCAGTGTGGCCATGAGGCATCCAGCTGGACAAATATCAGTTAAAGTAAATAAGATGAAGCAGGATGAATCAAGGCAGATGAATGCTACACTGATACTGTATTCAAAATGTCTTCAGACAGGTGAGGGGGAATCAAATGAGCAGAGCAAGGTAACGATGCAGATGATTTCACACAGATGCACAGCAAGGGTACAATTAAACCATTAACATCCCACCATGCTCAGTGGCATGAGTACAGATGCTGAGTGTTGCGTGAAAATGGGTGAGGATAAGATATGGGATATCTGGGGGGGCTTGGCATGGTTTAAGTGTACTCAGCCATTTTCTCATCAAGGCTTTACTCATCAAGGTTAGCTAAGGGCTGCTTTTCTAAAAATAATCTGAATAAGGCCTTTCATCCTTGGCTGAGCATAAAACACCTTTTTACATTAAGGGAATGCAAAAACTTTACTGTTGGACAATATTTGACATTTATGATATTTTAAAATAAAACAGATTTGCATATCACTGAGCAAAATTATAGTCATCTCAAAAACGATGACAGAGCAATGTTGCCCTCTAGTGACCAGATTAACAACCAGCTGAAGTTGCATCTCAAAGTGCACATTTAATGGAGCAGCTGACAGATAAGCAAGAGCCAAGATAACAAACGATTGGAGTATTTGGTCTGCTTATCTGCTTTACAAAGCTACTCAAATTGCTGAAGTGAGACAAAAACATGTCGTTATTCACAACACCACTGGCCCTGACTTCAGGAGCATGAAACTACCCAGCAGCTGTTTGCAGACACTGTATAGTGCTGCTACCTTGAAGATGAGCATGTTTCATAGATGATCTCACCGTGTAAAGCAGTGGTGGCAGACTTCTCTGGCCTGTTTGTTGGAGACACAGCACGCCAGCGGCTCGGCAGAGTACACCAGCTCTCCTCTTTTGATTCTGGCTGTAGCTCGTAACCCATTACCCTTTCCCGGGCTGACAAAACGCTCGAGTTTTGGTGCCATTTTCGGTTTTCCCACCACGTGAACCGAGCAGTGTTTACATCCGCCTTGCGTCATAACGTCACAAATAGCGCGACGTTTTCTTTTTATGAAAACAATGTAAAACAACAAAATGTTCAAATGTAATGTGTTCTTTTTACAGTCTATGGTTAAAATAAGATATTTTCACGTTAAAGCTGTTTTGTATGGTTATGACAACATGACATTTATTTTTGTTCTTTCGTGTTACACAGCCTCAAGAAACTTTTTCTTTTAACACTATCATTTATCCCGTTATAAGATGTGTAAAGTGATTTTTAACTTAAGATCAGAAAATGTACCTTATTTTTCTTTGTTCAGCTATATTAAATCTTTGGCATCATACTTGTTCTTTTTGCAAAACAATTTGAAAGAGAAGGTCAGAAGTTCATCTTAAGGCTAATTATAGGTTACTAACACGTAATGTTAATATTAAAGAGGAAACTGAAAAGTTACTTGTAAATTAGACAGCAACTGTGTGCCATTATAACATGATTGTCTCTTGTCACGGCATAGCGGTTATGAATTGCTCCACTGCAATAAATAAAGTAATATATAGAACAACAACAACAAAAACACATGTATGCTGATTTTTCTTAACGTAATACTATTCTATTAAGCTCACATCTAATCAATGTGCTAATCCCTGCAAGACCTGTATACAATCCCCTCAAAGATGCACATTTGTACATGATCATACCATAGGGTTAGGGTGGTATCTATAAAAGGTGACCGACTTTGGCCGCCAAATTTTAATGACCATTTTGCATAAGCTCACTGTTCCCTCGTTTGCAACATTATTTTAAGAGGCTTCAGTGGACATTTCAGACAACCTTGTTGTCTAGTCCCGAAAGTCTCAAATCAAAAATTTAGACAAAACATATGGCTAGTAAAAGCTACAAGATAAATAAACAAACAAAATCAACAACTCAAATAAAAAACAAGCAGGTGTGATGTGTCAATGCAGATCTGTGATTGAGGGTAATGTGCTGCAGAAGAGACAGAATGGAGACTCATAAAACAGCTTTTTTTCAATGTTTTTAACAGGAGACATAAGATATACAGAAGGACAGAGTTGTTTTTGAATTACAACAAAAAACATATCCTGTAACAAAATGTAAAAACAAAGAGACAGATTTCATCAAAACAATTCATAAACTGCCTTTCATCAGCTTGATAACAGAGGTGCACAGTAATACACAGATCATCCATCCATTTGCAATATTCATAAATCAATGAAAATGAATCACAACTGAAGAAGTTAATGACAGCAGCAGTTAAAACTGGTGGCTTCTTATCATCTTCAGTAAAAAAGCAAAATGAATAAAACAACATGAACATATAATGATGACCAATATGATGGTAAAAGATGAAAAACATTATTGTGTTTTATGTCCATACTAAAGCAAAACAAAAGAAAATGAACAAATACATCCTTTTTACCACCTAAGCTAGACACCTTTCATATGATAAATAATTAAAACTATCCAGAAGAGGAAATAAATGGTTATCTGTGTTAAAGTCATCTGAACCAGCCAGATGACATGTGCAAATGAACAAGGATCAATCTGCAATCTCTCACATCCCAGGAAAAAAAACCTCACATCTCAAAGGGATTTTCAGGTTTTTGTGAATGAGGACAAATCCTGAGAGAAAAAAAAATTAAACTGTATTAAATGCATAGTTAAGACGCATAAATATCTCCTCTGTGAGAGTTTCTTTTCTTTACATACTGACAATAAAGGCCTTAATGAGATGTGTGGGGGTTTTTTTCGAGGGCATTTTTGTGGAATCTGCTACAACACCAAATAAAAGGAAAACAATTAAAAGGACACAAAGAATTGCAATGTGTTAAAAGGAAAATAAAAAAAAGATGGAGGACAAGGCATAGGGAAACGGTTTTCAAAATAAGAGTTAAAGCACTGTTGTGAGAATAAAGTCTCAGAAGAAGAGACCTCGACTGAAAAGGTATGCAGAAATTAACTCATTAAGATGACAATTGACAAACTGCAAATGTTAATGAATGACTCTTTAAGAATGACTCTTTAAGAAGACCAGGCTGTTTGGAGATGATGCAAAGAATCGCTAAGAGAAATGCAGGCAGGCAGATTGGCTTCAAATGACCCCATCAACCTGAATGTTTGCATTAATAGCACACTGAAGAGTTGTTTTCAATATCAAACGTGCAATTTAATAGATTTTTTTTTTGCTGCTGAATCCTTCCTTACCTAGCCAGACTGGTTATCAGTGCAAACATCCAGTTTGAGATGTGGGGTCATTTTAGCTTCTGATCAAGTCACGTAAAGCCTGTGTATAGTCTGGGACCAGCACACAGATGTTAAGAAAAATCATACCTGTAATATGTGCAAGATGATAGACATTCTTAATGACAATAGCTATATACAGAGGTGCACTGTGTTCATGTACATGTTGCATATGCTACACAAAGCTGGGGTGGAAGGTTCATAAGAAGTACAGCTGTACTGCTCATGTAGAGTTCTTTAGCAACTGCTCAATGTTAATGCAATGCATTACACCAGTTAAGATGAAAACCCGTTATTTTCTCCCCATTGGACAAGTTGGAAGTATCTGGTGTCCATTAGACCCGTTTGGTGAATACCAAAATAACCTGTTGAATCTTTTTTTTCTGGCAGTATAAAAATGCCCCACAGATAAAAACAAAGTCATATTTATCAATAAACTCCAAACATTCAATAAACGGTTGATTAAGACATAGAGATTTCATTCCAAGTAATAGACCACAGAATGGTTTGTTCATTTCAAAATGTCATTCGTCAATTTAAAAAGTCAACAATAAAAGCAACACTAGTGGTCGCGGCAGGCTGTAAAATGCCCCTTGGGCCACTTCCCATTTGTGCAGTTTACGTGTGGAACAAACACGCCCAGGTAACAAACTATACAAAAGATGCCATTTTTACAACTCAAGGTTTCAGCTGTTTAGATGTTATTATTCTCAGGGAGCTTAGTCTATGAATCCAGTGTGAGGCAGTTACATTTTGTATCCAGCCACGGTTGTCTACCAATGACTTTAGACTAAAGTATCACCAGCCGAAGTTGAACCTGTTTGCAGCTATTTCAGTGACATTGTAGTCGTATTGAGGATTTCTAAACCGAGCTTAGAGATTTATAACCTATATTAAAGGGGGCTGCACTTCAGTTATTGTTTTATTTTTAGGTCGCCTCTATTCTCCAGTTACTCTCTGTCCCTCCGCTCTGTTTCCCTTTCAGACCAGTGTTATATCTAACCAACAAATTCAGGTCTTAACCCAACAACCAAACATTAAATAATACAGAAGAAGGCCTAAAAATGCCATCTGATACGATATTATTTTTCAGTCAATAAGGCAGCATAATAACCACCTGCTCCGCATTGTGCCAGGGACTGCAGCAGCTGCTCGGCAGCAGCTGCCTGGCACAATGAAAAAAAAAAAGTGTCCCAGGAAGAATCAGGAAGTGCCTGAACAAGCAGGCCAGTATTGCCACAATGTTGACACCTTGCTGCTGCTATGACCCGGGGGTGAACCAATGCTGGATGTGAGCTATCCCCCGCTGAAGCTGGCTCATGTAAAAGTCTGCATTTCTAGAAAAGTCCTGACAGACTGAGGAATGGGCATCACCCAGAGCGCAGTAGAGGGCTGTGCCACCAACACTGATCACCACGGTTACCATACAAAGCAGGAAGAGAAGCAGGCAGGAGTCCCCACCGCCAACATCTGCAGAGAAAGAGAGAACATGGTGTTAGAGGAACATCAGATAAATCATACATACTAATATTTTTAAGTACAGATGAATCTCTGAATGCTAAATCGAAAACACACCATGCTCATAGCCGTCATCAGGGACTTTAAAGCGGACCCGTTTTTTAGCAGAGGCTTTGTCAGGCAGAATCTCTGAGGTAGCGGACACACTCATGTTGTCCACACAAGCCTTCCTCCCCTTTAATATGGAGACCAGGCCAGAAGCAGGAGCCATCTGAGAAGCACATAAAGAACACATAAACCATTTTGAATTTGATCCAAATAAGTTGTATTTGTTCATCTTCACACACTGATACAGAAAACATTTGTCTTGAATTGTCCCCCCGGGAACAAATAAAGTTTTCTGAATATAAACTGAATTGAGGAGGAACTTGTGTACCTAAACCGCCATGTCAACCAGCAGGTGTCAGCATATCACACTGTCAGTAGTATAACTAAAAAAACTCCCTCAATGCTCCTTCCCACTGATATACAGTCACCTTACCCTAAGAGAGAACTAATTCACATAAACGCTCAAAAGAGGCTCAAAGTAAAAGCATTGAAATAAAATGTATGACTGAAATCTGAAGGCTGTGATATACATAATTCAACCTTTTATGACAGCTTGAACTGTATGACCAATGGGAAAGAAGCAACAGACAAACTAACCTTCATAAAAGGGGATCAACCTTACAAACCCATGAATGGGAAGCAAATAGTGTGAGAAAATCAAACATGTCTAGTTCAGGTTCTGCTTTTGCTTCAAAGCGGCACATATATACACATATACTTATTCTCACTGTTGACACACCGCCTGCTGGAAAGAAACAGTGATCCAGTAAGACGTGTTTCAGTTTCTTGGCTTGAGTGGACTACAGCTTTATCAAATTCTCCCTGTTTGCTCTTCATCCTGCATGTGAACAAAACCAGGCCACTTCTCTGTTTCTACATCACTGCTCTCTGCTCTCAGCAGCCACTGGTTTTACATTTACGTGTGCCCCAGTTTCTGTCTTTCACACAAAAGGAATTATAAAACAAAAGTCAGTGACCAGAGGGCACAGGTCTAAAACCACATTCAGGTATCCTTACATAAATCATTTCATTAGAATAACTCGACGGTGTTACTGAGCAGAGAAGTGCATTACTCACTCATCGTATTTTCAGTTCTCTTGACTTCTCCTAAATTTCTCTCTCTCTCTTTCACTAGTTGAATTTCTTTGTGGCTTCAGTCTCAGCAAAATAAGTCCACTGTCTGAGGAAGCCAGTAAAGACAAAGTAATACTATTAGAGCGGCTCAACAGAACACCAAGCTGTCCGTAACACACCAGCTCAGACGGGCTGATACAGACAGACTGGGGCCTGAAACGGTCAATAAGTCATCAATCTGACGTGTACATTTAGAATACGCCTTCACGGATTTACAAGTGTGATTCTGTACAGATTGAACTCATTCTGTTTTTAGGCTCAAAGGAAGGTGGGTTGTTTTTTTTTTGTTTGTTTTTTTAAATGAATCATCGTAGGTTACATGCAGATCTGTACAAATAGTTTTTATACTACAAACAAGCACAAAAGCAAGAACTTATTGTTCTTTGAACAGCACATGTGTAACTCATTTTTTTAATAATATATCAGTGCCTTCAAAGGGACTCAAAGTTGACAACAAACAGGATGCTGTAGCATGACAACAATGCAGTGAATCTCATAGCTACACTTTGAGCTACAGGTGCTCAAAGAGCTGCAGCGAGAAGTTGTAGTGCCCCCCCCCCCCAAAAAAAAAAAAAAAACAGGTGAAAGTGCTTTTCTCTGCAAGGTAATGTGCTGTCTATCATTTACTCCACAAGGGAACCATTTAAACAGCACTACACATACACACCTCCTGTACTGTGATGAGTTTAGCCATGTCGTCCAGCACGGCAGCTTCTCTTATCATGTCAACTTGCTCTACTTCATACTCCTCCTCTTCCTCCTCTTCCTCCTCACTCTGCTTCTGCTGCTTCATCTGAGCCCCTTGAGGCAGATTGGCCTGATGTTTCAGGTGGGGGTCAGCTCTCTCCTGCAGCGATAATGGAAAAACAGTAATAATACTACAGTAATGTATCGACATGGAGTTATGGAGACACTAATCCATTGTGTTGCTCTACAATCTAATGGACTGCTATGACATAGTGGATACTGAAGCCGTTGAATTTGTAACATCAACTGAGTGGGTTGTTCCCAAGAAGAAAAATCTGTAAAAGAGGAAGTGATATCTTTCATATTTCTAGTAAAAGCAACAATAGTGTGACGAGCGAAACAGAGGAAGTGAGAGGTTTAAATAGCTTACTTTAAATGACTCGTCAACACAAGAAAACAACCATGACACTTTGTCCCAGTGAAACATTTTAGCTGACAAGTTCTATAAGGAAGTCACTTAGAGTACAATCTAGGACCCCGCAGAAAACATCATTTTCAAATTCTGAAATATTAATTCTACTGTGCTCTTTTTACTTTGATTTGTTTTTAAGTTTTATTTAGTCAAACAGCTTCAAAGCCAATGTACCTGGCTGGGCTCATCATGTATCGTTTCCCCAGCTCTGGCTTCCTGGTGCAGATGTTGTACCTCCACTTCAGCCCCACTGATCACAGTGTCTACTGGCAGAGCTTTCTGACACAAAGGAGAGTCTCTTTCTTTCTGTTTCTCCTCCTCTTCATCCTCTCCCTCATCTTCCATCTCTAGAGCTTCGGCTGCCTCCTCCACGTCACTCTCCTCTTCTTCCCTTTTTGCCTCCTTTTCCTGTGCAAGACCTAAATCTCCTCCCTGCAGCTCTGCGGGCTCGGACTCATCCATTTCTCCAGTCAGAGAGGGGTGCAGCTCATTTCCTATTGCTGACATGGTGCATGCTACCCCTTCTTCTTGAGCTCTTCTCTCTCTGTCGCTGCAGTCCCTCCCCCGTGATTCCCTGTCTGGGTCTCCCCTGTCCTTCTCTGACATCTCAGGAGAGCTGTGCCCGTCAGATAAATTAATGAAGGGTTGGACTGGACAGCTGCTCTGAGAATGGGAGGAGTCTTCTGCTCTCTGCTCCATCGCTCTGTCACTCTGATGGGCTGCATAAAAAAGGCAAACGGACAGTAGAGAGGAAAGGGCAGTAGGGGAGGATTGAAGTAGAAAGAGAGATTGTCAACAGGGTCATAATAAATGCTCCACAGGGACATCAGTGCACTACATGCAGGCATGCTCTCAGACACAAAGCACAGAGTCTCTACAGAAAGGTTTGTTTTTCTTTACAACAATGTGGAGCATACAAACATTTTGTAGCGAGCATTCTGTTGGTTTGTTTTTTTGTAATATGGGAAAATAAATTAGATGCATATTGGATCAACTGTTTGTAACCATGTCGTATAACAAACGTCTTCTTTAATTTGTCAATACAAACAGTAAACAGAGCTTTCTACCAGTGCTGGGCATATCAGTAGAAACGAGTGGTTAACAAGGCAAAACAAAAATGTGTACAGTGAAATTTCATGCAATGATGCTAGAATATAAAAACAAGTTGTTCATGTAACAAAGAGCAGCCTCACTAGTTTGACATCAGGCAAGGAACACAAGGTTCCTAGATTCATAAAGTCATCCAGTCTATCATCCACTTCTCTGTGTGAACGTGTGTAAACGTTCGGATACAGGCCTTTTTTTCTCCTGTGACTGATCAGTCTGACACAGACGCACAGTATGAAGAGAGAGAACATTTTCATGAACCTGGCCTTAGCATAACGGGAAAACTAAATATATGACTTCTGTTGTACGTGTATGTGATATATTCTTATGTATGCATGAAGTTAACGCACATTGGACCTAAATATTTCATGTCTTTGCTGCACACTGTGTGGATATGCACATACCTGCACAGCTGTAGTAGGCCCACCCATTTCACATTTTGTACATTAGGTGCTGTTTAGATTCAATCATATATTTTTATATTGCTTTTTATATTTTTATCCTATTCTATTTCGGTTCCCTGTCAGCAGGAGCACTGCTGACTTAGCTTCTTACTATTTTTGGCTCATTGATTTGCACCAAATCACAGAGACAAATTCTTTTGTATGTGTAGATGTGCTTAGCAATAAAAAAACATCCTGAATCTGATTTAATGGAAGACTTTTGTTCGTTGACTTACGACTTTTTATCTTTTAAAAATACTTTAAAAATACCAAAAATCGTATTCGTTTGACTTGAGTACATGACTTGTGAGATCTTCTCTTTTAGTTGGTCTTAAGTTATTTGTTGTAAATGGCTACAGAGGCAAAAGAACCAACATCACTCATACGCACTAACTTAAATACAGCGCACTTAGGGGACAAGTTGTCTGATTGCCCCTCCTCCCTGTTCACCCACTGGCCTGCACTTTCACTGGTCCAGGACTAGCTGGGCCTAAGCACGGTTAACTCCTGTACAACGTTGTAATACAACACATGCATGGCTTTACATGATCAAGAAGCATGCTTACTTTACAAGACAGGCAGACCACAAAAAAACCATAAAACAACCCTGCCTGCACATCAGAGAACAAGACTGCAGCTTTACTGACCGTGTGGCTCATGTTGAGTCATTTTAGTCAGATACAGCCATAACACTTATCACATAACACTGATCAGTTATACTTTATGTTGTACAACCCTGTTTGTGCTCTAAGCAACTGTACCAGCTCCTTCAAGTGTGCCAGGGCCAAGTAGTGCACAGTGCTCGAGCACGGATCAGAGCGATCACACTGATCAAACAAACCAGACTTTGAGGGTGAAGCGTGCTCAGGCATGGCACAGACTAACTTTATCACACAGTCACTTACTTGAAGTACATGAAGGCAGGGCACCACCTTCTTCAATTGTAGGCCTCAATACATTCTGAGATGCACACTGTAAACACACACACACACACACACACACACACACAATTAAATAAGAAATATTCACTGGCACACATCACACCTGTGTGTACATGCACAATGCACTTTACAAAGGTGTACACTTTAAAGCTGTATCACATTACATTGATATCAGCGGTCACTTTCATTTAAGCTGCCTTATCTCACAGAATACGTTAGTGTGTCTCACACAAAGAAGGAAACATGAAGGAATGACTTACCACAGCATCTTCAGCACATGGTCTACGAACAGAGGAGAGAAAGAGACAGAGTGAGAGGGTGTGAGTATTGCAGGTCTGTTCTTGGACTTAGTAAGAGAAGATGTTAAAGATGGGTGACCCTTCTTTACTCTCCCAAACTAATTTTAGCCTAAGCACATTTCTCTGACTATCACATTGTGTGTGTGTGTGTGTGTGTGTGTGTGTGTGTGTGTGTGTGTGTGTGTGTGTGTGTGTGTGTGTGTGTGTGTGTGTGTGTAAGTTGGGTGAAGTGAAACTCAAGCAGTGTGAGGGCTCAAATATCTGAAAGTGCAGCATTAGCAGCAGCAATGGGACCATATGTTGAAACTATCAGTGCAGTCTTCAAGTCACACACAGATGAACCAGCTTAGTCTTACAAACACACACACACACACACACACTTCACCTGCTCTGGAGGTAAATGTATGTGCGTGTGTGTTTGCTACTAAAAGGTGTGTGTCTGGCAGGTGTTGTGCACTGAGAACTTCTTATTAAATATTGAGAAATGCCAAAGTGGGCTTCACCTAACTTCACCTTTGTTACACTTGGACGAGCACAAGTAACAACAGTCACACACTACTCACCAAACAACACATGCACAAACATCCACAGAAGATCCTCCAAAGAAACAAAACAAAACCAAAATAAATTTTACCTTAACAAAATGTTTCTCGAATATTGAAAAACCTTTAAATTAATTCACCAAACATTACTTTACCATAACACACTCAGTTTTTAAAAACAACAAAAAAAACGATCGGGTGAGCTACAATTTTAGTTTGAGAGCTTAAATATTTAGATTAAAAAATAAATAAAAAATTTAAAGGAGCATTTCTGAAAAACGTCGTACTTTTCACTTAAAACAAATGTAAAAACTACATTGTAGACTGACCGACTGTGCGTCTTGCAGATGTTTTTAAGAGTGTCCAGATGTTCGGTTGCCAGGTTTGTGGAAGTCCTTTTACACCGACTCTCTATGAGAGATGGAGAGACACATAGAGACAAAAACATTAAAAGCCATTCATACAGAAAGTTTGAACATATATATAACCAGCATGGATCTAAATGTTGTTTTATTATGTGAAAACTGAAACTGCATTTAATACTATTGTGATCTAATGAAACATCGTCATACTGGGGATGGGTGTTATATCTTACAGCTGTGCATGTCAGCACATACAAAGACAAGAAGTAAAGAGGCTTGATCAGAAAGAATAAGCTCTGCGTTTTCAAAGTACCTTTCGTTCAAGCCTCACATCTTAAAAACCTCACCTGCTGTTAAGTCGAATTTGATTGTTCATGACAAAATGGACTAACGATCAAAGTAGTATGATCATGAGTGTTCACGTGTGCATGCGTTTACCCCACTGTTCCTGTAGTGCACTCAGGTTTTCCAGTACTCTCTGGTGATAGAGTCTCTCGACCTGGACGCACCATAAGGCCCGCTGGTCTGAACATTGCAGGTTAAGAAAAACATACAAACGTGATGCAAAACAGGGCTGCAGGAAAACGGTTTGCAGGAAAACTGCATCAACTCTGCTCATGGCCTACAGAGGTACAAAGAGGGGGGAGTGAAGGGAAGACAGAGGATACAGAGAGAGCAGAAGAGGAGGAAGCAGAGTCAGGCCAGCAGAGCGCTCTGGGATAAAATGTCTCATGTTTATGGATATGAGCAGCAAAAACAATCCTTCTTCGACATGACTCAATGCTTTCTCTCTCCTTAAATCACTATAGACATGCATGCATAACAACGCAGCGCTAGCTTTCCTTTCTCTTTGACACGTCTCCCTCCCCCTGCATCTCTTTTTTCATCAAACATGTCAAGTCATCATCGTCGCTCTCCTGACTCCTATCTCTTATCTGACAAATACATTGTTTTGGCAACATACTGCGGTTTGCTTTACTGTCGTGTCAGTTTGGAGTGTTAACCCGTCCATCTATCTCCTCTCTTTCCTTTTGTCTTTATGAGTCGTGAGCTAGCCTCTCTCTGTTTCACCTGGTGTCACCTCTTCTCTTTTCAAAAGCTCTTTTTCTGCACTCTCTGTCACTTCTCTCTCCCTCTCTTGCTCAACCTTCAATCACAACGTCTGTAAAACCAGTGAGGCAGAAAGTGAGCCATCTCTAAAACCAGGAGGTGGAGGATCCGATCCACAGCTCCTGCAGTCACCTGTCCAAGTGCCTTTAACACTGAACTCTGAATTGCAGCTGGCTAGTGTGAGTGTCGAGAGGACTAGAAAAGTGCTTTACACGTCCATTTACTATTTAAAAATCATTCCATAGTGTACGGCTCTGAATACAATGTGTGCAAAGATACAGACTGAAAACAAAGATCAAGTAGTAAGAACAATTTCAAAAACAACACCACAATAAGGTAAGTGCACAGAATCAATCACACACTCACACACACACACACACCTCAATAATGATAAAGATACAGTCTTCATGAAGGACAAAGGCCTCAGCAATCTGAAGAGAGAGAGAGAGAGAGAGAGAGAGAGAGAGAGAGAGAGAGAGAGAGATACAGGTTATAACTTCATACATCGCAAGCTTTTAAAACTTTCACAAAAATGTTGAAGGAAACTGGGTTGACTGAAATTACAGCTCATGTGTGGATGTTTCTAAAAAATGACAGATGAAACACACGACCACATAAAATAAAGCGTAGACGAGCTTTACATTCTGGTTACTGGTCCTGCCACAGCGACAATCATTAACTGCGAAGGGCTCACAACAGAATCCAATCTCAGACACACAAATACTTCACTGAAAGCCATTACACGCCAACCAAAGACTACAGGAGAGAGTGAAACGCAAGACAGAAAAATGAGAGACTGTGTGTTAGACACTCTACCTCTCTCCTCAGTGAGTGTCGCTTTCATGCTGCTCAGCTGATCACACAACAAGAGGAGTGAGTGTGTGTGTGAGAAGCAGAGAGAGAGAGAGAAAGAGAGAGAGAGAGAGAGAGAGAGAGAGAGAGAGAGAGAGAGAGAGAGAAAGGGGGAACAGATAGACGAAGGGGGAGAAAGGAGGAGGGCACAGAAGGCTCTCGCATTTCTAATCAAGGTAGGAGCGGTGACGACTGAATGACCTCCACACAGACTTAGCTCAGATAAGAAGTCAAAGTGTTTTATTTTCAGTACTTACACGTCAGATAAACTAAAGTTGAAGATCTGAGTTTCATTTTATCGTTTTCAAGAGACAGGATTTATTCAAATGTGAAGGCTTTTTTTTTTCCTACATGTAAATGTAACACAATCTCTGTAGAACAAAACTTTACATTTTTTCATCAAACTTATCATACACCTGTTCGCCTCAGGAGAGTGTTCCCTGACACTTCCAATCTTTGTTGTAAATGTCGTATACACAGATTCCTCCACTTGTTTTGGTCATGTGGCCTGCACTCTGTAATTCAGGAGGTCATTGGTAAACACTTTTTCCTGACTGCTTCTTTCTTCTCCTCCGTCTACTTAATCTTGGTCCAGACAATCTCTCGGACACAGACACCAAATCTCTGTTGGGAATTCTTTTGTTTTTGGCAGGAAAAAAAAGTCTCTCGCTGCAGTGGTCGATTCCCCGGGTCTCCACAGTCGATATGTGGATATCACAGATTTCTGCTCGTATTCTTCTCTAGAAGTTGACTCATCATAAACTTAATCACAAATCGGACTGGTTTTGGAGGATCTGGGAAGCACTACACTCCTTCTTACTGAAGATATCGCTCATCATCTGTCCCTGGAAGAGGAGGACTGTTTGCCTTTTCATTGATCTCATGTCTGTGCTCTTTGTTGACATGTCTCCTGATGTTTAGTTTATACATACAGTATGTACATCCAGTGCAGCGCTCACTGTGAGTGTGGGGTGGGGCTTTTCTGTTTTTTCTTTTTGGTTTTGATCAAATGTTTGTGTTCATAAAATCAAAAATCCAACAATAGAATACAGAAAAATAAAACAATATGTTGTCTAATACACTTTAAAGTCAAAGTGATTGAAAAGACTGATTAAAGAATTTTTGTTATGAAATGCATTTTTTGGGATTAACATGATTTTGATTTTGAGGAAGCTGGAAGAATGTGTCCATTTTTATTTGTTTCTTTCTTATGTTAATGGTGCTAGCCTCTGAAGCTGTGTTCATTTGAGCTCATGCTACCTCTTACTTCTTTAGCTTTCTTCATAACGACCTAGTGCTTATCTTCATCTTGGATTAGAAGCCAGCACTGTGCATGTTAAGTAAGTGTATGAGTACATTTTTTAACAGGGGTCTTCAAATAGAAATAGTAATAGTCCATTCATTTCCATTTTAACCCTGCTGTTTCTGACAAGCGGGCATCTAAAAAGCAAGTTTGTGCTGAATGACACACAGAGACGGATCAGATCTGAGCCGCCACCATGGACATGAACCAAACACAGCTGGAGTTTAAAGCTGCAAATAACATGATGAGCCGCAGTTTACGGAGGCTAAGACATCTCTAGGCGTGCTTTGTTTTTTTAGGTAAAGATTTCCTCAGTGCTCACTGCTCAAAAGGTTTAAAAATAAGAGACATTTATCAAATAAATATTCCAAATGGACTGTAATTTCCCTCCAGATATTTTTAAGATCAGTACTCATTCACGGCTTGTTTGAAATGCCGGAGGCGGGCAGAGGTGATCATTTGTGAGAAGAAAGAACGTTTGGATGATCACTGGGGTTGATGTGGACGAGGAAACGTTAAACGCTTGTGCTGTGCAAGAGAAATGCATTCAAGATTTAAAATTAAACGACTTAAACTAGACTTTAAATCGAAACTTAGGTTCGTCAAAGAGTGGAAAAAGTTCATGCGAGTACAAGATGCATCATATTCACAGCGTCGCCTTGCTCACTGCCTCACACACCTGTTACCCTTGGAGTAAGCATAGTTCAGGTGTGCCTGGTGCAAACATTAGTAAATCCAACTGACAGGAATATTCACACTCCCCATAACGCACATGTCCAGTCATGCACGTCTGTTAAAAAAACACAAAGTATGAGAGTGCATGTTTTTGAAGTAATGTGCACGTGGCTTATGAACGCTCTTCTGTGCATGTCTGCGTTTGTCTGTACAGACCAAGAAGACGCCCGAGCCTCAAGGTACAAAGTGCTATTCCGATTATGGGGTTGAGTGGATAACAGTGATTTAATAACACGTGGACGAGCAGCAGCTCAGACTAAAAAGACAGCAAGAACAAACCATTAAAGAGAAGGAGTATCTGTTCAAATAAGCAGCTGACAGTGTTGGTGGGAGTAACTCAAAGCTCACAGAGGAAGACAGACAGGTTACCTGATGCAGGTACTGTGGAAGTTGAGGGTTATCTCCCATTCTGGCAAGCTGCTCCAGACTCTCCAACAAAGCAGGGCTTGGGATAGGCCCTGTGGCGCAGGTGGGGACTGAGAAACAAGAGGGCATTGGAGCGGCAGTAAAAATGTCTTCCAAATTGAAAGTTAAAGGTCCTGTGGTGGAGCTGGATTCTGTACAAGGAGTCATGAGCTCTGTAATGAACGCAGTCGAGCTGGTTGTTGCAGCCACAGGGGTGGAAGCTACAGATAGAGTGGGCTTTATGGATGAGGAAAGATCCTCTGTAGAGGTATTAGTATGTTTTTCTGGTGTACATGAAGGTGTTGGTGGGCTGTTAGGCCTGATGTCTGAGGTCTTATTTTGTGTGTTTGAATCCAAAGGCCCCGTGCTGACTGCAGGTGCCAGTGCGACAGTCTCTGTGTGAGATGGAAAAGATTCAGTGTTGGAGTTGTTCGAGTCCTCGTCGACATCCTTCTGGCTCAGTTCCACTTGAGTGACGGGACATGCATTTCCTGGACTGGCCACTGGGATGACAGGGGATGTCGGCTCAGGACTGGTACCAGGGCTGAAAGGATATTGAGTTTCCAACAGACTGCCTAAAGAAGCAAACAGGAAGAGAGAGGAGAGAAGGAGGGAGAATGAGAGGAGCACAGACGATGAGCTGAAACAGGACAGCTGTAAAAACTGCACAGGGCCCAGGCAGAGTTTGACACTGTACAAATACCTGACAGTCAATTACATCAAGTGCAACGTCAGCTGCATGTTCACCAGCGAGCTCTTTTGTCTAACAAACACAAGCTACATGTGCAAGAAAATGTAAATGTTCCTCTTGTCTTAGGGTTAAAAAAATATCTAGTTTGAACTCTCTCTCTCTCCCCCTCTCTCTCAAAGACTTCTTATTCTTATTTCACTGAACTATTTAATCAGTCAATTATGTGATCGGCATGACATCATCACGATCAGACACTCTGACCTTAATCCAAAATGCTGACCACTTAAAAACACACACACAGGGCTTTACGACAACGCGTGAGTCCGATCTTGTTCAGAGTACTGGCATTGACTCCGCCGTGTCCTCGTGAACCTTTCATGGAGAAGCAGTAGAAGGTCAAACTCAGCGACACAAACCAGAACATTCGTTTATCTCACAACCTGATGCTCACAGTGATATTCCATCGATAGTTATGTCTCTAATAACACCAACATCTTTCCCGGGCTGACTTCACAAACAACATCTGCTCAAACCTGAACTTTATTCATTATATCAGGATATAAATCCTGCTTTAGCATTCTTTATGCTAGCTAAGGTATTATCTCAAAGCTCCATTATTCACTCCTCTACTTTAACCTGGACAGCAGGACCAATGACAGGAGTCTCTCCCAGCGACAACCAATGACAATTAACATTGAGCATGATGGGCCTCTTTTGGGTGATTCATTTTATTGTGCCATAAGCAAAAACATCTGTACAGTTTATAAGTAATTGATCATTACTCAGAATAAGAAGCCTTGTTGCTAGGGGTAACAGCAGGAAGCTATTTTAATTGGTTGCTACCCCTCAGGAGTCAAGTGGCCGGTATGAGACAGATGCTGAGTGATTGAAAATGTTCGAAGGAGTTGATTCAATGAAATTCATGTCGCCAGAAAAATATTGTAAATGAAAATGTTAGTTCTGTGCGTTTGATATAGTATGACACGCAGCAGATAATCCAACGATGTAAAGGGAAATTCTCTGCTGTAAATCAGTTTGTGTGTTATTTTTTCCTACAGAGCCAAAAATGGAGAAATCTGAAGTTCCCTACCCGTTTCTGAAAAGGATGAGTCAGTCATTGGCGTGCTAGGAGACTGGCAGCGAATAAGACAGCTCGACCCCTCTGATTCCTCCTCCTCGTCTTCCTTCATGACCTCGTCCATGTCTTCTTCATCCTCGTCCTCCTCTGTGCCCCGTTCTGTGTATCCCTCCTGCCCTGGGCTGATGAGCACCCTGCACCCTCCTCCGTCCTCATTTTGTGAAGGAGACAGACTCTGCGTGTGTGTGCTTTTCTCGTTGAGGTTTCGAGTTTGGGCAGTGAGAGCTTGAGGGTGAGGGAGATTATCGCAGAGGTCAACCCCGCCCCCCTGGATGTGGGGCATTACTCTGCCCTCCCTCTCAAACTGGCCTGGAGAGAACATAAAGGATTGACTCAATTTACGTTTAAATTCACAGAAAAAAGACAGACAAGTAACTCCTCGACAGTCATTCAGGTGTCTTTGACTGCACTGTAGTAAAAGTAACAAAACCATCCTTTCTCATTCTTATTAGCTTTGAGTTGAAGTGAAAGTCACAGGTCATCTATTTGGATACATATATACATTTTGCTGTTCTAAAAAAAGTTGGACTTATATTTTGTGCTTTGATTTGGTGAAATATAAACACTCACCACCATGATCCATCGGGCGCGGCCCCTCACAACGTTTGACCCTGAAGTCTGGAGGTCAGAGCTGTCCGTTAGAGAACACCTTCTTTAAGCCTGCAGAGATAAGGAGGAGGAGAAGTTAAGACAGGCAAAGAACAGAAAGTACGAGAAAGGCAAACAAAGTCAGACTCCAGTCTCTGACGGTAAGAGTGAGAACGACAAAACAAGTCGAACATCATTCCTGACTTGACAAACAAACCCCAAGGCTAAACGAGACTCTTTAAAACCTTTTAAAGTGCAACATTTTGTTCTGTAGATGAAATTCAGATCTAATGTGTTTCTCTAATGATTGGAATCCAAAGGACACAATCACCTTTTCTTTTCTTTTCTTTTTTTTTGCATACGTTACATCATTTAGCTACTAACATACAAGAATTAATCTGTTCTGGAAGTTCGAATGTCAAATGATTAGGACCAAGGATTACATCTTTAACAAAACTCTGATAAAAACCAAGAACAGCTCCTGCAAAACCAGCGTAAATGATCTGAGGTGGGAGACAATGAGTACAGAGAGCCACGTGAGAGAGCCACTATGAAACATTTACAAGTTACCTTGGAGCCTGTTAGCTCAGTGTGGAAAGATTTATGGTTAAGCAGTGACAGGGATACTTTAGAATGTGAATCAAGAGTAGAAAACAAGAACATATTAAAGGAAGTTCAAGGAAAACGGGAGGCAAGTCAAGAATTACTGACACTTCAGCTTAATGAGACAAAATAACAAGGTACAGTCGGAAAATGTAATAAAGAGCTAAATCAAGCCTTCTCTTCCACAGTTTGAACAGAAACTTCTCAAAGACAGGATTGGTTGCACGGCTGTTGTGCTACATTGCAGTAGATTGTGCAGGAGTACAAACAGGTGAATCAGATCTGAGATATCACATGCTGGGCATAAACAGTCGATTTACAGTTGACTGAGTCTAAAACACAAACACTTTTATTCTTTATATTTTGTATATATTTTTTAAATATTACTACTATTAGTTTACACCGTGGCTCAGAGAGATTTTTTTTTTCTGTATGTCCCGCATATGTTGAAAAATTGACAATAAAGATGACTTTGATTGTCACTGACTGCTTGAATAAATAGACGTTCATAGGAGCCTCTTATCTAACACATCAACATCTAGATAGATAGATAGATAGATAGATAGATAGATAGATAGATAGATAGATAGATAGATAGATAGATAGATAGATAGATAGATAGATAGATAGATAGATAATCCATTTTACCAGCATACATTCCTATTTTACTAGTGTTGGTTCACTTTCCTTCATAATCAAACAAATCCAGGCTAATGAAAGCCAACCCCAAAGGAACAATGCTGTCCTGGTTTCCTGCAGACCTCAGCTAATTGTTCTTACAGTAACCCTGTATTTACAGCGCCTGACAAAAATCTGCACAAAGATAGTAAAGAGAAGAAAAAGCCTGGACTGCCAACATGTAGCGCAGCTTTGATTCTGTACATCCATATTCTTTTTGAAACACATAATATAGAATGTAAAATATATGTAAAATATATTTTACAAGTGTTTAACAGACACTTCAACAAAGCTGTATCTGGATTCATGCTCCATCCCAATGAAAAGTGTGCGCTTAGACAGTCTAGTGTCAAATTAGTCTAAGCTCTTTATGTCCTTCTGGAAGATCAAACAGTCTCAGCCCAATGACACACAGCTGTGAGGACACTTTAAGCCGTGTGCCACATCAACAGCACACAGACAGGTGTCACTGTTAGCTGTCATAAGTATTGCTTGTGCTTTTTGTGAGTGTTGGGTGTTTGTATCTATGCACAGGGTCTTTTTAATGTCCCTCTCCCACAGAGCCATCCCTCCTCTCCTCTCTTGTTCTGCTCTCCAGGAGACCATGAATAAATGAAGGCAGAAGAGGGGACAAACAGAGAGGGCAATTCAGCCAAAAGGACAAACACAAAGGTGACAGAAACCGAGCCTGTGAAAGGACTACAGAAGAGATAGCTAACAGGAACATGCCCTAAACAACTTGTCACTTCATTCATATAGGTGGGGCATTACTGTTAGACCAGTATGACAGCAGTGTTGATTAAAAACAGCTAGTTTCACTAATAAAACATGGTTAATTTACATATAGCTGCCTGCAAAATACGTGAGGAAGTGTCGTGTGTCTCAACGTATCCAGGTCTTAACACATAGTAACGATAAAAGACGAGCTGACCCTGAGTGACAGAAAGCTCCCATGACTCATTTCTTCCTTATTATAACCCAATCTGGTCAAGGTAACTTCAGGGACAGTCTTAGTCGCTAAACATCATAATTCGTTTTGATAAATAAATAAAAAAAGAAAACCTAGCATACCTTGACGGTTTGACACCACTTGGTATTAGCTTGATTGCTATCGTTACGGTTCACGTACAAAACGTCCAAACAGAGATAATGACTCCTGAGTAGCATGGTCGCTTTTAGTAAGACTAAACATGACTAAACTAGTCAGCGTTAAAGTGAATGCAGGCTGCACTTGCTAGCTAAAATGAGCTAGCCCGATGTAGTAAACATCTGGCTGTCACGCCGAGAAGACACCTTGTAAAGCTGATGTTTCTGTGCTACATTACAACATAATGGGCCTTGTACTTATACAAACACTACTGCGAATAAAACGGTGAGGTAGTACTTACGGCTGTGTCGGTGGTGTGTGTGCAGTAAGGGCTCGGACATCAGACACTCAGGTGGGGATGTTGTGACTAAAGAGAGCTGCTGTGTTACCTTCACACAGTCAGGCTCGTTGTTTCTGTCATCAGGCCTCGACTGTCCAACGCTGCTGGAGCTGCTGCCATCTTCTGTCTCTGCACTGTCGGTGCATCGTACCGTTTCATAACAGTGCAAACAGTAATCTGACCCTTTTCTTTTAATATGGTGCTAGCATAATCACTAGTTTTCAGTTCTGTGAGGATCACTGTTAAAGCCCCTGCCACAAAGCACTATTTGGTCTACAGACAAGCCGCCAGTATGTGTGTGTAAAAAGCAGGAGGGGGATCCTGTAGCTTTAACATTAGAATATATATATATATATATACATATATATATATTAAGGTTAACATTGTGAAGAACGTGATTCTTTTTAACTCTATCCAAAGTTTACACAACATATTCATTTTATTGTTGTGCCCCAAGGCCCAGTCTATACAAGTCTGTCCATTCATGTGCATTTTCTTATTCAACTCTTACAAATGCACAATATCAGTATATTATGCAGCCTGAAAAATTACTTTGCAAAAAACAGAATGTAACTTTTTATCCCCCAGCAGACACATGGTACTGGAACGCCAAAAATGGGACTGTGAGTAGGTGACAGGAATAAAGTATCTATCTATCTATCTATCTATCTATCTATCTATCTATCTATCTATCTATCTATCTATCTATCTATCTATCTATCTATCTATCTATCTATCTATCTATCTATCTTTCTTTCTGGTCGGCTATTGCAGTGGCATTACCTTCGTTATGAAAGCAGGAAGCATGTAAATGCGTTATATTATAATAATAGGCCTCTTTCTACTTATAATCAAAGTGTTTACTACATTAATGTAGTATTGAATAAAGGTTTGATCACCAAATACAAAGGAATGATTAGATATCCATTGTATGAATGATTGTTGCTCACATTTATATTATATCATGTTTTACTCTAAGTGTTTTAATCTAATTGTTTGAGATTTCAGTTCAAAGGTTAAAGGTATTCTGTGAAGAGGGCTTGCAGAAGTGAGTGCACATTCCAACATGTGTTTGATGTGGCCCTTTAAACTGAATCACCCACCACCAAATCAAACATAGGTTTAGTTTAAGGCCCTGAATGGTTAATCACTCATCCACATTGATAGGTTCAGTGGGCCTTGATAGATAATCACTCAAATGGTTTGTTGCTTCAAAGGAAATGATGACTAGACTAGATCTTCTTGTGATAAGAAACAGGCCAGGCAGGATGTGTCTTCCCCTATAGAAGGACAAAGGATTCGGGAGTATGATGCACCAATGAGAGAAGCGGAACCAAACATCAGGAGGCGCATAATTTGGAAACCTGCCCAATCGGAGGAAGGAAACCGCACATTCTCAAATGCATAATTTGGTTAGATATTCTCTGTCTAGTGTATAAAAGGGTTCAGGGAAAGATAGTCGGGGCTCAGACTTCGCGAACTGATCCAGCATCTGTCTGTCGTCAGGGACGCGTAGTGTTGAACCCAGAGACTCTGTAACTTCTATTCTTGATTCATCGGGTTAATAAACTCTGTAAACCTGAAAGAGACGTCTTCAGTCATTCCTCTCATCCCATCAAAAGAATGCGCAGAGATTTGAGGTAATTATTTAGAGGAGTCAAATTTCTATTAACAACATGTAGGAAAAGGATTAAATAGCAACTTTTATCCTTCAGTTATCAGTTTTCTTCTTATAGAGCTGTTGACCTTCACCTTTTTTTCATCTTACATTAACATAAACATATTATAACACTCACTTTGAACAAAGCATGAACAACACTTAAAAGTTTTCAGAAATCCAATTACGCAGAAAATATGTACTTATTTCAACAATTTAATCAATTGACCTTCAGGTATTTGTTGTTTTGATTTATTGATATGTTGGAGAATCCGGAGCATCCCAGAGAAAACCCCAGAGTGTGATTTCAGGAAAGGTGGTGGTGGTGGTGGTAAGGGGCATGGAAGGGGCTTGTCACTCCCTCTTCTGCACCATTTGCAGGCGCTTGTATTTGCGTAGATGTTTGGGAGTGCATGCCTTTTTGAATTTCCTCCACCACGAGACATGCTCGACCACAGGAGCTTCTTGCAGGACATTGCAGGTGTCCGCTCTGTCTCCGTGGTTTGATGGATCAGTTCAGGTGCGTCCTGGACCATCTCAGCAGTTTCCTGGACTGTCTCTGCTGTTTCTTGGGTTGTATATGTTTCAGATGTTTCTTTGACTGGAGGGTCATCCTCATCTGTGACATGGATCTTCTCAAGTGGGAGGGATGGCTCTACCATTGGCTTACATGTCAGGAGCTCCATCTCTTGTGGGAGTTCTTCAGCCTCCTCCTGTGAAACCTGACAAGCCTCCTCCTGAGCTTTTTGTGTCAAGGCCAGCTGCCTTTTGAGGTCCTCCAACTGCTCGGTGTTCACCTCGTCTCTGTGTCGGGCCTCCTCTTCAAGGGCATCTTTTTCAGCTTTGAACATCTCAGCAAGCTTGAGATCCTTGTGAAGTGTCTCACGAAGCTGTTGCCTAACTTCTTTTACTTCTTTGTCAAGGTCTTCAGCTCTATACAATTCAATCAGCAGCAGGTTGCCTTGGTATTTAAAATCACTCTGGACCTCTTCCAGCTTGCGTTTCTGCTGTGTGAGTTGTCCTGTGTGGAGCTCGAGATCATTTTCAAGCTCTTTCACTTTACTCATTAGCAACTTCTCGGCCTGCAGCTGGCTGTTTTGAGCTGCCACAATTACTAGGAGCTCCTCTTTGGTCTTGTTTGTATACTCTGATAAGTCTTGTGGTGTGTTAAAGGACGGATTGAAGTTCTTTAATTGTTCTCTTAACTTCCTGTTCTCTTCACACCAGAGTCTCCTGTTGACTTCCTCTTGCAGATCCTTCTCTGCCTTCTGGCGCATGCTCTGGTCAATGCTACTCTTGTGCTCAGCATACAACCTCGCATCCCTCTTCTGTTGCAAACGGACCATTGGATTGTTCATGCTATGCCAACGATGTTGATCCACAGACCTTCGTGGTGGTGGTCACTTATTTAATCAGTATATTATTGTGAACGTTTGTTACTGCTTTACATATTTGTTCTTTGTGCCATAAGACCCTTATCCAGAAACTAAAAGAATGATAGGCTGTAGAAATCCAAATCATATACTGAATGCATTTAGGGAAGAACAAAACAGTAACAGTGGTTAGTTGCACTAAAAGCGCATTAAAACAGGCAGTGAAAAACATCAGTGTTATTTAATTGCAATTAAAATTCATATCAGAAACATAACGTACACAGAAAAGCGGATGCTCTCACAACAGACTTACAAAAACAAAGAAGACACGAGCGCTATGCTGAAAACATTTCACCAAAAATGCTGCTTTCATCTCCTTGAGATGCTGTAAATTGTCACAATTCATTATACATACTGTAAATAGTTGTCTTCAGAACATCTGTTTCCAGAATATAATTAATAAGAAAAAAAAGAAACAAGTATGTGCAACCTGTAACTAATCGGGATACCATTTTATTGGCCACGTACATCCATAAAGCTTTTTTAGCCCCCTCAGGTGTGCGGCCAAAAACTTAACATGATAAAATGTATAAGAAATGTATGGGTGGGTGGGGTCACAAGTAATGCTGACCTCTTTCTTTAATCCACAGGTTAAAGACAACGGTTTGACTAGTTCATTGGCAAAAACGCAGTAGGCTTGAATTTGTGTTATGCGTCTACTCAGGGTAGTAAAAGTCCAGGACGGTAACTAACCGACACAACTCCTCCACTTTTTGTCCATACCGTAACACACTTTCATTCTCCTCATTTTAGAATTGTATTTATGTTGTATTTCTCTGCAAGTCCTCATTTCATAACACAATACTATTATTTATATTATCATTAAATAATACATATTTTTGTTTTATTTCATTTCCTACAAAACTATACAAATGACCTGTGTGTCATTTATCCCCAACCCTCCCTCTGTGTGTTCTCCAGAATCTCTTCATAGAGCCAGCTCTGTGTGAACTCCTGACTCTTGTCCATTAGCTGGAACAGTCGAAGATACTCCTCTGGATATACGTGGCCTGTCAGGATGTCATCCGGCAGGCCCATCTCTGACAACAGCTTACTACCGCTATCAGGTGACCAGAGACTGGAAGAAAAAAAACACAGACAAGAGGGAGAATCAGCCAGATGAAGAGAAGGTTGAACAGTAGGGCTGTGCAGCTTCAATGATCTCACAATTGTTTAAGACAATGCTGTCAACGGTTCAATACCGAGATGCATGATGATGGGTTGTATTCTTTATTTTCTGTATTGCTGCACATTTTTTAAATCAATGCAGAATCAGTCAGATAAATATGAACTCCCTTTTTTCTTATTTACAAAGTGCTTTGGAAATCAATGCCAGCATAAATGTCTTTACATTGTAAACCAAAATAAATGAATTACATAGGTCCAACCATGGATTAAAAATCAAGCAGTATGCGGTTTATGTTCTGTCCCTACATCGATTCAGAATAGTCCATGTCAGGACACTTTTCATTTCAACCCCTCTATTAAAGGACCTTCAGTATAATCCTACTACAGTACAGATTCATTTAGTGAATCTTTAATCCTTTAAGGAAGAACACATGCTTGATGAAACATTTCTTACTTGAGTCTATCAACGAGCTTGACCTTTCTTTTTGCCAGACACTGTTTGACCATCATGAGCAGAGTTGAAGCATTACAAGGAGTGAGGCCTGCAGAGAAGAGATCAGCCCGGGGACGCAGACGCACCAGGCACAGGTGATCATTGGGAAGCTGAGGTGAAAGACAAGAAGACGAGAGCAGAGGTTACATTGAATAGATGATACAAATAGCCTTTAGAGTAATGACAGGAGTCCCTGTCTCTCTTACCATGCCCTTAGGGCCAGACGCACTGTGTTTTGACGACGTCACAAATGATTCCCAGGGCTCCTGCAAAGACAGAGATGGGGTTTACAGTTTGAAGTCTCACTCCATTATTTTCACTTTTATTATAAATAATATCAGGCTTTGCCTCTATGAAGTATCATAAAAACACAGTTACACGTTCTCAACTTGAAACAGGTGTTCCAGTTTTTTTTCTGTAACTTTGCTACCCTCCCTCATTCCGTACCTTGTGCAGCAGTTCAATATCACAGGCCATCTGCCAGAGGACAGTGAAGGCTCTGTAGTGCATCATTTCTCCGGGGCGCGACACCAGTTTCTGAAAGATTAATAATCAAACATCTGAACTGAGCTTCTTTCAAAGTACTTTGAAAGAACTGAGCTGTTCTCACTTTAGTGATTAACAGACCAGTCTTCTTTTCATATTCTACAAAGAGATTCTCTTACCAGGTATTCCTTCTCGCTCATAAAGAGGTTGAGCTCTATTCGTCCGTATCTGTAGACAGATATCCGTTCAAACAGAGCGTAAACCATCTTCATGAGCAAGCCACGCTCATTACGCTGAGGCAGCATGCCCACCACCTTCACAGGGACGTCTAAGGAGACACGGGAAGAAGTTAGCAAAAACATCCATCAACTTCAGACGGGAGGGTACAGTGAACCGTTCAGTGTCTCTTCAGTTCATGCGTGTTTAATTGTGAAGCAACAAAACCATTGAATTGCTTGTATGCGTCTTATTCTCACCATCAGTCCAGTTGGTCTCAGATATACCCAGGTCATTGAATAGCTTGTCGGTGAACATGGCAGGAGGTTTAACGTGTCCGCTTCCGATGGGGTCTAGTTTGAAGTAGTCACAGTGAACCACTTCCAGCTGACCATCAAGATGACTTTCCAACTCCTACAACGTGACACAATTATTATTTATCATTATAAGTATCACACAAGGGGAGATATTTGATATTTGAAGCGGGGTTAGATGGTTTTGGGTTATCTCCACATTAGAACACTAAATATTGTTTGATGCTTGGAGGTGTTTTTGTCACCTGAAGATCTTGCAAGAAGAACTTATCCCCTTCAAGAGCCACAACTCTCTGAGCTCCAGCATTAAGCAGTGACTTAGTCAACACCCCAGGACCTAAAAAGAAGGACACAAAGATCAACATGTAACTGTTGTTTGGCAGACAAACGCATCATTATAAATGCATATCCAATTTCTATGCTATGGCTCCCCAGGCCAAACTCTACTGTTCCGTTCGCACCAGATTAAGTTCAGAGGAGGTGGACTCTGTGACTCACTCAGACCTTCACTTTGTACAAATACACACCTGGGTTACATTCAAAGATTACAGTGTTAGCATCCTCAGGCTCCAGATGCTGGGCTACAAGTTTAGCTAGGTCTGGGTCTACCAGGAAACGTCTCATTCTTTTACAGGTTTGAGCACGCCGAACGTTTTCCTCGACCTCACCAAGGTCAAGGAAGTCATATCTGCACAAAGGTCGGCACTGGCCCTGGTGAAAGACATGAAATTAGCAGATATTAAATACAATCAACAACATACATAAGAAAGCTCACAGCATTTGTGCGAGAGAGTTAGCCATTTAAATGTTCTATAATAGTGCCCGTTTCCTCCTGAAGTGGTTCAAGGAAGAAAAAAAAACTTGAGAATGCTTATTGCTTTAAATGCACAGAAGTAAAAAAAGAAAAAGAAAAAGGTTTCCAAAAGTTAAAATACAACAGAAAGTTTCAGAATGTAGAAAAATAATAATAAAACATGAATAAACTAAAAAGGGTGAACCAGTATGCTAGTCTAGCTTGGTGCATCATGTCACATAAGAACATGTGTTCAATATGAGGAGAGTGTGTTGTTAAAAAGAAAACTTGGAACAGAGAAGTACTATTACCTCTAATGAGTTGCAGAAGGAATGTGCTTTGGAGAAATTAAACTTTTTGAGCGTCTCCTGTTCTTTAAAAAAAATTACCAAGCTGAGGAGGAATCCAACCAAGTGAAATAATAAGTTCCTACCTGTACAGCTACCGCAGAAAGGTTCCTGTGTGTGAGAGCTGAGGAGGGAGATGTCCTCTCTGCACGAGGCTGTTGGGAGCATGACCCAAGTGAGGGTCGACCAGGACCGGAAGAGAGAGAGTCCAAGCTGTAGGCTCGTCTATGGAGCACTGAAGCTCCGGGGACACAACCACCAGAGGGGCATACAGGGGACAACACTGCTTTGTGCAAACAGGATCTACTTCTGAAGGTCTGGCAGCAAGCAGAGCGCCTCAGCAGCTCTACTACCCTACACATCTGGTTTGACATGGCGGATCAGGGAACCCCTAAAAGATACAGAGGACGAACAGGGGAGTGAGTGTGGTTAATGAGGGAACCCCTTAATGAGATCGATGCCTACAGTGAACAGAGAGGAAGCGAACCAGGGATGATACATCATAGGTGACATTAATCTACACGTAAAAAAACACTCATTATTATTGTTTAACGACTCTTTGACAACCTGTCTATGCCGATGCATCAACTCGTCAAAACGGCAAACCAGAGTATAACATGTAACCTGTAACATCAAGGTGTTATACACTGCACTTACCACGTTATTTAAAGCGTGTTAGCTGTCCAGCTAGCTGTATGCTAACATAACTCACGACTCAAATGTCTGAGTACAACTATCTACGTCATTTATTCTGGACAAACACAAACATACCTTGCTGCAGAAGATCCTATTTATCGAAATGTTTCGGCATCATTCATATGAGTGTGGCTCTTATCTCAGGGCTCGGTGGTTTAACTCCATGACATTGAGCCACCCGCAGGTTGTTTTCCCAACTCTCGTGGTGATACAACCAGGCGCGTCAGATTGTCGTCATTTTTAGGCGACCACTGAAGGACCAATCAGAAACTCGACGAAGTTGTTAAGCTGACATGCTAACGCTGGCGAAATAAATGAAATTAGTTTGAAGACATGCGATTATAAAAAAATACAATTATTGCTTCAAATAGGTCCTTTATAGAAAACTAAAGATTAATTACGAATAGTTTTAAAAAGTACCCTTTAATAACCAAATATTTGTTAGCATTTTAGCATTTGTTGCTACGGAAGTGAGCAAAGACGCGCTGTCAAAAGTGCACGCAGCTCGGGCTCATCCCTGTCAGTCTGACAGAGAGCTGAAGGTGTGGTTGTCAGATCTCTGCCGTGTCTGCTCTCATTATGGCTCGTGTTGAAACTTCCTCCAGCAGGCCCTACCACCTGGTGATCTTCGGAGCCTCTGGATTCACGGGGCAGTTTGTGGTGGAGGAGGTGGCCCGGACCGTGTCCGAGGGTCCGAGAGGGAACCTGAAATGGGCCGTGGCAGGCAGGAGCAGACAGAAACTGGACAAAGTTCTGGAGCAGGCCGCCGCAGTGCTCAGTATGTAGCTGCATGTTCATACTGAAGCATGTTGTTTGAACTTAAACACTCATAATGTTCCGTTTGAATTGTTATGTCAGGTGAAGGGTTGTTGTTGGTGTGCTTTTAATCTGCATTGTCTAGTGAAAAGGATAAGTGCTTCTAACTGGCTCAGCTGGACAATCCTACTTACTGACTTTGACCCTAAACGTTGACTGAACTCCAAAGTACAGGAGATGTTGCAACAAAGACTTAACTTAACATTACATGTATTATTGTTTTCTTTGTTATTAATTGATATCCTAATAATACAGTCATGAGCTTATGACAATGCCTCAGTCAATGTTAAAATCTATTTATACAAAATGAGATGTTTGTCTTAATTTTCAACATAATACAATAATCACATCAATGTAGGTTCATTTTAAAGTATTTATAAAGCAGTTTACAGTACAGATAGTATTTAGCTTGCTAAAACTGAAACTGAAACTGTGAGCAGTCACTGCTCTTTAATTACATTGATACAACGATAAATCAATCAAACTTGCTGTGGTCCAAAATGTGATTATGAATCTTTTATGATTAATTAATTAATTGAAACATTATTGTTTTGAATAAATGATGGGCAGAAAAGAGCACAAGCAAAGTCTTTTAACGTTTACAAAATTCAGTGGTGGCTTTTTTTTTTTTTGAGGATGATCTGTCTTCAGTTCTGAAAACGAAGAAAAACATGAACCTTTTATTAGTTAGATTGTTTTTTTGTTTGTTTTTTGTATCAGTTAATACACTTTTTACCAGTGTATTAACCTTTATCAGCAACACACAACAAATGGAATACGTGACACATTACTGAATACAATTGTTATTCCTGTAGTTCTCCAGCCTGGTGATTTGAATCACTTGTATCTACAGTGTGTGACACTCTTAACATAGAAACTGAAGCCTCTCACTTGATGAAAGCCAGAGAGCTTTTCCACTGTCATGATCGTGATGTGGGGTTTTCAGAGGATTACATAGTTATTCTTTGGTCGCCTTCTCTTTGGCTTCCTCTTCAGGGAGTGTACAACAGCTGATGGAACATACCTGCCCACTGGGCAGACCCCAAGCCATGAGAGTACACACACACACACACACACACACACACACACACACACACACACACACACACACACACACACACACACACACACACACACACACACACACACACAAACATTACACACACACATAGACTGTTAAGTTAAATGTTCGTGGACAAACTGTGATATGTCTGCAGTTTTCTTTCTTTGTATTTTCTTGTAGAATATTTCTGCAGCCTCTTCATTTCCACTTTCACTTACTTTTCACAGAGCAGAGTTTTGAAAAATGTCAGGAGATCACATTACTTTGTGTGTGTCTGCAGGTAAACCTGAACTGAGGACAGAGGTGGACGTCATCGTGGCAGATGTAGGAGAACCAGACTCTCTGGAGGCCATGTGCAAACAGGCTGTGATTGTTCTCAACTGTGTGGGGCCTGTAAGTAGAGTGCAGGAGAATGTGAGGTGTCTATTTAAATTTGAGTTTCTTTAAGAGAAACAAAAAAAAACAACTTGCTCTGTTCCATAACAGAAAACCATTTTTCCTCACATCATCTCATGATACTTTTGCATCTGTGTAACTTAATTCATCCTCATCTCTCTGCCTGTCTTCATCCATCTTTTCCTTCTTTCTCTCACACAAAGAGCGGCCTGTTCTGACACAATGAAGGCTGCTGACTGGCACACAATAACACTGACTGTGTTCAAGTCTGAATGAAAAGTCAATTCCCATCACTGCTTTGCGTCCTGTGCATCACCCAGGTTCTGGTTGCAAGCTAAATTCTTCCTTAGCTGTGACCACAACTTTTAAACACAAGTCACACGTGGCCAGCTTATCTTTTACTGAGACAGGCAGTTGAAGCCAGAAGAGATGGATCAATAGCAGCAGATAGTGTAAAAGAGTTTTTATTACCAGGGTAAGAGACTAGAGAACATCCCATAGATCACAGGCTTACATCATCTTTTCATCTGTTGAAGTATATAAGTGTTTAAATCAAAAGAAGAATACTTTTAAAGACAGAAGAATTACAAGAATCATATGATGTAATGTTAACATGTACATCACATGATGCATGAACACGTTTAACAGGATTTGCTCAGAGATGTGGTCCCTGAAAATAAGTCTTTGTTTGTACTTTCTCCTCAGCAAAATGAGGACTAACTTTAAAAAAAAAAAAAGAAAATCTCAAACTTGTATGCGTCTCTCTGTGTGCACAGTACAGGTTCTACGGTGAGCCAGTGGTCAAAGCCTGTGTGGAGAATGGAGCCCACCATATCGACATCTGTGGAGAGCCTCAGGTATTTGTTGATGTTGTATAATGGGTCACTAAATCATAACCTCCGTAAGAGTCGAGCTTTTACACTTCACTCTTCCCTTTCTCCGAAATCTTAAAGCTCACACAGAAGACGCTTTGATTCAAAATGCTGTACTAATGTTGCCCTCTTCATTAGCACCACAGTGTTTGCCTCATACACTCAATTCTTTTCAACTTTAAGAACATAATAGTCAATGTTTATTAACCATAAATCAGTGATCATCAACTGGTTAACACACCCAGCCCCCCAAAGCTTTCCATCCGGCCCCCAGACTATAATTAAATCCAGAAAATAGAAATAAATAAAAATAAATAGAAAACAGGAAAAAGCATGGTAAATTCTAGTCTCTCATTTCATCAGAAATTACTCTGAAAGGATTAAATAAATATATGGAAAGTATTTAAAAATGACAGATCTAATGTTACTCTGCACATCAAATAAAACACCCAGAAGCCCAAAAATAAACAGAAATAAAATCACAGGGTTGAAATACTCACATTCGGTTAATGGGAGATATTACATCGGCCTTTACAGCTTTATGTGTTAACGTCCGGCCCCCCAAGCCGATTCAGGTAAATATTCTCTTTGTGATTTCTTTTTCACAATTCTAAGCAAGAACTTAAGCTTTCTGTCTGCACCTGCATGATGTTAGTACATTTATTTATGTAATAGTATATATTGTATGGATTCAGATTTCCCAGCATTCAGCTCGGCTGTTGGCTGTATTTACTTTCTTTTCTTTTCTTTCTTTTTTTTTTTTCTTTTTTTTTTTTTTACAATGCCTCGTGGCAATTAGCGCTCATCAGTCGTAGTTGTGATGGTCTGTGTAATGCAGCATGTCTGTGACTAGATAAATGTTTATGAGCGTTTGAGGCTTTTTCTTAGCCTCACAACTTTAATCGCATCAAAATAAAAATGTTAACAAAGACACCTCTGTTCTGCACATCGATTAAGTTTGGAGGTTATCATCATGCTCATTTGTCATTCACTTAAAAACATGTTGAATTTATTACATCAGACAATACGCAATAACCAGATGAACAGAACATTTGTAAAGTTTTGGTATGACATTTTTTTGTGTTTCTTTCTGGCTGTGTGCAGTTTCTGGAGGGGATGCAGTTGAACTACAGCAGCCAAGCAGCTGAAAAGGGTGTGTACATCATCGGGAGCTCTGGATTCGACTCCATACCTGCTGACATGGGAGTCATCTTCACCAGGGATCAGTTCAGGGGTATGCACATGAAGACACATGCACACACAAACACACAATAATTAAATTAAAGCAAAGCCTCTTCTTACAGTTTTATGGTGTGATCCACTCACCCTCTCAACCTGGTTTTGTTCCTTTTTTCCTTTTTTTATTCATTTTTGTGTGTGTTCATCTGCAGGTACGCTGACTGCAGTGGAGAGCTTTCTAACTGTCAGCTCAGGACCTGATGTATGTAACTACATAACCAATAAGTCCATGTGGTACATCGTTATCTCGTTGATTATTCATCACATGTTTTTCCCTTGTCTCTAATGTTGCGTCTCCTTTTTTCCTCTGTCAGGGCGGATGTATCCATGACGGCACGTGGCAGTCAGCCGTCTACGGGTTTGCCGATGGTCCGAAGCTCCAGAGTCTCAGGAGGAAGTTCAACCACAAATCTCTCCCTGTTGTCGGCTCTAAGCTGAAACGCAGGTGCACAGAGTAGTAATGTCTTTCATCCTTTGTCAAGATAAATCAAATTCTCAGTCTTTCTCGAGGTAGCACTAGATTAACCTTTCGTTTTCTCTTTGGTTCTATGGGTGGATTCTCGTGGAGTGTGTCCAAAAGATTTGTTGCACCCTCTGTCACTCAAAATAAATCAATGAGGTCAAAAAAGTAGTAGATAGCGTAGCGGTTACGTTGCGCTCCATCTACACAGGCTGTAGTCCTCACTGCAGGGACCGTGCATCGGTGAGGTAGAAACCATGAGGGCATTTCTCAAACCCTCACCTTCAAAGATTAAGCAAATTAAAACAAAGTAACGATACCAAGGTAAAGATGAAGGTAAAAGTAAACATGATGAAGCACAGGGAACTGTTAATGATCATTATAAGATGAAATAACTTTGATCATGACAAAAAAAAAAAAAATTTATAATAGAATGTATATTTGTTTTAAGCATTTTGACCAACTAAAACAATATCTCAAAGACAATACATGCCATGGAGAATTGTCACATGTTCGTCATTAAGCAGTGAATTAACTTACCAGTGTAGACATCATTATACAAGAGTTTGAATGATCTATTAACACTTGAACAGCCAAAACTCATATTTCTGTGGACATGAATGGCATAAAGAAATATAGTTTATGATTTATTATAATGTCTTCAATTGAGTCAAATCAAATTCCTAGATACACTGCAGACTGTAAATATGGTGTTATTATTCACTGAGGAGTTTGAAAAGATGAAAACAAACATTCTAGCGCTCGCTGGTGGACAAGTCATGTAGTGTTTATTAATGACCTCAACATATCACCTTGATTTATAATCCCATTTTCTTAGTTATCTGCATCATATACACATACAGTGTGTTATTAAGAGGCAATAATAAAGATCTGCAGAATTCTTTGTTGGTTTTCTCAGCTTGTATTTCTCCGTGTGTTTGTTTGTAGGGGCACGCTGTTCTTCAGTAACGAGATCCAGCAGTACACTGTGCCCTTCATGGGCTCTGATCCGTCTGTTGTGAAGAGAAGTCAGCGCTTCCTGCTGGAGGAACATCAGGCCACACCGGTTAGACTTTACTTTTTTATTTTCTTGATTGTTTTGAAGATTTTTAACCATGTCATTTATTTAGAGGGTTTTTAAATCATTTTGGCTTTTAATGATTTATTGATTGAAAAAGTCTTGACATGTAGAAAAGGAAAAACATCCCAAACAATCTCACTGACTCTTTTTTTTTTTAGTTGAAGTTTGATGAGTAACGCCGTCATTACGGAACACTTTTCTCTGCAGTCTGGTTTCCTTGTTTAGACTGGACCAAAGTGAACACTCCCCCTGCTCTGTTTGTGAAATCATCTGTGTTTGTCAACTTCAGGTTCAGTATGGAGCTTATGCAGGAATAGGAGGTATTGGGAATGTTTTCAAGCTGATGTTTGCTGGCATGATGTTCTGGTTCTTGGTCAAGTTCAGTTTTGGACGCAACCTCCTCATCAAGGTAAACAAACATAGCATCAAAACTGTTTGTATGCACTTTATTGAAACAAACAAGTCAGATTGCTTGTACGGTGTGTGATTGCTCTCTCTTTTTTTGTGTTGTACCCAACTTGTCAGCACCCGGAGTTCTTCTCCTTTGGACTCTTCTCGAAGGCTGGACCAAGCAGGAAGCAGGTGAAGTGCTGACGGAGTGGGATACATTTTATTCTCTCTGTAAATTATCTCCTGTCGTTTAATTCACAAACCAAACTATTTAAGTCAGCAAGTAAAGTGTGCTGAGACAGAAAAGTTCAGTTTTCTGAAAAATAGTGTCCGTGCATGTTTCAGATGGAGGCTTCATCATTCAAGTTTGCCCTGTATGGAGAGGGCTACACAGAAGGACAGGACCCCTCCCAGGGGAGACCGAACAGCAAGATCCGCACATTGGTTCAGGGACCAGGTAATACCCGAGTCTGCTGCCAGAATGTGTTCTTGATATATCAAAAATGATGTCATTACCCAAAGAGACCACACGAGGGTGTAAGCATGCTGGTTGACTGGTTGTAAATGTTTGCATGAATTGGCTGAACTGTGAAACCTAATTGCCCTCTGTAATCAACCAATTTAATCTGAATTTTCAGATTTTATAAAAAAAAAAAAAAATTGTGGTTTTCCCAAATGTCACAGTTTAGCCTATTTTTATTTAATGCTGCAATTAATGTGGCCTCAGAAAAATGTCTACCATGCTGCCTGTGCTGAACGTTCATTTCTTTCTCTTCTGTCCAGGTTTGGTAATGTTACTGTGTCTGCTCTGTCCAACACTAACGATGATTCTCATGGTTTTTCAATCTATTCTTTGTTGTTATTCAGAGTGCGGATATGTGGCCACACCCATTGCCATGGTGCAAGCTGCTCTTACAATCTTGAATGAACCCACAGCGCTGCCCAAGATGTGAGTACAACAACAACAAAAATCCCAATGAAAACAGATGATTACATATTTTCACAAAAGTCAAACTGCAGTTCTTTTTTTATATAAAAGACTCAAAGGAGCCACAGTACTGTGAAATAATATAACATCTCAATCACAATCGAGTGAATAAGCTCACCTGGAGACATTTTGAACCATCAAGGATGGTCTCATCTTGTTTAACTGCTCATAATGCTG
Source organism: Symphodus melops (assembly GCF_947650265.1). NCBI lineage: Eukaryota > Metazoa > Chordata > Actinopteri > Labriformes > Labridae > Symphodus > Symphodus melops. Next base: position 20,032,952 of record NC_136693.1, on the reverse strand, counting down.
CAGAATTCCTTCTCTGCTATGTTTTTATCCACATATTTTATGAAAAAGAGAAACTTTTTGTTCTTTTACAATATAGATTTAAACGAATCCCCCATTTATGAATCCCATTAATGCCAGTTGATAAAAAAAAAATGCTGGAGCTAGGTTAAGAAATGAATCCATTTATAAATAAAATTCTCTTCTTCATTTCCAGCGGAGGTGTTTACACTCCAGGAGCTGCTTTTGCAAAAACCACGCTGATCGACCGTCTGAACAAACATGGCATCCAGTTTTCTGTCATCTAGATTTTGTCTCCTCCCTGAGGCATTACTACAGGTTTTTCTCAGCCCTTAGTAAAAACTGGCAAGTTTCCATCTGAAAAAAAAAACAAAAAACGAGCTAGTTCATTGTTTTTATTAAATTGGTTGTTTTGGCATTCCCTTTTTTTCATTTGGACACAAACTTGTCAGTCTTCCTTTGGCTTGAATGTACTATTAATACTCTGCATGTAAGATATGAATAGCACAACCAGCTAAGAACTGTGGGTGAAAAACACAGAAAGCATCCACTAACATGATCTCTGCTGATGGAAGAAGAATTTTGGCCACGATTTGGTTCACTGTATTGCTTCAACATTGGCATGAAGTGTGTCAAGTTACCTAAAATAAATAAATCACTGGATAAAAAATAGGTCTTTAACATGCTGATACACCAGTGATAAACGAGGCAGCAAATAGAGGTCCCTCTCTATACAATATGAGATCTTCAAGTGTTGTAAACAGAAGAATACTCCTCTGCCGGTGTATTCATTCAATATATCATGTGGAGAGGAATAGACTCTTCATTATCTGCCACACCTTCATAAGAACATTTAGCTTTACAGGCAGCACAGGCTGATCGCTTCACAGTTTAACATTATCCGGGATGACCTAGTCAGTGCGACAGACATAGTCATAGTTTAAAAAGCACGTCATAAGGAGAAAATAAAAACCAACATGCTGTAAGTGTTTAAGAAATGTAAACAATCTCAAAGTGTTATCCTACAGTAACTTCATATTCACCAGACATAAGTCATTCTGACACACTAACATTGGAGCAGCTCATTTGTCCTGCTTCACTCGTTCACACAAGAAGTGAAGTGTGTACGTACACGCACGTTAGCCTGTCTCAGCCTGTTAACATTAAATCCTGACTGCTTTGTGTCACGACAGTTTATAGTCAGAAAATCACGAGAACATCATAGTTTCAATGTATTTTTCTTGTAACTGAATTTGACAGAGTGTGAGTGCTGCTCAAACAGCATGCGTTAATAATGCTGAATTGATCCTCATGCTTTTCTTTCAAATCTAAAGTTATGTTTTTGTCGTATGTTGATTGGAGTGGTTCTCTTCATGTTATTGATCTCAGTCCAGAACTGTTTGAAATGTTTTAGCATCATGAGCACGTAAGCAGCTGCATTAGGATTTTGTTTTGGTGTGCTTTGCTTTGGACCTAATAAAAGAAACCAACTTGGCCAATGGAGACAATTCTTTCTTTTATAAAAAAAAAAAAAAGTAATGTGTATCAAATAGAAAAGATGAGTGGTTGAAATATATAAAAATGCAAACTGTCCAGTGATTTATATCACTTCTGTACAGAAGAGTGACTTATGAAAATCAAAAGTTTTGTCCCTGATATTCATGTCAGTAGTAGAATCAACATGTGACCTTGTATGAAAGATTTCTGCTCTAAAGGTTGAGACCCTGAGAAGCTAAGACATTTTGTGCAGCAGTGCTTTTTAGAAATATCTTACATTATGATGAAATAAAACTAAAGAACTATGTTGTTTGGAAACTGTAACACAGAACAACAAGCTGAAATGATAATCATGTTAATATCGAAAGATGATTTTGGACCACAAAATCAGCTGGAAAGCTCATATTAATTATGTCTGAACAAAACTGTTCAGCATCGCTGTTCTGTGGAAAACAAAACATACTGGACCATAAATCACTGCACATTTTGTACTTCTCACTTGTACTACCATATTTAAATTACTGTGTGGAAATGTGGCGCAACACTTACAAAAGCATCTTACATGGAGCTGAGGAGCTGATACAAATATTAATCGATTCAAAAAAACTTTAGAAGAATCTTTCTTTGATGGGTATATGCAAGAGGAAAACTTGTGTTAGGGGTCGGCCTTTATTATTTTATAACATTGAGTGGCAAACAGGAATGTGATACACTGGGATTGTTACACCTTATAAGTGGTGATCAAACTGGGGAAATGTTTGTACATGTGGTGTATATAAAAATCAATAAATTAATAGGCGAAATGTAATATGGGCATAGGGATATGTTTTTACTTCTTCCTACTCCTTTTCGAATACTACTTTTTTTTCTTCTTTCTTTATTTTAAATTTTGTTTCGAAATCATCAATTTGTACAAGAACTCTAATATCTAATGGTAAAGGTTACGGTGTCATCCATAAATGATGACTTTCTTAGTTAAACTCTGGCTCAGTCGGTAGAGTCGTCGTCCCTCAATCCCCAGCTCCTGCAAGCAACATGTCCGATGTGTCCTTGGGCAAGACACTTTAACCCAAATTGCTCCCCCCAATGCAGGGGGCGTATGAATGTGCGTGAATGGAATTCATTACTGGATGGTTCACATAACCAGCCATCAGTGTGAATGGAGTGATCTGCGGTGTAAAAGCACTTTGAGTAGTCAGAAGACTAGAAAAGCTCTATTCAAGTCCATTTACCATTTACCTCTGCTGCACTTCGTCCTCTATCTTTCTGTCCATGTCTTTTTGCCTCAAATCCATGGTAGTAAAAGACTTTGAAAATAAAAAATGAATGTAGCAATACACAGAACACCATGGTAAAAGTACTCGATTTTTAAATCATTGCATCAAAGCATTGTCTTCATTGACTGCTCGTTATTTTAGAAGTATACAATGAAAATGTGAATAAGGGTTAGTTACATGATGACAAGTCGAGCAAGCCGTGAATGATATTGAAATTCAAGAAGATGGTTTAAGCGTGTGTTCGTGCCTGTTGCAAGCTTTCCATTTCCACACCATTTTCCACCAATACAGTCCTCATTCAAATCAGGCCATTTGCATGCAAAGTATTTGTTTAGTTGATTGTGCTTTAAGTGTTCAGTAAGAAAGGAGAGAACAGAAAGGGCGTTCAGTTGCTTAGACAGTTTATTGTGGAAATTCTACAACAAGCTGAGGGGAACAAAAACAGAGACAATGGAAACAATCCAGGTGAACAGCTCCTCTTCCAACAGCTCCGTCTACTCACCATGTCCGAATGCACTGTTGGATGGAGACAAAATCGCACTTTCATTTGTCTCCAGCTTCCTGGTCGTTACCTTTGTGGTGGGCCTTCCAGCAAATGCATGGGTGGTTTGGCTCATTGGTCATGGGAGCAGAGACATGTTGGCTTTGGACATCCATTTTCTAAGCCTGGCTGTTTGTGAAATACTTTACTGTTTGGGACTGCCAATACATCTGTACTATTATTACAGCCCTGAACCCTTCACCTCAGGTATCTATTGTTACCTGTTGTTTCAACACTGGTCGCTGGTGTGGGTTGGCAGGCCAATGTTCCAGATGTGTATCTGTGTGGACCGTTACATTGCTGTGGTTCACCCATTGATCTTCCTCAGGTGAATGTTTGAAGTTATGTTACTTAGTCTTTCAGTCTGACCTTGGTCAATAATTCTTATTTCCTGATCAACTCTCCACTGTTTCCATTTCCAGGTTAAAGCCCCTGAAGTACCGGGTGGTACAGTGTGCTCTGGCTTGGGGATTCTTTTATTTAATCATTTGCCTTTTACCAAACTTAGAACACATTGTCTTGATCTGGTTTGTTTGCACATTGTGTGTACTTTTGTTCTGTACTCTGTCTGTGCTCTTTTCTCTGAATCAAGAAGGTCCAGGAGAGAGGGCGGGCGGAGAGAGGAGAGGAAGAGACCAGATGAAGAGAAGAGCCTTCAACATTATTTTGCTTAATCTTGCATGTTTTGTTGTAAACTATCTACCAGCATTTTTAACAAAACTTCTGCAGGAAAGTGGAGTGACGTTAACTAATCTTGAGCTTGATCTCATTTCCTGTCTGGGAGAAGTCAGTGGGTTAGTCCAACCCTTACTCTACCTGAGCAGGGTCCAAAAGTTGACCTGTTGCAATAAAGCCCTGACCTAAGGGTCAACTATGCAGGAAAAACATTTTGTTACAAAACATAGACTGTTGGACTTGAAATCAAATTAATAATGACAATAGCAGAGCAAGTCCCATTGCGCACAGCTTGAAAAGTTTTCTTATGCATTGTGTTTTGGGGAAGCAAGACACACACACAAGCACCTCTTTATATTAGTCAAATGATTGCATTGTCTGCTCTTACTGTAAATACAAAAGTTAGCTTTTGCATAACACAATCGCAAAGAGTGGTTTATGTAAATAGTTTTCTAAGGTGCAGTCAAATTTATTTCTCCTGCTCACATGATGGATCTGATGATAGTGTCTGCATCCTGCTGCTCTGTGTTGAGTGACTTTTCTGCATTTTATACATTTGTTCGGTTCTTTGATTGTATGTCTTATGTTATTGTTACTACAACTGTCTAAATTCCCCTCTGGGATTCATGATGTACCTGTAGAGTTATTGTTTGTAATATGATATACAATATATGCAGATTAATATAAACCTTAATAAGACGACCTTTGTATGGTTTAAACAGTTCCATAGAGCCTTTTTTCCATTAGTTTTTAATAAAAAAGAGCTTTGTTATTCAAAGTTTTGATTTTCATTTAAATGAATTATTAATTTGTGTTTAAACTTGAACATGGTTGTAGAAACTGAGTAACAAGTCAACATACATAGACAAAATTCTGATATTTATTCATAGAAAATACAGTTTTCTTTTGTACATAAGAGACAGCAAATTGTTCACAAATAAAAAACAGTCCTCTCTCTGGGTGTACAACGACTCCAGTTATTACAACGCATGGTGAGTTCTGTACAGTCGCCTTCCTTTCTTCTACGTCTGATCATACAGCCTCTTGGTTGAGCAGCTGGTGAGAGTAGATCAGATCTCCATAGCGGTATCTTTCTGCTATAGCCATGATGGAGTCATTGCATCGGATTGCACTCAGAATCTGCAGAACTTTCAGCACAGCAGACCTACAGAAGACACATACAGTTATTAAAGAATGAAGATAGATCAGGATGTCTGAATTAACGTTTCAAACTGGTTAGTTGTTCTGCTCATTCTCTAGCTTCAACAGAACAAATAAAGGTTGTCAGTGAATATAGAACTAAGAAATTAAAAACTCTTGACTTGTTAAGTATAAATTGACAGTTTTTTTTAGATTGTATAGAGCAAGCTAAAGATCTGGAATATGACTCCAGAACAACAATTTTTGCTGCATCATTTGTGGCTCGTGAAGCAAAGCTCAGCCATATGAGATGGATATTTCGATCCACTTCAAACTTTCTATGAGACTGCTCTGATAGTTAACAAGTCAATACAAAAAACCCTTTGAATTAACTAGAAGTAACAAAGCAAGAGTTTTGATTTTCTCTCGCGGTAACGTGCTTGCTGAAAGCTGGACATGATGACAATTCAAATTAAAGGTCACATTTTATTCTCCTTTTCAACAAGTTTAAATAAGTCTTCCCAAAACATGGCTAAAGTGTTTTGGGAAGACTTTAGCTTTAAAGGGGGGGGGTGGTGTCTGTAGACACACTGTGGACACGTTAGTGTTAAAAAAAAAAAAAAGATATGCCCTTTCAGACACAGCTTTTCTTTCAATTGTAATGTTACTAATTTGACCTTACAGCCATACCAAGTGATTCTCTTCCTCATGTAAGTATTTGTTGTTCTTTTCACCTGGTGTTTTGACCTTCAGGAGGATGCCGCTTGCACATGGTATGAACTTTCTGAACTAAGTGGTTTTTGAAATTCTCAAGCTGAGGTAAACAAACATCCCGTCCTTTGTGCCAAGACAGCGGCAGGCTGTCTGCTATCTGAAGACAAAGAGAGAAATAGAAGGAGGTTAATCAAGAGATTATGAGACAGACGGCAAACAACCAGCCTGTAGTTAAAGACATTACACAGTAAAGGGTCGAAACATTTACACACCATTTTGCATGCATGAACAGCATTGTAGTCTAGTGTCTGGCTGTTGAGGGTGATCATCAGGTATCTGCTCAGAAGTTTGTCCAACACCAGTTCCTTCAGTACAGACTCAGGAAGCAGCAGATCCCATTTTCCCATATTACCTAGCAGCTTATAGAAACACAGAATGACACAGATTACAAACAACAGTCACATACAAATGTACCCCGCCCCCTTCATGATGCATTTTGTGAGAGAATAATACTTTGATGGCCGTCAAGAACTGTTGATCCCTGAAGTGACGCTGAGGAGAAGAGTGATCTTCTAAGAGTCTGAACAGAAAAACAAAAAGGCACAAACAAAATACTGACATGAGTCATGACCATAGAAGGTGTGTGTGCGTGTGTGTGTATACACACACACACACACACACACACACACACACACACACACACACACACACACACACACACACACACACACACACACACACACACACACACACACACACACACACACACACACACACACACACACACACACACACACACACACACACACACGATATGAGAGCTCAAGGTAATTAGGTTTGAAAAAGCATTGTGTTTTTAAGAAAAGAAAAAGAAACTCACTTTTTAGGGTAAAGAGGAATGAAGATATCTTCATCTACACAGCTTGTCAAGCGACGTACCACAGCCTCAATAAATGCCTGCACAGGACATAAATACACATCATTAGGACAAATATGCGGTTTATTTCATATTAAACACACTATGTAAGTTATGATCATAAAATGAATGTACAGCTGGGACTTACTGCTTATAAAAGCCTAGAGGAGTTCACCTTACCTTCACAGGTTTTGTCTGCTCCCCTTCAAAGATCGAAAAGTCCTCCTTCAGTCTGACACAAAATTCAGACAGACAGGCTGACTGATGGCTCGACATGGGGTCCCACACCAGCTCCACTAATGCTGAGCAAAGACAGAGCAGAGAGGGCTGTGATGTTTCTGTAGTTTGAAAACACGTGGTCAACAAAAACCGTAGCAAACCGTGTGGAGGAGGGACTGTTTCAAAAGTTTTACTAATATGTCTCCATTTCACACGACCTGGATGCCAACAAGCTGTACCGCCTTGTTGTAAAGCCAAATGAATACAGAATGGATTACTTACTGTGTCCTGCAGAGAACTAGAAAATATAATATCCTTGTTTTTTGTTTTTATGAACCTGTGTGTGTGTGTGTGTGTGTGTGTGTGTGTGTGTGTGTGTGTTACCTGTTATTTTAGGAAGGACTGTCTTTTCGATGATATTGGACAGTGTTTGTCTGTCTGTGTGCTCCAGCTCTTCATGACCATGACCGTGACAAAAGGTCTCGACTGCTGTGAACCATGGGAGGTCTTCAAAGTCCACGCCGTCATACTGAAACAAACACACTTACATGTATATCAACAACTTCCATTAGACAGATTTCCTGCCTCTACACTATATACACGTGCTTTTCTCCCATATTTGTGTCTGCTTATACCATCAGTGGGTTGAAAGCCAGCAGCTGATGTCTTATGATCGGGTTCAGCAGCTTGGGCAGACAGAGAGAGATGTAGGCACTGTGGTAAGAGTCCGAGTAGCATCCTCTCCATTCTTCAAAGTGGGACAGAATCTTCTTCACATCGCTAAACTCGTCCTGGACGTCAGAAAACACCGCCTGGGACTTCGACATGATATCAGCTGGAGAGGGAGAAGAGAGGGGAGGACGGAGAGTTAGTCAAAATGGCGCAGATTGTTTTTCTGCTCGATTTGAAAGAAGTCACCCAGCAAAAGGAAAACTTCGCCAACTCACCTTTCTTCTTCTGTAGCTGCTCCTCCTCTTCAGCCGAAGGTTTCGTGTCTTCTGGGATATTTGAAAATTCTTCATCCTGAATATCAGAGTCGTCCTTGCTGCAACAGGACAGAATATATTAATTCATTCATCTTTTATGTGATTAGCTTTCTTGAATTAAGGCTGTCATAAAATAGTATTATTAAAGCATCACAGTTCTGTGTAGAACACATTTTTAATATCCAAAAGACATCAATTGAATTGAGACAAATTCATATTTTCATTGGACTCACCTCTGAGTTTGTGTCCCACTGGTGGAGCCATCACTCAGCTCATCTTTGTTATCTAAAAAAGAGGAGTTATAAAATTCAGTTAATGTAAATACTCCACACAGAAACGACTTTGACACTAATATAAGTACGCATGGACATAGAGGTGTTACTCACAGCTGAGCTGCTGCAGACGGTCAGCCTGCTCCTTGATCCTTTGTCGTCTCTGTGCTGTCAGCGCCTCCATCTGGTCAGACAGCAGGACGTGCAGCTCCAGTTCCAGTGAGTTGATCACAACAACCTGTCAGCAGCCAGCAAACAGTCATCACATACATCCAGGGCAGACAGTGTTCATGCAGGCATTACTATCCTCTTTTAAAGGTCACAGTCAGGATTCTATGATGTTAACCGTGGCAACAAATTCAGAACATTAATTGAAAAGAAAAAAACTCATTTCTGACCTTCTCTCGTAAACACTCCACCAGGTTGTGCACGTAGAGGTTCATGGTTCTGTAAAACTTCAGCTGGCTCTCAGAGGATTTTTCCTCCAGAGTCTCCAGCGAGGTTTTAGCCCCGTCAACATCGCCTTCCATCCTCCTCAGCTGGGCCTGCCGAGCTCTGTGCACCTCCTTCAGGGAGTCGAGTCTGGTGTGGCGAGCAGTTTGAGGGAGGAACACAAAGATGTTCTGTTTGACTAAAGTACTCGGATAATATAACAAAATATAATACAAATCATTAAGTCGAGGAAACTTACGTTCCAGTGATCCTCTTCTTAATCATTGAGACACTGATGGAAGGGAGAGTCTTTGGGACCCCGATTGGTCTCCTCTTACGGTTTCGCCTGCCTCGCCTGCTGCTGCTGCTGTAGCTGCTGGTTTCACTGCCAGATGGACTCTGAAGAGAGGAAAAAGAAAGGATGAAAGGTGTCACAGACCAGTAACTAGGAGAGTATAGACAGGACTGATATCTTACCCAGAGGAGATGCCGATAAAAAGTATTTGTGGAACACAATATGTGGAGAAGTGTAACACAGTGTTGTCGTTCTTATCGTACCTGTTCTCCTGGTCGTCTCTTCACTCCCTTTCCTATCTGCGTCTCCTCCCAAAGCTCCTGCTCCTCTCCATCAGTCCCAGAGAGACTACAGTCACTATCTCCTAGATCACACACAAACAAAACAGTTCATTTCACTAAGTGTAACGTAGCCATTTTCTAAAGTATGCTTTGTGAGTATCATGTTTGAATCAATAATTTATTAGCAAATATGTTGATTATTTTACCAAGTTGGACAGATGTTTATTCTTTGACTTTGAAAATGTTGCTGAGATGTTGGAAGTTTCAAGATCCCACTTTTTGGATTAAATAAAAAGATGACTTTTTGCTTAGATTCTTTACATAAGAGGGATTTGTTCTTATGAGCATTCTTGAAATCACATTTTAAAAGTGACCTTGTATTTCCTTCTCTTGAGCAATGTAGCACAGTATATGATAACCATTGCCCTGCATCAATCATTCCTACAAGCTCTTGTCTCTCTAATCCTTTCACTTTTTCTCCTCATCTCCCATCCTCTCTTACCGAGTTTCTCAGTAATCCTCTCCCTGATGCTCTTCAAACGTGGGGCAAACTCAATTCTTCTCTCGTGATCGTCTGTCTCATCATCATCATCGCCTCGACCATCTTCATCTTCATCTTCCCTGCTGTAGTGATCGGGGGTGCTACCGGCGGAGCTGTGGCCGTCTCTTCCCAGTCGAATGAACTCTTTCTGGGCTCGTTTCGCGTGACGCTGTTTCCTGGCTGCCTCTATCTGTTTAGCACTGGGAAAGACTACTGTGGAGACACATTGGAAAAATGTGAACAATTGAACAGCAAACATGAATGGCAGATAAATAAGCAAAACAGGATACAACACACTGATTATTAAAGGTGAAGTCAGAAAAAAATGAAAACAGAACAACAGAAAGTTGTCCAGATGCAACGATAAGAAAAGATATCCTGTACACTGCTGTTTTCTTACTGTAAGGATTCAGGATATTTACTGCATAATGCATGATGGATTCTACTGTCTGTTCTCAGTCATCCAGGTCATAGTAAATCGCTGCTACATCAAAAGGCAACTGGACTTGGTTAAAGATCTTGAGGACATTTCACCTCTCCTCCACACGAGGCTTCTGAACTGAAAACTTCTTCAAGGTCTTCATTCAAGCAAGGTCATTACAAAAAGCTAGCGTAATATGTTGGCTCTCCTGAGAGTTTTTCTGTGCTAGACAAAAAAGAAATGCACAAACCTGGGTTAGCAGTAGAGCGGCTGGATTCTGAGGCTGAGCTTGCAAAGGAAGACATAGAACTAACTCCATCACTATCCCTGTCTTCATCATCATCATCTTCATCGTCATCATCAGGCTGTGGAGAACATGGCGAAGCCACAGAATCTCTGTCAGAATCAAGTCTGGGGGAAGCAGATGGTGGAGCATGTCCACTGGCTGGAACTGGAAGTACAAAGAAAACACAGATAGGATAAGTGTGATGACATTTGTCAACATTATGAGATCATGATTTAGAGAACAACCGAAACAAGATGAACATCCTTTAAAGTCATGGACAAACTTAGGAAACATTTTTAGGCAAGACTAATGTCAAACACACATCTGTACTGGACTACATCTGATCGTTACTGGCACAATAATCCTTCTCTATAATTCCCCTAAAAATATCTATAAACAATGTTGAAGTTCACATTTATTAAGACACACAATCAGTGACCAGTTTCAAAGTTAAAATTAGTGGTGTTCTGTTTTTGATTTCACATATTGGGGAAGTATTAAAAGATATTTTTTGTCACATTTATATTACACAATGTATTTCTGTCGAGTCACCTACCTGATGGTTGGGTGTTTTTGTCAGGTGAAGCCTCCTTCTTCTTCTTCACTTGGAACAGCACCGCTTTGTCAGAGCACTTCTTCACTTTGAATGTCGGCTCCTCAGCTTAAGTAAACGCATATTCACAGATAAACACACCGTCACTATAATTCAGTACTGAACTCTGTGCAATCATCTTGTACTTTTTCACATACAACAACAGTAGGTCTAGTTTTATTGTAACTCTCTGCCTAAATGACAAATTTCTCTGAGTCAGCAAAAAAAAAACTTGAGTAGTAATATGCAGCCTGTTCAATAGGACCCATAGACTGTAAATATTAAAGTAGCAAACACATTATAGCCACTAACAAAGTTAAGCAGCACACAGGTAAATGTAACTTTATTGGTGAATATTCGCTTACAATTTAACATTTCAGCAGTGTGCAAGAATGCATAATAGTCTCTTAAGAAGTGCTGTAAAGTCAACGTCCACCTTTATAAGTTGACTTAATAACACTGTTATATAAACTCGTACTCACCTTCTTTGTCGTCAGAGAAACTGAGGGTAGTGTCTGTTTTCTTCTTAATGCCATGCTTGTCCTTTTTCCCGTCTGTTCTGTAGTCTTTGGTCTCCTCGTCTCCTCCGTCAGTGTTGTCCGTCCTGGGAGGCGTTGTGTCCGGCTTGGAGCTGCAGGAGATGCCGCGGTTCTGGGCCTGTTTCGACGGCTTGTTTACCACAGCTGCTGCTTTCTCGTCATTTTCCACATTTCCGCTGTCCTTCTTCTCGTTCTCGTCGTCACTTGAGCTCTCTTTTCTTTGACGAAAGTTTCTCCGAGGTTTTTTGTTGAACATCTCGCCAAATTCAACTGAGTGGTAACTATGGCGGCAACATCACCGTTTTTGACAGCGTCGCAAATTCTAACGTAAAGCGCCTTCTTCTTCTTCTTTGGGTTTTAGTGGCCGCTGACGTCCAATAAGTTGAATTGCTGCCATCTGCTGGATTTAATTATACCTCACGTTTTTAAATCCTCTCCAACAGACCAGAGTTTAACAGATAATTAAATAAGCAATTTCAGCCTCTCCCTCTTTCACCACAGTCCAAAATATTGTCTTTCCTTACGAGTAACTGTGACCTATAATATGAACCTTACCATAGGACTTCCTCTCTTCTGTTCTGTCCTGTGTTAGTGTATCTCTTTAGCTGTACATTTTTTGTAATAGAAATATTTTATTTACTCTATTTGATTATTTTTATTTTTAACTTGGATCATTTGATGTTAATCTAAATACACTTTTTCTAAACAGCTTCCTTTGCTAACCTGTCCAGCTTTTCAATTCCTGCTATGCTTGTGTATGTGCTAAAACCTAAAACCCACGTCAGATCCCCGTCTAATCGCGCTTGAATGAATACAATCAGAAAAGAGAAGTGTCTGTACTGGATTACTTTGTTTTGTAGAATCTGTGTGTGTCTCCAGCTGTTCTTTCGTTCCCCTGACAACTAAACGGGCAGCTCGAGTTTACTTTTCAAATTAATTTGGTGAAAACGCCGTAATCGACGACAGGCACCGTCAACATGGTTCGTTTCCAAAGTCAAAGAAGCTTTTGATACTGTTTTTGCATGTGTATGCTAAGCTTTTCTTTTCCTCTGGGACAGAATCGTCAATCGAGGTACAGACTGCAGGAGATGGCTCAGCGGCATGCTCGGGAGGATCGCCGAGTGGAGGAGGCCCGGCGTGTGATGAGAGATAAGCAGATGACTGCCGCGTTAAAGTACATGGAGGGCTCAGACAGAAAGAGGTACCAGCGCCAGGTTCGCGAGGAGCTCAAGAAGAGTCAGGCGGAGAGCAACCTATTTAAGGTACGTTTTTGATATTCTCATTCTTCTAGGACAGGGGTGTCCAAAGTGCGGCCTCGGGGGCCATTTGTGGCCCTTGAGTGGATTGTTTGTGGCCCTTGACTTCAATCGAAGAATTAGAAGATTTTGGCCCGAGGCCTCATCAGATGGCATATTTCGTTCTTTTTTTCTTTTTCATCTTAGCGAGGGAGACCTATAAAAGTCTGACTATTCTTTCCAAAAAATTAGAACACAACAGTTTCCCACTGCAATTAGTTATTGTGTATTTACATTATTTTTTGAAGAGGTCAAAATACAAAAAGTTCCTTCCAATGTTTGAACCGTGAACCAGCCTTTGAAGAGCATATTGCAGGTTAAAAAAAAGTTGAAATTAACACTTCATGTTGTCAGATAAGGGCTGTAGAATAAGTACATACATTTTCTCTAAGGGAGTCGCGTTCTGTTACTCTGCTTTGATCGGCTTTTTGCGTACGTGTATGAATGAATGAATGAAGCCTTTATTGCCCCTGGGGGAACTTGTCTTGCACCGAGAGCATGAAACACTTTACAAACAAACATTTAGAAGGCAGCACAAAAGAATTAAAGCACAAAAAACACGCTAAAACATCACATGATTAAAGAGGTGTAATGATACGTGGTAGTGAGTGAGAATAGACAGGATGCCTCCCTGCAATAGTTTGTAATTTGCACATTCAGGTGCACAGTGTAAGTGGCTTGATTATTCATAGTGTTTTTTGGTGAATTATTCCCACAACCTCAGAAACGATCGAACAGACACGTTGAATATCAGGCGCAAAAGCGTTTCCTTATTAATGATTTAAATCTCTGGGTGTTTAACATAAAATATTATATACGCAGACAAGCATTTAATGATTTGATCTGCTGGAATCCTCTGTTATATTCTCTAGTATGTGCGTAATAGACACCGGACAGTCTGTATTAATACATGTAGTCATACGATTTATTATAAATCCAACTCTGTTGAAAGAGAGCGTGTCCGTGTGTGTGTGTGTGTGTGTGTGTGTGCGTGTGTGTGTGTGCGTGTGCGTGTGTGTGTGTGTGTGTGTGTGTGTGTGTGTGTGTGTGTGCGCGCAGTGGGGAAAGACGGAACACGCAGTTTGGAAACAAACCGAAACACAAGCTTTACGTCTGTCGGTCCTCTATCCCATTAACATTTTAAACTTTTTGTAGTAGCCTAATATATGTGCAAAAGCACGCATTAAACTGTGGAGTGTGTGTGCTGTTGTGCATGTTTGTGTGGATTACATTCAGTGGACGTGCGCTGTGAACTCATGTCAGGAGAATCCTGCACCATACACTGTATTTTCTATAACAACGTGAGCACTGGGCTGCATCAGGAATAAACAATAAAGACATAGTGCTGCATTTGCACAGGCTGTGTAATCGGGTTTTATGTCACTCTCTCTCGCGCGCGCGCACAGCGCGGCACCGTAATACATTGTACAGATTTGCCGTTTTTACGAGCAACTCCCATACAATGTAAAGGTGAATGATCGGCACTTGCACCTTCTACAAATTGTTTTTTAATTGATTGAATGTGATTACAAACTTTACATATGCTGATGTGAACACAGCACTAGCCCATATATGGCGAGCTGACACCTGTCAGTCAGCAGGACGCCTGCTCCGGGTCTCTACTCACACCACAGCTTCACTTCTCTCCTGAGGCCGTTATTCCTCTAATCCTGCCTGTTTCTGCTCTCTATCACATCTAACAGGTTCATAATAATAAGCCAGTGGACCATTATATGTAAAGGAATACATATTTTCTTCCTCTTTATTGACGGGAGTGACACTCGGATCCATGATTTTCTATGTTAAACAGATGGGGATTCAGCGGGACTCCCTCATGCTACGTCACAGCCGAATGCGGAAGTAAAGAGCAAAGACGTGCGAACACGTACTAAAACGTCTCCAGGAGACCCTGGGGGTTATTAATTTCTGAATTTCTTTAAAAACAGTATTGTTAACGTATTTTCCTATGATTAGTTAAGTTTTGTCTTTAACCTGCAATACGTGACAAAAAATCCTATCACACTTTGAAAAAGCCTTCCTTTTCACAACATGTTGTTTCATTACGAAAATCAGCACTATTGACTGAAGTTAATTCAGTTGAGATAATGTTTTTTTTTTTTTTTTTGCAGGCAACAGTGGAGAGAATAGTCCGAGAAAAGCAACTGGAACAAGAGGAGAGAATAGCCAAAGAGACAGCCCGCATCGACCTTGAGAAGCAAAGAGAAGAGAAAAAGAGGGAGCATATTATAAAGAACAGGTACTGAAAGTAGTCTTACTCTGCTTTGGTCTCTTCATAACCTCTGTTCGTTTTCAACACTGTCTGTTTCAACACTTTCAGCAAAGAGCTTCAAGAGTTGGAGTCAAAGCTGAAACGTGTACAATTGAAAGAGGAAAGAAATGACCAGCTTGCTGAAAAGCAGGCCATTAGGTTTGAGGCAATGGTGAGTGCTGTCCTCTGTGATTGTCATTACTTACCACCAATATAACAAACCTGATCCATCTTCACTACAACATTGATTCTGTTCTTAAAAATGTTGTACGGGTACATTTTTATTCTATATAGAAGATTTGTTAGTATGTGCCAGGGATCATGTGAATGAATGTATTTGGACATACAGACGGTTTAGTATAGGAGTCTCCTTTTCAACAATGACGAGTGTTAAACGTGAAAGGAATTTAATTTCAAGGTGAAAATGTACAGAATATAGAGAGAGAAGACGCAAAGGAGCAGCTACAAAAAATAGTTGAGATACAAGTCCTCTGTGCTCTGGGATTTATGAGTGTGCCTAAGCTATCTTCATATTTTTTGACCCATTTGTCTCACAGGAGAATAAAAACAGATGCAGGTTGAGGATTCAGCAGACCTACCAGGAGCAAATGGCTTTCAAAGAGATGCAGAGGCAGGCAGAGAAAGCAGAAGAGGAGAACTTCAGCAAAATGATGATGGAAAAGTTTGCTGAGGACGACCGCATTGAGCAGATGAGCGATCAGAAACAACGCATGAAACGACTAGAGCACAAACGCAGAGTGGAGAAACTCTTAGAGGACAAAAGGCTGCAGATTCAGGCCAATATGGTACAGAACACTCTGAATACACTTTTCTGTGTCAATGTTCATTGTATATAAAACTCTAGGCAGCTGGTGCATCATTTAGTTTAGTACTAAGTGCTTCGATAATAATGTTAACTTCTTTCTTCAAGGACCTTGAGGCCAAAGAAAGAGCGGCTGAGCAGGAGAACGAGGCGCTGCGCAGACAGGAAGTTGAACAAGAAAGGCAGAGGCTTCTTAAACGTCATGCGCTGAAGCTTACCGAAGGTATGAGGCAGTGTAAGAATCCCGAATAGTTTTACACAATCTCAAGATAACACATCCTTGTGACAAATCGGTGCTTTCGTTTTCAGGGCCTGCTCCATGAAGAAGACCAAATAATGCAGCCTCCTCCAGCCCCATCACCAATATGGCAAATAAAATGTTACTGTAAACTAAGTACACATTTTAATACTCTCTGTTTCTCAGTAACCACTTGTTAAGGATTCAAGAACGACAAGGTGATCAGGAGGCACCTTTTTATTTGGGTTGTTCTGTGCAATCTTCGATCAAAATGAATATGATAACAATGAGGACCAAAACTCTCGGCTGATTTATCTTGGCACCTCACCAGACTTTTATTTCTCCAAAAACACAAGAAAGCCTCTCGGTGTTTATGACTTTCCCCAGTCAAGAGCTTTCATGAACTCGTCTTCTGTGAATGACAGCAGCTTTGAAGCTTCAAAATGCATCTACACAAAAAAAGATAGAAAAGGTGGTCGGATGAGACTTGGTTAAAAAGGCTTTGCACAAACAGGGTATGGTAGAGACACTCACCTTTTGTCTTTTGAGGATGTCAATCAGCTTCAGCTGTTTCTTGAAGCCCACAATCAGCTCTGCTTTCTGCTTTTTAAGCATTTTGTTTTCAGCAAGCAGATTTTCTTTACTCTGAAGTTCCATGCTTGTCTTGTCCTTTGGTAAAATAAAATAAAAATGAAAGACTAAGTCAAACACTAATCACAACTGATTGGGTGAACTTTTATTTATTTATTACGATCTGTGTGCCATTCAGACCATTTCAGGTCCCTGAGTGAATATACATTATTATAAACTTCATGCAAGTCAGAAAATGAATTAAAAAAGTCTCACTCTCTGACCTGAAGCTGCTCAAAGTCTAAGATTAAGACTAAGATTAAACCACATCATTTAGTTGTTGCCCTACAAATTAGAGGGAGTATGAATGAAGTCCTGCTGGCTCAGAGGGGAGGACAGTCTTGTTCGCTGACTGGTGTTAACTCATACACCCACTTTTAATGCTTATACAGGTAATTTATTTCATCTCTGTGAATTTTTTTTAGGTCAGTAGATCCACCTCCTGATCAGCATGTAGTCTAACAGGATCCCTAAATCAGATATAGACTCGAGACTCTGGTAATCATGGAAACACAACACTGAACACTTATCGAAGAGTGCCCCGTGGTTTTCTCAGATGTTTCCATGGATACCTTCAATACGCTGTTTAACTTTGTCTATGCTTCACAATGACTGGTACTTTGGTCTGGGCTATTGCAGGTTTCAGAACTTCTTCCCCATCACGGCCAGGTTTTCATCCATATACTCGATGGCTGCCATTGCAGTGGACAGGTAGGAACGCTTACATCTGTACAGCTGTTCTCCCAACTACATCATCTAAATTATATTATAGTGATAAACAACCTATTACAAATAAGTAAACTCAATTAACAAACTTCACTGCTCAGTGTCTCTCTCTATGTTATAGCTCTTTCTTGTTTGGTGTAAGTAATGGTTTCTCATTTTTCTATTCTTCAGAGTAGAACATTTTTTCATGTGTGTAGTGCAGACTAGAACATAGGTAGGATGCAAGCACAGATGGTGACAGGCATTCTTATGCAGTAGTTTGGAGCAACAATGACTTACAGGTAGGTTTGGTCGAAAAACAGGCATGCAGGCTGGTTAGGATACAAGTGAATATCAAAAAAAACAAATCTATCTAAAAAAAGAAAAACCCGATGCTGTGTGTAAATTTTATTCAGGTGCAAAAACCTGTGAAGTGTGAATCACTCCTTCTATGAGTTTGAACAACTATTTCAAACTCAACTAGTATCAGATGCCATCAATCCTACTATTTTGTACCAGGTTTTCAACATAATCTCATTCATATATGAAAACAACACCAATCTTAACCAAATTCTATTTCTGACTCTCTTTAATGAACCAGCCGTCACCCATGCTTCCCTTTGATCTACTTATCAATGACACAGAGACCACCCATATGATGGGTCTCAGACACGTCACTTTACATCTGATCAGCTTGTTCACTGCAGGAAGTAAAACTTTGAAACTGTGCGCACACAATTGTTTTTTGGGGTATGATGCAGGGTTGTTTTGTTCATGTTTGCCTTTTATTAATGTTTAAATAAATGTGTATTTGATTATATGTTAAGACCTTCAGGAGACAGAATCCCTGCAAAGCAGTTGGCCTTCACTCTGTCTCTCCCTCCACCTTGAAGCACTGTGCTGATCAGCTGTCTCCGGTCTTTAAGGACATTTTTAATACCTCATTGGAGACATGTCACGTGCCAGCCTGCTTCAAGTCCTCCACTAACATCCCTGTGCTTTCCCACCTCACAGACATGACATACACCCTCCTGGGTGTATGTCCACCATCTCTGGTGGGGATAAGTCTGCCTACAGGTGGGAGGCTGACCATCTAGTGGCCTGGTGCAGCAGCAACAAGCTAGAACTTAATGCTCTGAAGACAGTGGAGATGGTTGAGGACTTCAGAAAAAACGCAGCCTCCTCCAGCCCCATCACCATTGGTGACTCCACGGTGTCTACTGTGAAGTGTTGCTGCTTCCTGAGGACCACCATCGCCCAGGACTTCAAGTAGTAGCTGAACAACACCTCCCTCATCAAGAAAGGACTGCAGAGGATGTACTTCCTGTGGCAGCTGAAGAAGTTCAACCTTCTGGTTCAAAGACCATGATGGTGCACTTCTACACTACCATCATTGAGTCCATCCTCTCCTCGTCCATCACAGTCTGGTATGCTGCAGCCACAGCAAAGGACAAGTGCAGGCTGCAGCGCATCGTCCGCTCTGCAGAGACCTGTACACCTCCAGGACTTTGATGTATTTCATGCACCCTTTGTACATTTTGTGTTTTTTTATTATTCTTTATATTAGATTTTTTTGCTCTATTTTATATATTGGTAATTGCTTCTCACATTTATTACTTATTTATGACTTTTTATTATTATTATTTATTTTAGCCTTGTTTTTTTCAATTTCACCAATACACAAAGACAAATTCCTTAAATGTACTTGGCAATAAAAAAAACCCCATTCTGATTCTGATCATTGCATATTTCTTTCCTTAATTTGCTCCATCCATTCTAAAGCTACTAAAATGGCATACATGATATCTGTCATTCTCTTACTTCAAAATTGTATTGTGGGATTAACACAGCTGATCCTGTTCTGTTGCATTCATCATAGAGCCATCAGTGCATACGTGTAGGCTACATGATCTGCATATCTTTGTTCTGTGTGTTCTCAAAATACCACAATTATTTTCCTTCCCATTGTTTTTAGTGACTCCATTCAGCTGTTTTAAGCATCTACACTAGACCTGGTAGAGTTGAAATGATTTCCTTTTCATACACTCCCATATCTCTCACCACTCCATCACCAATTCACCCAAAGCTGAACTGAAATGTATTCACCTTCTCCCAGCAGAACTTCAACAATGTTTTTGTTGGGTGTCTGTCTGTCTGTATGTTCACTCAGGTTCAAGCCAATAATTTGCAGCGGTTTCCTCCTCAGACAGAGTGGCATCTCTGCTTGCCTACCTCAATGTGAAGTGCACATGTTGAAGATGACGTACAGTAACTGCCTCAGTGTAGTGGAAGAGCCTGGGCCTGAATTATTTTTCACTTTGTGTTGGTTTCACTGGTTTTTCTGCCTTATACCATACTCCCATACTCGACCTTAGATCTACATGAAGGCACCGCATTGCACAATGGGTAATGTTATTGTATAAATGCATAGTAGACAGTGGAGTGTGCACCTTTATTTGATGGCCAATTCTTTTTAAGGACCGCCCTTTTGCATAGTCTTGGGAGATGATTGTTTGAATGGAATACATTGAAGAACATTTGAAGACCCAGGAGGTAACCGGAGTCTCTGTTTGATTTTCTGTTACCTTCTCATATATCTTTTCAAATGTTGTCCTCTCCCATCTGTTCAACTTCTATTCATGCATAGACCCTGCCTCTCTCTCCCCTCCTCTCTCTCTCCCTGCTCTCTCTCTCTCTCTCTTTCTTTCTCCCCCTTTCTCCCCCTCTCTCTCTCTCTCTCTCTCTCTCTCTCTCTCTCTCTCTCTCTCTCTCTCTCTCTCTCTCTCTCTCTCTCTCTCTCTCTCTCTCTCTCTCTCTCTCTCTCTCTCTCTCTCTCTCTCTCTCCTCCCCCTCTGTGGACGGTCAGAGGTTAACAGCGCCCCGCAGCGGACACACAACCTCCTCCGCTCACTCGTCGTCAGCCATGTTGTTGGTGTGACATACTAAGTTATCAGCAACAGGTTCCCTAATACTGCTGCTTAACCGGGACGTTAAAGTTTGTCCTACAAATACTGCTTTCTTTGGATACGGAAGCTCTACCGTGTGTCCAGGAAACCGTGCTGAAGTGTTGGATAATAACTTCAGGCTGCTCAGTGGCTCGAAAGCTGGATGTTTGTGTGGCCGTGGTGAGAGAGGTACGTAGACCAAAGTGCTTATCTAAGCACGAGTGTAACTTTGATACTGTTATTGTGATGTTTTTTAAAGGTGGCTTTTAGGTTTCTTATTCTTTTTCGACTTGTCTAACAAGTCTTAGCCCTGTTTGATTCTGACTAATGAGTATAAAAGGAAAATCTATCTAATGAGGGTAACTGCTTCTCAGCCAGATATAGAAGTAAGGTTAGGAGTAAGGTTAGGATTTTAGTTCACCATTTTTTTGATAAATCATGTAGCATAGATTATTTTGGCACTTCACACCATGGCAACTTGAATATAGAAAGAGGCTTTTAAGTAGATTTGCAGGAAAGTCTCCTAAATTCCGCTCTCTGTTCAAACTAGTTCTGCAGGTTGCTGGCAGGTCTGAGAGCTGCTGGTGACAAGTGATCAGGGAATGCTACTGTATCAGTCCAACTTAGATTAACTGTGATACTCTTCTCTAGACACCCTCATTATAAATGAATCAGATTTTTAGCTTTTGCTTCTAGTGCATCATGAACGTGATCAAATAGTATTTGATGTCGGTTTGAATGCAAATGTTATTGTTTGCAGTTGTGCCCATCCCCTGAAGAGCCTCAGGCCGAAAAGGGTTTCTAGTAATGGAAGAATATATGGAGCAATCATGTTATTGTATTGGTGGTGGAAGAGCTAGGACAGCTAAGTTTTATAGTTGTCCCACTAGTTTTATACTTTTTCTCAGGCTCTGTAAAGCACTTCCATGTGATTTGTATGAAAGGTGCTCTACAGTTAAGATTGAGCTCTTAAATTGATTTTATTTGCATGCAGGTACATAGACCAGTAATGTAAAAGGCTCACTGCAGCTGTCTTTGTTGTCCTCCTTATAGTTATAATGTTGTTATTGGTGAGCGTGGCGTAGTAGTGAAAAGGGACCATGCCTTTGAAATGGTCAACCTTGTTATGGCCTCTGTGATTACAGTCTTTGCCGTAGCATCCTCAGAGGCAGTAAAAATGCCTCTCATCTCCGACCTGTATGTCGAGTGAAGTGTCAGGTTTTCTTCTTCTTCCTGTTATCATTAACACAAGCTGCATTTCAACTTTTATCTTCATGCTACTCAACATTAAAACTGCTGTTTTAAATATGACCAGAGGAAAGGCCCAGAATCGTGTTGTGTGATGGGAAGTTAAACATATCTTTTTATCTCCTCGTCATGAACATGTCCTTCAAGTCCTCTCAACTCCTGGTGTGTTTTCTCCTGATATATGGCCAAAAGCCAGGGTGGGTCAAAGAACAACAAAGAAGCGAGCCTTTGAAGAAATCAACACGGAAGTGCAAGCAGCATTAACCAAACGACTCCTGACATATAGGCCTACTCATCAAGTCAGTTGCAGCACTTCAGCGAGCATATCAAACGACTGCTGGATGAGTTGCTGAATGCAGAGTGTGTTGGGACAGGAGAGTACACACCATGATGACTAAAAATGAGTGAAGGAGAGAGAATGAGGTACAGAAAGGACAGAGCTTGCAAAAGGAGCATCGTTAGATTTACTGTAGAAACAAGCACAAAGAGAGGGTGTCATGGAGCAGAAAGGGAGTTGTGGATAGAGTTGATGTCATCTGTGTGAGGTCAGTGAGTGAAGCAGCTGAAAATCAATCATTTTATAGAACAACAGGCCATGTTTGTTTCAGAACAGAGGAGTGATGAGGACAGGTCAGGGTCACACTGCTGCTGTAGTATGGATATAGAGGCAGTAGGACATAGATATACAGGGAGGGAAAAAGACAGTCAGGGAATGAGGAAGTGAAACGATTAATAGAAGAAAAAAAGGTTCATCGAAAACAGTCAGTTCGGCCTTTTCTTGCATTTCATTGCATACTTTGTTTCCTTCTTGATTATTTAGGTGATAACTTTTCTTTACAATGAATCAGACATACAGTAAATACCCAGTATAATAAAACAATAATGCAGAAAGAGTGTCTAGAGTCAGAAACCAGGGTGAGAGAGAGAGTGGGGAATGACACACGAGAAAGGAGCCACAGGTCGGATTCTAACCGGGGCCGCCCGCTCTCAAGGATTTAAACCTCTGGGATGAGCACAATAACAGCTAGGCTACCAGTGCCCCAGAAAAAAAAGAGTGTTTACTATAATAACTAGGGATGTAAAGGTGTCAAGGTTCGAATCGGTTTTTCTGAAAAATGAGTGGCAGTAAATATCGTGAAGTGTCAGCAGCTGTAGAGCCGAGGAGGTTGGTTTTAATAAGCAGACGTTATCATGGCAGTGGAAGCACTTTGGCTTCCCAAGACAGAAACTGTGTTCAAATATCACAACAAGACAGAGAACTTCACAAGCAGCACAACCAATATGATGCAGCATTTAATCAACAGCACAATAAGAAGCTCCAATCACCTCCAGATTCTCTCCAAAGAAATCTTGAGAGAGAATCATATCGTGAACTCACTATTGTGAATCGTATCATGAGGTGAGTGAATCGTTACGTCCCTAATAATAACACAGATGCACTCAGAGAGAGAAGTTAAGAAAGACAGACGTGTGTTGTTAATGCTGCCGCTGAAGCAGTGAAGGTCAGGATATTTATCCAACAGTGTCATGTGTTGTATATACAGACGAAGAGGCAGAAATGTCCCAGTGTTGAATTCACTCATGCACTTTTGGCACTTCAGCATTGGCGACATCTTTAATTATGGCTAAGCCTAAGCCACAACTTCAGTGTAAAACAAATCACACTCCAGTCAGGAATTTCTTCCGTATTAGTGGTTAATTGTAGTAATGACCTGAGGGGAACGACCTGTGACTGCCCTGTATTGTATTGGAGAAACAAGTCTTCATCAAAAAAGACAAAATAGACTTGGCATACAAAAACCACTGGTATAACAAACAATATCATAAGGGGTGCATTCCATTTAGCTTATTATCTCAGAGCCATGCCATACTGACACACTGAACGGCAACAGAGTCATTGTGAACATGATGAATCACACTTTTCCTTCCCCTGCTAATTCCTGAAATGACCAGTGTACATGACTGATTCGTCTTTTTGAGCTTCATAGAGAGACATGGAAACAAGAAAGAAGACATGAACCCTGAGTACAAAGCACACAGGATCTCCTGTGGCTCATAGTCTTCTTACCTGTTCTTTGCACCTTTGTCTTTATTATCTGGATATGGATGACAACATCTAATCCACACCTGTTTTATTCTGAGTTCTCATTTTCTTAATACTGCCTGTATTGAGATCCGATTCATATGCAAACGATTTGGGCATAGCCTGTATAGGTAAAGGAAGCTATGCTATGGACAGACTTTATTCTTTGGATTTGCTTGAAGTGAAGCAATGAGCATGTGTCAGTGTTGATTTCAAAAGCAGGAAGCTTGGTAATAACAATCACAACCAGTGATTGTCGTTGTCTTTATAACCACACATGCTCAATGTGAGACCATTCAAACAGAAACTCGGTGAACAGCCTCCACTGCTCCACTGTGACGTTCACCATGTGGGAGGGAAGTGAACATGTAAAGCACTTCATTGGAGAATAAGGTGCAGTATGAATGATCACTGTACCATTTTTTACATAAAGAAAAGTTTGAAGATATTTCAAACATGCAGGAAGAGGCAGAGGCTTACATGGATACATGCTGATGGAGTGTTTAGTGTTACTCAAGTACTTGGTGATAATCCAGTGACTTGGATATTGTTTCTGTTTATCTGTTGACAGCTGATAATAAGTGAATACCCTGTAGATGTTTCCACACCTCTGCATGACTCCGGCAGAGTTTGTCTCAGACACTGCAGGCGTGGACCCAGAGTGAGTCATCTACCTATTTATGTATTCATGGCCCCATTTTACTGTGTGTAGGAATCAGGATGGGCTTTCACTTTTATAGCATCAGTCCAGAAGTTGAATAGTAGAAACATATTGTTTGTTCACCGAGCTGTGATGACTTTCCAACGTTGCTCTTTGTGCAATTTAATATCACAGGCCAAGTAGAATATGGGAGGTGGAGCTGTCGAAAAAGATTTGCATGAGGTTTTTAACGCTGAGTTGGTATCAGCCCGTTCACTCGATCAGTGGGTCCTGTGGCTACGCTGTCATCCAGTCAACAAAAGTCCGACAGAAACTGTAAACCCCAAAGTCAAACTTCCTCCGCTATCTTTAATTTATTTATTCAATCTCCTGCAGTGTAACGTTACCAGAGGTTACACTCATGGACTGGAACCTGGAGAGTCAATACTTACTTTTTAGGCACTGGCTCCACAGGAAACAAAGCCTCCACGTGTTGAGGCCAAAGCATGTGTTGCTCTCCCAAAACTAACATAGTTCAAATTATATGACAGGAATGGCAATTAAAGGCATCTTCATACAGCCTTCCTTCACTTTGCAAATAAAAGACAAACACAGACATTAGTGATTCAGATGTTTGTGTGGTGACCAAAGATTATTAACTACTGTGTCCATTTGGTTTTAAAACTCTGGTTTGACATTACAGACGGGACAAAGTATCAATACAGCAATACATGGTCATCCTCCTGACTCGAAAATTAAGCAGAAAAAAAAACCCACTCTAAGTTTCCCCTTTTTTATATTCTTCAATTTATAAAATATCTTCACGGATCATGACATGACTTTGGGGCAAATATATCAGTTATTGCATAATCTCTGTACCTTGATGTTTTGTAACTGTGGCCCACAGATCGTATCACTTAGACTGGCCCAGGAATGAGTCTTAAAACCCGGACGTGAGTTAGCAATTTAGCGCCACGGGTTCCTAACTCTAAAAGTCAATGGGGATTTTGAATGGGTTTGTAGTTAGAGGCCTGAAATAAGGTCTGTGTGAATTCTCGTTCGGACCCATGGCGAAGCTACTTCCGGGTTGGCCGACAAAAATACATCATTTCTTCACATCACTTTTCCAGTCTACTGACCCTGTGACCTCTATCTCACTGTACCTGTGTTTGGACTGCTACAAAGTCCAAACAGGACTCTTTGAACGGATATGTTCTGAATGTATATACTGTATGCAAACAATCAGACTCCAGGGTTTTTGTATGCCTCAAATGACTGCACATCAAGAACGACACCAGAATGAAGAAGAAGAGGACAAACAGTGAGTAGTTCGGGCTGAAGGAGAGTAGGACTTAATGCATAAGGAGAGAGTGCAGAGTGACAGATGGCAGGCACTAGATTAGTCCTTCCTTGCTGTTCTCTGCCCCTGTGAGAGCATCGATCTGAACACATACCATCACTCCTACTATCTCACGTGATCTGAGTCATTTTCTCTTTTACTATGCTCATATCTGCAATGAGCCAGACCAGACCTTTACCTTCCTACAAATCCCTCATCAGTTTGCGTTTCTTTTACGGCCCAGTTCCCTCCCCTGACTTGATTTCTCAGACATCAAAGTTTTCCTTTCGTCAAACTCCATGATCACTTCCTGCCTTCTCGGATGAGGAAATGCTCGTGTTTCTAAGGGTTACCGGGCAGGAAGTGTCGAGCAGGCGGAATGGAATTTCTCTCCTCCTTTTCCTCCTCTGACTCCATCATGTGAGTCTGACGGGCTGATGGGAGAGAGAGATAGTGAAGGAGGAAGCAGGTGTTCAACATGTCAGTAATGATATCAGAGTGAAAGCGACAGAGCCAGAATAGCACATAGTGAATCACAGGCACCTAAACTGAAATAGTTTGTTCTTCTATTTGATGTGATGCAGTTTCTGTGTCTGTGTTTTACTGAGACCCTCTAATGCAAAAGTTCACACAGTCCGTCCCACAGCAGAACACTGTGTCATATCTAAACAGGCAGGTTAGTGTTGGCCTGTAAACATGGGGCAAAGCCGGCACATTTACTAGTCTTTGGTAAACATGGAGCTCGTGTATGTGGTTCATTCAGTCTGTGATGTGGTTCAGCATATCCTAAATCCTTTTGCAGCTAAACTTCCCCTCAAACCATTTGAAGCATTTTTTTTTTTTTTAACAATTTTGAAGACGTTCTATAAAGCTAACTATCTGACAAAACGATATAAAAGTCGGTGACATTGAGCACCTCCTCCTTTGCACTTGAAGCAATAACTTGAACCCTTACAAACCTTTTCAAAGCCACTAAAATCTGGCTGATGCAAGAGCAGCCTCATTTCTACACTCGCTTTGCATGTACGTGACTGGACAAGAATGTGTGCGACTCCTGATGTAATCGACATTGAGAAAGGCATGGTCATGAGTGACAGGAAGACAGGTTGGGAATGACTCAGACGGTTTGTTTGGCCTTTTTCGGTCCTTCACTTCAACATGTTGAAGTTTCCTTGTTGCAGTCGCTCACACTGATCCTCATGATAAATCACAACAGTCTACTGTTAGACGCTAAAACCACCAGTGAAAGAGCACAGAGGCTGTTACAACAGACTTTTAAAGGATGGCATCACATTTAAAAAAAAAAACACGTTTTCATCGCCCTGGTGATGTGAACACAACCAATAAACACACGGCAAAAGATCAACTAAATGAATAGGAATAAAGCCTTCACTGTATGTGCACCATGCATTTAAATAAAACGTGTGCTCATTGGATTTACACGATGAAGCCCTGCTCACTTTGGCCATGCATTCACACCATTGGCCAGTCTGATGGCGCCACAGCTAACTGTCAGCTTCCCTCAGAATAATTGGTGGCGATTGGGTTTGAGTTAGGCTAACACAATGGTCGAGGAAGAAGAGACGATGAAGGAAAATGTGGTTTAATAAAAAGCCTGTTGCGGTGGGGGGAGGGGCATTCCTGCTTTAAAAAAAAAAAAGAAGAAAGAAATGACAAGAGACAAAGTGTAACATGCCCTGGCTTGCGTTGTGTAAAACATGACAAATGAGACGAAGAAAAAAAAAACAAATCAAACACGTTATTTATCACATGTCGTAGCATTAGGCATTGTGTGCGCTTCACGATGAACATAAACTACAGAGCACTTGGGCTCGAGCTTAAAGAACCAATGTTTGACAGCACAAGCACACCACTGATCATCCAGTTTCTGACTCAAAACATTTGTACGTCCTCCTATCAGAGCCTGAATCTCATCCAAATAACTTCTAAATGGAGGGTTGTATGTTACTGGATAGTAGTGTCTTCTTCTGAGGTTTGTCGAACTGGCTTGTGTAGTATTGCCATCTGGCCACTACAGGGTCAGTGTGTAAGTGTATTGGAACATGGCCCGCTAGTTTTAAAGCGTTGGGATGTGGCCAGAGTGCTCATGACTGAAGAGAACAGGAGGAGCCCTGTTTGACTCTGCTGACTGACCAGGATCTCTCTCTCTCTCCCTCTCTCTCTCTCTCTCTCTCTCTCTCTCTCTCTCCTCTCTCAGAGACTCCAGCGTCCTGTCTTGGCTGCAGTATTGACAACTTGACTGACTCTGCTGTGACTGTGTGTTTTGCAGATGGCTGCGAGCAGTAGCTGAGGACGCTGTCGGGAGTTCCCCCGCTCTCTGTCCCTGCCACCTGCAAACATGAATGGTAAGAACTCTGCAGTGTGTGTGTGTGTGTGAGAGGGGAGGATCATACGTCTCTGTGTATGTGTGAGTGTGTGTTTTAAGGCTCTGCAGATCCATCACAGAGTCGAATGCATCAAGTCTCAGACTGATGCATTGGTACTAGCATGTGCACGTGTATGTCTAGTAAAATGTCTGTTTTTCTTTCTGATTGTGTTAGTGGGTCCCTCTTGCCCCACTTTATGTAGTAAGTCAGTAATGAGCTTTAAGTTACAGAAAATGCCTTTTTTTTAAAATGAATCCATCTAGTTTGAGTTTAAGCAAGAGTAAGTATTTCACAAAGTGACCAAACTATGGCAACACTGAGCTACACGCCACCCTGTCAATATACCTGGTCCTTAATGCCTATTGGCTGACCTTGGTACTCTTTTTTGATTTGCACACGTGTGTGTGTGTGTGTGTGTCTGTGTGTGTGTCTGTGTGTGTGTCTGTGTGTGTGTGTGTGTGTGTGTGTGTGTGTGTGTGTGTGTGTGTGTGTGTTGTATGCACCTGTCCTCCCTTCTGCTTCCCTGCTTGTCAGAAATGATTCTTTGAGTTATTTTCTCATCATGCTAATGTGTGTTTGCTCTGCTCAGAATGAGATGTGATTTATTTAAACAGTGAGAAGGTACAGCCGTAGGCCTGTTCAAAGAGCACACATCCTTCATATAAGGAGATCCTTTTAGAATGACTTGACAAACAACACTGTAAATAAGCTCTGCTATTACGTTAGCTTATTTTTTTCACATACATGGAAGCAATCAGTGGCATGTTTTTGCTATCCTATTATGGGATTTTACACAGAGTTCAGGCGTTGCACGAGAAAAAGGGGCAAAATGTGTAAACAAACTGCTCTGGCGACACTCATAAACTCAGTTCTGTCTGGTCCTGCAGGTTCCTCTATTTGCTCAGAAATCAATACAAATCCCCTAGCAGCAGTCTAATATTTATCTAGTGATGATGCGTATTGTTCTCTCGCCCCCCTCCCCCCCTTTTTCCTTCTCAATTAATTTTTCTTCTCTCTCTAGGTGGCACAAGCACTTGGGCGATCACCCCTGAGGAGAGGGACAAACATGATAAGAAGTTTGACACCCTCTCCCCTTCAATGGGCTATGTCTCAGGTACACACACACGCGCGCGCACACACACACGCACACGCACACGCACACACACACACTCAAACAACATGCTAAAGGTGATGTCAGACACATCCCTCTGCCACATGCTTAAAACTAAAGTTCTTTCTGAATCCTATAATGATACTCGGGTAGATGTAAATAGATGAGAGGCACACGTTCTTGTTATACTCTGGTGATAAGGCAAATACACACACCTGCAGGCACAATCATGCTCGACAGGAACATACTAGATTCACTATTGTGCTTACATCTATCTCAATTTCTTTCTTTTTTTTTTTCCCTGTTCTCTCCTTTCTCTCTGCAGGAGAGCAGGCGAGGAAGTTTTTCCTCCAATCAGGGCTGCCTGCTTCAGTTTTGGCTGAGATATGGTAAGAAACACACAGACTCTCACCTACAGTAGTCCAACATGGGTCCTCAATGAGTAACATCTGTACTGATCTATGAGTACCTTCACTCTATCTGATCACTTCCTGTCTGCTCTGTCTCTCAGGACTCTGGCTGATATGAATAAAGATGGGAAGATGGACAGGTTGGAGTTTTCCATCGCTATGAAGCTCATTAAGCTAAAACTTCAGGGTACATCGCTTCCCTTAGCCCTTCCAATCATCATGAAGCAGCCTCCAGTGCCTGCCCCCACCCTCAATACCCCCTCCTCAGCTTATGGTACAGTATCTGTATTGTTGTTGTCTTTATATGTTTGTTATTTAAAGATGTGTCCTGTGTAGAGCTTTACCAGCTCTGTTCTCTAACTTCATGTATTTATTTTTTTATGTTTAAGGTTTGAGTGGCATGACCATGATGCCAGGATCAAACCTGTCCATGTTGGCTCCCCTCTCCCTGTCAACCCCTGGACTTTCACCTTTGACCCCAATGACAGGCCTCACCCCTCTGGTTCCTACAGCAACAGGCCTGAGCCCTCTAGTATCCACCACCAGGCCCATGATGCCCACCATGGGGAGCGCCACCCTGCCGAACGGCACCATGGGAATGTTCAATCCAATGCCAGCTGGAGCTTTGACAACTGGTAGATACTAGTGGTGCAATGGATCACAGTTGATCCACTAACACTGTGAGCCACATGTGACACGCTGATCAATAGAAAGTTTATCATCATCAAAAAAAAAAAAAATGCATTGCTGTTAAATCCCTGTGCAGAGTCTGAGTGAAAAAGGCGGGGTTTAAATGTGCATGTAGACATCGTCGAGATCAGCTGTCCAAATTAGAAGGCAGTGTGACCTTTTTTTTAATAGATTTTTCTGATCTTTCATACCGACAAAAAGGACGTACAGGGTTGATTTGATAGATCCACATTTATCATGTGGCATGACAACAATCAGACAGTATTAATAACATCCTGCAGCCTGTAGTCGTCTGTAGCTGTAAACTTAGCCAAACAAACTGCTACAGAGCACTGTGTCCAGTCTGAAAACTGAAGATGTAGTTTCCAAACGGCCTCCGTCTGTTTCGTCTGACTGAAGACGTGCTGCAGAAGAAGCCTGTGTGTTGTATATCGAACTTTGACAAAGATCAATCGAAGCAGGAAAATTCTGCTTTGGCAAAGAACTTTCTGTTCTCTCTCCTGATGTTATTTGTTTTGCAGTAACATACTTTAATTTAAATAATGCAGATTTAAATATTAGAGCACGTTGTACTGACATTTATAAATAGCACACTTCAAATACCTTCTTTCTAACAATACGATCCAATCAGTTTTGTAAGATGTGTCATCTATTGCACCCTGAGCACAAACTGTTTTATTTTGGTTTTGATTATATACATAGAGACGTTTTGGGTTTTTTTCACATTCTGTTTTTTTGTCTCCTCTTTGAGGAAAAATGTCCTGAGTTTAGAATAGATATTATATTTCCAATCAGAAAAGTGCAGTATGTCATATTTCAATATTTTGGAGGGAATACGATAAAATAAAAAATAAACTTGACTCAACAAAAGTGGACACGGGTTTTGCAGAGTCAGGTCTCTGCCTCATTTCCATATGAATAGCGTCCCTGTCCTTGACAAGGTCACAGGCGTGTCTGTTTAATAATAGATAAATGACCCAGTGCAGGGCTCCCCTTCCCTTTTTAGTAAAAGCTGTTGTAAAAAGTAAAAATATGTCGGGGCACACAATGGATTTAGATTTGCTAGCTTTTAAATTTTAAAGTGAATTTGTAGAAAGTAGAGTGTGTAACACAAATGTGTGTTGTCTTCATCAGGCCTACCTTACTCTGCGTCCCCCTATACCTCCCCTCTGGCTCTCTCCTCTGCTGCTCCTGCTGCTTTGAACAAGGCCTCCTCTCTGCTGGACCTGGGATCTAGCAGGTAACACACACGCATAAACCAAACCTACACACTGACATTTCAAGCAAATTCCTCCTTTAGGAATGACATTGTCATTTATCATGTCTGTCTCTTTGAAGTGAAAAATCACGCTGAGGTTTGGAGCGTTCAGCTGGTATGTTTGTCTCTTTCAGCTCCTCGTCCTCGTCCCCCTCTGTGATGTCCCCCATGGCAGCTGTTCCTAACGACTGGGCTGTGCCACACGCCTCCAGACTCAAATACAGGCAGCAGTTCAACAGCCTGGATAAACAGATGACTGGATACCTCACTGGTATGATGTTTATCCATGTGTTTGTACGTAACAGTGTTTGGGGCATGCTAAAGAGAATTATGCTGGGAATGCGGGAGAGGTTGTTCATTAACCACACTCACATATGACTTCATAATGGCAGCCTCCCTCCTTTATCGAGCCACAGCTAACTAAGGAAGTGAAGGCTGCGGGTGTGTTCAAACACTTTCTTAAGACACACACACACACACACACACACACACACACACAGATAAGCATTCATTAGCCTTTTCGTTCAGTTTCTGCAAGCCTTGTTGGACCTGTTCTCGTGAAAAAGCTATAAATTGTACATGTGCGAGCAAGCGCACAACACACACACACACACACACACACACACACACACACACACACAGTAATATACTCACACTATTTGGAGAGACTTTCAGGAGATTTCTTAGGGTGTGACTTTATTTATTTTGTTCAGTCCAGAATTAAATAGATAACATAAATAGCGTTTCTGTGGTGGATAATAGCTTATAAAACCATGTGTGGACAAGAGGTGCCTGTTAAATCAACATGTTCTGTTATACCCAGGGAATTAAGTGAGTTTATCTAAAAAACATAATTAAACACTAAAATCAGTCTTGTAAACCAGATCTGAAGTTGGTTTTGTTATTTTTTTAAATTATTTTTCTCTATGTTCAACTCTATGTTGAAGTGAAATGGTCAATCTGCCTCTATTATACCAGCACTGTAAACACACATCGATACCCTCTGTCTGTCTTCACCAACATTTATCACTCTTGTTGCCAGGTCAGCAGGTGAGAGGTGCCATGGCTACCACGATGCTGACTCAGACACAGCTGGCTTCCATCTGGTGAGAGAAGTGTGTGTGTGTGTGTGTGTGTGTGTGTGTGTGTGTGTGTGTGTGTGTCTGTGTGTGTGTGTCTGTGTGTGTGTGTCTGTGTGTGTGTGTGTGTCATCAGCCTTTGTTTATTAGAGGAATATTTGTCTGGAAATCAGGGCTGCTTGTAGTGTCTTATGAAATAAAGGCACATTAACCATGTGGTCCCTATCTGTGGACATGTCAGTTGAGATCAGATAGATGAGAAGTTAAATCCCTAACCTTTAATAAACAACTTTGATAAGTATATATATGAGCTGTGTGTCGCTTTTTTAAACTGATGTAAATGATGGCACCATGAACACTCGGGGTGTAAAGATTCTGAAGGGATGATTAACCTCATTTGAAAGACCTTGTTTGCATTTTTTTATTTGGCTTTTCAATACTCAAAGACAAGGCTCATAATGTATATCGACACATGTTGGCGTGACCATCATTTCTAATATGACCACACAAACCAGCACAAATAGTGAAGAAAGACCTTGTTTATCGTAGAGTGCATCACCATATAAACTGTGCACTTCCAACGTGTAACCCTCCCTCAGGAATTTGGCTGATGTTGATAAGGACGGAAAGCTGAAAGCTGAGGAGTTTATTCTGGCGATGCATCTGGTGGACGTGGCAAAGACTGGACAGCCTCTGCCGCTGACTCTGCCAACAGAGCTGGTTCCACCCTCAAGGAGGTATGTGTACACGTATTACTCCATTTAAGAAAACCACTGAAACCCCTGCAAACGAGACCTGAGTTCTATTAAAGTAAATGTTCAATTCATATTTAAATGATGTTTATCATGTGTTCAGAGTTTATTTTCTGCACATTTCAGGGCTGCAGTGAATGGATCCAGCTCTTCTCCTTATGCTGCTCTGATGGATGTCGTGGACATTGAGCCTCCGCAGAAAGCCAAAGCCAACTGTTAGTATTCACACTTTGAGATCGAAACACTGTGTGTAATGTCGTTACTCTGAGCTCTCGTTCGGGCCTGCTCTGTCCTGTTTCTCTCTTTCCTCCTCTCTCTGCTTGGCTTCCTCTGAGGCTTCCTCTTCAGAGGAGGAGAGAGTTTGGTTGGTTGGTATACTGTAATGCAAATACAAACAAACAAATACTGGGCCAAGTAACTAAAGATTGCACAGTACAATGAGAAGGATAACATGATAACAAAGTCATGCACGTTACCTTGTGGCTTACACGAGCTAATGAGCTTTAATGACAGATAAACAAGGGTGAAAGATTTGTATACTCTCATCTTACACAACAACCCTGTTTCCACCAAGTGGTCTGGTTTGGTTCAGCACAGTTTGCTATGGTAAACCCTGATCCTGTTTGTATTTCCACAGCCAACCATACCCTAGCTTTGTAGGCCAGATGGCGATAGCCGTACCAGCTACGTAATAGCGTGACATCACAGCAGTGCCAAAGCAACTCGGCTAACGTGGGGCAAGAATGGAAGATGTCGAGGAGTTTGTGTTTCTTTCTTTTTATCACAGCGTGTGCTATGCACTGACATAATTGCAATCTTTAAATGAGTGTCTTGCAATCCACAGAATATTTAAATAAATCTTGTGTTCCTATTTTATCACCACTATGGCATGGGAAGTAACGATTTTTTTCAACCAATGAATGGACCCCAACAGAAGGGTACCAAAAAAAAGAAAAATGGTACAGATCTGTTAAATAGGTAACATATCGAGAACCCGACTACCTGGTGGAAGCAGCTCTGTAGTCAGCGAGTAAGCAGCAGCTAGGATTCAAAGGTTATATCAACTGCTTTGAAATATTTTGTTCACTGTCAAAGGCTATTTCAAACCCCTCCATTCTTCTTAACATCTACAGTCTTATCATGATTTGTTTGTTTTAGATGTACATGTTTTACCTGGACATTTTCACATTTTAAGGACAGTTAAATAGGACTTGTTGTCGGAATAAAATAAAATAAAAAAAATCCAAACAATGGTTTATCGTAGGATTTAACTACTTTCAGTTTATACAAGTGAACCACAGTTGTAGCTGGGGCGATTATAGCTCAGTTGGTAGAGTCGTCGTCCCGAGGACATTTTTAATGTCTCATTGGGGAAGACACTTAACCTGCTGCGTCAGGGGCGTGTGAATGTGTATACATGTCATTAGTTAATTCCAATGGTTAGCATACCTGGCAACCAGCCCTCAGTGTGTGAATGTGTAGGTGTGACATGTGATGTAAAAGCGCTTTGAGTAGTCCGAAGACTAGAAATGCACGATACAAGCTCAAGTCTATTTACCATTTACTTCTGACCTCATCAAAGTATTTTTTTCTGTCAATATTCAGATTCTTTTGAGGATAAATTCAAAGCTAACCTGGAGCGGGGAAACGCAGAGCTGGAGAAAAGACGACTGGCTCTTCTGGAGGCTGAGAGGAGGGAGCAGGAGCGGCGTGCTCAGAAGGAGAGGGAGGAGCGAGAGAAGAGAGAGAAGGAGGCTCGAGAGGCTGAGGAGAGGAGGAGGAAAGAGGAGGAGAGGAGGCTGGAGCGACAGCGGGAGCTGGAGAGGCAAAAAGAAGAAGAGCGACAGCGGGAGATAGAGAGGAAAGAGGTTCGAGGAAGATGTTAAAAATTGTCTGAATAAGTGCTATGCAGTTTTGAGCCGTAACTTTACACTGCATTGTCCTGTGTGGGTTCATTCCAGGCAGCACAGCGGGAGCTCGAGCGACAGAGGAAGGAGGAGTGGGAGAAGAGGCGGAGGGGAGAGCTCCAGATAAAGAGGGAGCAGGAACAGGATGATATAATCAGACTGAAGGCAAAGAAAAGAAGTCTGGAGATGGAGCTGGAGGCTGTGGTGAGTGACAAAGAGGGGCATTGTAGAAGTTATAGTTACAGTCATGTCGGCATACTTTAGTCTTTCCAGCTGGCTCTCACCCATCATGCACATTTGTAAAGTTTCTGTCACTACTTTCTCACACGCTCTTTGTGTCTCTACTCCAGGGTAACAAGCACCGTCAGATCTCAGACCGGCTGCGTGACTTTCAGAACAAAAAGAAACTTCAGAAGACCGAGCTTGATCTGACCAACCAGAAGATAGAAACACGCCAGCAGGACATCACCAACCTGCAGAAACAGCTCGAGGTGTGTGTGTGTGTGTGTGTGTGTGTGTGTGTGTGTGTGTGTGTGTGTGTGTGTGTGTGTGTGTGTGTGTGTGTGTGTGTGTGTGTGTGTGTGTGTGTGTGTGTGTGTGTGTGTGTGTGTGTGTGTGTGTGTGTGTGTGTGTGTGTGTGTGTGTGTGTGTGTGTGTGTGTGTGTGTGTGTGTGTGTGTGTGTGTGTGTGTGTGTGTGTGTGTGTTCTTTTTGTTCATGTGGTTTTATAAAAAGTTTTAACGCTGTGTAGAGAATTAGCAACTTTACATCGAAGTTACTCAAATAATTTTGTCCAGTGACACATTTCTTTCTTTCTTTTCGTGCACTCCTCTCGGTCAGGAGTTCCAGAGGACGTTGTCCCAGCTGACACCGGAGCAGAAGAGACTGACCGAGAAACTGAAGAACATGGCTCTCAACAACATGCCAGGTCAGTATTGAGCATAAAATATTTAGAACATAACACATTCATGCAGATTTTTGGAGGCATGTCGCAGTATGAATATTTACACACAAACAGCAGAAATCTTAGAGCTAAGTTCATGAAAAGCTCGAGACTTTGAACAAAGTGCACAAACATACATACATAGAAATATGTAGGTGAGAATATAATGGATTGTACCTTGTCAGCATGCCAGCTGGTGCTATGGTACTGTTTTGTTTTGGATTCTAGCTTGTGTTTGATCTGTTCGTAGTGTCGTCCATGTCCACCTTGAAGGTGGGTGCGACAGAGAAAAAAGGGACGTGTATGAAACTGCGACAGCAGATGGAAGCCCTGGAGAAAGAAACTGCAGCAAAACTGAGCGAGATGGACCAGTACAACAAAGATGTGCAAGTAAGGATTAAGTACAAATACAACATAAGTATGAGATCATTTAAAAACTTCTTTTGACTTTGAACAACACTAATGAACAGGCAGATTTGTAGCGATATACTGCTGAAAACAACAGCAGTATATCGCTACAAATCTGCCTGTTCATTAAAGCCAGTCCTTTTAGGGCGGTGCTGGCAAAGAACAGTGGTCTACTTGTCCTTTACTTTTTCAACACATTCACAACTTTCCCTGTGTGCGAAGCCATTTTCACATCTGCACTCCTTGGGAACGACATATGGAGAAATACACTTCACAATATCAATAAAAAACGGAGAAGAACATTCTGGTGAACAGAAACACATCATGCAGCATCTTGTGCATGGAGACGGTCACATGCAGACAGTCAATGTGCACCAATCACAGAGAATACACTCGCTCTCGGTGAATTCTTCTATTTACATCCTGCTGCGTTCTCACATACAGAGCATAACCAGTGGGACTGGTCAGAATGAAAAGTTTGTATGTTTGTGTTCACACATGTAGCTCAACCCCAAATACTAATCAATTTTTTAGGAGGGGTTTTTTGCGTGTGTATGTGTACACACAGCTCTCTTTTTATCTGATTTTCTGAATTTAACATAACTTGTTTGTTTTTTCACATTACTGAAAAGTTACTGAAAATCATGAAGTAAAAGTTATAAAGTCCATAGCTTTATTGCCTTATTTACCAACATTTAAATTTCTCATTTGAAGGAACAAAAACTTTTATCAATTTAAAAAAATGTGCAAATGTTTAAGGTCAACTCAGTTTTTATTTATATTTTGCCAAATTGTAACTTATGTTAAGACACTGAATATGAAGGGCAGGTCTTTGTTATTGTTATAAAGGTTCCATAAATACGTACTAACTTCTGCAGCTTTTCCCTTTTTATAATTTTCTCTCCTCCTCAGCTTTACCTTCCATTATAACTTTTGTCCCTTTTATTAAGTTTAACATCCTCTTCCTATTCTCTTCTTCTTCTTCTTCTTCTTCTTCTTATCTCCTCATTCTTTGCTCCTTCATCTTCCTCCTCTCTCTTTTGTCTTCTCTCTCTTCCCTCTCACCCGTCTTGTATTTCCTTGTCCCCAGACGTTTCAGTATGTGGCTGAGGAGAACTCTATGCTTCATGCTGTCTTCTGTCTGCTGGCCTGCCTCCGTAACCTCTTCTACCTACTAAAGGTTTTCACTTTAGGTGTCTTTGTTGTTCTCCTTTTAATGTCTTATATTTCCCCAGAAACTTTCAGAGCAGACTTAACTTTTCTGTTTTTTATTCTCATTCTCTTTATTCTTCTCTCTCTGTCTCAGAGCTCGCTTCTAATCACTAATATTTAGTCACCCAGTTATAAAAAACGTATGTGTTTGCCCAGAAACTCCCCCCCCCCCACTACTACTGCACTCTTTGAGTAAAATGTTTGTTTGCTGCATTAGGAACTTAGGGAGAGCCAGAGACAGCAGCAGGCAGCACTGGAGAAACTACGGAGCGTCAAAGAGGACAAACGGCGTGAGCTGATCCGGAGAAAGGAGCAAGAAGAGGAAAAGAGAAGGAAGGAAGAGGAGAGGAAACGCCAGGAAGAAGAAAGAAGACAGAGGGAGGAAGAGGAAGCTCAGAGGTATTTTTTTTCTTTTACACAGATTTATTTTTTCAGGATCAGCCATTTTTCAAACGAAGTTTCAACTAAAACAGCAAAATGTAAATGCCTTGATATTTCCATTCCCACTTTCTCATCTTTACGAACTTTTAAAAATAACTTCAGTGTTTGCTCCATTCACAGGCGAATTAAGATTGAAAAAGAGCGCCAGTGGCAGGAGAAACTGAAGAGGGACGAGGAGGAACGTCAGAGGAAGCTTCAGGAGGAGAGAGAAGCCAAACAGAGGGAGGAGGAAGAAAGAGAGAAACAGGCTCTCATCCAGGCGGCCAAGGAGCAGGCTGAACGAGAGCTCAGAGCAAAGGAGGAGGCAGAGCGCAAAAGAAGGGAGGTGGAGGAAAGGAGGAAAAGAGAAGAGGAAGAGAGGCAGAGGCAAGCGGAGAGACGGAGGCAGGAGGAGGAGAGGAGGAAGCTGGAGGAGGAGAGGAGGCTGCTAGAAGAAGAAAGGAGAAAGCTGGAGGAGGAGAGGAAGAAAGAGGAGAAGAGACGGAAAGAAGACGAGGAGCGGCAAAAGAGGGAGGTGGAGAGGAAGAGGTTAGAAGAGGAGCGGAGAGAGGAGGAGCGCAAGAGAGAGAGGGAGGAGGAGGAGAGGAGGAGAGAGAGGGCGGCCCTAGCGGCTGTCCGAGACGGGGAGGAGAGGAGAAGACACGAGGAGGAGGAAAGAAAGAGGAGAGAGGAGGAGGAGGACAGAAGAAAGAGGGATGAAGACAGGAGGAGGCAGCAGCAGGAAGAGGACAAAAGGAAGCGTGAGGAGGAAAGGAAGAGGGCGGAAGAGGAGATGAAGAGAAAGGAGGCAGAAGATGAGAGGAGAAAAGTGGAGGAGGAGAGAAAGAGGAGAGAAGACGCTCCTCGTCAGCAGCAGCCAGCTGCAGTAGTCGGTAAAATAGACATTCAGGAGAAGCTGACGAATCTGCTCAGAGGGCTGGAGGAGAGGAAAGGTAACACACATGTTTTCTTACTTAAGTGTTTTTTTAAGACCTCTTTTAAAGTTCACTTTATGACCCTCCATGTGCCTCTTTAAGGTGGACAACCCAGAGCCACACATCACAGGAAATCAGCAGCTCTCACCTCCTTCAAAGCGCTCTACCCGTTCACTGCACGAAACAACGAAGAGCTCACTTTCAATGCAAACGATATCATTGAGGTAAGAGCACAAAACAACGTCGGGAGAGTCGGGAAGAGGAAACGGCTAAAACCCGAAAACGATCAAACTTTTCACTTGTTCAAATCTCCTCCTTTGATTTCATCCTTTTCCTTGGGTTCCCCTCCCATCAGGTGGATGAGACGACCGAGCGAGAGGAGGGCTGGCTGTGTGGCAGCAGACAGGGGAAGATGGGCTGGTTCCCAGAAAGCTATGTCGAAAGAATAGCTCCGTCCGTCACAGCGAACAGTGCCGCCGCTGCTTCTTCTTCTGCTCCCGCTGGAGCTCCTAAAATGCCCCTTCAGTCACAGCTGTCCAATGCCCTCGAGGCTGCCAAGGTAGCTGGGACAAAATCTGCCTTCACACCAACACACTCTCCAAACCCTGCACCCCTTGAGACCCAAGGACAGGTGAGGGGTTTGACACCTGTCGGAGGCAGTGAATTGGTTTTAGCACTTTCCTTATTGTCTGGACAGATTTCCTCTCAAATACTCACTGTACCTACTTTCTGGGCCTCTCCCAGCAGGTGGTGGGTAACGTGTTAGCCCAGGCACTGTGCTCATGGACCGCCAAGACAGACAACCACCTGAACTTCAATAAGGACGATGTCATCCAGGTGTTGGAGCAGCAGGAGAACTGGTGGCTGGGAGAGCTGAATGGTGAACAGGGCTGGTTCCCCAAGACATATGTGACACTTCTTGGTGAAGAGGACAGTTCAGAGTAAGTCTTCGTACATTCATTTTTATTTCTTCACCCAAGAGGGTGAGGGATGTAGATGTGTCTCTTTGTTAAAAGATCCCCACCTTTAGTAACAAGAGCATATGAGGCAGCACATGATGTCTGACTGTCGGCCTCTGAGCAAGTCGGCCACAGTACGACAACAATGGAGCTTTTAAATGGTTTTAAACATGTACATACAGTTATCTGTTTATAGAATTCAACTGTAAGCCTTGACTTTTAACTCCAAATCAAATTCCTTTCTCGTGACTTAAGCTGCCAGACAAACTGTGAACAATGATCAAAACCCAAAAGGCCTTGATATCCACAAAAAGCCAAGAGTTTTATTTTTACAAGTGATCCTGATAGAAGCTTCCTTGAGGCTGACCCTGGCTCCAGGTCTACCAGTACATATTCATTGGCTACACTGGAGCCTCATATTGTCTGTCCACTTCAGGGGCTTGATCTTCTTCAGACTCACACTGTTAGTAGATTTTTTTTATTTTTTTTATTTAGCCAAGTAATTAACCATTGAGATTAAGATCTCTTTCACAAGAAGGCAGCAACACATGTCATAATAAATAGTACATGATGTCATCATAAATAGTACATTATTAAGTGAAAGAAACAGTATTATCATTGCTAGTTTAAGCACTACATCAGTCACCACATAGTGAGTGTCTAAACAATCCGGCGTTAGTTTAGTTTGTACGTCTAATGGGAAATTGCAAAACAGAAACTTATGAGGTATCGTTAAAGTCGGTTTAAATGTTGACATTTTAGAGGCGGAAACAAAGGCTTCAGGTTGTAGTCCTCACTGTGACATTTAATCTCTTGATGCACAAGTGTCTTGATTTGTGAAGGGGGCTCACAGTGTCCAAACCTCAGAGGTAGAGCATGGTGTCCACACGTTGTTCACCACAACCTCGGTATTACTGCTGGTGACTCGTGTTATATTGTTTGTGACATCATGCAGCCAGAGGGACTCACCCGCCCACTATTAGGATCCTTTTGTTCTCAGAGAAAATGTGATTAGACGCATGACGATGTGTTTCATCCTGAGTCTGAAGGTGTGGTCATGTGAGCTATTTTGACTCCATCATTCTCTGTCATGAGCTGTCCTCTGTGTTGAATGTCACACACTAAAACACAATGAAGCTTTATATACACTATGATTCAACCTGGCATTATGTCCCTGTGTTACTGTGAAGAAGAAACTGAACCTGAAGGTGAATTTCTTGTTAAACCAGTCAATCAAGAGCACGGTCCTTTACCTCTGATGATTTGGCTGCTTACCTAATGTAATGAGACTGCAGATTAAGTAGAGCCTCTGGGTTTTCTTTTATTATAAGTAGGAAGTTCAAATGTTGCTGCCCCTTTAAAAAAGTATGACCCCAGGTATTCTTACCAACTTTAACTTTCAACAAAGACCATACAGCAGACTGATCTTCATCAGGAGATCCGAAAGAGTTTGAAAGAATATTTTAGTACAACTGTGTTAATCCTGTTAGCTGCTTGATGATTTGAACCAGGTATGTTTAAAAAAAAAATAATACATGAAGAAGATGAAGTACATACATGAGTATTACAAAGTTATCTTTGTGTGTTTGCAGCATGAAGAGCTCACCTCCTGATGTTTCAGATTCTGGAGACAGCCTGCAGCTTGAAGGTGCAGTTACTTTTCCTCTGATCGTTTTCCTGGTGTCAGAATGTTTCATGATCGTTTGCTTTTAGGGGGAAAAAGGGACAAGAATTGAAGTTGAGTGTAAGGGATTTTAAATATGTTTCATGTTATTGATTGTACGTAAAGTCTGTACATCCCTCGTATATGAATATTGGCTGTCGCTTTGACTGTTCGTTTGTATTTATATGAACTGTTCTTTTTCCAGAATACGTGGCGTTGTACACCTATGAGTCTCCAGAGCCTGGTGATCTCACATTCGCAGAGGGAGATGTGATCCTGGTGAGCAAAAGAGAAGGAGAGTGGTGGAACGGCTCGATAGGCAACCGCATCGGCCTCTTCCCCAGCAACTACGTCAAACCTAAAGAGACGGATGTAAGACCTGTGAACACAAACAGACACACACTTGTATCTTTCCACCACTGCAATACACTATTTAAAATGGTGTTGTGATGGTTCTTTTTATTTTACATAATCTCCTGTTTGATGTGGTACTTCTTTCGAGTCAAAATGATCATTTTGTGTTTTTTAGACATCAAGCACATCTGGAAAGAAGAAGCCAGGTGAGCTCAGATTCCTCTTCTTTTTTTCTTTTGTTTTTTAAATCTCTCTGATTCTGGCTACAACTTCAGCTTTCGCGCACTGTTGGAGTTTTCATTTTCATGTCTATTTTTTTGAACGCTCTCACAGAGATCGCCCAGGTCATGCGGGCCCACTCCTCTACGACCCCTGAGCAGCTGAATCTGGAAAATGGTCAGCTCATCCTCATCCTCTGCAAGAACGTTTCTGGCTGGTGGCTTGGTGAACTGCAGGTCAGTCTGTATATCTGTTTGTTGTGGAATACTGTACAGGAGGTATTAAGATAGGGTCTGTGTTACATTTCAACTCAGAGTTTCCTGTGAGCAGCTGTGTGACTTATTTTCAACAGGTTTTAATACAGTAAGTTCCAGAGCTACCCAAAAACATGTCTGTGAAGTTTTTTGCTCAGACTCCACTCCACTCTGTTCCTGAGTTTGATCACTTCTATAAACCACCTCCATTTTAGCCCTGCTTAGAAAAGGCTGTTTCTGTGTCTGTAGCTTTAAATACAAATGAGCTGTGTCTGACCACGCCCCCCTGGAAGGGCTTGGGCCTTTTTTGGCACCATGGCCAATTGTTGACGCTGAGAAGGCAGTCTCACTGGGCTGAACA
Source organism: Symphodus melops (assembly GCF_947650265.1). Taxonomy (NCBI): domain Eukaryota; kingdom Metazoa; phylum Chordata; class Actinopteri; order Labriformes; family Labridae; genus Symphodus; species Symphodus melops. Next base: position 19,989,795 of record NC_136693.1, on the reverse strand, counting down.
AGCTGTTGTATTGTCACTCAGGGTTTACTGCCCTTTGTGATGTCATGAAGGTAAAATCTCCAAACGGCCTGTTTTCTGAAAAGTGAAGCAGGCAGAAGACAGCGGGGATGCACTTTTCTTGTATTCTGGGGGTTTGCAGACAAACAAGGGACACATTTTAGTGTTGAAAAAAACACGATAAAGTGCATTTTGAATAATTTGTGACCAGAAAAAAAAGTTGGGTAATGTGCTGAACAGGATTTCATCGACCCTGAAGAAATTTAGATTAGTTGACTGGTGGTCCGAGAGAGCGATTTGAGCGATGTTCTGACCTCACCTCTCACCATCTTTTTGTTTATGTGTTTGGGGTTTATTGTAAGTCTGCATCATTGCTCTCTTGATTCAAACTCCAGGCCACCATAAGTGTGTATGTTTCTAAAGGTGCCTTTCTCTCTGTTTGTAGGCGCGAGGGAAAAAGCGTCAGAAGGGCTGGTTCCCTGCTTCTCATGTCAAAATACTGGGATCCAACAGCGGCAAATCCACACCAGCTTCCCAAACAGGTTCCAACATACATACTGATGAAGAGTAAAATATCAAGGTACAATTTAAAAAAGAGTAATTAAAAATAATAAAGACTTGGTCCTCCTTTCTCTCAGTCTGTCAGGTGATAGCCATATACGACTACACGGCGGCCAACGGAGACGAGATGAGTTTTTCAAAAGGTCAGCTGATCAACGTCTTGGATAAGAACGACCCTGATTGGTGGAAAGGAGAGATCAACGGGACCACCGGTCTCTTCCCCACCAACTATGTGAAGTTGACTACAGCTGACTGTGACCCCAGCCAACAGTGTAAGCAGATCCTTTAGTGTAAAAGTCATTCAAAGCCATTGTGCATGTTTTAAACACATAGATCCTTTTCTTTGTCGCTTCAAGCTACGGTGACTAAATCTGCAACCCCCGATTTCTATTCATGCTTTTTTTTTTTTTTCATCCACTCCTCTCTTTACCTGGACCTGTACACTGACTATCTCACCTTGCTCTTTGTCCTCCCACCTCCCCAATCTCTATTTCTCCCTCCCTCTCTCTCCCCTTCTTCTTTGCTTCTGTCTCTTTCTCCTTCTAGGGCGGTAGAAACTCCTCCTCCTCCTCCTCCTCCTGTTCTTCCTCTCCTCCTCCTGACTTCAGAGAGACCCAGTTTAATTCTCTGCTCTGAAGGGGCGAAATCTTTGGACTCCCATTCTACTAACCTTTCCCACTGAACTAATCTGACTGTCTTTGTATGACCATAAGAGTCTGTGTGTGTGAAAGCCTCTGTGCCTCATGTCTTTTTTGTTCTCATTATGAAAAGATGAAGTTGAACCATCTACTTAATCCTCAAATACATCTTACAGAGTAAGAGTGGGTCTCTCTGTGGCTTGCCCCCTTATCTACTTTTATTTACACCCCATCATCCACTTTTAACATCACCTGTTCTTCATCTGTTTCTTCTCTCTTCCTCTGACATGTTTCACCATTCTCACTCCAGTTTTAAGGGGTCCAGCTCACACAGAGCCCACTACTCGCTCACAGGTGTGTCTGTAGTTGGAACAGATAGTCCCTCTATAAAACTACAAACAATGAATATCACACTTACCTTCATGCCTGTCGATTTTTTTTTTTTATTTATATTTATTTATTTAGAAAGATGGCTGCTTTCAGTTCCTGCTCGCACTTATCTTAAACTAGACGCTTGAAACAAGGCACAAGGTGAAATTTAAACATGAACAAAGAAACATGTTCCAGGAGGAATACTGTTACAAATACAAATTGGTAGAGAACATGCTGAAATTACAAATGGTTGTTTTTCTCCATGAACAGATATTTGGATGCTTCCTTTTGGCTTTCACTTTGTGAGCTCTATAACCATTTTTTGCAGTGCGCATTCGATTCTAAGCCTCTAAAAAAACTCTTTTTGACTTCATTTGGATCCTAATAGTACAAGCAGAAATATCCAGTCTGCACTCTACATTTAAAAGCTATAATTGGGTCAGCTGTCATCACTAACAGAAGTAGTATGGACGTGCGATGAAGTGACCATATGGCACACAGTTTTTAAGGCATGGACAGACGTCTGCTTTGGCCTCCTGAGGCAATACTGCAAACTGCTGCTGCACCTTCTATTTAACTGAATGCTTTTTTTCATGCTCTTCTGAATTTATTTTTAATTTTTTTGCGGGGGGGTGGGGGGGGGGGTAATCATGAGTGACTGGATGGACACGTTATCTTCAGGTGAACATGAAATAAGACGTTATATTCAGGTGAACATGAAATAAGACGTTATATTCAGGTGAACATGAAATAAATACTATGCAAGCTTCACATGAGATACTGTGATACCTGTAACCATTCAGATGAATAATAAGTCATCAAGTCAAATATTCTATACAGTTCAGATGTCTTTAGTGCTCCACTGTCACATCACTTAAATGTTAGTCATTAGTGTGGAAAAAGAAAAGATTTACAGTTCACCACAAACTCTCTTTAGATTTGTGAGAAGCTGTGTCAGCCACACTGACAGAAACCTGCATCCTGACAACAAATGCTGAGAGCACTGCTGATTCAATGATCTACAGTATATGGAGAGAACATCAGGGAGCAGAAGGTGTTTAACTATTTTTGAATGTGTCATCTATTTTCTGATTCTGAAGTAAAATATCCAAATAAAGATTGATTTGCAAGAAAGTAACTGTTTTATGGTTGCTACATGAAATCAGAGTCTTCACCTCTGCAGGGTTATTGTGTACATGTATGTGTACGTGTTTGTACAGTAAACACTATGCACGTGAGACACACAGACGGATACACTTGTGAACAAGCTTTTCAGCTGTTTGAGTAAAGCAGTTTGAAATGCTTTTTATTTCAGGGGGTTTATTACAGTGGCAGAAGTCATTAAAATCTTTAAAAAAAAAAAAAAAGAAAGTTTTCTGTACTCACTGAACATGCGTCAGAAGAACGGGGGGAGAGAGAGAGAGCCAAGAATCCTCCTTCCTGTTTTGGTACAAACAGATTGAGAAGTTTGAGTCTCATACCTTTATGAGGAGATAACGGCTCAGAGTGAGAAGACAAATAGTCAGAGCCAACATCGAGCAACAGAAGACAGACTAAAAATTATTACAACAGAATAAAGTGATGAATTTACAGAGCGGATTCCACTTTCTGAGACTGTGGGGTGAGACGGGTGATGAGGCAGAGGATAGAGCAGGGTCAGTGAGGGAGCAGGAGTCCGCTCGTGTTGGACACACACATTGGCTTAATGGTGCTCCTCTATCAGGTAAGTTGGAGCGTGTTTGCTAATCCCATTTAGTCTTTCCTTTGTACCTTTTCATTCCTACATTTTACCTTCCCTCTGATGTCAGTGTCCTCCTTCAAAGTGTCTGTCGTGCACCATACTTGCTTTTTGTCCAATCGTCCAGCAGGAGGCGTTAGATGCCTCTTTTCACTTAAACTGTTCACTCCAACATTGGTTTTTTTCCCCTCTCCTGCAGGGTGTGCAGACCTGAACAGCCTGGACTCTCTGAGCCCACAGGAGAAGAAGAGGCAGGGTTACATCCATGAGTTGTTACAGACAGAGGAGAGATACGTGGAAGACTTGCAGATAGTGCTGGATGTAATAAACACAAATTACTCACATAGAAAACAAATCAATCTTAGTCTTTTTACATCCCTAACTCTGTCTTTCTGTGCTGGTTGTGCAGGTTTTCCATAAGCCCATGTCGGAGTCAGGCCGGATGAAGGATGAAGAGATGAATATGATCTTTGTTAACTGGAAAGACCTGCTGACCTGCAACACCAAACTTCTTAAGTAAATGCCTCACTAGCAGAGTGATTGTGATCTCGTGGGGAATGTTTGTCTGACAGAAATAATATTTAAGTGCAGCTTTTTAAATGTTGGGTCTATTTGGAATCTGTCCAGAGCTTCTTATGTTCCTGTGTTTTACTAATATGCATGTGCAGAGCTCTACGTGTGCGTAAGAAGATGGGAGGGGAGAACATGCCGGTGCACATGGTGGGTGACATCCTGGCTGCAGAGCTGTCCCACATGCAGCCCTACATCCGCTTCTGCTCCTGCCAGATCAATGGAGCCGCACTGCTGCAGACTCGCTACGACAACGAGCCGGACTTTAAAAACTTTCTCAAGGTATGAAGGAGAGAAGAGCGTGAGGAAGGAATGAGTCGGGGCTAAAGGTTTAGGTGGAGGTGGTAAAACAGCGTGACTGAAGAAAGCTTTGAAGTGCAGGAGGAGGTGGAGATGGACGAACAAAAAGGGTGTTTAAATCAGCCATTAAAACATTCTCATGTAGTGTTTTAAAAGAAGCGTTGCAGTCACTTACATGGAGATGGAATGTGTTTATTTGTCTTTTCTTCCCATCAGAAAATTGCCACAGACTACAGGTGTAAAGGTATGCCGCTTTCCAGCTTCCTGCTGAAGCCCATGCAGAGGATCACGCGCTACCCACTGCACATCAAAAACGTAGGTCACCATGTTTGAACTCCTCATTAAATATAATGACCTTATGATGTGTGTAACTGTGGTAAAATGAATGAACTTGTGTGTCTGTGTGGGTTTAGATCCTGGAGTGCACGGCAGAGGGCCATGCTGACAGAGGTCCACTGAAAGAGGCTCTGGAGAGAGCAGAAGAACTTTGTCAACAGGTTTGTTCTTCTCCGTTCCTCATCTTTTATCTGTTCAGTTCTAGTGTAAGACTGTTTTTTTTCCTTCATGTTTTTGGGGTGGAGGAAGATCATTTGATGTGATGGATGTCTTTGCACTGAATGTCTGTGTTGATCAGGTGAATGAGGGCGTGAGAGAAAAGGAGAACTCTGACAGACTGGAATGGATTCAGAGCCACGTACAGTGTGATGGGGCTGCAGAGGTAACTAACTAATGTCAGCCTCATTCAATTGGTCACTGTTTTATTACTTTCATAGTTAAAAAGAATTGTCCTCTGTTAAACAGAACATGGTCTTTAACTCGCTCACCAACTGCCTGGGGCCCAGGAAGCTGCTCCACAGTGGAAAAGTGAGTAAAAGTGCAGCATATCTGAGTTACTGAAACAATCTGTTGGATCTTCATATTCAGGAGAAATCCAAATTTTTAATTTAGCTGAATGAATATTTTAAATGTAAGTACTAAGATCTAAGAACCAGGCTGAGTGGGGAGCACAGGGAGGTGAGACATCAGCGTGTCAGATTTAAGATGTCAAAGCCTCATACCTCTGAGAGAAACCTCAGCTCAGTGAGCTGGTTCATACACGGACATGTCAAGAGTTGTTAGATAATCTAAAGTCCTCTCACGCTGATCGATAGATGTGAGGTCATTTGTGGAAAAGATTTACAGAAGTGAAAAATGTTTAGGAATTGTTTTAAATCCCTGGTTTGTTTTTAGATGTTCAAAGCGAAGAGCAACAAGGACCTGTGGGCTTTCCTCTTCAGTGACTTCCTGCTTCTGACTCATTCAGCCAAACAGTTCAGCTCGTCAGTGCCTGACAAGCTGTTCAGCCATAAGAACAACGTACAGCTCAAGATGTACAAGCCCGTAAGTATCAGAGTCTTCTCCTGAGGCAGCATGATCAAGGTATCATGTATTATTATTTTTTTGTTATTGTTTTGGATAAAAAAAACTATCTGGCAGCTACTCTTGCTGTAGGCATAACCAATACATTTTGTATTTTATTTTTTTTAGAGTTCAGTCAGGAATATCAGAAGTGAAAGACAAAACGAAAGAGTTGCAGAAATCTTCAAGTGTGTTGCAAACGGGGCAGGATATTCAGCGTTGTGTCTGATGGTATTCTTTTGTTTTTTTCCTCTTCAGCCGGTGCTACTAAATGAAGTCCTGGTAAAGCTTCCAGATCCCTCTAGTGACGAGCCAGTCTTCCATATCTCGCACATCGATAGAGTCTACATACTCAAGACTGAAAACATTAACGAACGGTAGTGTGACACACTCACACACGTTCACACACATACTATATGTACTGTATAGACATAATAGGGAGTTGCAATCACTGTGTTTTTGTGTTTCCAGGACGGCGTGGGTTCAGAAGATTAAGGCAGCGTCCGAGGAATTTATTGAGACGGAAAAGAAGAAAAGGGAAAAAGCCTATCAAGGTTTGTGTTTTAGCGCACTCATTTAGACTGATGACAGGCCGTGTCCTGACCTGCAGATTAATCCTTGTGTGGGTGATTGCAGCTCGATCTGTGAAGGCGAGTGGAATTGGCAGACTCCTTGTCACCATCCTGGAGGCCACTGAGCTCAAGCCGGGAAAATCTAACGGTGAGCATCGACACACTCATGCTGCAGGATTTGAAAAACACTGAACTTTTTACCCTGTGTGCTACATGCACTGCTCTTTTGTTTGCTTCTCTACACTCGACACTGTTGTTGCTCTCGCTTCTTGTTTGACATTTTCTTATCTCTAGTTGTTCTTAAACTCCTCTGTCCCGGCTCGCCTGTCTTTGTTTCTCCCTGCAGGTAAAAGTAACCCTTACTGTGAGGTGACCATGGGAGCTCAGATCTTCACATCCAGGACCCTCAACGATACTCTGAACCCCAAGTGGAACTTCAACTGTCAGTTTCACATCAAAGACCTCTACCAGGACGTCCTCTGCATCACCATCTTTGAAAGAGACCAGTTCTCCCCTGACGGTCAGCACCGACCTGCTGATTAACCTTCTCTCCTTTTCTTTTCTCCTCCTTTCTTTACTCCCAAGTATTCCTCTTCAGAGCTTTTGAATGAAGTGGTGTCAGGGTGCGGCTAATAATGTCTCATTCTCAGTTTCTTTTAAACCCAAGTAAAAAGTTCCTCTTTTTGTCTGCTCTCATTTCAGTGTTTCTGGGTCGGACGGAGGTTCCCGTGGCAACCATAAAGAAAGAGTTGGAGAACAAGGGACCCGTAACACGTCGTCTTCTGCTGCACGAGGTTCCTACGGGGGAAGTGTGGGTTCGCCTCGACCTGCAGCTCTTCGGCAACAAATAGAAATAAAGAATTTATATTCTTATAGACTTATATAAACCCCTGAAAATGTACTCACATGAAGCCTTATTTTTGTTGATCTTAACCAGCACTAATAATACCTCCTATGATATCTGAAGACTCTTCCAATTGGAATAAGGGCTTGAGTGACATCATCAAAACCAACCAGTAGTAGTCCGATTCATCTTTGTTTCTGGTTCATTACTTCATACAGAGAGAGTTTTATTGCAGATGCAGCAGTGTGTACTGTACACTGTGAAGGAGGGTGTGTGTGTGTGTGAAGCTGAATCCAGGTCCTCTGCTGGCAACGTTTCAGACCTTCAGAGAGAAGAGTAACCGTCAAAAATGATTTAAAAGCAATCAATTCAACCAGTAAGAAGTGATACTACTACAAATACTAACGTCTTAGCTACTCTTGATTTACACAGAAGTTTCAGTCAACGTTGGTCATATAAAAGCGGTGTGTTTTTCTTACAGGATTTTAATACGTTTGAGGTTTGTGACTGATTGCTTTCAGGAGGCCTTTGCTTCATGTCTGTCAGATCTCAATCACATCATCTTCTCACTGAAGAGCAGACGAGACAAACGGCAACAATCTGAAAAGAAGTTTGTGGAAGGAGCTCAGTCAGTTTGATGTAGAAGATCTGAGGACAGACTGTCCTGGGTTTAGTCTTGCAACTGTTAGAATGTTTTGTGTCTGCGTGTGTGTGTGTGTGTGTGTGTGTGTGTGTTTTTGCTCAGAGTCTGAGGATACGTATCATACTTAACATTTAGTCAAAGGAAATGTGCTCAGCCAAGGGCTTTTGATACATCGACTTCTGGAGTTACCTTCTGGCTTTAAAAGAAATCCTCTCTTTTTTTCTTTCAAAGTATTTTAAAATTGTAACTCTTCTTTGAGGTGATGGTGGTTATAGGATGTATTTATATGCTTTTTTTTCTTTTATACACAACGCCAGCCAAGGCCAAGTAGTTAAAGGGCAAAGTTACACAGATGTGAACAGCTGCATTGATGAACGTTCAAACTCTTTCTGCTGCTGACTTAATAGTTAATTTTATTTTCTCACTTGTTTTGTTTTTTTTATACTGTAGTGTCACTGTTCACTCCTCACTTCACTAACTCGGTCAATCCCTGTCCTCAAAACTCTCCCCTTAGGACTCCTCCACCATGAAGTGTCAGGGTGGAAATGCTTTTGTTTCTGCTGTGGATTGATGTATTTTCGTTCTTCTAGCTTTGAATCCACCTTCTCTTCTCACTCTGAGCATAAATGAACAGAAAGGTATTTAATTCCTAACTTGTGTGCATCCATTGGTTTGGAGAAGCTTTGCATGCTGTCATCATGGATGATCGGTTATTATTCACGGGGTTTGTCTTTGTGCAACGTTAAGTAACAGAAACATGTTGATATTGTTTTAAAAGACAATACTAAGCATCCAAAAGGATTTTCTGCGGTTGTGTTTTACTGTTATGTACATGAGGTCATTAGTCATATGTAAGGCCCTTTGTTTTGTGCTTTTGTGTTTGATTAATTTGTCTCTTCAATCAACACAATTCTCTTTAAAGTCCTGTTTTAACTTTGATGTCTCTTTATTATGTGTGCAAATAGACTGGATTCGCTTCTTCTTATTTATAGGGGTGTTAAAGTGTCTCTTGTAATTTACTTTTTATTTTCTGCAGACGTCTGCTTCGACTGTGGACTCTTTAACCCAGATAGTCTCTCTGATCAGCCTGGAGTCTGTAACCTGCTGTTTGTAACTCACTTTAGCCGCCATGTGGCACTCTCTGAATCAGGGTTTCTTAAGTGAAATTAAAGAGATTAAAAGTAAACAAGTTGTCCATTTGTTGTTTGAATAGTGACTTTAACACTTTTACACTTTCAGAACATAACGTCCTGAAGAAGCACTCAAAGGCTGTGTAGCCCTCAACTTCAGCTTTAGTTGATTTTATTTATTTTTTTTTGGTGTGAATCACAGAAATCATGTGTTTTTTAGTTTGCCTCAGTGAGAAGAACATTTGTAAAAGCTTATTAGATATCGGCAGGACATGCTAGACTAATCTGGTACATTTAAGATCATATTTAAGACCATAAAACATATTTTAGTTTAATAGAGTTCCCTATTTGTGAAATTAGTTTGAAAGACAACACAGATTATTTCATGATTTTGCTGTCGCCCTATTATACTGTAAGCAGTCCAGATTTTGATTTCCAATGGTTTTGTGTTGGTGTCCAGACACAGAGTCAGTGTGTGCAGAGTGGAGTTGTCAGTGCGCACCAATAGAGCTCATTAAGTCCTTCTTCACCCTCCACTGGCTCGGGGTCCACAGGAGCAACAGTGGTTATGTAACCACACAGAGTGGCTGTGTGACAGGCTGACAGCAACGCACATAGCCAAGAAAGTCAGCTGAACTCAACCCTCTCTAACGCAATGCTACTGTTGTAGTAATGGATTTAATGCCTCAGGTATGTGTTGGTATAAATAGTACTAAATCATTCTGTTACACTCAATTAAAAACATTTGTGTCCCAGATGTACAATAGTCATTCAACCCCCCCCTTCTTTTTTTCCCTTTAACAATTTAATTTATGGCTACAAATTGTAATCTTCAGCGACTCTATAACGCAAAATAAAAGCATGTGATGAAACTTAAAATCAAGTTATCACAGTTATGTAGGAGTTACCTAAAGGGTCAAATGACTTTGAGTCTCACATTTACCATCCAACGATGAGTGCACTGCTAAGAAGATGCATGTGACATCTATAACATACTGCAGGGTTTTAACGTGAGAACGTGTTGATCAATTTTAAATTTTAACGCAAAGGTTTTGGGATTTGGGATTTGTGTCATGTCTGATAGAAGAGGAGCGCTAAAGTCAAACACATGAAAATTGGCACACAACAAAATGCTAAATAACACGAAGTGTAACAACAGTGTATTTCTCTGTGGGGAAGTTTGCCAGGGAATATGATTTCATAAAGGTTCGACCTACAGAAGCAAATTCCTTGTTTAAAATCTTATGTTTGACGTACAAAAAAACCAACCTAAAACCTTTTGACTATAAAAGGAACTGACTTGAGAACACTCCCACAGAAGCATGGATGTGTAGATCGATTTGTGTTGTGGCCTAAGTGTTAATAAAGTGAATATTTATACTAACATTTTGACTTGTTGGTTTGGAAATAGTAGCTTGCATGTGACAAAGCTATTTGGAGGTTGATGGGTTTGTTTGTTTTTAAACGTTTAGTTTTACTGCTCTCATCAGCAATGTTTCTCAGACATGCAGACAGCAAAACGTTTGATGAATCCTCTGCACACTTCCAACTGCGAACAGGGAACAAACACAGTTTCCAGCAAACTGGAAACAAAGTGCAACATTTGGAGTATTTCAGTGTTAATATTTCATCACACTGAGCAGGAGGTGCAGGAATGAATGCATTATGGATCGTATAAATGCCAGAGATCTGTCTTTGTCACATCACGAAGCAGGGTAGGGGTTTTTGTGCACAACCTCACCAACTACCAAGGTGTCCAAACACGTCGGTTAAATAAAGTTAAGAAAGCTGATCTTTTTGTGAAATAAAAACACATTTATATTCTGTATTTCAATGCTGAAAGGAATATATTTTATTTTGAGTTTCTCCTTAAATACTTAGTTATCATATCTTTAGCCCTCGTATGGAAATCATGAATCATGACTCATCCTCTTCCCATTGAATTTCAGATATATGATTGAAGGGACAGTGAGAGCAGACGAAAATAAACACAAATATGGCAATGGTTCAGACAAGGTCAGGGGAGAGGGAGCGAGTGTGATAAAGTCTGAAATGAAAGTGCAGTTAGGCAGAAGAAGAGAGCAGTTTGCAGGCAGGAGGAGGAAAAAGCAGAGACTGAAAGGAATAAACACACGTGTGGACAGAGAAGGAGAGTATGCAGGGAGACAGTGCCATGTGCACGGAGGATGAGTCTGAGAGGCCCTCAGTTCCACTTGACTCAGTCATGGGAATGATTTGATTATCACCACATGAACAGCTGTCTTATGTAACTTACACACACACACACACACACACACACACACACACACACACACACACACACAGACACACAAAGCAAACAAAAAATAATGAGAGGTCCATTTTGTAGCCAAAAACCTACATTGAGTGAAGGTGGCCTGAAGCAACAGAGAGTAAATGAGAGACGGAGTGTGTTTTAAAGGTCAGCCAGGTCTCTTCATATTGTCAAATAAAAGTATAGCTTGTGGGTGTCTTCATCTAGCAGAAGGAACATTGTTTTCAGGATATAAAAAATAAAAAAGCTTTCAGAAGCATTAAATTAAAATTTGAGCAGTTCTGGGGGAAGTTTTTACATCCTTCAGTTAGTAGCTGCACTGTGAATAGTAGCAAGTGTTTAAATGATTTGTTTTATTTGCTGATTTTTAGAATCGCTACTTGAATAATTTTGTTTAACTGATTTACAAAAGTAAGAGTACAGTGAGTAAAGGTTATTTTCTCCAAGAGTAGAGTTTATGATGAATGTACAATCTATCTTTAATTTATCTGTGATGCTGACAGAGACTTTCTTGATGACAAGCTTTTTTCATTGTCAATTTTTGAACTGCATGAAACGTATAGTGTGACTTGTGTATCATATGTTTATCCTCTGTGTGCCCTTAAAGAAGACACAAACAAGAAGGAAGTTAAGTAAATATGATGATCAAAGAGTGAGAAAAGTATTAACACTCAATATGTAGCTAAAAGTCAGCACGTTTCAGATAAAGGAACACATTTAATAATTCAATCTACAGCAATACATTATCCATCTATTATCTTTACCACTTTTCCGATTCTGGGATGTGTAGTGACTTGAGTTGATCCCAGTTGTCATTGGGCGAGAGGCAGGGTACACCTACAGGCTGTCATACAGACAGCCAGCCACGCTCACATTTACATCTATGGGTAATTTAGAGTCAATGGTGAAAGGAAAACAGAGTATCTCGTAAACATGCAGACTCCACACAGGGAAGCCCTGTTTTAACCTTCTCACTGAGGAGAGCGCTAACTAGTACACCACCGTGCAGCAGGACAATGCATTATACCTTATAAAATCAAATCTATCAATCCAGCCAAAAACTGTTAAACTTGCATTCTTTATCTGGGAAATGACATGTAGCACACGTTGACTACATTTCGTATCAAAATATGAAGCATAGATCAGTCAGCAATGAACTGGTGACTGATGTGAAGTGTTTAGCTAAACCCCCCCCCCCCCTCCCCCCCCCCCCCCCCCAAAAAAAAAAAATGTTGTTCATCTGAGCATTTAGCCTTCAGTTCTCTATAAATGAATAACAGCCATAATAATCCAAACGTTGAACTGGCTGACATGTTGTTCATCTCAATGAACACAATGGTTATTTTGGCTAACCCCAAGTAGGTGATCCTGCTGCAATGAATGCTCACGAGAGCATCAAATGTGTATTGACAGCTGGAAATAGTCCCTTCCAATTTTAATATTGACTGTTGTTTGAGTCAAGTTTGCTGAATCATCTCTTTCAGGATATCACTGAGCCGTTTTATAAAATTAAGCAGATTCAGATGCTTGTTACACGAGGCGATTATGGAGCACGACAGCATATATTCTAAGTTGTGTTTTTGTACACTCTGTGAAGATATAATGGGCTCAATTTCATTCACTTTAAGTCCTATTCTGCTCTCCACCAACTCCTCAGGGAGATATTCAGCTCTCGAGCCGCTAAATGCTTCTTTGTGTTCACTAGCTTGTTGCTAACTCTGACAGTCTGATGTGCTGCTATTCTTAGCTGTACAACATGACTTCAGGGCTTTTTAGTGGAAAACAGCTGCCTCCTTCTACACCGAGAGCAGTGAACCAGTAAACAATGAGCTAAACTCACTCTCTAAAATGAACGAAGTCTGCAGGTTAGGGTGATCATCATTTTGTAGTGAAAACAATTAGAGTAAAGCATACTTGCTACACTATCCTTCAACGATCTGAACACATTTTTTAAACATTGGAAATCCCGGTCTGAACAAAGACAATACAAGAATCTGAGAGTTTGGGCATATTTTAAAATGTGTTTTGAAAATTGTTCTAGCTTGAGTTCTTCTTCAAATCTATCAGTAATTATTAAATAGTTTCATCCATAATGAAGTTGACCCTGTTTTATTTTAGACTGCAGGTTCACCCCTCACAGTCATGAAAAATTAAATAACATACCAGTGGAGAAAAACTACCAATGTTCCTGACGGGCATCTGTAAGTCACAACTCCTGTCCCTGGCTATTTCATTGAGGAATGACAACACAACACATGAAACACAGTTAACAGTGTTAATATTTCATCGTCCTGAGCCGGAGGGGCATAAGATAGATGCATTATTGATGGTAAGCAACGCATGGATTTTGAATGGACACAGAAAGTGAAGTGGAAGAAGTTTTTTTCATCACCTTCACTTTATGATTGGGGCGGCAATGGCTCAGTTGGTAGGTTGAGGGTTTGATCTCCAACTGAGCAACATGTCCGATGCGTCCTTGGGCAAGACACTTAACCCAGCATTGCTCCCGCTGCATCGGTGGCGGTGTATGAATGGATTAGTTACGTCTAATGGATGTTACTACATAGCAACCACTGCAATCAGTGTGTAACTGGGTGGGTGTGATGTGAGGTGTAAAAGTGCTTTGATTAGTTAGAAGACTAAAAAAGAAATCCATATAAACTCAAATCCATTTATCATTTAGCATCTATATAATCTTTTTAATCCTCGCACTGCCCTCGGGGGTCATTTAGACCCGGGGACACGAGGCACCCCTGGCACTGCCCTCGGGGGTCATTTAGACCCGGGGACACGAGGCACCCCTGGCACTGCCCTCGGGGGTCATTTAGACCCGGGGACACGAGGCACCCCTGGCACTGCCCGCGGGGGTCATTTAGACCCGGGGACACGAGGCACCCCTGGCACTGCCCTCGGGGGTCATTTAGACCCGGGTGGCTATGTTGTGGAATTTACCCCCAGGCACTGCCCGCGGGGGTCATTTAGACCCAGGGACACGAGGCACCCCTGGCACTGCCCTCGGGGGTCATTTAGACCCGGGTGGCTATGTTGTGGAATTTACCCCCTGGCACTCACCTCGGGGGTCATTTAGACCCGGGGACACGAGGCACCCCTGGCACTCCTCGGGGGTCATTTAGACCCGGGGACACGAGGCACCCCTGGCACTGCCCTCGGGGGGTCATTTAGACCCGGGTGGCTATGTTGTCCCCCCTGAACTGCTACCTTATCGTGGTGGGGGAGTTTGAGCACTCGAATGACCCTAGGAGCTATGTTGTCGGGGGCTTTGAGCCCCCAACAACATAGCTCAACATAGCTCCTAGGGTCATTCACCCAAGGCAAACAGGTCCTAGGCGACGAGTCAGACTAAATGCAGTTCATAAAACCCCTATGAAGAAAAACATAAATAGGACCGTGACGTCGCCCGGCATGGCGGAGCCGGGGCCCCACCCTGGAGCCAGGCCTGGGGTTGGGGCCCGCAGGAGAGCGCCTGGTGGCCGGGACTTTGCCCGTGGGGCCCGGCCGGGTTCAGCCCGAAAGGACGACGCGGGCCCGTCCTCCTGTGGACCCACCATCCACAGAGGAAGCCGTAGGGGTCGGGTGCAGTGTGGATCCTCACTGGGGGGGAAGGAGCCTGAGCTTGTGAAGGAGGTTGAGAGGTACCGGCTAGATATAGTCGGGCTCACCTCCACGCACTGCTTGGGCTCTGGAACCCAGCTCCTTGAGAGGGGCTGGACTCTCTACTTCTCTGGATTTGCCCGCGGTGAGAGGCGGCGGGCTGGTGTGGGCTTGCTCATAGCCCCACAGCTCAGCCGCCAGGTGTTGGAGTTCACCCCGGTGAACGCGAGGGTCGTGTCCCTACGCCTTCGGGTAGGGGACAGGTCTCTAACAGTCGTTTCGGCCTACGGCCCGAACGGCAGTGTGGAGTACCCGGCCTTCTTGGAGTCCCTGGGAGGGGTGCTGGACAGTGCTCCGACTGGGGACTCCATTGTTCTACTGGGGGACTTCAATGCTCACGTGGGCAGCGACAGTGAGATCTGGAGTGGGGTGATTGGGAGGAACGGCCTCCCTGATCTGAACCAGAGTGGTGTTCTGTTATTGGACTTCTGTGCTAGTCACAGTTTGTCCATAACAAACACCATGTTCGAGCACAGGGATGTTCATAAGTGCACGTGGCACCAGGACTCCCTAGGGCGGAGGTCGATGATAGACTTTGTGGTTGTGTCATCTGACCTCCGGCCGTGTGTCTCGGACACTCGGGTGAAGAGAGGGGCTGGGCTGTCAACTGATCACCACCTGGTGGTGAGTTGGATGCGCTGGCAGGGGAGGAAGCCGGTCAGACTCGGCAGACCCAAACGTGTAGTGAGGGTCTGCTGGGAACGTCTGGCTGAACCCTCTGTTAGCGAGGTCTTCAACTCCCACCTCCGGACGAGCTTTTCACAGATCCTGGGGGAGGCTGGGTGCATTGAGTCCGAGTGGACCATGTTCTCCACCTCCATTGTCAAAGCAGCTGCTCTGAGCTGTGGTCGCAGGGTCTCTGGTGCCTGTCGTGGCGGCAATCCCCGAACCCGGTGGTGGACACCGGAAGTAAGGGAGGCCGTCAAGCTGAAGAAGGAGTCCTATCGGGCGTTGCTAGCGCATAGGACTCCTGAGGCAGCTGACGGGTACCGGCAGGCCAGGCGTTCTGCAGCCCGGGCGGTCGTGGAGGCAAAAACTCGGGCCTGGGAGGAGTTCGGGGAGGCCATGGAGGAGGACTTTCGGTCGGCCTCGAGGAAATTCTGGCAAACCATCCGTCGCCTCAGGAGGGGGAAGCAGTGCTTCACCAACACTGTTTACAGTGGAGGTGGGGAGCTGCTGACCTCAACTGGGGATGTAGTCGGACGGTGGAAGGAATACTTCGAGGATCTCCTCAATCCCACCTTTACGTCTTCCACTGAGGAAGCAGAGGCTGAGTGCTCAGAGGTGGATTCGTCCACCACCCAAGCCGAAGTCACCGAGGTAGTTGGCAAGCTCCTTGGTGGCAAGGCACCAGGGGTGGATGAGATTCGCCCTGAGTATCTGAAGTCTCTGGATTCGCAGGGGCTGTCATGGTTGACACGCCTCTGTAATATCGCGTGGAGGTCGGGGACAGTGCCTCTGGACTGGCAGACCGGGGTGGTGGTCCCTCTTTTCAAGAAGGGGGACCGGAGGGTGTGTTCCAACTACCGGGGAATCACACTCCTTAGCCTCCCTGGGAAAGTCTATTCCAGGGTACTGGAGAGGAGGTTCTGGCTGTTAGTCGAACCTCGGATTCAAGAGGAACAATGCGGTTTTCGTCCTGGCCGAGGAACACTGGACCAGCTCTACACTCTCCAGCGGGTGCTTGAGGGTTCATGGGAGTTTGCCCAACCAGTCCACATGTGCTTTGTGGATTTGGAGAAGGCATTCGACCATGTCCCTCGCGGCGCCCTCTGGGGGGTGCTCCGTGAGTATGGGGTTCGGGGCCCTTTGCTAAGGGCGGTCCGGTCCTTGTACGACCGGAGCAGGAGTATGGTTCGCATTGCCGGTATTAAGTCGGACCTGTTCCCGGTGCGCGTTGGCCTCCGGCAGGGCTGCCCTTTGTCACCGGTTCTGTTCATTACTTTTATGGACAGAATTTCTAGGCGCAGTCAGGGGCCGGAGGGGGTCCGGTTCGGGGACCACAGGATCTCGTCTCTGCTTTTTGCAGATGATGTGGTCTTGTTGGCTCCATCGAACCCGGACCTTCAGTGCGCACTGGGGCGGTTTGCTACCGAGTGTGAGGCGGCTGGGATGAGGATCAGCACCTCTAAATCTGAGGCCATGGTTCTCGACCGGAAAAAGGTGGTTTGCCCCCTTCGGGTCGGTGGGGAGTCCTTGCCCCAGGTGGAGGAGTTTAAGTATCTCTGGGTCTTGTTCACGAGTGGGGGGAAGATGGAGTGTGAGATCGACAGACGGATCGGTGCGGCGTCTGCAGTCATGCGGTCGCTGTATCGGTCCGTCGTGGTGAAGAAGGAGCTAAGCCGAAAGGCGAAGCTCTCGATTTACCGGTCGATCTTCGTTCCTACCCTCACCTATGGTCATGAGCTTTGGGTCATGACCGAAAGAACGAGATCTCGGATACAAGCGGCCGATATGGGCTTCCTCCGTAGGGTGGCTGGGCGCACCCTTAGAGATAGGGTGAGGAGCTCGGTCACCAGGGAGGAGCTCGGAGTAGAGCCGTTACTCCTCCACATCGAGAGGAGTCAGTTGAGGTGGTTCGGGCATCTGGTCCGGATGCCTCCCTAGGGAGGTATTCCGGGCATGTCCCTCCGGGAGGAGGCCTCGGGGTAGACCCAGGACACGCTGGAGAGACTATGTCTCTCAGCTGGCTTGGGAACGCCTTGGGGTCCCACCGGAAGAGCTGGAGGAGGTGTCTGGGGTGAGGGAAATCTGGGTGTCTCTGCTTAGACTGCTGCCCCCGCGACCCGGCCCCGGATAAGCGGTAGAAAATGGATGGATGGATGGATGGCTATGTTGTGGAATTTACCCCCTGGCACTGCCCTCGGGGGGGTCATTTAGACCCGGGGACACGAGGCACCCCTGACACTGCCCTCGGGGGGGTCATTTAGACCCGGGGACACGAGGCACCCCTGACACTGCCCTCGGGGGGGTAATTTAGACCCGGGGACATGAGGCACCTCGGGGGGGTCATTTAGACCCGGGGACACGAGGTACCCCTGACACTGCCCTCGGGGGGGGGGTAATTTAGACCCGGGGACACGAGGCACCCCTGACACTGCCCTCGGGGGGGTAATTTAGACCCGGGGACATGAGGCACCTCGGGGGGGTCATTTAGACCCGGGGACACGAGGCACCCCTGACACTGCCCTCGGGGGGTAATTTAGACCCGGGTGGCTATGTTGTGGAATTTCTTTTATTAACACAAACCATCCTACAACTGAAAACCAAACTGAAATAATAATAGCGCATAGTGTTCCCATGTCCTTTATATTTCTAAATGTCTGTGGTTTGTGTTTTAAAAAGGAAACATCATGTGCGCCTGTGCAGATAAGATGCACTAATCAGAAACTGGGATAGTATATAGTATAGATCATGTATACAGGTATATAAATAACTAGGTTTATCTGTGAGCATGTAAACGTCATATCCCGAATATGATCAAAACCGGGATACGGCTCATAATCCAGTCCCTCCAGGATTTCGCAGACTTTTTGGGGGATTGTTGCGGCCTAAAATGCCTTAATTTCGAGGCAGCTTTTCCAAAAATTGCAATGAATGTTGCAATGTTTTTAGCAGTTTTTTGTAATTAAATTGCGGCAGGAAGCAAAAATGGCAAAATAGTTGTGATTCTTTTTTCATGTCATTTATTGTATTGCACACACTTCGATGTGATTAAGTAATACTTTAACCTGAGCAGAGCGATTTACTTTGTGAAACATATTCCTATGCCTCACTCAGTGACTTACCTGTTTATATGAGTGCATATAAACAGGGAAGTGAGTTTGGTTTGTGGTCACTAAACTTTGGTGACATATAGCTCGCTGTCTTCGTGGAGGACTACTCTGATTGGTGAAAGTTGTGGGGGAAAGTATTTTGATTGTTCAAATTTGCAGAAAAGTTGTGGTGATTGGATAAAATTGCAAAGTCGCCCAGAAATTGCGGGGATTGGTTGAATTTGCGTGAATTGTTGCGATCGCAACATCGCGACTTCCTGGAGGGACTGATAATCGGGATACTCAAGTCCATGTAAACGCACTCAGGGCCTGATTTACTAAGATTTCAATTAAAGAGTACTAAATTGCGTGTTCACTGCAAACGTTTGCACGTTTGGTTTGTGGGCATGTAGTGGGTGATTTACTAAGATTATTTGCATGAATGACATCAGGTGCAAACCTTGTGGAGGCGGTAGTATTTCAGTCAGGCTTTAGCGTGTTCTACTGGTTTACGTCATGTAGAGTTTGGACAGAAAGCGGGACGACTGCAAGCGCAATAAAGGCATTAGTGGGAGAGAAAAATGAGTATTCAGTATTCCAGTATTTTCAATTGAATGAATTGTCATACATTGTGCAGGAGGTGTGAGTCCTCTGTGGCACTGGTGCTCAGTGTGTGTGCCACTCGTGAGATTTCTGTCAAGAGACATGCGCGCTCGGGAGAAGCACTCCGGAGCGCACCGGAGACACAACCCGAGAGAAAAAGAAATTCCAGTTTAAAATGTAATGTTGGCGAGAAGAGGGAAATAGGAAGACATAAGTGTCAATGTTGAAATTCTTTAGAATGCAGACGCTGTGAATGTTCAGTTAAAGTTTAATCATGGTGTTTCTTTTAAACTATTATTGAAACAAGTAAAAAAAAACAAAAACGCCTCATGTTGCATATTCATTAAGGCAAACATACTATTTGGACAATACGAGTTGTTTTGCTCATATGAAAGATGCAATACTCACTGCACGCTGTTAGTAGAACACATTTTTTGCTGGTGGTATCAACTTTGCGCACGTTAAAATAAAATAGATGTTTTAGTGTTTTCTTCCTTATACCCAATCAGATAGCACCTACACTTTTGGAGTATTGTCCAAAACCAAGAGACCTCTATTGTGCAAAAAAAAAAAAAGAAGCGTTAGCATTTAGCCTAAAGCACCTTGAGCCCACTACAGCTCTAAACTTTGCTTGGATTTTGAAGTGTTTCATCGTCTTGTACGACTGTCTGGATGTATAGAAATAGTTACAAAGGTTTCATGATTTTGTTGTTATTATGACTTAATGAAAAAACAATGGACAGGATACAGATCATCCAGAAAGACTTAAGGCCAAAATGCAAAGTAAAATATAACTGTTCACCTTAGGACCCTTTGGCAACATTACTAATAGTTAGCTCAGATTACAGTTACCTTAAATTGAATGCCTATCCTATAGCCCTATAGGCTAATACTTTTGTAAAAAATGCTTAGTAAAATGCTAATAGAGCTCTTGTCATAGAATAGCTAAAGTAACGTGGATGTTATTATTGTTTCAAAGCTAAAATGGCCTAATGCAGTCATACAGAGCAAACCTTAGAGCAAAGTTTCATTAAAGTTTTAAGAGACACTCTTTTTCTTTTTTTTTTTTTACATTTACCTGTCGAGAGCTTTTAACCTGGATATGTCTGTCAGCATCAGACCGAGCACAGGAGGTTTTCAGCTTTTCCTGTTGCATAAGTAGCACAAAAAATAAACTTGTTCAGGTTTGCTGATACATTTTTCATAAAACATAGAGTGAATTTTAGAAAGTTGTTGACAAAGCTCTTGAATGTCTTTCCCATATTTCCATCAAATTCAGTCAGCTACACAGAGACATGCACATTCAGTCATGTAATCATCTGCCTGTGTGCAGAGCTCTCTGTCGAGGGTGGATTCCCATACAGAGTGTAATGAAATAACAATAACCCATCTTTATGGCACTGATTCACCGGCATTGAGTATCAACAAAGATGAACTGCTGTGCACATTGTTTTACTCAAGACTGTTTCAATGGTTTGTTTCATTGTTGGTTGTATCCCTGCCACTTCCTTTATAATTGTGTTGCTTGAAATAGCTGGTTTTGAAAAAAAGTCTCTAAAATGTCTATTTTTTCTGATACACATTTGTAAATATTAAAGTCTATGTCCTCTAAAAAAGGCGATAAAATCACATTTGTACATCTGACTCTTAAATTCTTAAACATCTCATGTGAAAATGTAATTTTCACGTGATGTCATATAATAAATATAATTTCAAAGACGTGAAATGTAAAAGGCACATGTGGTTTGAGCATATACAATGGGCTTCATATGTGAATTATGAGACACTCAGTTTATTCTGTCCCTCCCTCTCACCTCCTTCACTCTTCACTCTCCTCCCACTGTTGAAAGAAAGAGAGAGAAACCAGGAAGGCAGGGGCATTTTCAACTCTGTGCGTGTATGTGGCTGAATGTGTTCATGTCAGAGCGTGTGTGAGGGGATGAGGGAATCACAGGGCCAGAGAGAGAAGGGGATGCAGACCTTTGGAGAAAAGAGAAGAGAGGGGTTTTGCCGACCTGTCAGGGTCTTTCATGTCACATCTCTGCCCTGAGGAAGACCTGACCTCTGTGTGTGTGTGTGTGGAAAATAAGCTGGAAAAACTAAAATGGAATATAACGGAAAACACCACTCTGTGAAACAGCCAGAGCGACAAACCTCCTACTGCTCCTTCATGACAGAAAGAAGACGGACTGAAGAGGAAAATGAATGAAACATTTTCTTTGTGTCTACTTAAGAAAGTCAAGAGTTGAAAGGGAGCTGTTTACGTGGGCCAATCTGACATCGGAAAGAAGATTTATACATGTAATTATACTGTTGAGTGAAAGGCAAAGAGCAGAGAGGAGATAATAGGGGAGGAGGGAGTAAAGGAGGACAGAGCGAAGCGAGGAGAGGAGGAGGAAGAGGAAAAGGAAGACAGGAGGAGAGAGGAGAGGAGTAAACACACTCCAGATGGGACCCCAGCATTAATAAAAATGTAAGTGTAAACAAAGCGTTTGCATGTGATGAGATATCACATGATTCTTCTGTGCAGGTTTACTGATGCTGTAATAGTCCATGATGATGATGATGAAATGTATTACTTCAATGAAAGACTCTTTTGCTATTCTTTTCTACTGTTCTGAATCTCTTTCTACACGTCTTGTCTTTTATTTTCTCCTGCTCTAATTCTCTCCATCTGCTACCTCATTTTGTCTAATTCTGTGTCCATGCTGTGTTTCTCTGCCTCTTGCTGTCTCTCCTCAGGTCATGTTAGATAGTAACAGTGCAACAGCAGAGTGAAAGGCCTGTGTCACGTTGCATTAGCATTACACCCTTGCTGAGGGAAAAATACGCTCACAGTGTGATGAGTGCGCGTGGACGATATGTGCAAAGAGTGCCTGTGTATCTCCTGCGTATCTTCTATGTGAGTGTGAGTGTGTGTCCTAAAAAAAGGGGAGGGAACCATAATGTCCTCTTAACCTCATGGATAAAAACAAGGAGCTATTGTGCCCCACAAGTATTTGGCTAGACTGCAGACGCAAAGAGATAATGGGATGATGATGATGAGTTAAAAAAAAATTAAAATTAAGTATGGAAAAGTAATTTGCACACATTGTTAGCATGATCGATATGGACATGTTGCTCAAACAAAAAGAAGAAAATACATACAGACAGTATGTCTTACTGCTTAACACTTTTTGCAATTGTCTGAATGACCTTCATGAGATAAATCTGATGCCTCAATTACTTAAAGAAGAACAAAAAATAAAGGGAAAAGAATTTGGAAAGTTTGCTGACTTGGTGTCTTGCCGGGAATTAGATGAGAAAATTGGCGCAACTGTAAAACCTGTTGGAGTGGAAACAATGAAACAGTCAGCCTGTCTCCATCTAAATGTAATATAATCTGCGTATACCAGAACCTCTAAAACCCAAGTGTTATACCTGTGTCGCTCAGAAGTTTTATACTACAGCCCATTCAATGTCTTTTTAGAAGAGTACTATACATACTAGTAGAAGAACAGTACAGTATAATAAAATAACTAAGAGCTTCTACTGTAGCGATGAACATTGTACACCTCCTGTTAGCTTTACTTGGTTGTTAACATTTTGGAAACTTCATTAGCTTTTGGTGCTTTGTGTTTCAAAACAATACAACTACCATGATGCCGAGGACTTTTATTTTTGTTGCTGTGCTATTACAGTTAGAAAGGACGAAGATATCATTTTAATTTACTATGTAATGACAACCATATAAGACATTTAAACTGGACAGAAGAAGTTCAAGCTTGGTGTACCTACTCAACTAGCTAGTTCTAACTAGTTCTGTCTATCCGGTTTTTCATTCAGTGCAAAAGCGGAAATGCATCAATCACAATTCGCTGTTTTGCTTGGAGTTACAGTTCTTCCTATTTATGGGCCATTACCAGTGGATAGGTTACCACAGAAAAAAACTGTGTATCACTCTGAAAACACTTTATGTTTGAGCATGCAGAGCTAAGCTAAGCTAACCTGACAAACCTACTGTTCAGTTTAAACAGACAGACAGACAGACAGACAGATAGATAGATAGATAGATAGATCCCAGTGCAGACGGCTCCTGTTTTCCAGACAGTTAGATGGTGTGATCATTGTAATGAGTTGGCTGCAGGCCACGTGTCTCATGCTAGTGTCCTGACACAACTGTGATGTTGAGTAAATTATGGCAGGTTTTTTCCAGTACGTTTACCGCCTTTGACATTGATCTCTGTTTTATTCTTAGCTTGAGTTGTCTTTATCAATGTACTCATCTCATTAGACAAAACTATCAGAGCAGTGTTAAGTTAATATACTTAACTGTGACTTATCTGTAGGACATGATGATCTTGTTTTTTGCTGTTACCAACAGGAAACTAAATTGTTGAGAAAAGAAACCCCCACCAAAAATTAGAGAGGGTGGGGGAGGGGTTTGGCCATCCCGTCCCCCAGGATTTACGCACACTATCACAAATAGCTCTTGACAGTCAGTGGATTTAGAAATGCTTGGAGGTTGTGTTGCGTTTGGTTGTGTTATGTTGCACAGAAGCATCGTATAATACAACTCGTTTGTTATGTTTCCTTTTGCCCTCTCTTATCACAGTAGATGCATCGCTTTTATGACTTTTGTTAGTTTTAAAACATAATTACCTGTGGTGCGTTATTATGCAAAAGGCATGTGAGGAGGATAAGAGCAAACTGTGTTGGGCAAAAGTATTTGTAATTTTTTGATGAACCATAAAGGTCATAGCACCGCGTCTTCTGTTACGTTTTTATCGCAGAAAAAATCCTTAAAAATTCTGCCAGTTAGATCTTCTCTGAGAGCATCATCCATCATCCAGGTGTTCAAGTTCACACTTTCAACTTTTAAGCCGTGTCGTCACTTCTTCATTGCTAAAAGTGTCCTACACCATGCAGATGGCTTTCTTCTTTATCCTACAGCACAGTTTTAGCCCAAAGGCTCAGAGATTTTCAATTTTTAAAGCTTTTGTTTTCAATGTTTTCATCATTTCATTGTTTTCATTGTTTCCAGTTGTTTGTTGTAAAGCCAGGCCTGCCCTCATGAAGTAATTACGCTTCGGAAAGCTCATAAACAGCCAGTGAGAGAACACATCCACATGTAATAAGAGGTGTTTAAAGTTGTCAGCTGGGGAAATCACAAGAAATTCATCAAATAAAAAAACGTATGAAAAGAGAAAATCAGTCCCCTGATAACTCTGCTCCATTCTGTGTCTGCTGATTTTAAAGTTTGGAGGACATTACAAAATATAACTGAGGATTGTCAGTAATACATTTATCGCCAAGGGGATCCAGCAATTGTCAGTGTAATCAGTGTGTTACGCTTCCAGCAGAGATCACAGATCTGTAATGTCTCTCTTGAATACTGATATTAATCAAGTCTGTCATGTGAGTAAAGAGAATGGGCTCAGGTTACTTGCAGGATTTGAGTGTCTATCAGCTCAATAAGAGATGATAATATAAACTCTGACTGTTTTTTACTTTTAGCATTAACCACACTGGGGGTTGGAGGAGGAGGCTGGTAGGGGGTCAATAGCTGGACTTGCTGATGCAGATAGCTTTATTCCTGGAGCAGTATAACTCAGGCAGTCCAAACACATTATCACATGAACACAGCATTACCTATATAGTATGTAATAATAAACTTGTAAAGCCTCAGTGCTCTAAATCACCTGGAGGGAGATTTATGAGGAAATTAAAAAAAAATGTGATGAATGCATTGACCACCAGGGAACGTAGGGGTCCACTGTCTCAAGCACTATTACTTTGGGGGGGTCGCAGGCTGAAAGGTTTGGGAACCTTTGATCTCGAGCAGGGATGGACAACATGTTACAGCAAGGGCCACATTCATTTAATTCTCGCTGCCAGAGGGCCAAATTGTAAGATTTGTCAAACAATTACAGTCAAATTTACCCCAACATATGTCTGTGATTAAATAGTAACATGGACATATTTCTGTTTTTCATGATTTAACGTCAGATTTTGTCCTGTTTTCTTCACGTTTCCAACTGATATGCAAAAATGGACTGAGGGCCACGTTGAGGGTTGACAAAGTAGCCATCTTCTGGCCTAGAACATGAGTTGTATTTGTTGCTTTACTGAGGTGAATTGAATCTATGCAAATGGACTTCTAAGGAAAAGGAAGTATGCGTTGTCTTAACTTCTACCCCATTTCACCTTTTTTCTTTATTCAATTTCATAGTAAGAAATGTTGTTGGAGGAATAATTAAGGCACTGATGTTATTTTCACTTAAAGACACAAGCACACCATTGAGCCAAACTTCTCCATAGCTTGATGAATTTGTTAGGATGGAACAAGAAACACTCTGGGAAGAAATTTCACAAGATACTGTATAAATATGAACAATACGTTTCATAAGGCAGCTCTTAAGATTACAAGATCAGGCAGGAAAAGAAACAGATGAGACTCTTGGCTTTCCGTGCTCGTCTTGTTATACTCAAAACCCTTTTCTCTCTGTCTTTCTCTCTCTCTCTCTCTCTCTCTCTCTCTCTCTCTCTCTCTCTCTCTCTCTCTGTCTTTCTCTCTCTCTGTCTCTCTGTCTCTCTCTCTCTCTCTCTCTCTCTCTCTCTCTCTCTCTCAGATTCTCTCGCTTCTTTGCTCTACTGTCAGAAAGTCTGAACCTTTGGGATTACAGAATACTAAATATATGAAGATGTGTACACCAGATCCATCAATAGGCAACACACATCCACTGTAGATATAATCCAGAGTGTGTGTGGGGACTTCCAGCAGACTGGGTGTGAGGCTACATGTCTAGACGCAATACTGTATAGAACTATTTTGCTCTACCCTACATTTAACCTGGCTGTCACACATTAGTGTTGGTAATAAACGGTGTGGTACGTTCATACCTAAAAACAAATCGCATTCAAGTTCCAAGAAAGAAGAGGACAAGATGCCTAAAAGTATCCTCATATTTTAATGATATCTTTAAAAATTGATTCCTCTAAACTGAGTAATGGTTGCAACATACTCTTGATACCAACATTAAGACAAAGCCACTGCAAGCTGGCACAAAATAGACTTACTGAGAATAAAGACGTTTAAAAAAAGGACAGTGTTTATGTCCACCAGCAAGGTCAGAATCATTTAAATGAGACTGAATCGATTTACATCCTAGTTGACTCATGGCATTTTGTTGCCACCTAGTGGTTGACTTAGAATCTACAGAGTCAAAATCATGATGATTTTTCCCTTTACTTGATATATTTCTACAGACTGAACATACAATTGGTTATACTCTGGAACTGCAGGTGCTCTTCTTTTATGTGTAACTGTTTGGACTACTTTACCCTCAACCCATCATGATGAAAAAGACACAATCTCTTTGTGTTTTCTTCAGCTCCATTTGAAAGGAACTTTACAGCTCCTTTAATTATCAACTTCTTTTTTGTTTCCTCTATTTTGTAAACTATCCTAAAGTTTTCACTTTGAGAAGTTTTATTCTCCAAATAAATCTGTGTTTAATTGTTTTGGGTTTTTTCTCTATTACTTTTGCTAAAATATGCTTCATACGGTTGGTTGTGAATACTTGTAGTAGTTGCTATTTCTATGGTCTTGTATTTGGATATTTGTATGTGACTTAGGAAGATTAGTCTTTCTGAGTTACGCCTTTACTTTTAAACCCTGCAGGCTTACATCTCAGGCATGTTTAAAAGTGAGGAGAGATGAGAAGTGATGCATAAACTTTAGAAAGTTCTAAAGCACGCTATAATTCTCCTGTCTGTCTCCATATAAGACATGTGTCAGCTATAAATAAGTATAAACGACTGATAATGTATCTTTTTTACATGAGAGTATTTTATTCACACTTCATACGTGGCCCTGGCTGGGTATTTAATGAGCTGGCTGGTTTCAACCTGTCTGTAAGTCCAGTAAGGAAGTTTAAAAACTTGGGTTACTCTTCAATAAAATCACTAACTTTCCTCTTTTCCCTTGTTTCTTTCCTGCTTTTTTTTTGTTATTATTAATTCTGTCCTCTCTGACCCACCCCTACCCATAAACCCTGTGATCTAGGGGGATTGTGAAGTTTGAGCTCCACTGACATCTATTGGACAGTCAAGGTCAACTCAGAGTGAAATAATGAGCGCTCCAACAACAGGAAGTCCAAATATGGAGGTGGAGGTGGGCTCCAAGGAGATGGCAATGATCAGCAACATACTGGCAGCCTACACCTTTATAGCAGGTATTAGAAATGTTTTTAATACTGACTAAAAAGCAGTATGGGGTATCAGGTCAATGTGCTCGTCAAATCAACTTTTCAATAGCCAACCATAATGTTGGCATCAACGATAAAATGTTAGCAATGGATATCAAAAGATAAGCAGTCAGTGTTTCAATCCCACATTTTGCAGAAGGCCATTAACATGGAAGTATAGAGTTTTTATAAACACATCTATGGAAGCCCTAAGTGGATATACATTGAAATTTAATCTATTTCCCAATAATAAGGTGTTTTGAGAGATATCAAGATGTCAACACTGGTGTCCTTCTGAAAATGAGTTCATTTCCCAAGATTTAGAAAATACAGCTGAAATCAACAACAGTATCACACTCTAATGTATGAAAAACTTGTTTCATTTTGCTTTCCACCTAATCTTTAGATCAGCCTGAGAGGACAGCTCTGGTATTTCTAGGCGGAGTCAGCATTGGCCTTCTCGTGACACTCTGCGCCATCGTCTTCCAGATACACTGCCGAGCAGACTGTCACTATGGCAACAGTAAACATGCTCATCGTCGCCATAGACACAGACATCATCACCGTCGCCATCACAATTGTCCCCACCATCAGCCTATTGACAGTAACCCTGATAGCATGGCTGTGGTGACCTCTGGTGGGGCGGGGCCTGCAGGGGACAGCGAATCAGAGGACTGGGATGAAACCTCCGACCTGTCGGCACGGAGACGCAGACGCTTTGAGAGAGCTCTGTTGCACGCCACCATGTTTACATCAGCTGAGGGTATCTCTTACAGACACACACAGTTAGGCCTTTATCATTATTAACACCTATGGTCCATACTCCAAGTAATCCACACAATACAAACATTAAAACATGAATAATGAAATGCACAACATGGGCTGAAAACATGTAACAACATGGAAGCAGGAGTGTTTTTTCTCCTCACACACAGGAATAGTCTACAAACTACAATATAAGACAAAAATGTAATATTGGCATTTGAAGTCTTTGTTAGAAAATGTTTATTTGAGAATAAGGAGCAAAGCGACGAAAAAATGTGCGTCTGAATGAATTCTCATAAAAGTCAGAGGCATTACCATGTATAATTTTAGTTTTCATATTTTTGTGATGCCTGATAACATGTCAGTACACATTTATACTCCGTCCTTCACAGACTGTTTATTTCTCTGAGCCCGACAGTCACAAACACACACACACACACACACACACACACACACACACACACACACACACACACACACAAACACATACAAACACATACAAACACATACACACCTCACACTGTCATGCAAGAAAGTTATCTCCATAGTGATGTCAAGTTTAATGGTTATATGAACAGACACTGTATAAGTGTAATTTAACCCTCTTTGTGTGCGTGTGTGCAATTCTGTTTATTTTACAGAGTTGGACAGGGCCCAGCGGCTAGAAGAGCGCGAACGGATCCTCAGAGAAATCTGGATGAACGGCCAACCAGACATAAGTACAGTCACTCAAAGCCTCAACAGATATTACTAACAAACTGACAAACAGGGAGAACGTTAGGAGGACATGAAGATGAATGGAAAGTGAATAAAGAGGTGAACAAATAAGACAACTAGCAGATGAAATTAACAACAAAAAAAAACAATTCAGGAGTGCCAAAAACAGATCCAGGACTGCACTGACTGAAGTGGTTCCCATCAGTCTGAACAACAGAACAAATGTGAGTCGTCAAGGCTCGGTCCTCCAGCACAGAAGACACTGAAGAAGAGGAATTGTCTTTTGCCTGGAAAAGACACAACAGACAAAGCACACACTACAGTGGGATTTGCGACCCATGATGTAAAGAAAAAAGTGTGTCTGAAAAACTCTTCGAGGAATTTTATATCTTTTAACAGGTGCTTTTGACAAACATGGAGCTAGTAAAGAGAAATGGGGGTGTGGAAGATATAATGCCGCAGTTCTTCGCAGGTTGATGAACCACTAATGGTAAAAAAAATTGTTTTTGCTTTGGTTTGAAGTGCGGAGGCAATTAGAAGAGAAATCATTAAACATGAACAATGAGAAAATGAAAGTGGGAGAGATATCAGATCAATTCTAAATGGATCATACTGGTGCTATTTCTGCTGTCATTCAGCAACCCAAGATACAGTGAATGCACACTTTAAAAACACGTATGCCTGTGGTTGTGGAGAAAATATGAATGGTACAAACTAACAAATCTTATGGTTGTTGTATAAAGAGAGAAATTTCAGAGGATCATGCTGACTTTGTTTGTTGCCTCATTTGTTAATGTTCTGAAAAAAAGAATAAACCTATTTGTTCTTGTGCATTAATTTAGCAAGGTCTCTTATTAAAAGAATGAATTCTTCTCTGTGTCTTTGGACATGTTTTATTGGATGTATATCTTCGGCTGTGAAGAGTTGTGGAGTTTAAAGATACAGACTGATTGTAGACAATTTGCTATGACAATTGGACATAAGAGCTTAAGTTTGTCAAATCTTTATGAGTGAATTTTAAAAAATCACATTTTATGTATTTTCCAAGTGATATTCCATGTAATAAATAGTCAACTGCATCCGCAACCTTCACCAACTCAAAGTTCACCTGCAGGAAACACAAAACATAATTCGGAAATGTACAGTATTAGGAATCCATAAAATTAATTAAAGGTCACATATTATATTCCTTTTTTAAAAAGTTTTAAAAAAGGGCTTCCCAAAACATGTCTGTGAAATGTCTTGCCAAAAATCTACTCAGATCCTCTATTTGATCATACCTATCACCCCTCTACTTCAGCCCTACAGAGCAGGCTGTTTCTGTGTCTACGTAGCTTTAAATGCAAATGAACTGTGTTCAGCCACGCCCCTCTGAAAGTGCTTGGGCAGCTTGAGCCTTCTCATTCCATGTCTATTTATTTATGGTGAGAGAGCAGAGTCAAAGAGAAGAGAAAATACCTAGCTGTGGGAGTGTCCCTCAGCTGGGGGAGGGATTGTGATATCACAAAGGGACAATCTCCAAATGAGCTGTTTGAGCACACAATTTTCCTAAGTGGAGCAGGCAAAAGACTGAGGGGTTGTGGACAGGCTAGGGACACATATTAGTGTTAAAAATAAATAAATAAACTACTCAGAGAAAGAAGTAAAAAGTGGCCACTTTGACTTTCTGACAGCAGAGGATACCGCATCAGACTGAAAGAGCAGTTTTAAAAAAAGAGAAAAGTCTCCTGTCTCCAAAAATAAACAGAGTGCATCAGACTAAAGAGCTGAAACTAGCCCAAAAACGACAAGGAAATGAAACAGGATATCTCTACTTCTCTTTACCTTTGTGTTTGATTTACATTGAGGAACAGTGATGAAAGCCTTTCAAGTGGAAGTGTTTGAGTTCAGGATTAAGAAAGTCTGGCTTCCCTCTTCTGAGCTCAACATATTGTACCAAAAAAGGCAGAAAATTTCAAGACACCTTGAAAGGAATCAATGTCAGGATATTTAATGGTCATTTAGTCATTTTTTCAAACCGTGATTGCATTCGATAAGTAAGTCTCTAAATTATGAGTCATTGGTTTGAAGACTTTGGTTTTGTAATTTGCATAAAATGTGACCTTTAAACTCTTAGTTACATGATAAAAATTGGGGATCAGTAACCACAATATAAAATGGCAAATTGACATGAAAAATGCTTTTCTAGTCTTCTGACTACTCAAAGTGTGCATTAAACCGCAGGCCACACCTACCCATGCACACCACATTCACACACTGATGGAAGAGGCTGCAATGTAGTGGGTCTGTCAGTATTAATTAATTAATTCGGACACAGCAGAGGGGGCAACTTGGACCAACTCTACCACTGATCCACAGCCAACAGATAGCGCCAAAAGAGAGAGCCATCAGAGAGTGTGATCTTTTCTCAGCAGCATATGATGTCATTGTTCTTTTTACAAACCTTTCACCAGAGGCGCTGCTTGTCAACAGGCATGGCAGGCAAATGCTTGGGGCCTCAGGCCAGCAGGGGGCCCCAAGACAAATGTTAAACCAAGGCATTGCCTTAAAATGTGAAAATTTTGCAACAAAAGTATAGGAGTAGGTCTTCCTAATGGGGCCCCATCTGACAGCACTTCCTCTCAATGCCCTGCGAAGTGTTGCGTGTATTATTGCTGTGAAAATAATAATGGACGCTGTTTGGAAGGGCCCCAAATGAATGTTTGCCTAGGGCCCCAACAGACCCTAGAAGTGCCCCTGCCTTTCCACACATCATCTTATATACAAGAATAGAGAAGTAGAGTATACCATAAAGACCCTTTGAACCCATGCTAAACTTGTCTCTATCTCACTCACAAACAAAAATAGTGTAAGTCAAAAAAGAAAGAATAAAAAGAAAGAAGAGCAAACAAAGCAAGAAAAAGATGTGGTGAATTTTTTTTGTGAATGTCTTCTTTATACAACCCTCACTCTGAGCTGGGATTCATTGATTTCAACCTCAAGCGTATATACAGGTATGAATCTATATCACATGTACAGTATATAGGCTAGAGTCATACAAACATGGCTACTGTATAAACATTATGTGATGAATTGTGAAATGTCTAAACTGCTATTTGATGTAAAATAGCACAAAGTCAAAATGCTAAATGTTGAAACGGTGAAATCTCATTGTATTTGGAAAATATACAGTATACCTATTTTGCAGAGAGGTAGAGTATAGTTTGTTTTTATAGATGCAGGGAATGACCTTTGTTCACCGACAATGTTTTAGAAGTGCTGAGCCAACACAGTGATCTTCAATTACGAATTGTGTCAGATAATTGCTCAAAAATCACTTTGATTTTGCACTTAAAACCATCTAAAATGGTATAAGATACAAACCTCCACATTCTTGCACCATTGCCAGCCGTGTTATTAAGGATAAGGATAATCTTTATTGATTGCCCAATGGGGGAAATGTGGGTGTTACAACAGCTCCACCCCCCCCCCCCCCCAGTAAAACAGGGAATATAAACAGCATCAATAGCAAAAAAGAAAAAAAGAACAGCTATGAGCCAGTTTACATTAATTAAATAAGGGGGATAAATAATACAAGGCATAAACACTATGTACACTTTCACTGGTGGAAAGACAGGAATTAAAACACACACAGTGTGTAACATTAATGATACAGTACAAAACATTACATTCATGGAATGATAAACCCACCTATTTTTTAAGTGTTTTTTTTTTGTTGCCACAATCCCAATTTTTTTTTTAATTCACAGAGGAAGAGGTGCTATCCTCCTTACTTACTATTACTACTCAGTATCAGTGGCTTCTCCCTGCTAAAATAAAGGACAAAAAAAAAAAAAGAATAGCAAATTCTAAATAGGTATAATTAATAAACACTGACATTCGTCAGTCCTGGCCAACCTATAAGTAGTCCACATGAAAGCAGTTTGATGTCTATCTCAGGTGCTTGTCTGTCTATGCGCTATCTCTTTAACGGGACGGGCGGGGTTGTCAGGACGGGGACACGGAGGAGAGAGAGCAGTCTGCCGCAGCTGGACCAACTCCCGACTGCACGGGAACAGGACAAACCCGGCCTACAGACAAACGTTTCCACTGTTAGTCTTCAGTTCAGGTTTTAAACCCGCCATGAGAGACTACTCAGCTGCACCGAGCAACGGCGGTGCGTGCATGCCATGCTGCCAAGTTTGCGTCTTCGTCTTTACCGCATTTCTCGTCGTGGCGGAGAGGACGGCACGTGAGTTCTACCTGGGACACCTACAGACACTTATTCATACATAGACCCTGCACCCACATAATAAAACCGAGTTTCACTAACATTTGTGTTGGTGATGATGATGTACTAGTTTGTCCTCAGGTGAGATGTGCTATTTGACTTTATTGGCGTGAGCGTGCGTGTGCGCGCGTGCATTACTGACTACGGTTCATGGATGTACGGCTTGTACATTAAGGGCTACAGGAGAGGGAGCGTTTCCTAATGAGTCAGTGTTTCTTAACGTCACGTTGCTCTGTGAGAACATCTATCGTAACCCAACATACAACTACATACAAAGTTGTGCATTTCTCTTCACTTAAAAGCAGCTGTCCGCTCTGTGTTGTCATGAATAAGACAGCCTGACTACACAGTCTGAAATCAGCTCTACTGCGCCTTTTTCCTATTTTTCTGCTCCCCGCATGTTATGAAACAAGTATGCAGCAAAAATGCAGACTCATGCAAGAGGTGAAAAATCCTTTTAACTGCGATATTTTAATTATTATGTATGATGGCCTAATTTAAAATCAAAGCAGAGCCATGTTGTAATATTCAAGCGCGCTCTTTTTCTTGGAGGTGCATGAGTGGACGAGGGGATGGGCGTACCCCAGGACTGGGAGAGAGGGGCCTTCTCTGCCTGGACAGCCCGCCCGTTTTGCAGTTCTAACGGTTCAGATTACAGAGCTGGAGGGATGGAGGCAGAGCTGCAGAGCTGCAGGGCCTCAGACTGCGTGAAATGGAGAGTGGGAGTGAAAGCAGAGGGGGAGAAGAGACATAAGCAGTGTTATTGTTGATAAAACCAGGCTTGTCGGATGGAGTGAAAAGCTGAGGTCATAAGGAATGTGTGATGAAAAGTGTGGATACTCAAAAGATTACACACTTCTGGTCATCTGCTACTATTGGTCTTGATGTAAACAAAACAGCATATTATGCAGTATCATGGAAACGCTGCCTGTTTGCCCTTTGCTATTCCAGGACATGTAACTTGTAACAGGCTATGGGGCTTATTTTATTCACATAAGTATTTATTGATGATGGTGGTGTTTCCCCAACTTAACTTTACTTCCCATGGTGTAGAAAAAGTCTAAAAAGATTTATAATGTAGCACAACTGATGAAAATGTCAGGTTTATAACACGTACGTGTTAAGATACTTGTTCTTAAAGTATCAAAAGTACATAATAACTATACCGCAGAAAAGCTCTGTTCATGTTTATTATATATTTTTAGTCTAATTAAGTTTGACTATTTTAATGAAGCATTAACATTTCAAAAAGTGTTACTGGATATAGTGAAAGTATTTAATTGTCAGTGTATTCTGTTAATATGTCTTATGTTTTGAGATATACTACATTTTGTGTGCATGATTTTAAACAGCTCTGTGACCACTTTCACTACCCAAAAAATATGCACAAACTGAAACAGTTCCTTAGACATTTTATTGTATAGTGAAGTCAGTTTTATAAACAACTTGATTAAATATGTGACTTATTTCAGCACCATAGTTACCTGTCCATGTGTTTTTGAAAACATACAGTTGTTCATTAGCAACACAAATAACTCTCAACTGACATCTAACATTCTACATGATTATAAGTGTGTATGTGTCTGTTTATACATCTATTTTCCATGAATCCACAGTGATCTACTGCTTTGTGTACTATCTGTGGGTGGGTCACAACTACTGCTATGCTCATCTTTCCGGCTTCACTGCACTGTTCCTGCTGCCAGGTGAGAGAAACTATAGAAACAGTCTTAAAGACACATACTGTATATAAGAGGACAGATTGACATCTGTGGTTCTTATTGTGTGTGTTTCACAGGTTGGGGTCCTCAGTGGCTCAGTTATTTGTGGTACCTGTCAGATGGGCGCATCCGCAGGAAGTCTCTCACCTGGACACACATACTACACCTTGGTATCTTCAAAAGGTGAGACAACTTTATCTATGATAGAAATATGAAACGGGTAGTAAAAGGGGAGTTTTAAAATTTACAGTAGGCTACATGGTGACCATTTTCCTCTGACGTAATGCTTTGTGTCTTTTTTTGTGTCTTCAGCTCTAAGTAGTATGAACATGGGAAATTTGAAAATCCTCTTTTCCGCAGTTATAAATTGATCAGCAACAGAAAAACATACAATGATGATAATCAATAACATGTTTGAGCTGTATTTCAGGTTAAAAAAAACCCCATCAAGTAACCCATTAGCCACCGTTATACAGCAACATTTGTAAGCATTCACCACACTTCCTAGCTATTATAGCTAGGAAGTGCTTAATTGCTTTAATTGGTTGAAGATCAATAATGTCCAGACAGTAATAACAATAATGGTTGAGTTGGCGATAATAACAAGTCTTTTAAAGTAGAAATTGGTTCATGTATAATGAAGTTTATTTCAGATAGTTGAGATAATGATTCTAATAGCGTACTCTACCTCTCTGGTGCTCTCCATCTCCATCCCTCACAGGCTGTGGGAGTGCATGCGTCTGCCAGATGAAGATTTGTATGGGGAGATCATGCAGCAGGCTGATGTATCCGCCTTGCGTCTGTTTGAAGCCTTAGTGGTCACCCTGCCTCAGACTCTTCTGCAAACCTATGTACTCATCTGTACTGACATAGGAATCAAGTCTCCAGGTACGGAGAAGCTAAATATGGAACACAGAGCATATGAATGTTAGAGCCATGAGGCCAGATATAGCTATATATAGATATAGTTTATCAGAAAGATAAATAATATAGAGGCCTTTAAGGCTCATGTGGCTCTCATCAGCTTTGTCACTCCCTGAAGCTTGCATGTACTGAGGGGTGTCTTCACTGAACATGTCTCTTTTTGTTAGGGCGCAAGTATCTTGTGTTTATTTTAAACATGATAACAAACGTACGTTTAAAGATAGGGCGTTTATTTAAATGAACAATTATTTACTGTATTTGATAAAAAGTGTAAGAAGTGTTAGAATTACATAACTCAATAGTGCATCTTTGCACTTTGTTTTGCTCTTTTTTCTGTTTATTATGACCACTGTTTTGACGTCATTTTCAAACAGAGCGGGAGCTTGTTTTTTAACCCAGTGCACACCACCAAAGGGCAGACTTACCTGAGCCACTAGCTGTGATAAAGACTTTGATTATTTAATAATTTTATATGCAGATATTTGCCTTATCTTTTTTCATGAATTGTCAGTTTTCTAAAAAAAAGTTCTCCAGATCTGTGTTAAGAAGTATTTTGGCACACCAGTAAGCAATCAACTTATTTATTGTGTTCCAGTGTTGCCTTGCGTAACCTAATTATTATTTTAAAAAATATATATAGCAGTGCAGTGTGTCAAGGTGTTGACATGGCTGTCCGTCTCTTCTCTCTGTAGCCTCAGTGTGTTTTGTAGTGTGTTTGTTATCTCTGGCCTGGGCCTTGGTCCTCTATGCCAGAGCCTGTTCACTCATCAGACCAGGACATCTACAAATGACTCCCGCTGCCATCCTCTGTCGACTGCTGTGGAGGGTGGGCATGATTTCTCACTATTCAAAGCTTGCACTATCAATATAACACTTTTAATGATACAACTTAAATGTTTAATATTTCATAAATACCCGTAGTTGTTTTGGCTTTTCTTCATGTTACATTTGTCTTTTGTCTTTTCACAGATTGGTATGTTGGGATCTCGATTTGCTGTTCTCATGCTCTTCACACGAATCTTCAAACAATGGATTCTGGGAGTCATGGGTGAGACTAAATATCAAGGTTTTATCTCTAACTTTATATTTTTTTTCATGGATGGAGAGTTTTATGAAGGTAAATAAATGTTATAATTTCTTTGTCAGTAAGCTGTCATGGTCCTCCACTATGGTTATTTATGGTGACCAAGTTTGTTTGAGATAGTTTTGACGAAACTTGTGATATATTAATGGCTGTAGTTTTACTTTGTGGTATTTTATTGTGTCAGGTGTGCACTGGCTTGGAGCAACTTTCTGGATGGTATCTCAGCAGACTGACATCATACGCTCAACAAATCGATGGAGAATCTTTAACTTGGTCCTGGGAGCTGTTCACATCTTTCTTTTCCTGAATGTGAAGTATGGTCAATCCAGATACCGCATGGCAGGATTCTACCTGGTAAGTGTGTCTCTGTGGTCAGTTTATTCCTGTCAGGCAGAAGTCACACACAAATAAATGAATAATGTACTGAATACAAGAACAACTTGTAATGAGATTAAAGATACACAGTCTGATAAATAAGTCATTTTGACAACCAGTCCCATCTGCAACTTTTTTCTGTACCAAAAATGTTTTACCTGTGCAAGTCAAATAGACATGATTTAATGATGATTAAAAAAGGAGTGTTTGTTTGTTTTGTGTAATGTATTTACATTTCTTAAAGGGAACGATTGAATCAGGCTCATGCATCCTGATAACTCATAGCTCAGAAGGTCTTACCCTGTCGTAATGTCTACTCATGTAGTATTGTAATGAGCTTTCAATTTAAGTTTCTGACAAAAGGTTAAGGTTAACATTTAACAGTTCAATGTTAGATTTATTGTAAGTGTCAGACAAAGAGAACATCACGATTCTTTTCATTCCTTTTCAGGCCATGTTCTTAGAAAACGCGTTTCTTCTTCTGGCGTCTTCTTGGTTGTTCACCATGGTGTCCTGGGATACCGTGGGGATCCCAGCTGCAGTGTTCTGTAGCTTCCTCATTGGTGAGGAACACAACGTCACGTTGCGTAAAGCTAAAATGCTAATATTAGCATGCTGACATGCTCTCTCCGATATTGCTAGCATGCTGATGTGGAAAAGGTTTAGTTCAGCAAAAGGCAACACAGTAGTCTCGAAGCTAATTATTGGTTATTCTCACTATATATAGATGCAGATATTTCGCTCATAATGTGGCTGTGGCTGATGGAGATGTCAGTAGTTAATCAGGTTCCATGTTTACCCGTTTCTTTCTCTTTTATGTCCAGGTTTGATAGCGTTGGTGCTGTACTATCGTTTCCTCCACCCAAAGTCTTTTGAGATTTTTCAAAGTATTCGCCATAGGGGAATAGGTGGAGCATGCATGGAGCGTGGATCGACACTGTCATTGGAGGAAAAAGTCACACCCTCTTTCCATCGCCATGCAACACTGTCTGGTTTGTTATCTATCTATCTATCTATCTATCTATCTATCTATCTATCTATCTATCTATCTATCTATCTATCTATCTATCTATCTATCTATCTATCTATCTATCCATCCATCCATCCATCCATCCATCCATCCATCCATCCATCCATCCATCCATCCATCCATCCATCCATCCATCCATCCATCCATCCATCCATCCATCCAAAATGAACCTTGGTGTTTATCCCTTAGGGGGCGGGACCTTAATGGATCTCCCTATCCAATGGGAGGGCTGGAAACATCACCACTGGCTGCTGATTCGTTTGGCCCTGAAGACGGGGAACGTAGCTAACATCTGGTCTGCCTATGGTGAAGGGGGTCTGGCAGGACTGATGGGTCTTTCGGAAGAAATCCACTCCCCTGATGAAGTTCATTTCCCTCAGGTTTATTGTGTTCCTTTTTGCCATGTATTTTTATAAGGTGACATTTAATGTTTCTAAGTGTTATGTGTGATGTGACTTGTCAGATTCCACCAGTTCAACCACCTGCTCCTCAAGTCTTACAACCAGCTCAACCAGTTCCACCACAGGTGACCCAGGCTCCACAGGTAAGAACCTTTTTCTTTTTTTTTTAAATAAACCCTTAATTTACTGATTTAATTGAAGTAAAGTTCATTGTGCTCAAAACCACTAATTGTAGGACTTTAAAATGGAGACAAATGAGTCAGCACACACATAATCTGCATTTTCTTTCATAATAACTAATAATAAAAATCGACACAGCGACTTCAAGATCTTTATTGGAGTATACTCAGCCATCAGGATATCAACGTAAAGGCAATGTATGTACAGTATACTGAATACTGAGTTTGTCTGTCTTCGGTCTGAGTCTCAGACTCTCTCTGTCTCCAGGTAAAAGAGGTGATCAAGCCTCCACAGCCAGCTCCCAGCACTGTAGTAGCTCGACCAGTGAGAAGAGCTCCGCCCACAACAATCCAGGACATGAGGAAGTTTCCAGAGATCATCCCGTTCCAGGAGGTCATTCCTGAAGAGAGCGCCGAAGACGAGTCTAGCGCTTCACTATCAGCTCCACTGTCAGCTCCACTGTCAGCTCCACTGTCAGCTTCAGTGTCAGCTTCAGTGTCAGCTCCACTTTCAGCTCCACTGTCAGAGGAAAAAGGTTCAATGTCCTAATAATCACTAAATCCTGTTAGAGCATATGCTCAAACATTTAGCACACAAAGACACAAAACATACTGCAAGACTGAAGTTTGAAAGCTTTGAGTTTGGCCTTTTGGTTTTTTGTAGTCAGAAGTATTTTCATTTAGTTGAGAAGGTGTTACATTAAGAATTGCTGCTGGACATAAGATAGAAGCTTCAGGCTCTTTAATTTGTTTTATAGTATATATATTTAATAGTTTTCCTGAGAGAAATATCTCATTTTGAGTTGCTTATCATCTCACTGTGTTTCCAAGCTTATGTTTGGTCCTACTTTACATTAAGCCTTTTCTTTAATAAAAAAAATGTTTACTCTGGCAGTGAGAGTGAGCAAAACCAGAACATTGACCTGAAAGAAGTGCAAATGTCTGTGAA
Organism: Symphodus melops; assembly: GCF_947650265.1. Classification (NCBI taxonomy): domain Eukaryota; kingdom Metazoa; phylum Chordata; class Actinopteri; order Labriformes; family Labridae; genus Symphodus; species Symphodus melops. Next base: position 19,950,066 of record NC_136693.1, on the reverse strand, counting down.
GCTGAGCAGAACTGCAGTCAGGTGATATTTCTCTGTGGGATTTTTATTAACCTTTCACATACAAGAAGTCATGTGAATGTTTGGCAAACTGGATGGATATGATATGGTCTTATTGGAGGTGTATGAAAACAGCAGCAAATCTCCAGCATGCATGAAGAATATCTATAATTTTGACGAGTGAAACCAACTCAATGGCTTGTTGGTTAGGACAGAGTTCCACTCCAATGTTTTTCCTAATTTGTTGTTTAAGCTCACTTGCTTGGTAAGACTAAACATTTTAAACCCTCATTTAAACTAACACAAGTAAATGATTATTTTTTAAATCCTTTTACAATAGTCCAACGTTTTTATAATGTCATACATTCTTCCTCATCCTAGAAATGGACCAACATTCAAGACAAGACCTTGTAGGAACACGTTTTAATACAATTTTATGTATTCAAAGGTGATGAGGATTTTCAGAGTGCTGTTTATGGCTCGCCAACGCCTTCATCACCATGCCCTGGGAGCCTCCGTCATATCGACAGCCAGGCTGCGACGCTGACCGAAGCCTCGTCCTCCGTGTGCTCTCTGGACATCAAGACCCCCGGCTGGTCACCAGAGCGGCGATCCCCTCTCCTGCTTGTTTCCCCTGAGAAGAAACCACCAATCCCCGGGGAGTCCAGCACCACTCTGTACTTCAGCGCGGAAGCACAATCTCCCTCAAGCGGGAGCTATCTTGGCTGGGGCTCTGAGTTGTCACCCATCTCCACCTACAGAAGTCCCTACCGCATCAGGGAGGCTCGTTTTGTCACCTCCACCCCTCGACAGGAGCCCCGACCTGAAAGTCCAGGCCTGGCCCCTGTGGTCATCATTCCTGCCACACCTGGTACAACACCAGGCCCCACTCCAGGAGGATCCCCTAGTGCGTCTACACCTGTGGCTTCGACGCCCGCAGCTTCTGCATCTGCTGCTTCTACACCTGCAGCTTCGACTCCCGGGGCTTTGACTCCTGGAGGTACCACTCCGGGAGCTACGACCCCCAGCACTCCCATAGTTCCACTCACTCCGGTCATCTCCCACGCTCGCAAACAGATGGTGCAGTTTGTGGGCAGCAGAGAGAGGATGGTGTAAGAAGGTTGGGGAAGGTGAAAGGAACAACAGGGTGGGGAATTGAGTCTTTTAAGTTGTTTAGTTAAGGATATATCTCAAGTCCAATATCTACTTATTTGAAGAAGGCTTGGTGGGAAACTAGGCCGCATTTCTGCCAAGCATAAGTCAGAATTAGAGGATATATAGTGTATATCATTATTTATGTTTTCTCAGCTGTTCATTTAACAAACCACGGGAATATACAGAAAGCACAGTGGCAAACCACCATGACAGTAAGTTGTGCTCAGTTCTTTAAATTGATAGTTGTCACCCTGCTTTACATACCAGTTAACATATTAGTCATTCTTTTGTGATCTGAAGTCAGTGAACATTCTTGTTGCTGATTAGGCAGTCAGGGTGAAAAATGAATTTCCTGTGTGCAGTAACTTTTTTTTAAGTCCTTAAAACTAAGATGATGTATAATTACACTTCGAAATTGTAAACTTTCAAAGGAGACAACAGACAGATTTAAAGTCAGCTTAATCAGAAAGTGAATTAAACATTAAGAAAACAAAAGCCTAAGTATCCATGTGAATCAAAGGAATAATCTGAAAGACGTGGGAGAAGGGTTATTTTTTAAGAAAAGCAGTCAACTGTACTTGTTTACAATACTCTTACATGCTGTCTGCAGGCAGCTGAGCAAAAGCTCCTCTAACATCCCTCTCCTATGCCTTTACCAAAACTGGTGGGATCAGAGTTACACAATGGGACTAACAAGCGTTTGAAGTACATACAGTATATGACACATAAAACCTTCAGTGTCATGGATATCATTCAGTATCACTTACTTGAAATGATGTTGAATATTGTTGAGTTTTCAGGGAGATGCTCCTTCATCAATCTGTCAGGTTCTTATGTGTGAGTACAACAGTACATGGTCTGTGTTAACACACTTGACTGACACACAAACAGAAACTAATTTCTTATTTACCACTTGTAGTCAAATCTATCCATTAATGTGATTGTCTTGATCTCATGACACTATTGGAAAAGCAAGCAACACAGAGTTTAGAGAACGAAAAAGATCAAATGGAAAACTTTCCTTTGCTACTATCAGTCAGTCAACATTTGAGCACAGAAACATAACAACTCAATCGATTTATAGCCACTGGAGCCACCTGTAGCATGACATTATTGTGAATACGCAAATAGAGAAATATGAACAATGAAAGTGTAAATGGGCAATATAGAATAATAAAAACCATGATGTATTTTCTTTATAATATGTATTTCATTTCTTTAATATTTGTTTTTTAGCTATTCTTTAATTACTTTATTTTATCGAAAAAGCCTCATATATAATTTTTGTTTATGACCCAAAGAAATAAATGTCCTAAGAAACAGAGGACGCTAGGGTTTGTCACTTTTGTGACAATTATTTATTTACTCATAGTTTTATCTCTTTAAAATAGTATTTAATCGTTATAAACATGTCCTACAATCACCCCCCCCCCCCCCACTGAAATAAATTGTTTATCGTTTAGTATTCTACCTCAATTCCTAATTATAAGTTGGTAAAATGTCTTACTGCTTGTTTGCTACCCTGTTGACCTATATTAATATGATGACTGACATCAAATGTGTCATGAAATGTAACATGGTCCTTGTGTTAACTGTGTGGCTGAGGCAGGCTGCGTTTTTTAAATGGGACTACGTTCCTTCTGTAGAGGAAAATGTTTTCTTCCGCTCATTTAGATTTTGTTGGATTTAAAGAAACAACCCCCGAATGCAGACAATCCACTGTAGTGAACATATATTTGCTTATATATATATACTCAATTTAAAATGGCAAGTTTCCAGATTATTTTTCATGACAAAACTATCACTAGCAAGATCATGATAGCATTTAAACTAGCTGTGAGAACTGCAGTCTTACATGAAGAATTACTTCTTGATAAGCCATCAGCTACACCTTCTATCTTCCATGTGAGTAACTGGTTCTATAATCTCTCAGTATCACAGTGCAAACATGTAGCTGTCCTATGTTTGACAGAAAACAGAGAGCCCGTTTCTTGGTTAGTTTGAAATACTTCTGATAAAGTAGCTACAATACAGTGTGACCTCGGGGGCAGAGGTTGAGAAAACAAACATTGTATGAAGGGAACTCTTGGATTTAATGTGCTGCTATGAGTATCATGTTTGTTCAATGCCAGTATCATGTTGTAAATATGGTTGATTTATGTTTCAAACTGATTGTACCCAGATAATGTTTTATGATACCAGTTATTTCTTTCTTTAACACATTCTTTTTTCTTATTTATTTTGCTAACAAAATGTAAGAGATCCCTCTAAATTAACGTCTATTACAGTCAGTTAATGGTATCAGCTCATCTGTTGATAAAACCTGAGAAGAACTAGGAATCACAGTTCTTGTTGGATATAACTACATTGAACTCCATTCGCACAGCTTGCTGTAAGATAAGTGTCACTGCATGTAACTCACACATACATGCAAGAATTGTATCTATTCTTTAGAGAAAGAAAACACTTACTGTAACTACATGCACATATACCATAGTAAACACACATGCTTTATTGTGTGTATGCAAAAGCAATAAGTCAGCTAATGAAATGTATCTTAGTGCACTGATTAAAAATCCATGCTTACGCTATAGACTGCATTGATGCCTTGACTTGATAATCATGAATCAGCGCTTTGCCTTGTAGAGAGACAGCTTCAGTTTGTGTGTGTGTGTGTGTGTGTGCGCGCACTGCTAAAAATTAGAACTATGTGCTTTGCTTTGTGTACAAGATGTGTATGATGGCCTATGATTGTGTTTCTATTTTCACTCATTTTCTATTTTTTACAAATTCGTCTTCATTTATATTTGGTCACATTTTCAGTGTGGAATATGTCAACGGCAACAGTGCAGTGTTTCAGGGTTTTGTGCTGAAGTTTCACATGTGTTATTGACAGAATTAAATCAGTTAGCTGATTGAGTGCAAGGTCACTGAGTGTTGTAGCAGCGTTTTTTTTTTTTTTAATCATTGGCATCAGCTCATCCCTGAGAGGATCTCCACAGAACAGCTGTGTTTGGTGATAGAGAGTTATTTAATGTGCTATTGATGTACAAAAATAAAGAAATAAATCATGATCAAAGCTCTGACTACTGGGTTGTATTTTACTGATTCGCTACAATTAAATCTTCTAATGACCTTTCGAGAGATAGATATACATGACCACAGTGATGATAGTTATGGAAACAATGTACTGTAAGTGTCGTCACAGTACAATGGTCAATCCAGTCTAATGCCAGATTAACTTGCGTGCAAGGCATAAACAAGCATTCCTCCAGCTCTTCTGTACACTGTGTGCTGTATTCCTGAGCTGGTACACTAAATGGCCTGAAGTTTACTGAGTAGTAATCTTGTAAAAGATGTATTAAGAGTTTTGATCAAACTGGCTGAAATGTTTGTGCTTTAAGACACCTTATGATCAGTAGAACCAACATCATCATTAATCACAAATCTTAAAAATCATATAAAGAAATCAATCATAAATGTAAAAATTAGACAACTTTCTTTTTTGTCCCTAAAGATAGAGATTTCTCCGATACAATAAACACCAGCGTTTTCTGTTTCTGATTGATTTGCATAATAGCTCTATACTGAAATAGATATTTTACTTAAAATGAGGATATGTGCATGTGAAACTTGTTTGATAATGATTCGTGTTGGTGTGCTGTGGTTCAAGTATTTTTCCCATGTCATCATTTTGAGAGTCAGATGACAGACTGATTACAGGAAGAGAAAGCAGCCTGACACTCAGCATTGTTCTCTTTGGTCAGTGATTACATTATACCGCTTTAAGGCTGATATAAACCACATGCGACTTTCATCTACATTTCTGTCCATATAGTGTTTTTTAAAAAGTACTCAGCATAACACTTCATCAATGAGAGCATTTATTTATATATCATGTTATTGTATATTCTTCCGCTGATATAACAGACAAAAAGTGAATTCTTAGGCAGACACTGCAATAGACTACATCAACATCCATAGTCACAGTCTGTTGGAGTGTACTGCATGTTTGAGTAGATATGATTGAATATGATGAATGACCATTGTGCATAAGATGCTCTGAGCTATTTGAGAGATATTGTAGCCAACCCAAAAATGAAGCGCTTTAGCCAGCTGATAGCGAATTTTTCAGAATTGGGCCACCCACATGACCTTTTCTTTTGATAGCCTATGGAGAGTTGGATCTCTTCTTCTTCACGTGAGCTGCAGAAATTGAAAATTTGGCTTTTTTTTTTTTTTTGCCCTAGCTGTTTCCTCTTCATGCCAGTAAAGAACAGCACATTTGTGGATTTCTTAAATTGATTGTTCTTTTGTTAATTGTCTTCATGGTTTGTGATTAGCATGTGGGACCAGGGGCTCAAACCCACGTATGCTCGCTTTTCTTTTTGTATAAAGTTTTAACTCCTCTTCTTGGTGTTGTAGATTATTGTAGATAGCCTATCTGAAATGTTCATCTTCAAGAGGAGGAATTGAATTACAAATATCTTTAATAATAATCCAGTCTATTAAAAGTGTGATCTGCTTGCCCTTCAAACTCTGTGAAGACAGTTGAGCAGAGAGGAAAAGAAGGAAAAGTCTGATGAGAGAGAATCATGGCAGGATAAAAAGAATTGGATAGTCAAAGGGCTCAGGCAAAATATGTACTTGTATTAAGTTGTATGTATGGTATGTACTGTATATGTATTCAATTCAATTCAAGTATTCTGAAAGTTGTGGGTGAAGTGGAGACACCCAGCGGTGAGGTTGGAGTAGTGCAGCGCCCCGTCCACTGCACAGCCGTAATATTTACAGTCTATGTACATAACAAACTATTTGTGTTTATTACCCAGTTTTATGCACTGAGATGTTAAATGGTCTATGAGAGGACATCGCTGATGTCCGACACTTGGACAGTTACAGTCCTGAGTGACAGTGAAGAGGGGAGCTGGCTGGCTGCTGGTCACATGACGTTCATTCATGTGACCGGCTCACGTGCTCATGTGAAAGGAATAAAACAGCGGAGGATCGTTTCACAACCACACACTTTGTTTATCACCGACTGACGGTCCGAGAGGGTGAATCTGGAGCTGAAGATTTACTCACAATAACACCAAGAAGCTGTAATGGGTGCTACAGGTAACTACAGTGTTTCCTCAACTATTGTAGCTGATCAGCTGATAGTTACACAATGTTAACAGTGAGGCCATCTCAATGTGTCACACTTTAGACAACAAGCGACTTTTATAGAGAGGACCAAGTGTTTCAAATGAATATTTTAGACAAAGGATACATCGACTGTTAGTAATTTGTTACCGTAGTTCATTTGGTGGTTGTTTTTTTGACCCATTTAAAGCAGTTGATAAGATAACACCTAGAAAGCAGGTGTGGCCTGTTAATCATTAGTGATAAAAGTAAAGTCATATTTAAAGAGCGAAACTAAACTTAGCACCTGGAGTTAATTTTAACATGTAATATAACACTGAACATAGACATGATGTACTGACAGTCATGCACACAGATGATTAACATGGAAAGTGAAAGTATGTGTTTGAGCTGTAGGCAGCCATTCAATCCTCTGTGAAGTGTACAAGAGAGAGAGAGAGAGAGAGAGAGAGAGGTCGAGACTTGATTTATTTAGTTACAAACCTGTCTGCCACAGGATCAGAGCTGGAGAATAAAAAAGATCAAGTGATTTTAAAGAACCCGTGTAATAAACTATAACACAGTCCAGATTCTGCCTGTTTGATTCCGTCAGTGCCAACGAGAAGAATTGGAAAAAAATAATATATATATATATATATATATATATATATATATATATATATATATATATATATATATATTTTGCAACCTGAAGAAATGAGGTTAACCTATTTGTATATAAACTGACAACTTACTACATGCATATTGTTTAGTTTTTAATTTACTGGACTATGTTGTTTAATATAAAAGGGTTTATGTTTGTATGCTTTCAGGCTATTCAAATGGTAAAGTATCTTTGCACTTTCTGAAAGTTTTTGCTAACGGAGTGAAGAGATAAAACATGGACAGGAATGATTAAGTATGTCTTTGTCCTGCCTACTATGCAATGTTTTTTTGTTTTTTTTAAATGCCCATATTTTACTTTTTACATCCACAGCTTGTCTCCGAAGTCTTTTCTTACATGTTCATCTGCTTCTTCTCATGAAGTCTTTGGGGAAGAACTGCTGTCATGTTTCGGTGGTTTCAACTCTGACTCTCAATTCATCTGTATCATAAACCTCCCACATGAAGGGGAAATAAAAACATCACAACACCTAAACCGGCGCGTTTTAACAATCTGTGGTTTAGCTTCAGAAATAAAGTGTCATCAGGCTCATCTTTCCGACGTGCATATAGAACCGCAAAAAAACAGTCAAAGAAAAAGTCGGATCACACAGCCCTCCAGTGAGTAAACGTGTTTGTTTCGCTTGTTGTCAAATATCGATGACAACGCTGTGGAAAGATGACATCTGACAGATGTCTTGAGGGGAGAAGGAGGTGCAGGTCAGCTCTTTCACTTCCCCAAATCATTGTTTCTGCATTTGTTTCACAGTCAGAGTAACTACTTCCTTTAAAAACTTTTAAAAAAAAAACAGCTGCAGCGCTCGCACAAGTGCTGTATCTCCCAGACTAGAACCTTCTTTAAAGTTGTCTTAGAATTAGATCCAGTAGAAAATGTTGTAATAAGTGATTATGGTGTTAAAGAAAGTTGAGCTCTTAAAATAACCTGTATAAAATATCACAAAAAGACTTAAGTGATCAGGGTTTGTCAAAAAGTGCCGCATTATCATTTGAAGGGAACAAATGTCGATTTGAAAAGTGACTGTAGTTTTGTCCTCCTTCACTGTACTTCCTGTTCATGGGGTTTCCCTAACCTCTGTCATGTGATTTCAGACAAGTTTCACTGGAAATTAATAGTTTCACTCGTGTTTTCATAGGTTATCCTCATTTTTTTTTTCTGTGCCAAAAACAGGACATGCCTTAACAGGTTTGCAGATTTTCAGGAGCAAAACAAGACAGGCTGTTTATTGAGAGAGAGGAATCTGACTGGCAGCATGCCAGTGTAATCACAGAGGGTCTATAATGTAATATTATGTCAGGCAACAAACTGAATGAAATATTATACTTTGTAATCCTTCTTGAGCGCACAACATCAGACCCATCTCTGAAGAGTGTAAAGATGCGTGCGGGTCCTGTGAACAATAGCTGCACTGCTATTGACTTTTTTTTTTTTTGTTGTTCTTGACTTGGAGGGTCCTGCATGTCATGAGCACTTCTTTGATATTACTCTGTATATTAAAGGTCTGAAGCCCTCTTTTTGTTTGTGCATCCTCAATATTATTTAGACTTGCTTAACTTAAATGCACACTTGAGCATGCGTGTTCTACGTACAGCGGTAACCAGCGTGATGCGCTCTCGTCTAAACCTCTCAACAACCGTGCTGTCTCAGCCTTTCTCTTAGACCGTCATTTCTTTAGTCGTCTTCACTGATTATTTTTGGATTTCAGTCATGTAACAGTTTGCATATTGTCGTGTTTAAGTTAAGTGTTCTTTATGTAGGTCTTAGTTTGTCTTCTGTCCTCCCTCTTGTTTATTTATATTTTTAAGACCGTACTATAGATTGGCATTGAGAATTAGCTTAAGCTTTAGATGCTGTGACAAGTCACATAGTTTTACATGCTGCATACTTGTCACTGATGTTGGAAAAAACATTTTAAAGAATAATAAACATCTAAAGAGGTGATCTAAAATAAATGTAGTTGTTGGAACAGCTCGCAAAGTAACACTGACACTTTGTTTGTTTTGCAGGCACAATGTGGCGTGCAGCCTTCCTAATACTAGCTGCCAGCTGCTCTGTGAGCCTGGCCAGACCCCACCTCAAACCGCTGTCCAGTGAAATGGTCAACTACATCAACAAGTTCAACACTACCTGGAAGGTGATGTTGTTTTTAACCTTTTCTTTTTTTGTCTGTGCCTTAAGCATCTGTATCTGACTGACTGTCCGTCTTCCCCTGAAGGCTGGTCACAACTTCCATAATGTGGACTACAGTTATGTCCGGAGACTCTGCGGTACAATGCTGAAAGGACCCAAACTGCCAGTTTTGTGAGTGTTAATGCTGTCGTATACATTTAAAGTCTCCTGAAGTTAAAACTGGTGCTCTATACTAACTGGAAAAGTGCATCGAGTGTTTCCACTGGTTTGAGTACACGGTAACGTTTGACTCTAACACTGTTCTGATTTGCAGGGTTCAGTATGCTGGAGACAGGAAGCTGCCTGAACAGTTTGACTCCAGAGAGCAGTGGCCTAACTGTCCCACGCTGAAGGAGATCAGAGACCAGGGCTCCTGTGGATCATGCTGGGTGAGGAGTAACTACACAACAGCTTAGACAAACGTGTCTGTAATTACCTGCATGGATTGATTGATTGATTGGATTCAAGAGAAAGGAAGAAGTGACAGACATATTGTACATGATTGTGGTTGGTAATGTTTAAAAGATCACACTCAATTTTATTTACACAGCATACAGCCCCCAGTTACACACTTGCTCTGAAGGGCATTGCAGTCTGACATGCATTATGAATCTGGTTTTAGAAAACCTCATTAGACCCTTTTACACAATCTGTTTCACTTCTGTCACTCCTCACTGTCTGTATAAGATAAAGAGGTGCAATGGTGGGGAGGAGTTGTTCCCTGGCTGGTATGATGTCCTTTACCTGTTCTTTCATTGTTAACAGACTATTTAAAAAAAAAAGAGTACGGTCCTTCGCCTGCCTTTTGTAAAGTGTCTTGAGATAACACTTGTTATGAATTGATGTGATACAAATAAAGACTGACTGTCATGGTTTCGTTGTGGCGTTGTATTAAAAGGACCTTGTTGTGTTTTTTTTTTTTTTTTCCCTCTCACAGGCGTTTGGTGCTGCAGAGGCCATCTCTGACCGTGTGTGTATCCACAGCAATGCCAAGGTCAGTGTGGAAGTCTCCTCCGAGGATCTTCTGACCTGCTGCGAAAGCTGTGGCATGGGGTGAGAGGAACACGCGTTTAATGGGACGATGGACTTCTGTTAATGGAGAAAAGTGTGCATGGAGGATTAATCATGTTTTAGTATCTGACTCTCCCTCCTCGATGTGCTACATGTGCAGAGACGGCATTAGATCTGTTGCATATGGCATGTCAGTGCTGAGCATGAGTCCTGTTATGTGATGAGTTTTTAAAAAAACAAAACGTTTTTCTCTTTCCAGATGTAACGGTGGCTACCCGTCAGCTGCCTGGGACTTCTGGACCAAACAGGGACTCGTCTCTGGAGGACTTTATGACTCCCACATCGGTGAGAGTTTTGAGGCTCTTCACTGTTATCGTAGCGCGTCCCCTCCATTTTTAACCTCATTGTCTGTCTGCAGGCTGTCGTCCTTACACCATTGCCCCCTGTGAGCACCATGTGAACGGCAGCAGACCATCCTGCTCTGGAGAGGGTGGAGACACTCCCCAGTGCGTCTTCAAGTGTGAAGCAGGATACACTCCCAGCTACAAAGAGGACAAGCACTACGGTGAGAGGAGTATTGGAGTGGGGAAAGGATTTGGTCTAAGCAAGCACTTTCTAGTATTACAGTTGTTACTTAATCTGGAATATTTTGTAAACATTATTAAATATCTGGTTTCCTGAATGAACGGTTTGTCTCAATCAGTTATGTCATAGCCATATGAATCCCTTTGTCTGTGCTATAAATGTTACATCTGTCATTAAACTAACCTACCGCACAACTTTAAGCGCACAAGCGTGTCCTAACAGAAAGTATGTTTTAGGACGAACGTCTTACAGCGTGCTGTCAGATGAGGAGCAGATTCAGCATGAGATCTTCAAGAATGGCCCAGTCGAGGGAGCCTTCACCGTCTATGAAGACTTTGTTCTGTACAAGTCTGGTAAGAACGCACATGGCTCACTGAACCCTCGTACACTCTCAAACTGAAGCGCTCGGGTTAAATGCAGACATTTGAATGCTTGCTCGCTGTTCTGTGAAATGTTGTTTCTGACGTTCTCATGCATACTTCAACTCTCTGACTGCGTTCATTGCCTTGTTTTTCCTGTGCTTAGGTGTGTATCAGCATGTTTCTGGGTCTGCTGTGGGCGGTCATGCCATTAAGATCCTGGGCTGGGGAGTGGAGGATGGTGTCCCCTACTGGCTCTGTGCCAACTCCTGGAACACTGACTGGGGTGATAATGGTGAGCAGACGCACCCCTTTGACCTCTAATTGGCCATTATCACTCTATATAGTTACCAGCAGTTGTAGGGAATGGGAATTTGTTGTGTTATTGATGAAGTTCGGTTCAGCTACCAATGTTGATCGAGTACTGCAGCTCTCTCTCAAACGAGCAGTGTTACTAGCCAACCAGAAAGTAGGACGGGTTTTGGCCTTTGTCAGATGGTATAATAGACTTGTTTTTAAATTCCGGACATCTATATATTTTTTGTCTTTCACCATACTTGTTTGCATCCCTGGTTGTTGAATTCTAAAACATGAACTACAGTCTCAGCTCAGTCATTTTAGCTGAAACTAGTCTCTTATTTTTCATTTATTTTTTTTTGTGATTAATGCTGTTCTGTGGCAGGCCTGGTACGAATAAATATAGATTTAAGTCCTTGAACTATGTGTATATGCACGTGTGTGTACTAACCAGCTGTTTCACATTTTAAATGCATACTGTACATGCCAGTTATTGCTGGTGTTGTGCTAAATATGTTTTACAAGTTCATGTGAGAACTGTTCTGGTCTTCAGGGTTCTTCAAATTCCTGCGTGGATCTGATCACTGTGGTATTGAGTCTGAGGTTGTGGCAGGGATTCCCAAATAAATACCAAGGTAAGACACAAATATATTCTTGTAATATTGTGTACACAGTGTTGGATTAAACTGCTAACTGTGTGACTGTTGGGGGGGGGGGGGAATAGTTGTAATGTAACCTAATTTATGTGAAGTCATACAATATTTTGGAATACCTGCATTTGCTCAAGCTCCATAGATCTAAGTCTGTGTACCTCTTGTGGTGTGGTTTGGTTTGAGTCTGTTACTTTTCTGTCTTTCAGGTTTTTCAGCTTGAAGGTCAATTACTTAATCACCAGAGGGCGACACACTCTGCATGCCTGCTCTGGAACTCTCTGCATTCAACTCCCTTCAGTCTTTGTAGTTAAAGCTACCTTGTAAACTTCAACACACTGCATGTGTTTCTGTAGTAAACCAACAAGAACGCATCTGAAGAGCAACATAAACTTCATTAATGTGGCAGAGAGTATGACAACACTTCTGTCTCTAAACACAACTCACGATTGTTCACTTCTATTTTTTTTTTCTGGTAAAGTTTTTTTTGAGGTATTTCTCCTCCCCTTCTTAAAGCAAGGTCAGTTAAAAGATAGGTAAAAAGAGTTTTGAGGTTTTTAACAACTGTATGTGCACATTATCTCAGACTAGCTGCTGTAGACTTGAGCACACCTCCCTTCTTTCTGCACTGGTTGAAGTATTAGCCATTTTAGTTCAAACTGGTCATAATTGAAATAAATAATGAACACGACTCTGCCCGATGCAGCAGCGTTTAGCTTTTTTTAAATTGCTCATTATGTCTAAAGCCGCTCTGTGATGTTTGGATGTACTTATTGTAATTTGAATTGGTGATTTTAATTTTAGTTTTTTTTTATATCTGGTTGAAATTGAGTGTTTTTATTGTCTGCCTTTATCGGTCAACTATATCGGTACATTTCTGTTGTCATCATGAAAAAATAAAAGGACTGTTTCCAAATGTAATGTCTTGAATATGCATGCTGGTATTTCATAATCCCTCTCTATAAACTTAAAACACAAACAAAACTAAAGGGAGTACTTCTCAAATAAATTGTTGGTCAAGGTGTTTACTGTCACTCCGGTAATACAATCAGTTGTGTGAAATGCTTGTGAGTAGATATTAAATATCAAGACAAAATAGAACATGCAAAATCAAAGTAAGAAATAGTTAAGAGAAATATTTACATTACAAGCAGTCTATATCAGAGGTAGGGCTTAAAGATTGAAAGTTAAATAAAACAGGACAATCTGCAGTAAGTGGAGTTGAAACATGATGTGTATGTATTGTTTATTTAAAGACTAATGTTGATTGACTGGAGAGCCAAACTGTTTTAGCAAAAGAAAAACTGCTTAAACACACCAAAACAATCTGACAAAAAACCATAATATACTACTTTTAAACGTTCTCTGTCACTTCCGCTGTGTTGTCAGTGAAAACAAACACTCCCCCCTCACCATGTGGTGATTCGTTTCTCACACCGCTATCCACCATGGACTGAAGTGTTTGGTAAAATGAATGCTCCAGAAGCCTCCGTTTACAAATGAAGGTATTTGTTAACAAGGCCTAAAAAACAGCTTAATGGGCGATGTATGAAATCATTCGCTTAAATCTCTTATTTTAATAAGCAGTATCCCGCCGATGAATCTCTCTCCGGCACACCCCGGCTCTCTAATTAAACGCACCGGTCAGCACAGCGCTCCTGATTGGTCGGACGGGCGGAAACAGCTCGTTCATTTCAGGCAGCGAGAGCCTCTGGAGCTGCGCTGGTCAACGAGCGATGGAAGCGGGAGGCAGGGCTTCGTGGGTCAGATATGGGCCTGTTGTGTCCGCGTTGGTGGTTCTGTTGGCGTTGTGGTTCCGGTCTCCTCAGCATGGAGTTCTGGACGAGCGGCTGGACACGGTGCTGTCCTCTCTGCTCCGGGCTGAACGGAAAGTCGGGATGAGTCACGTGGAGAGACCGAGAGTGGCTGTTGGTAAGACTGCTAATATCAGCTAGCTGGGTTTATAATCAGAATCCATTATTTCTATAAATGATCACTGATAGCCATCAACATACTTCTAAATACTGTCATGTTGCTTACAGAACAAAAAACAACAGTTGCTGTCAAACACATGAAACACTGTTGTATGTTTATTCATTGGCTGTTTTCAACAAAGCATGTTATTAGGAAATGATTAAAAACTGTCAGGGAAGCTTTTTGTCATCTAAACAGACAACGTTAGCTTCTCTCGATTTGAGTTAATATGTAATGTTCATGATTATCGAACAGAAGCTAAAGTGAAGATGGATGTTGAAGCACAGGCTCAAACTGTGGTTTAAGAAATGAGCTGCACACAAACCACATCAGTGTTTTGTCTCTTGAACAGTTTGTTCTGAGACCCTTCATCAACTAACCCTACACACACTCATCCTTTATCCCTCACACTGACTGAGCCCTGATATGTACACTTAGTTCATATCGTCATAGTCATGCACATCAGGAGCCTAAAGTCCTTAAAAGTGTTAACCATCATAAGTGATCTCATCATCAACCCTCATTGTATTTTACACAGTCAAATGCATCGTATCCAATATACAGTATCTATTTATATATTAAGGGTGAAATAACCCATGTGAAGATATCAAACTGGCACATGTGTGAGACGGGCCTGAGTCTTGACTGTGATGATCTTATCCTTAAGAAACTTTGAGCCTGTGTACAGAACAGAAGTGATCATCATATCTCTGTTCAACCTTTAACCACTTCAACACCAGACTCAGCCACGACTCAGACCTGTTACTCTATAATCCCTCCCAAACTGAATCTCCTGCACACTGTCTCACTTACAAACTGTTATGAATTGACAATGTTTCCGTCCTGGACTTTAATAAGGTAAAAACAGCTTGCAACAATAGAATTACTTTAAATAAAGAGAAGCAACATCACATGCGTAGTCCTGCAGCATGACATTGTTTCGACTTATCACTGTCACAGGATTTTTAAAAATAAAATATAATCAATTAAAATGATTAAAATGAAATTGTAACGTAGATATGAGCAGTGAAGGACTTCAAACAGACGCTTGAAGTCAAGATTTCAGACTCGTTTGAATATTCAAAAATAATTCAAATGTGGGCTGCTCTGCTAAACCTTTGGCTAACAAATGTGCTCCACATATCTGGTGTCTGGGGCTGCTGCTGAGCATGCTGGTCGTCGTTCAGACGTGTCAGAATATCTTTCGCTATAGGCCATGCGTTGATGAAGTTTGATCCAGCAGCTGAAAATGTAACGTATCATTTGACAAACCACTGAAGTAGATACGTGTCACAGAAACCACTCGTGTGCAGATTTCTCTCCTCAGTGGACTAAAGCTTGCACCCTGGTATTACATTTCTCTGTGCTTGCTGTGTAGTGTTACTGCAGGGGGGGAAATGTTTGGTATACCGTGTTCTTCCTCGAGGCCATCTCTGTATTGTCTTCCTCAGTTTTTTGTGACATAATCGATGTACTACACATGGTGTTAGTCACGTATTCATCCTTCCCTGTCTCTGTTTCTCTGCCCACCCCTTCATTGACAGGTTTTGGAGGTTGCGTGGACCTGATCGTGGACGGCATATCGCTGCTTAATAAGATTGACCTCACTCCTTCGGACCAGCCCCTTCATCATAACTACTTAGAAAATGCCGTGCAGCTGGCTCAGAGCTTCGCCTACTTCTTTGCACCTGGAGCTGCTGCAGAGTGAGTGCCGAGCGTGAGATCGAATGAGAGAACTGCTGTGAAGCTCGGGGAACGATCCTTACCTCTGTGTTTGAATGTCTTCTCTATCTGGTGTAACGAGCTTATTTAAATTCATTGTAAATATTTGTTGGCAGTGATATGACCGGTTGGTCGAGTTTTAATGTTTGAGCTCGTGGTGTGGAAGTGTATCTTTCATAAGAAAGAAAGAGAAAACCAGAAGTTGCTACACAGCTGATAACGCCTGAGCACAGCCATAGTTAGCTTAACAGAGTTTCTCTGTTGGGCTACTCAGGCGTCTGAACTCCTGACTCATTTTCTCTCCCTCACGTGAACAACCACTTTCTATCTTCAGCCCAACATGTTTCACTGTAAAATCATCTGACTGTGTTAAAGTGTTCAAAACAATATACACACACACACACTAAGAGATCAAGCCGGGCTGTTTTCTTGATGATCATGTTTACCAGTTACTGGCTCGACAGAAATCTTAAAGTCTCGAGGTTGTTGAACCCATCTCTCTTCTTTATTTATTTGTGACTGCCACTGTTTTATTTTTGGAGCTTGTCGCCCCTTGTTCGTAGCCCTACAGGTCCCATATTCTGCCCCTTTTGGGTTTCATATATCTAATTTATTTGTCTACTAACGTACGTTCACAATCACGAATGTTAAAAAAAAAAAGTGTCTGTTTCCATGATCTGCCGCTCCATGCAGGTTCTCTTATCTGCCTGCATTTCTAACGCTCAGAATCCCCCACACTCAGGGTCCCCACGCATGTCTAGTCTGATCTGATTGGTCGGCCGATCTGTTCTGTTGTAATTGGTCAGTTGTTTGGCACGGTTCTTGGAAGTGTTACGCCCTTTTTACCATATTGGGAATGCAGACTGTTGCTCTGAGCGGAGCAGCGTGAGCTTGTGCGTGCGACAACGAGCCAATGGGCTTAGATCAGTGACACCATCGCAGTGTGATATCACACTTATTGTCAACTAGGGGCTAGAGAGCGTTTCATGCAGCTACAGCTAACAATAGGACGTAGGAGAAGACACGTTTCCGCAGACTTTGAATATGTGCACAACTGTCTTGTGCACAAGACAGCTGGAAAACACTGAAGAGCAGATAAGAGCAGAGAACGCAGAGTATGGGACCTTTAAACAAACAAGTTAAGGCAACAGGCCTTCCTCGTGCACATAATAATTGAGAATGCACAAAATGAAGAGCTTTATTTTTTCTTTCCTTTTTTCTTTTTTAAGAACCTAAATATCTCCAGTAACCAAGTGTTCATCATCTCAGGGTTCACACTTATTTCTCTGTGCTCTTTGAACTTGCCTTCATTTGAATGTGTGACAGTAAACGATTGAATAAGGCTAAACTCCTAAATAAAAAGTCTAAGCAGAACTTGGAAACTGTGAAACAAAAAAGTGTTGCGTGCAAAGAACAGACGAGACGACTGGTTGTGTTTGGATGATGAGTCATGCTTCACGTTACGGTGTCCTTTAGTGTTAGCCATACAACACGATCATTACCCACGTGCAGCTTCAGAAGGAGGCTCTGAGTGAGATGCATACAGGTGTGTGTGGTGATGAGTTAGAAACATGATTTATCTAAAGGATAAAAACGAGTTGATGCACACACAACTGACATGCTTGACCTGCACTTTTCAAAGAGATGAGTTCAGAAGAAATGATTGAAGGGTTTCTACTGTGTTTTCAGTGTTTATTTGGGTAATATCATAACAACTACCTGAATCTGTTGAGTACAGCCGTATATTATAGAGGGATTATTAACTCAGTATAAGTTTGGGGGTTTTAATCACATTTAATTGAAAGCATTCCTTCAGGGGAAAGTCATTTTTGTGCCATCATTAAATATCTGTGAACATGCTGGTGTAACAAGATGGATTCATTTTTACAGCACATTTCAAACACTGGGTCTATAAAGAAGGATTTTCACATGACACACATGAGGAAGCGTTTAAAAGGAGATTCTATGGATGCTTTAACGTTCCTGACATTCAGTTTTTAGAGACGTTTCACGAGTGTTTGGTTTTGTCTTCCAGGCGTTTTATGCTGAATGACACGCTGTTCAGTGAGCTGGTGGAAGCGTCGCGTGACTTACCTGGAAACAGATGGGCAATAGGCGGCAATGCCCCAGTAATGGCTGGTCGCATGGCAACAGAGGGATGTGATGTGTTGTTAGGGGGAAGCTTTAGCCCCGATTTTACTGATGTGCTGTCTGAGCACATTACAGGTACATGAACACACACTCTAAACACCATCTCTACTAAAACACTGTTTACTAAACTCTGTTTTCTTCACCTTAATGCTGCTGTGCCTCTGCCTCGTCTGTTTTTCCCTTCAGTGGCAGGTAACATAGTAGAAGAGCCAGACATTCATCTGATCCTTGAGTATCCAGCAGGGGCCAGCTGGAGGCACCTAACCTCCCGAAGAGCCAATAGGTCAGTGTGAGCTGAGCATTTGGTTGATATGTTGAGAACCAGGCCAACTAGAGGTTGGGGGGAAAAATGGATACAGCATAGTATTGTGATGTTATGTTATTTCATGGTTGCCAAGTGTCGATAATTTATTATATAAACGGCAAATAAGTTTTTTTAAATGTTTAATTACTGAAGTGGTTGCACGATTAATTTTGAACATGTTGCATTGTTGAAAATGTCTGCAGCCGTCCATACAGGGTTAAGTTCAAACGCACTGAGATACCAACAGTTCAGATTGAGAGGCATGCAGCCTTTTACAGCCTTTTACTTTTCCCAGTGTCGTCGGTCTGACTGCTTGACTCCCATTGTGCAGAAATATAAAGACTGAAGTGAGCTGAATAGACTGAGAATTGTTTCCTATTTGACAAAACACTTCTTGATTGTTTAGTTTTGTTAAAAAAGTTACATGGCAACATATTGTGTCACAATATGACAAAATGATTAAATTCTCAACAGTATCGTATCATTACTTAAGTATGGTGATAATATCGTAGCGTGGTAACTCCCACCCCTACTGGAAACCTCATACAGTCCTTACCTCTTGTCAGGGTTGAAGCGCACATGATATCTTTATTTTTCCTCATTTCTTCTGCAGATATAACATTTGCTTGCTGATTAAATGACTATGACGGAATGAAACAGAATACCTAGCTATATATTGAATGTAATTGTAAGCTCAAGTCGCCAGTGAGAAAATATGATGACAGTAAAAAAATTTCTAAATATCCTGTCAGCCTTCATGGATGAAAGTACTCCAAATGACGATTTAAAAGAAAAAAAGAAATAATAATTCAAACTGCATTTGAATTGGACCGATTCTTTTATCTGTTGACTACTGCAAGCATCTGTTCCTATCATATAATGAAGTATAATTTGAGGCTTTAGAGTATCTTAAGCTGACTGTGTTTGTGCTTTTTCAGATACATCATCCACAGTGATGATCACAACCCATACCTGGACTCCATGGACGAGTTTACGGAGAAACTAGAGGACTTCAGACCAGATCTCCTGGTGGTGGGGGGGCTGCAAATGATGGACAACTTCCCCTTTCAGGCGGGTAAGAAGAACATTGTTGACAGCCCTTTATTCATCCGTGAACAAAAACAAGCAGCAGTAGAGTCTGCTTCTTTGTGTTTTCACCCAACACTTGTTTGACCAGTTTGTGTATTACCCCTTTGTTTGAAATTCTTCTCTCTCTTTCAACATATTTCTCTCCTTTCTCCAGGAGAGCGTGATGCTCTCCTCTCCCGCCTGTCTGACCTCCTGTCGACCTCTTCACCAAAGCTTGGGGTCCATTTTGAGATGGCCAGTTTTGTCGAGGAGAGTATAATGGAAGACCTTCTTCACTACGTCGTCCCCCGTGTATGTATTACTGAACAACTCCATTTATATGCACACTCACTGGAGACGGTCAAACACAGACGTGAGACATTCACCCCACAACAACAAGAGCTTTTCCTGAAGAGGTGAACTCTCACAAGGTCATCTGAAACACAATTGAACGATTTCTTTGGATCACTTCTGCCTAGTGAGGAACTATTCTTCCTGGGGTCCACAGTCTACAACATGACATTAGTCACATTGTTTAAAACATGACGCAACACCTCATAAAGATAACACTATTAGTAATAAAGAAGAAGACGGAGCATTACAAAGGGCTCTGCCTGAATCTGTAGTATCTAAAAGATGTTTACACAACAGGCCCATAGAACCATTAGACTACAAAGACTCAGACCTGCTACTCATCAGATCTCTCTCTAAATCTGTATAGTTGAATACATAGATGCATGCTGTTTACTGAAGGAAGATCATTGGTGAAGATCGAGTATAGTAATGGCCCAAGACCACTTCCTTGAGACTCTCTATGTTACACATCTAAACAGCTTCCATTAAAATGCACTGATTGTGTTCTATTAGTCAAATAACTAGTCATCCATAATACTGCAGTTTGAGGGGGAAAAGTGCAACACAATGTCTGACATGTTACAAAAAAATGGTCTCATAGAGAAACAAAGATGGGTCAACACACCAGCCAAACCTTTGTACATCAAGCTCGCAGTTGAGTTGGAGGCGGGCCCTGAGTAAAATCTCTCCTCCTTATTCTTCTGTGCAGGCGGACTCTTTAGGGATGAACGAACAGGAGCTTCCCAACCTGCTCAGTCTACTTAAAGGCTCAAACATCACTGTGTTGTCTGACCCAAACCCTCGTGTAGCTACTGTCCTGGACCAGATGAGGGAGGTCTACCGCATCTTGAACCAACGCTACAAGGACAGCAGTGAAGAAACAAAAAGTGGCGAGGGTAAGCCGCTGACTCGACTTCACGTCCACACCCTGGCGTTTCAGGCCATGATTGTTACACATGGCTCCCAGTGGAAAAACACCATGTCAGCCACCGCCAAAGCTTCTCTCACAGCTAACCGCCATGTCTGTGGCTCCAATGACATCGACCCCAGTAAGGCCAGGCTCATCATGGACGACTCTTTCTCTGTTAGCCGGCGAGAGGGCAGCCAGAGGATCCCTCTTCAGGAGAGCAGGCCTGTGAGCTGCTGGGACGAGGATGACTACGAGATCTGCGTAGCTCCAGTGCTGGTGTGCACGGAGGTTTATCAAACTGCAGGTGGAGGGGACAACATCTCAGCTGCCGGTCTGGTTCTGCAGATCTAGTGAAGAACTACTGAATGCTCTCTCTGTTTGCAGTGCTGACATGAAGTTGGAAATCTATGCGACTCTAGAAACATGATCTACCTTTGATGCAGAGTAACCCTGTGAAATCAGGCTAATGCCGCCAATGTCACCTGCCAGGTGTACTGTAAGAAAATCAGATTTTCATTCTCAGGAGTCAGGTGTTAGGTTGAAGTGGCTTTTAATCAGGTCAGACCTCCAAATATTAAATGTTTGGGTTCAGTTCTTTTTGAAACACTATTAATTTACCCACTCCGTGCCTGAGTGACAAACCTTTTATATCATTTTCGAAGGTAACGCTGCCCTGCTTTGTCTCGTTTTAATTCATCACCCCGTGTCAGTGTAAGCCATCATCTGACTTTTGTCCTCTGGTTCTTCTCAGGTCTTTCATGTGGTGTCCTTTAGAGAGGAAGAGAACATAAGACCAAATCATAGAGACACCATGTTGTTAGTATCGGTCTAGACATGGAGGTCTCGGGCTAAGTGCTCATTGTGTATCAGCTCTGCTCTGGTTACAGAGCAAACTTTTTTCTTCTTTTAATGTTAGTAACAGAGCTCCACAACGTCTGCTGTTGTCTTTATTTTAACCTGTGACTTCACTATGCAGCATATCAGAGTTGTTCTATGACTCAAATTGCTCGATCTTGTGTTTGTTGGAAGCTTGCTCACTGGGTGTCATCAGTAATCATCACTGCGACGACCCCTGCCTTGCAGTAAAAGTGCTTTCATTAAGTAAGAAAGGTTAACCATCCCACCTTTATCCTCCTCTATGTCATTGAAAACGTACAGTTGTAGGGTGATCACATCCATTCTTCCTAATATATGTGAAAAAACATTTTGAAGACAGTCATTCCTCTGCAGGTCAGCTGTAGTGCAATAACAAAGATGTTATGAGAACACAGTTGGTATCTGGATATGATGTCAACCTCTTTTCTACCTCCATCATCTTTGTTTCCTACTGTCTCGTCCCCCTCGTTTCCTCTCGCAAGTGTAACTTCTTCAACTTCTATTGTAGGTCATATTTAACTTCCCTCTTCCCCTCTCTCTGTCTATTTATTGCTCTATAAGGACCAAAACCAGTGTGGACTGCTGTTGATAACATTGATGCAAAGTGTATGTTTCTGTCTGTGGTCAAAATAATCCTCTCTCGTTTGAGCTTTACCTTCAGTAGGAAATGTCAACATGATGCTGTGGTGTTACGCACCATGAATGCCCTTCATCTGTGGAGGTGGACCAAACAGAAAATGTCACATTTAAGCCTTTAACCTTCTCACTTTGAGTTGAAGCAAAATATATTTTAGTGTCACACCAATTATTGGAAAGAGTCACTGCTTTCTGAATTAAAAAAATTTTCAATAGATAATCTGTCTCCATGATCATCCACTATTATAAGGGTTGAAATCACTTCTTTTTTTTTTTTACTGCCGAGGGACTTAAACTCTACTGTTTATCTTGTGTACAAATTAAACATTCCTGCAAAGACCCAACTTCAATCATTTCATTCAAAATGAAGTTTGATCACAGCATATCTATAGTAATGTATAGATTCTGTA